>NC_058522.1:243058676-243682895 GCF_904849725.1 Hordeum vulgare subsp. vulgare
ACACTACCGATGAGCCCGAAACTTTTCCGGTAATGCACGAAAACCTTCCGGTAACCAAATGAGGTCATCCTATATATCAATCTTCGTTTCCGGACCATTCCGGAAACCCTCGTGACGTCCGTGATCTCATCCGGGACTCCGAACAACATTCGGTAACCAACCATATAACTCAAATACGCATAAAACAACGTCGAACCTTAAGTGTGCAGACCCCGCGGGTTCGAGAACTATGTAGACATGACCCGAGAGACTCCTCGGTCAATATCCAATAGCGGGACCTGGATGCCCATATTGGATCCTACATATTCTACAAAGATCTTATCGTTTGAACCTCAGTGCCAAGGATTCATATAATCCCGTACGTCATTCCCTTTGTCCTTCGGTATGTTACTTGCCCGAGATTTGATCGTTAGTATCCGCATACCTATTTCAATCTCGTTTACCGGCAAGTCTCTTTACTCGTTTCGTAATACAAGATCCCGCAACTTACATTAAGTTACATTGCTTGCAAGGCTTGTGTGTGATGTTGTATTACCGAGTGGGCCCCGAGATACCTCTCCGTCACACGGAGTGACAAATCCCAGTCTCGATCTATACTAACTCAACGAACACCTTCGGAGACACCTGTAGAGCATCTTTATAGTCACCCAGTTACGTTGCGACGTTTGATACACACAAAGCATTCCTCCGGTGTCCGTGAGTTATATGATCTCATGGTCATAGGAACAAATACTTGACACGCAGAAAACAGTAGCAACAAAATGACACGATCAACATGCTACGTCTATTAGTTTGGGTCTAGTCCATCACATGATTCTCCTAATGATGTGATCCCGTTATCAAGTGACAACACTTGCCTATGGCCAGGAAACCTTGACCATCTTTGATCAACGAGCTAGTCAACTAGAGGCTTACTAGGGACAGTGTTTTGTCTATGTATCCACACAAGTATTGTGTTTCCAATCAATACAATTATAGCATGGATAATAAACGATCATCATGAACTAAGAAATATAATAATAACTAATTTATTATTGCCTCTAGGGCATATTTCCAACAGTGTACCGAGGCAACAGAATGTTCGTCACACTAAACTCAGTAGCACCGATATGGATTCGGTTGCACCAATTTGGTGGGAATGGCTAGGGTTTCTGCCTAAGGTCAAACTCGGTGGGTCCGAAATGTGGAAGTTCGTGACACCGAATTGGAGTATGTGGAATTTGACAGAATGGATATGTGGGAAAATGACTCGGTATTTTGGTGTCTAACTTTGAGTACTCTGAGCAGTCCATTCATTTTACTACCTCACCCCCTTTTAATAGTATTGGATTTTTTATGTGCTCAAAAGTGATTTCTCACAAAAATAAAATGAAGATTCTTCTAGCCTGAAGCTTGAGCCAATCTTATTCATTTCTTTCATAAAGGTGCATCGTCACATAAGCCTTTAGCCATTGCATGTTTTGAACTTTTCTGAAATATACTTGGAAAATATATTAGTCTAATGATGCATATGTTGTGATCAATTTCAAAACCACCCTAGGGAGAAATTGTGCTTTCACTTGGTGACCCTGTAGAACCGAGTCAGGAGCTGGCAATGCTCGTTAGGAAATTGAGGAAGTTCTCAAGAACAGGCTGATTTGGAAAATCTTCAAGAGGTGATGACAAGAGGTCGAATTCTTCATCCTGTGACCACAAGAAAAGAACTTTCCAGAAATGCAAGAGGTGTGGTCACTACATTGTTGATTGTCCTCTCTAGGAAAGGGAATCAAAGAAGAAGTACAAGGATGACAGTTTTGATGAGAAGAAGAAGAAGAAGTCTTCAAAGTCCTAATCTCACAAGAAGAGCAGTTCCAAAAAGGCTCGTGCACTTATTTGCGAGGAAATGGATTACGAACGTGAATCTGAGGAATATGAGGAAGAGGAGGAATCTGAGGAGGACTCAAACTTTGGTGTGGTGAGCCTAGCCCTCGCTACTGCTTTCATCACCAAGTCCATCTTCAACATTGAGGAAAATGGCAACGCCACTGACACTAACGTCAACGACGACAACTTTGCTCCCACCTATTACTTCATGGCAAAGGGTGCCAAGGTACTCAAATATCCTTCCTCTGAATTAAGTGAAAGGAGAGTCTGATGAAAATCTGAAACCCAGCTATTCCAAACTTGCTAACATTGCCACTAAACAAACAAAATGCCATGGAAAGGATTCAAAAACTCCTAGACAGAACTAATGACCTATTGAACAAGGAAATGGGTCGAACTCAAACTCTGACTGATGACGTTCAAAGTATTCAATCTAAGTATGATGACCTTCAAAGTCATCATGAAACTCTCGTTGTCAATCATGAGAAGCTTTCTTATGAATTTCTTCAAAGAAAGCAAGATCTTCACAAACTAAAGTTCTCTCATGATGATCTCCAAAGGGAAAATGATTATTTGCTTGCTCAACAAACTGACTCCACTCGGGAAGAATTACTTCCACCTTGTTTGAAATGCATCGAACATGAAACTGCTAATTCTTCACCTAAAAGTTCAAATGCTTCTATCGATGCAAATTCTTAAACTATCTCTATGGTCACAAATTCCTCATCTGGGGATACCACAAACGCCGCTGACAAAAATGCACGGTTAAAGGAATTGTATGTGACGGGCATGTACAAAAGTCTCAAGGGGCATCAAACCCTTTGCGATGTGCTCAAAACGTAGATTCTGAACAGGATCCCCAGGAAAGAGGGTATTGCATTTGAGAGGAAATTCAATGTTGATGGATCCTACTAGAAACCGGAGCAGTATCCCCAAACCTCATGGGTTGCTCCAAAAGGACCTCCTTTAGATCCATCCACTTTATCTAGCTTTACTTGTGACTCTTCATATTCCTCTGATGAGTCATTTGATTCCAACTATATATTGTTTGAAAATCAGAATGGTGAAGTACTTGTGAGATATGTTGGAACTAACTGCAGGAACGGTCCTCCTATGAGGATAATCTGGATTCCCAAGAGCTGCGTGGAAAGTCTTCAGGTGAATGTCCTCATGAAACCACCCATGAAGAAAAGGAACCCCAGATCAAATTCCTCATATGGAACAAAGAATTCACATGGACCAGATTCCTCATATGGTCAAAAGTCTACTCATTCTTGTGCTAAAGCTACTTTTTCGCGGGGAAAATCTAAGGGTCATGAATATGTGCATTATTCTTCAAATCATTATGTTCATAAGTCCTCGAAGAATTTTTCTCTCCTTATTCATATGAGTACTCTAACCCCCTTACCGTGAGACGAAGTGCACCAGCCTCCATGCCATCTTTCTGGTATGGAGCTCGCATAATGATGAACTCTTTTCCTCCCCTCCAAATGTGGGAGGTGAAGAAAATGAACTAATCTCTTATGCAGGGTTCGATCTGAGTCGAAATAAAATGTCTGAAGAATTTGTTGGAGACCCAAAAAGCACTTGAAAGGATGCAATCTAATCATGAAGAAATGAATCTCTCATTTCTCATGTCCTCGTGTTACTTTAACTACTTTACTATTTGATAAAATTATATGAGTTCGTAAGTTGCACTAATTCGTCTACAGGATGAACCACCTAAAGCCACTGAGTGGGTCCTCGACAGTGGATGTACTAATCACATGACTAGTGACAAGAACCTCTTGATGAACTCGACACTTGCTCTATCTCATCTGAAGCATATCACCTACACTGACAAAGGTAAAAAAGCAAGGCATTCGGTCGAGGTAGGGTTTCAATCTCGAAGGATGAGCACATGGATAAAGTCATGTTTGTTGAATCCCTCGGGTTCAACCTCATGTCAGTCTCAATGCTTTCTGACCTTGATATGGTTGCCATCTTTGGCAAATATCGTTGTGTAGTCATCATGGAATCTGACAAATGCAAAGTTTTCAAAGGCCTTAGGAGAGGAGACTTGTATATTGTTGATTTCTCTACATGTCCATAGCCGACCACATGTCTACTTGAAAAATCTTCAGAAGGCTAGCTATGGCATCGAAGACATGGACATGCTGGCATGAGAAACCTTCACACTCTCGGAAAGAAGAAGCCCGCCATTATCATTGAGGGTGTCAAATTTCTCAAGAGTCATTTGTATGGGGCTTGCGAGTCTGGAAAAATGACTGGATCCAAGCGTCCCTCCAAGACTATCATGACTACTACTCGCCTTTTGAATTGCTTCAAATGGATCTCTTTGGTCCCACTCATTATGCCACACTAGCCAATGCTACATCTTTATATGGTTTGTCATTATTGATGACTTCTCCCGCTACACTTGAGTGCATATTATCTAGTACAAAACTGAAGTGCAGGAAGTCTTGACGCGATTTTCTTCAAGGTCCTCGACAAAATTCGGCATGAAGATCAAGTACATCATGAGTGATAATGGAACCGAGTTCAGGAACACTGGTCTTGATGACTATCTTGATGTACTTGGGATCACTCATGAGCTAACTACCCCATACACTCCTCAACAGAATGGCGCCGTGGAGCGCAAGTACATGACTCTTGTTGAGATGGCTTGCCCCATGCTTGTTGAATACGAGACCCCTCGTCACTTCTGGTTGAGACTATCAATACTGCTGGGCACATCATCAATAGGGTATATCTTCACAAATTCCTCAAGAAAACTTCATATAATCTACTCATTGACAAAAAACCCAATGTGAGTTATTTCAAAGTCTTCGGTGCTAAATATTGGATTATACATTGTCGGTGTACTAATAAATGGGGTCCTTAGGACTGAGACTTATGCATGGGCAACCGTTGCCCTCAGGCCAACAAATCCTTGTCTAGCTCACACCAATCTCCAAAAGAAAACCGAAGCCAAGACCGTAGCAAGACGACAAGACTCTCGCCGGTCGAAATAGCCTTCCCACAATTGTCACTCTGCAAGAATTCAGCCCACCAAGCCATCGCTCCACCTCATGAGGGGATGATTGTCTACATAAGCTAAGGTGTCGAGCAGCCAGGCGGACATGCAAAGATGGCTGGGGCACATGGCTACAGCGGCGGTCCTGATGAAGCTTTAATGACACCCGTCATGCGGCGTGGCAGAAAAATAAGAGGTAGCTGGGTGGACGACACAAAAGGAGAGGCAATCCTTGCCGGGGAACGTCACCAGCGCGCCACCTCATTTAATGTGCATGTCCTAGTCCGTCAGATTTAGGTATTTCCCACCACCTATCATGACAAGCAGTCTCTGTAGCTGTAGTACGCACTGCACAACCGTGCAATGACCATTTTGGCCCTTATGGTGACCCCTTATCCTTTAAAAGGAGGCATGAGGCTACCTTTAAAAAGGTTGATTCTCTATTTATCCTACACGCATAACTGCTTCCTCTCGTGCATCCTTGCTGGGATAGCGCTCCTATAATGATGAACATACAGATAATCCACCAAAAACATAGGACATAGGGTTTTACGCTTTCGAGCGGCCTGAACCTGTCTAAACCATCGTGAACGAAGTAGCCATTGGTGCTCTTTGTGCATCCGAACTCCATGTTGAACCGAGAAAGGGGCCTTGCTGGTCCCATAGATCGTCGCTTCCACTGACATCTTTGATGCACCAGGTAGGGGCATCTCCGACGCAAGAATCTCCATCGACCCTACATGTCTCCATCAACATCTGGGTCGGCATCCATGGGACCCAAGAAGGCTAGGGGGCGTTGTCAGCAGACCCGTCCCCGTCCAAACTACCTGCGTCGGCTGCTACGGGTGACGGGGGCAGGGATAGCATCGTGTTGCCTTCACAAGGCAACCACGACCAATGCCCTGAGGGTCGAAACCCTGGGTGGAGGGAGGACAGGAACCCCATGCGCCACTTGTAGGGCGCGCAAGGCCTAGTCCAACAACACACCCCTAGCGAAGGCGGGCAGCGAACGGTGGCCGAGGGGAGCGCTCTCCCTGGCTCTGTCAGGATCAGGAGCGCCTCCCACACCCCGCCCCATCCAGGCCCAAAACTAGAGAGGAGGCTCTGGTGCGGGCCCAACTACTGTCGAACTTTCCTCCTACGCTAGACGGGATGGAGGGCTAGAGGGCGACTATCCAAATCTTGTTGAGCTTCATCAATTGTGACAAGACAGACGCGGTGGGTACCTCGCGTGGGTGCCAAACGACACTCGTAGGACCCACTGCAGGGCGCGATGCGGGTGGAGCTCGCACGGTCCAGTCATCTCCACCGCAAGGACGACCTTCCCGCCGGACCGACATGCAAGATGAGGTGTCGCAAGCCTCAACAGACCCGCGGACGAAGCAATACCAACGCCAAATCCTAAAGGACACGCGCAAGGAGGACGCGCGCACCACCATCAAGAGGCGGCGGGAAACCCGTCGCCAACGTGACGACCGCGCAGACCCATCCATCGACGAGCCCGTTCTAGGGGCTCCCATAAGCCTGCCTTACAAGGTCGGTTGTCAGACATTCACCCGTGAGCTACGGCAAGTCTGCTGGCCCTCTAGCCGGGTGTTCAAGCCAGAGTTGTCAGAAAAGTACGACGACAATATCAGTCCTTTGAAGTTCCTTGGCATCAACACCATAGTGGTGCAGGCTGTCGGGGGATGCAACGAGAAGATAGTCGCCAATTACTTCTCGTTGGCGCTCAAGCCCAAAGTGAGAAGCTGGGTGATGAACTTGCCGGAGGGGTCTATCTCCTCCTAGACGGACATGTGCAACCAGTTCATTTGTGCTTAAAACGGGGGCCACAAGCTCCCCGTACAACCCGGCGTTCTGCACATACTCCCCGAGCGAGATGACAAGACCCTCCGCAAGTATATCCAGAGATTCAGCCACGTCAAGCACAATATCCCAGACATCCACCCCACCGCCGTGATCAATGCGCGCCACACGAACGTACGCAATCGCCACATGCGCGAGGAGATGAGCATCAAAAAGATGTGGGACGTTGTCGAGCTCTATGCTCTGGCCGACAAGTGCACGCGGGCTGAGGAAGGAAGAAGACTCTCGGGGGAGGACGCTGGCATGGAGATCGGTTCCAACAATGACAAGAATGCACCCTCCTACTCGAAGTAGGGATGCAAGATCAACAAGAAGCGCAAGGGCAAGGCAGTCCTGGCTATCGAGAGCACCGTCAAGCCCAAGGCCGACAAGAAGGCCAAGACTGAGGGGTTCGGCAAGGATGTTGCCGCGTGCTCTGAAGGGGAAGAGGCTCCGACAGGGGAGAGATCCGTCAAGCCGTACTGCAAGATCGACCTCACCAAACACCACGACAACAATGACTGCCGCCAAGTAGAACAGCTTGCTGAAACGCAAAAGCAATAGTACGAAAGGCACGAGAAGGAGAAGGGTCGGGATAGTGTCGGTAGATCTGACAAGAAGAGCGCAACGACCGAGGTGGTCGCTGCGGCAAGGCCAAACAGCACATGGAAAAGCAAGCTAGAGGCTAACACAACAAGTCCGACGATGATGGGGATGACTCTGATGAAGATGAAGAAGGATCAGATGGCCAGAAGTTCCAGAAGGTCATGGATGCTATGTGCATTGATAGAGGCGCATCTTTGCACTCCTCCCATAGGCAGCTCAAGCAATGGGCCTGCGAGGTCAATGCAGCGGAACCGGCCGCAGAAGCAAGGAAGCCCCTCACATGGTCCAACACTCCCATCATCTTCGACGCTCAGGACCACCCTGATTGCACCACCATGGTTGGGTGCATGTTGTTGTTGGTCTCACCAACAATTCGCAACCTCACGGCCACGAAGATGTTGGTTGATAGTGGGGCCAGACTGAACCTGATTTTGCCCGATGTGATGAAGCAGTTGCATATCCCTGATTCGGACGTCAAACCAACAAGCTCCTTCCAAGGAGTGGATGGGGGTATATCTCAGCCAAAGGGAATGATAAGCCTTACAGTCATATTTGGTACCGAGCTCAACTCCAGGACAGAGAGGGTTGTCTTCGACATCGCCAAGATGTCGATGCCATACAATAGAACCCTGGGCCGTCCAGCACCGATGAAGTTCATGACACCATCCTACCACGCCTACAACACACTCAAGATGTCAAGCCCAATGGACATCATCACCATCCATGTCGACAAGAAGGACGCGGTTCTGTGTGTCGACAAGCTCTATCGGGAGGCAGTTGCAGCATGCGCCAACAAGTCAGACAGCTCCTGTCGGCAAAACCCCCATGGGGAAGAACAAGACCAAGACCTCCAGCAAGGATTGTGACAAATTCGGGAAGCACGCCCCTAAGCTGAGCACGCCCGTCAATGACTCACCAGAGACTTCTGCCGCGAGGAGCAAGAAAGACATGGTCACCATACTTGAGACGAAGCAAGTGGCTGCACGAGAAGACAGCGAGGACAACACTTTCACCATAAGCGCGACCCTCGATGGTAAATAGGAAGCGTGATCATCTCCTTCCTGCGTGAGAATGTCGACGTGTTTGCCTCGCAACCGTCCGACATCCCCGATGTTCCCAGGGAGGTGATCAAGCACCACCTAGACGTTTGTCCTCATCCATGCCCCGTCAAGCACAAGGTTCGAAAACAAGCACTAGAGGAGCAGGAATTAATTGCCGAAGAAATCACGAAGTTGGAAGCAGCAGGGCTGGTGAGAGGTGTGCTCCACCCAACCTTGTTGGCAAACCCTGTGGTGGTGCGCAAGGCAAGTGGGAAATGGAGGATTTTCATTGACTTCACATATGTCAATAAAGCTTGTTCCAAGGATCCATTTCTCTTGCCGCGCATCGACCAAATCGTGGACTCAACCACCGGCTGCGGCCTATTGTCGTTCCTCGATGACTATTTATGGTATCATCAGATCTTCATGGCCGAGGAAGAAAAGAGAAAACAACTTTCATCATCCCTTACGAGCATGTACTGCTTTAAGTGCATGCCATTTGGGTTGAAGAGTGTTTGTTCAATGTTTGCAAGAGCTGTCCAGATTGGCCTTGGACCCCAATTGAACAGAAACATGGAAGCTTACATGGATGATATCATAGTCAAACCAAGAATAAGGCCCCTTTGTAAATTTACGCAAGATCAACTTAAAGCTCAACCCAGAGAAATGTGTGTTCATGGTCCTGTCTGGCAAGCTCCTTGGCTTCTTCATTTCTCAGTGTGGGATATAAGCTAACCCCACCAAGATTGAAGCAATCGAGCAGCTAGAGGCACCAAAGAAAGTCAAGGACGTGCGCCGGCTGGCGGGATGCGTCGCTACTCTCAATAGATTCATCTCCAAATCCGCAAAGTGCGCCCTGCCATTCCTCAATATACGTAAGAAGGGCGGCCACGACATGGACTCCAGAAGCAGAAGCAGCTTTACAATACTTGAAGAACTACTTGTCCTTGATACATCCATTTTGCATCATGCTTTCATGTTGACATTTATCGCTTTATGGGCTGTTATATTACCTTGTGGTACCATACTTATGCCTTTTCTCTCTTATTTTGCAAGGTTTATTTGAAGAGGGAGAATACCGGCAGTTGGAATTCTGGATTGGAAAAGGAGCAAGTCTGAGTCCTCTATTCTGCACAACTCCAAATGCCCTGAAAATAAACATGGAATTTTTTGGCAATATATAAAAAATACTGGGCGAAAGAAGTACCAGAGGGGAGCTACCAGGGCCCCACAAGCCTGGTAGCCGCCACCCCCCTTGTGGCGGCTACAGGGCTTGTGGGATCCCTGACGGCCCACTGGCCCCCCTCTTTTGCTATATGAAGGGTTTGGTTACAGAAAAAATCAAGGAGGAGTTTTGTCATGGTTTCGCCGCCTCCACGAGGCGGAACTTGAGCAGATCCAATCTAGACCTCCCGCACGACGATCCTGCCGGGGAAACTTCCCTCCCGGAGGGGGAAATCATCGCCATCGTCATCACCAACACTCCTCTCGTCGGAGGGGAGTCATCTCCATCAACATCTTCATCCGCACCATCTCCTCTCCAGTCCCTAGTTCATCTCTTGTAACCAATCTCCGTCTCGCGACTCCGATTGGTACTTGTAAGGTTGCTAGTAGTGTTGATTACTCTTTGGTGTTGATGCTAGTTGGATTACTTGGTGGAAGAGTTTATGTTCAGATCCTTGATGCTATTCATTACACCTCTGATCATGATTATGATTATGCTTTGTGAGTAGTTACTTTTGTTCCTGAGGACATGGGATAAGTCATGCTAATAATAGTCATCTGAATTTGGTATTCGTTCGGTATTTTGATATGTTGTATGTTGTCTTTTCCTCTAGTGGTGTTATGTGAACGTCGGCTACATAACACGTCACCATATTTGGGCCTAGAGGAAGGCATTGGGGTGTAGTAAGTAGATGATGGGTTGCTAGAGTGACAGAAGCTTAAACCCCCATCTATGCGTTGCTTCGTAAGGGGCTGATTTGGATCCACTAGTTTAATGCTATGGTTAGACGTTGTCTTAGTTCTTCTTTCGTAGTTGCGGATGCTTGCGAGAGGGTTTAATCATAAGTGGGATGCTTGTCCAAGTAAGGGCAGTACCCAAGCGCCGGTACACCCACATATTAAACTATCAAAGTAACGAACGTGTATCACATGAACATGATGATACTAGCATGACAGAAAGTCCCGTGTGTCCTCGGGAGCGTTTTTCCTCCTATAAGACTTTGTTCAAGCTTGTCGCTTGCTAAAAAGGGATTGGGCCACTTTGCTGCACCGTTGCTACTACTTGTTACTTTTTGCTTGCTACGTTTCACCTTGCTACACCATCACTTGTTACCGCTACTTTCAATGCTTGCAGTTATTACCTTGCTGAAAACTGTTTACCAGAGCCTTCTTCTCCTCGTTGGCTTCGACCCTCTTACTTATCAAAAGGACTACGATTGATCCCCTATACTTGTGGGTCATCAAGAATCTTTTATTGCGCCGTTGCCAGGGAGTGAAGCGCCTTTGGTAAGTGGAATTTGGTAAGGAAACATTTATATACTGTGCTGAAATTTATTGTCACTTGTCACTATGGAAACTGTTCCTTTGAGGAATTTGTTCGGGGTATCTTCACCACGAACGGAAGCACGAGGAGTTGTTCCTCAACCTGAGGTACCTATTGAAAATATCTTTTATGCAATTCCTTCGGGTATGCTTGAGAAACTGCTGGCTAATCCTTTTACAGGAGATGGATCTTCACAGGCAGACTTGCATCTGATCTATGTAGATGAAGTTTGTGGTTTATTTAGGCTTGCAGGTTTGCCCGAGGATGAGGTATAGAAGAAAGTATTTCCTTTATCTCTGAAGGATAAGGCGTTGAAATGGTATAGGCTATGTGATGATACTGGATCATGGGACTACAATCGGTTGAAATTGGAATTTCATCAAAAGTTCTATCCTATGCATTTAGTACATCGTGATCGGATATATATTTATAAATTTTTACCTCGTGACAGGGAAAGCATATCTCAAGCTTGGGGGAGGCTTAAATCAATGTTATATTCATGCCCCAATCATCAGCTCTCGAGAGAAATTATCACTCAAAACTTTTGTGCTCGGCTTTCTCATGAAGATCGTACCATGCTTGACACTTCTTGTACCGGTTCTTTTATGAAGAAGGATATTGACCACAAGTGGAATTTATTGGAAAGAATCAAACGTAACTCTAAAGATTGGGAGCTGGAAGAAGGTAAGGAGTCAGGTATGAATTTCCAGTTTGATTGCGTTAAATCTTTTGTTGAAACAAACACTTCTAGAGATTTTAGCACTAAGTATGGACTTGACTCTGAAATAGTAGCTTCTCTATGTGAATCTTTTGCTGCACATGTTGATCTTCCCAAAGATAAGTGGTTTAAATATCATCCCACTGTAGAAGTCAACATAGCCAAAACCAATCTAGTTGAGGAGAAAGTCATTGCTTTTAGTGATCCTGTTGTTCCTTTTGCCTACGCTGAGAAACCACCTTACCCTGCTAGGAAAAAGGATTTTTCTAAAGCTCCAACTGTGATACGTAGGGGTTACATTAGACCACTTGCAACCCCTGAGGAAATTAGAGTTGAAACTAGTTTTTCTATTATCAAAGATCTCTTAGCCGAAGACATAGACGGGCATGTTATCAAATTCTGTGAGGACTCCGCTAGAATTGCTAAACCTCACGCGAAAGACAAATACGGACCTGTAGTTGGCCTGCCCGTTGTTTCTGTCAAGACAGGAGATCATTGTTACCATGGTTTATGTGATATGGGTGCTAGTGTTAGTGCAATACCCCGTTCCCTATATGATGAAATCAAAGATGAGATTGCACCTGCTGAGTTATAACCCATTGATGTCACTATTACACTAGCTAATAGAGACACTATCTGCCCTTTGGGAATTGTGAGAGACGTAGAAGTCATGTGTGGTAAGACGAAGTATCCTACTGATTTCCTCGTCCTTGCTATTGCACAAGATAGCTTTTGTCCCATCATATTTGGTAGACCCTTTCTCAACACTGTGAATGCTCACATTGATTGCATTAAGCAGACTGTCACTGTTAGTTTCGAGGGTGTGTCTCATGAATTTAACTTCTCCAAGTTTGGAAGACAACCCCATGAAAAAGTGTCGTCTGGTAGGGATGAAATCATTGCTCTTGCCTCTATTTCCGTACCTCCTACGGATCCTTTAGAGCAATATCTGCTTGAGCATGAAAATGATATGCATATGGATGAAAGAGATGAGATAGATAAAATTGTCTTAGAACAATATCCTATTCTCAAGAATAATTTGCCTATTGAACTGTTTGGGGATCCCCCCCACTGAAGGGCGATCCTGTGTTCGAGCTTAAACAGTTGCCTGATACTCTTAAGTATGTCTATCTTGATGAGAAGGAGATATATCCTGTTATTATTAGTGCTCTCCTCTCGAATCACGAAGAGAAGAAGTTGCTAAAAACTTTGAGGAAGCACCGTGCGGCTATTGGATATACTCTTGATGAACCTAAGGGTATTAGTCCCACTCTATGTCAGCACAAGATTAAAACTGATCCTGACTTCAAACCAGTTGCTGATCATCAAAGGAGATTAAATCCTAAGATGAAAGAGGTCGTGAGAAAAGAAATATTAAAGCTTCTGGAAGCAGGAATCATTTATCCTGTTGCTCATAGTGATTGGGTAAGTCCATTACATTGTGTACCTAAGAAGAGAGGTATCACCGTCGTTCCTAATGATAAGAATGAATTAATCCCACAAAGGATTATTACTTGCTATAGGATGGTGATAGACTTCCGAAAACTGAACGAGGCAACCAGGAAAGACCATTATCCTTTGTTGTTTATCGACCAAATGCTAGAAAGGTTATCCAAACACACACACTTCTGCTTTCTAGACGGTTATTCAGGTTTCTCGCAAATACCTGTTGCACAATCTGATCAGGAGAAAACCACTTTCACCTGCCCCTTCGGTACCTTTGCTTATAGACGTATGCCTTTTGGCTTATGCAATGCACCTGCCACCTTTCAAAGATGTATGATGGATATATTCTCTGACTTTTGTGAAAAGATTGTCGAGGTTTTCATGGATGACTTCTCCATTTATGAGTCTTCCTTTGATGATTGCCTCAGCAACCTTGATCGAGTCTTACAGAGATGCAAAGATACCAACCTCGTCTTGAATTGGGAGAAGTGCCACTTTATGGTTAATGAAGGCATCATCTTAGGACACAAAATTTCTGAAAGAGGCATTGAAGTTGATAAGGCTAAGGTTGATGCAATTGAGAAAATGCCTTGCCCCACAGATATCAGAGGTATACGAAGTTTCCTAGGTCATGTTGGTTTCTATAGAAGGTTCATTAAATACTTCTCTAAGATTTCTAGGCCTCTTACCAACCTCTTGCGTAAGGATGTTCCTTTTGTTTTTCATGAGGATTGTGAGGAAGCTTTCGAAATACTTAAGAAGGCTTTGATAACCGCACCTATTGTTCAACCACCTAACTGGAACTTTCCCTTTGAAATCATGTGCGACGCTAGTGATTATGCTATTGGTGTTGTTCTAGGACAAAGAGTTGACAAGAAGTTGAATGTTATTCACTATGCTAGTAAAACTCGAGATAGTGCCCAAAGAAACTATGCCACTACGGAAAAGGAGTTTTTAGCAGTCGTGTTTGCATGTGAAAAGTTCAGATCTTACATAGTTGACTCCAAAGTCACTATTCACTCTGATCATGCTGCTATTAAGTACCTTACGGAGAATAAGGACGCTAAGCCTAGGCTAATCAGATGGGTTCTCCTGCTACAGGAATTTGATTTGCACATTGTTGACCGAAAGGGTGCTGATAACCCTATAGCAGATAACTTGTCCAGGCTAGAGAATGTATTTGATGACCCACGACCTATTGATGACAGCTTTCATGATGAGCAATTAAATGTCATCCGCACTTCATATAGTGCACCGTGGTATGCTGATTACGCAAACTATATCGTAGACAAATACATACCACCCAGTTTCACCTACCAGCAAAAGAATAAATTCTTCTTTGATTTGAGACACTACTTTTGGGATGATCCTCACCTTTACAAGGAAGGAGTAGATGGTGTTATTAGACGTTGTGTGCCTGAACATGAACAGGGACAGATCCTGTAGAAGTGTCATTCTGAAGCCTACGACGGACACCATGCTGGAGATAGAACTGCTCATAAGGTATTGCAATCAGGTTTCTATTGGCTCACTCTCTTCAAGGATGCCCGTAAGTTTGTCTTGTCTTGTGACGAATGCCAAAGAATAGGGAACATTAGTAAGCGTCAGGAAATGCGTATGAACTATTCACTTGTCATTGAACCGTTTGATGTCTGGGGCTTTGATTATATGGGACCCTTCCCGAGTTCCAATGGGTACACTCACATCTTAGTTTCTGTGGATTACGTCACTAAGTGGGTAGAAGCTATCCCCACTAGAAATGTTGATCACCACACCTCTATTAAGATGATTAAAGAAGTCATTTTCCCAAGATTTGGAGTCCCTAGATATTTGATGACTGATGGCGGTTCACACTTCATTCATGGTGTTTTCTGCAAGATGCTTGCAAAGTATGATGTCAACCATAGAGTTGTATCTCCTTATCATCCTCAGTCTAGTGGTCAAGTGGAGTTGAGTAATAGGGAGATCAAATTGATCTTACAAAAGACTGTCAATAGATCTCGAAAGAATTGGTCTAGCAAACTTGACGATGCACTATGGGCTTATAGGACTTCTTATAAGAATCCCATGGGCATGTCGCCATATAAAATGGTTCACGGTAAAGTCTGCCATTTACCTCTTGAGCTGGAACACAAAGCTTATTGGGAAGTCAAAGAGCTCAACTTCGATTTCAAACTTGCCGGTGAGAAGCGGTTGTTTGATATCAGCTCATTAGATGAATGGAGGGCCCAGGCATATGAGAATGCCAAGTTGTTCAAGGAAAAGGTTAAGAGATGGCACGATAAAAGAATACAGAAACGAGAGTTCAATGTAGGTGATTATGTCCTGCTATACAGTTCTCGCTTAAGATTCGTCGCAGGCAAGCTTCTCTCTAAATGGGAAGGTCCTTACGTTGTCGAGGAAGTATATCGTTCCGGTGCCATCAAAATCAATAACACGGAAGGAAATTTTCCTAGAGTGGTAAATGGGCAAAGAATCAAGCATTATATCTCCGGTGCTCCCATAAATGTTGAGACCAATATCATCAATATCATAACTCCAAAGGAGTACATTAGGGATGTTTATCAGCCTGTTTCTGACCCTGAAAACGAAGAGGTATCTATTTCGGTAAGTAATTGGACTCCGAAGCTTTTCCAATAGGAAATGTCCTCTCTTTTGGAATTTCTGGAAAATTAGAAAAATAAAAAGCAGTCCGGAGAGCGCACGAGGCGGCCACAAGCTTGGTAGCCGCCACCCCCTAGCGGCGGCTACAGGGCTTGTGGGCACCTCGTGTGCCTCCCAGACTCCGTTTTCTTGCGGAGCACCCCTTCTGGTCGAGAAAAAATCATTATATATACGCCCGAGGGTTTTCATCTCCGTATCGCGCAGTTTTCCTCTGTTTTCGTTTCGAGCCTGTTGTGTGCCGCAAATTTAGGTCAAGATGTCTTCTCAAGATTAAGAAGAAGAGATCTATGTGGCCGATGATCATGCTAACTCCAAGATTAATGGGAACTTGGAACCATATGGCTGGAACACTGACGAGGAAGAGGACTATGAGCCCAAGGGGAAGGAACAAACGAGTTCCGATGAAGAGGAGGCTCCTTTACCTCAACCTGCAAACACCCATGCGGAGTTCAAGAAGTCAAGCCTCCCCAACTCCAGGAAGAAGCCTAAGACCATATTTATCCCTTCTCGTTTCTTGCAGGAGAGTAAGCAGGAACTTTGCCATAGAGTGTTGAAACTTGAGGAGGTAAATGATGATCTGAGGGAGCAGAACTTTTTTCTCAAGTGGAAATTAGACAAGCTCAATACTGCTTCAACAACTCCACCACCATCACCACCAAAGGAAGACAACTGAGCATTGGTATGGGCAATCCCCTTGGCTTTTGCCAACCTTGGGGGAGTTGTCCTGGTATCGTATCACCTTTATATCTTTTTCTTTTACCTTTGTTTTAGTTCTTTCCTTTTCAGTTTTTATTTCTTCTCTTAGTGGAATAAGTCTTTAGTGTTTAGTTTGAGTCTTTTGCTTTGTGTCTCCCCCGATGTATTCAAGCTTGCGAGCTATATAATAAAGAGTATCTTAGTCAAGGGCTCTGTTTTGTGCCGTGATCAAGAGCATGAAAAGAATGATAGCATGAAAGATCATGAGATGATCTTATGGAAAGTGATAGCTTCACATATAACAAGTATGATGATTGAAACTTGTTGAGAATAAACCAACATAGACCTCAGTCATTGTTGCAATTAATAAGAAGTAATAAGGAAAGAGAGGTTGACATAAAAATATATCATCTTAGACACTTTCCATAATTGTGAGCACTCACCAAACTATTACATGCTTAGAAGTAGATGTTGGACAAGGAAGACAACATAATGAATTGTGTTTGCTTGGTTCCAAACAATGTTATATGATTAGAGATCCCTTAGCATGTGACGATTGCT
This sequence comes from Hordeum vulgare subsp. vulgare, assembly GCF_904849725.1. NCBI lineage: Eukaryota > Viridiplantae > Streptophyta > Magnoliopsida > Poales > Poaceae > Hordeum > Hordeum vulgare. The sequence goes on from NC_058522.1 coordinate 243,075,680, forward strand.
TCCACCTCATATTAGCCAAAACTCCCGCACCAAGTAGAGATACTACTTCCGCGTCCATAAACCTCCAACCTAGTTTTGCCATAAGTGTCCATCATACCTGCCTATGGATTGGATAAGAACCCTCAAGTAAGTTGTCATCGGTGCAAGCAATAGAAATTGCTCTCTAATATGTATGATCTATTAGTGTGTGGAAAATAAGCTTTATATGTACTTGTGACGTGGAAGACATAAAAGCGACAGACTGCATAATAAAGTTCTTTATCACAGGAGGCAATATAAAGTGACGTTCCTCCGCACTAAGAGGACACGTATCCCAACCTCAAAAGCGCATGACAACCTCTGCTTCCCTCTGTGAAGGGCCTATCTTGTACATTTACTTTTTTCCCTTGTAAGAGTCATGGTGATCTTCACCAATTCCCTATTTTGCCTTTGTCTTGGCTACCGTCACATGCTTGGGAAAGATCTATATTCATATATCAACTTGGAGATGAGTACTTATGCTTTATTATTGTTAGCTTTACCCTTGAGGTAAATGGTTGGGAGGCAAAACTATAAGCCCCTATCTTCCTCTGTGTCCAGCTGAAACTTTGATACCATGGGTACCGCGTGAGTTGTAACAATTGTGGAAAACAAAAGAGATGATTGAGTATGTGGGTTTGCCTTACAAGCTCTTATTTTACTCTTTCTGATGTTATGATAAAATGCAATTGCTTCAATGACTATGGACTGTTGTTGGCTACTTCTCGGTAAGGTTTTTGCTTCATACTTTGCTTTGTGAAGGAATTGTTACTTTCCCATAAGAATCTTTATGATGTATTGCTATTCTATGTGTGATCATGATGCCCTCATGTCTGTATTAAGTTTTATCGACACCTTCGTCCCTAAACATGTGGACATGTTTATGGAACTTGGTTTTCGCTTGAGGACAAGCGAGGTCTAAGCTTGGGGGAGTTGATACGTCCATTTCGCATAATGCTTTCATGTTGATATTTATCGCTTTATGGGCTGTTATATTACCTTGTGGTACCATACTTATGCCTTTTATCTCTTATTTTGCAACGTTTATTTGAAGAGGGAGAATACCGACAGCTGGAATTCTGGACTTGAAAAGGAGCAAGTCTGAGTCCTCTATTCTGCAGAACTCCAAACGCCCTGAAAATCAACGTGGAATTTTTTGGGAATATATAAAAAATACTGGGCGAAAGAAGTACAAGAGGGGAGCTACCAGGGCCCCACAAACCTGGTAGCCGCCACCCCCCTGGTGGTGGCTACAGGGCTTGTGGGCTCCCTGACAGCCCACTGGCCCCCTCTTTTGCTATATGAAGGGTTTCGTTCCAGAAAAAATCAAGGAGGAGCTTTTTCGTGGTTTCGCCGCCGCCACGAGGCGGAACTTGAGCAGATCCAATCTAGAGCTCCCGCAGGACGATCCTGCCGGGGAAACTTCCCTCTCGGAGGGGGAAATCGTCGCCATCGTCATCACCAACACTCCTATCGTCAGAGGGGAGTCATCTCCATCAACATCGTCATCAGCACCATCTCCTCTCCAATCCCTAGTTCATCTCTTGTAACCAATCTCCGTATCGTGACTCCGATTGGTACTTGTAAAGTTGCTAGTAGTGTTGATTACTCTTTGTAGTTGATGCTAGTTGGATTACTTGGTGGAAGAGTTTATGTTCAGATCCTTGATGCTATTCATTACACCTCTGATCATGATTATGATTATGCTTTGTGAGTAGTTACTTTTGTTCCTGGGGACATGGGATAACTCATGCTAATAATAATCATGTGAATTTGGTATTCGTTCGATATTTTGATATGTTGTATGTTGTCTTTTCCTCTAGTGGTATGTTGTCTTTTCCTCTAATGGTGTTATGTGAACGTCGACTACATAATACTTCACCATATTTGTGCCTAGAGGAAGGCATGGGGGAGTAGTAAGTAGATGATGGGTTGCTAGAGTGACAGAAGCTTAAACCCCAGTCTATGCGTTGCTTCGTAAGGGGCTGATTTGGATCCACTAGTTTAATGCTATGGTTAGACATTGTCTTAATTCTTCTTTCGTAGTAGAGGATGCTTGCGAGAGGGGTTAATCATAAGTGGGATGCTTGTCCAAGTAAGGGCAGTACCCAAGCGCCGGTCCACCCACATATCAAACTATCAAAGTAACGAATGCGAATCACATGAACATGATGAAACTAGCATGACAGAAATTCCCGTGTGTCCTTGGGAGTGTTTTTCCTCCTATAAGACTTTGTTCAGGCTTGTCCCTCGCTACGAAAGGGATTGGGCCACTTTGCTTCACCGTTGCTACTACTTGTTACTTTTCGCTTGCTACGTTTCACCTTGCTACACCATCACTTGTTACCGCTACTTTGAGTGCTTGCAGTTATTACCTTGCTGAAAACTGTTTACCAGAGCTTTCTGATCCTCGTTGGGTTCGACACTCTTACTTATCAAAAGGACTACGATTGATCCCCTATATTTGTGGGTCATCAGTCCTAAGCACCAATCCAGGTCGCGCCCAAACATGAAGAGTCGTTGCTGCTATATTTGGCAGCAAGAAACCAAGTGGTTTGCGCTGCACTAGTGCAGATAGGGAAGTTGAGGACGGAAAAATGACAAGTGACGAGTCGGGGCCAACCCGATTGGACCAACGAATCAACATAGAGCCAGAACGAGAAGCGGAACAACACACTGTGCAGAAGAAGAAGATGGTGCAGCGACCAGTGTACTTCGTAAGCTCTCTCCTCCACGGGGCTCGATCGAGGTACTCCAGGATTCAGAAATTTCTTTTCGGTCTCATATGGCCTTCCTCAAGTCGCGCCACTACTTGCAAGCACACTGCATCACCGTCGTCACCCTCTTCCCATTACCACACATCATGAGGAATCTAGAAGCAACTGGCAGGACTGTTGAGTAGGCACTGGAGCTCGCTAGTTTTGACTTGAGCTTTGAAAGCACGGCGACCATCAAGAGCAAAGCACTAGTAGAATTCATCACAGAATGGACGCTGACGTCGAGACAAGGAGTCCCTAGAAATAGCCCTCCATGGCAAGGAAACACCTCAATCATGGATCATGTACTTAGACGGAGCTTTTCCGCTGCCGGAGTGCTGCTCATAGCACCCACGAAAGAGGACCTCAAGTATGTGATCCAAATGCACTTCCCCTGGGAGGTGTCAACCAACAACACAGTTGAGTACGAGGTTTTGCTTGCCAGGCTGCAGATAGAAGCGGAGTTGGGAATTAGGAAGTTAATTGTCTGAGGGGACTCATAGTTGGTTGTGCGTCGGGTCAATTAGGATTACCAAAGCCCCCTGATGGAAGCATATGTTGATGAGTGAGCAAGTTCGAGGAACGTTTCGACGGTCTGTAGATGGAACACGTCCCCAGGGAGGAGAATGACATCGCTGATGACCTGTCGAAGCGAGCAGCTTAGAAGTCGCATATGGATCCAGGCACCTTCGTGCTCTGAATCACTCATTCGTTAGTTACACCATTAGGACGGCAAGCCAAGAAGAGAAAACTCAGCTCCGACGACTATTTCCCGACACATCCATCCGGGGCCACCAAGAAGGTTGCCACGGTGATGAAGTGCTCGACAATGAGTGCCAAGCGTTCCTTGCCGCCAAAGCTAGCGCTCCCGCGGCAGAAGAAACACCTTTAGTCCTTGTCATCGAGCCACGGGCTCCGGCATGTGTGCAACAGATCGTCTAGCACCTCCAGACAGGAGACCTCCCCAAGGAGCAAGAAGAAGATGAAAGAGTAGCCTATCAGTCTTTAGTGTATCAGTTCATGGATAACAATCTGTACAGAAGAAGACCAAATGGGGTGAAATTGAGATGCACTGCTTGAGAGGAAGGACAACAGTTGTTGGTAGAGATACACGAAGGAATCTGCGGATCCAACCATCGGGTCCTGGGCTCTTGTCAAAAAGGCATTCCGGCAAGGCTTCTACTATCTGACGGCCCTTCAGGACACCCTGGCGGTGGTAACTACGTGCAAAGCATGCCAGTACCTCACCAAAAAGATACATCAGCCATCATAAACCCTTCAAATCATACCTCTCTCCTCACCCTTCTCGGTCTGGGGGACCGACATCATTGGGACCTTCCCCCATGCTACCGGGGGCTTCGAGTTCTTGTTCGTCGCAATCAACAAGTTCACGAAGTGGTCTAAAGTAGAGCCAGTGAGGAAGGTAATGGTGCTAGTAGCAGTCAAGTTTCTTAGAGGGATAGTCTGTGAGTTCGGCATGCCCAACAGAATCATCCTTAACAATGGCACACAATTCACCAGCATCACCTTCATGCAATATTGCCAAGACATTGGCACCAAGATCTTCTTTGCGCCTGTTGCTGAGGAGCAACGACCAAGTAGTGAGGGAAAATGCAGAAGTGTTGTGGGACCTCAAGAGGGGAACTTTCGACAAGCTCCATAAGCACGGAAGGCGGTGGATTGATGAGTTGTCAACGGTTATTTGGTCAATCAAAATGACACCAAACTGAGCCATCGGCAAAATGAACTTCTCCCTAGTCTATGGGGCAAAAGCGGTGCTCCCCACGAAAATCACATATGGGACGCCTCGAGTGCACGCCTTTGACAAGGACCGGCAAGAGCGGTTACAGCATGATGATGTCACGCTCCGCAAGGAAGATCGTCTCTAGGCCACACTACGTGCTGCGAGGTACCACCAAGCCTTGTGCCGCTATCACAGCCGCAAGGTGTGTGCCAGGATAGTTGAGGAAGGTGACCTTGTCCTTCTTCGGATTTGGTCGATGAAGGGATCCACCAAGTTGACAGTAAAGTGGGAAGGCCCTCATCAGGTTGTACGAGTCACCCGACCTGGCGCTGTCCACTTGGAGACCGAGGCTGGCACCCCGGCGCAACGCTCGTGGAATATCGAGCATCTTAGCAAATTCTACCTGTGAGGCGCGGTTGTTGAGCTCCCTGGCATCCACTTTTGTACAAGTCTCGCAGCAATGTGTGTAATCCTTTGTACAAAGCTGGGTGATGACCCTGTGGAGACTAAATAAAACTAAACATCCCGCAACTTTTTGCCCATTTACATATTTGCATTATGTTCACTATGCAAATTGTTATGGTAGCTCATTTCCCGCGTAAGGCCACTATCGAACTGCTAAAGTCCCTAGCACGTCCTATTTTCTCTTGTTTGTATTTATCGAATGGAAGCATGGGACTGATAACCAACAAGTATAAGGGATCGCAACAGTTTTCGAGGGTAGAGTATTCAACCAAAAAATTTAGATTCGGCACAAGGGGTGCCGGAGAATATTTGTGAGTATTAGCAGTTGAGTTGTCAATTCAACCACACCTGGAGATTAAATATCTGCAGCAAAGTGATCAGTTGTACAGTAGTATGATAGTTTTGATAGCAGTAGTAAGAGTAACAATAACGGTAATAGTGATAGTAATGGTTTTGTAGCAAATGTAATAGTGACAACAGCAATAGTGACTTAGCAAGAACAATATGCGGAAAACTCGTAGGCACTGGACTGCTGAACTCGTTGGATGATATTCATCATAGAACAGTCATAACCTAGGGCAACACAGAACTAGCTCCAGTTTATAAATATAATGTACGCACGTATTCCGTAAATAGTCATACGTGCTTATGGAAAAGAACTTGCATGGCATATTTTGTTCTACCCTCCCGTGGTAGCGGGGTCCATAAGGAAACTAAGGCATATTAAGGCCTCCTTATAATAGAGAATTGAAAAAAAAACATTAACACATAGTGAATACATGAACTCCTCAAACTATGGTCATCACTGGAAAGTATCCCGGTTATTGTCACCCCGGGATTTAAGAATCATAACACATAGCAGGTGCATATTACTAGCAAGATCGGATCAAGAACATAGATATAATGGTGATAACATAAACGGTTCAGATCTGAAATCATGGCACTCGGGCCCTAGTGACAAGCATTAAGCATGTCAAAGTCATAGTGAAAGCACAATTTCTCCCTAGGGTGGTCTTGATAATTGATCACAACATATGCATCATTCGACTAACGTGTTTTCCAAGTATATTTCAGAAAAGTTCTAAAGATGCTATGGCTTAAGGTTTTTGTGGAGATGCCCTTGATGCAAGAAAGGAATAATATTGGCTCAAGCTTCAAGCTAGAAGACTCTTCAATTTATATTTCTGAGAAATCACTTTTGAGTCCATAGGAAAGCCAATATTATTAAAAGGGTGTGAGGTAGTAAAATGAACTGATTGCTCAAATGCTCAAAATTAGCCACCAAAACACTCAGTCATTTATCCACTCTGTCATGTTCCACATTCACAAATTCGGTATCACCAACATTTCCACATCGAACCCACCGAGTTTGAACCTCACACAGAACCCTAGCCATTCCCACCAAATCGGTGCAACCAAAACTGCATCGGTGCTACCGAGTTCAGTGTGACCAACATTCTGTTGCCAAGATACAGAAAATCGGAATTTCCGAGTTTGAGTATCGGTGCCACTGAGTTTTTTCATCTGACCGTTAGTCACCTTTTCGGTGCCACCAAGTTGTATATATCGGTCTCACCAAGATTCAAAAGTTCACACCTTTAGTGCTAGTCGGTACCACCGAGTTTCCAACTTCGATGTCACCGAGTTTGCTCTTTTGTGTGTAATGGTTGGATTTCGGCTGCTGCCTATATATACCCCTTCACCCACCTCTCATTCCCGAGAGAAGCACTCACAACACACACTTAATTTCCATATCCATTTTCTGAGAGAGAACCACCTACTCATGTGTTGAGACCAAGATATTCCAATCCAATCATTTGAAACTTGATCTCTAGCCTCCCCAAACTTCTTACCACCAAATCAACCTCTCCTACTCATGCATATTCTGTGAGAGAGTGATTTGTGTTGAGGAGACTACCTTTAGAAGCACAAGAGCAAGGAGTTCATTGATCTACCCCATCTATTACCTTTTGGAGGGTGGTGCCTCCTACATTGGTTAGGTGTCGCTTGGGAGCCTCCTACTTTGTGTTGTGGAGTTGAACCAAGATGTTTGTAAGGGCAAGGAGATCACCTATTTCATGAAGATCTACCGTGAGTAAGGCTAGTCCTCGATGGACGGAAGCCGTGGTGGGATAGACAAGGCCGCTTCTTTGTGGACCCTCCGTGGGTGGAGCCCTCTGTGACTCTCGCATCCATTATCCTCCGTGGGTTTAAGTCTCCACTAACATGGACGTACGATAGCGCCACCTATCAGAACCATGCCAAAAATTGTCGTGTCAACCTCATGCGTTTGATCTCCCTACGTTACTCCTCTATTTACACTTGCATGTTTTCTTTCCGCTGTTATACTGTAAGAACTGCATGTGTAGGGTGTACTTGACTTGTTATAACTGTCGTATCTGCCTCTCAAGTAAAATTGGGAAAAGGCAAAAAAATTATCTTGTCAAGTAGTCTAATCACCACCACCCCCCCCTCTAGACATACTTTCGATCCTACAAGTGGTATCAGAGCTTTGGTCTCCATTTCATTGGTTTATCAAACTAGGAGAGTATGGCATCTAGTGAGGGAAATAATCATCGTAGAGGTCCTTACTTCGATGGCACTAATTTTGCTAGTTGGAAGCATAAATGAAAATGCATATTCTTGGCTTTAATCCTCATGTTTGGGTTGTCATTCGTGTTCATGTGCAAGGTAACTTCTTTGGAGAAGGGCATGAACCAGATCGTGATGCGACAGTTGATGAACTGAAGATGTTGCAACTTAATGCTCAAGCCTGCAATATCATATTCAACTGCCTTTGCCCCGAAGAATTCCAAAAAATCAGTCGTCTTGAGAATGCAAAAGAAATTTGGGAAACTTTTGTTGATATGCACGAAGGTACTGATTCTGTCAAAGAATCTAAGTTGGATGTGCTTAAAAATCAGCTTGACAAGTTCAAGATGAAGGATGCTGAAGGAGTCGTTGAAATGTACTCTAGGCTAGCTCTCATCACCAATGGGATTGCCATCTTAGGAAGCGAAGAGATAAGCCTCATGGTTAGGAAATTCAACAAGTTCTACAAGATTAGAGGCAAAGATAGAATATCAAGTTCAATACATGATGAGAAGCGTTCGTCTAGTCGTGACCGAAACTGCTACAATTGTGGAAAGCCCGGACACTACTCAAATGAGTGCTCGGCTCCCTACAAAAGAAGAGAAGAGTCGCCTCGAAGACTAAGCTCAAGAGATGAGTCACCTCATAGAGAGAGAAGGAGTAGGGAAGATCACTATGAACAAAGACACTCAGGGAGAGGCAAGGAATTTGAGAAGAAGGACAAATACACCAAGAGCAGTTGAAGAATAAGACAACAAGCTCATGTTTGCGAATGGGTCTATGGCTCCGAGTCTGATCACCACTCCGAGAGAAGCTATCACTCCAACTCTGACTATAGTCAAGATGAAGGTGTTGCCAGGATTGTGCTTGTTTCCAGGAACTCCTACAACTTATTTGATTCACCAAATGAGGGAGTCGGAAACTTCTTTATAGCTAATGGCCCCAAGGTATCACATCCTGAGTATCTTGATTTCAATAGTGATGAGGATGCCTAGTTAGGAGAAGATGACTTGCTTCTAGATAAAACTAGTGAATGCACTCAAAATGAACTTGCTATTTATCATTCTAGTCAAGAGAAATTGAATGATGATAATAAGAAAGAATTTGAACGACTAACTCAAGAATTAAAAACTCTTAAGTTAGCTCATGAGACTACTCGAGAAGATCATAGAGAGCTTGCAAGAACCCGTGAGAAGCTACGCTTCGAGAAGCTCAACTTGGAGCAAGAGCATGAGTTTTTAAAAGCAATCAATGATGATCTTCGGAAGAAGAGTTCTTCTTATCTAGCCAAACTATTACTCTTGTTTAACTTTATTCCACAAGTTAAACATAGGAACACTAGTAACAAAGGCAAGAATGTTTCTTCATCTAGTAACAACAATGCTAAAGCTAAATCCAAAAATTTTGTTGCTAGTAACTCTATTGATTCCACTAACGATTCTATTAGCCTAGTTATACTAGAACAAGCAAATTATCTATTGAAAGGGGTTATAGAGAGAGGTGTCTTCAAGAGTCTTGCCGGAAGTAAGCAATTTGAGGAAATTGTTCGCAAGCAAGGAGGACATCGGAAGAAACAAGGCGTTGGCTACTTCAACATCAACGGAGATGTTTGCGAAGAAGGTCCATATCCCACTCCCAAATTTGTTCCCCAAGAAGAGAAGTGTGATTCCACTCCTTCCAAAGGATCGAGCTCACAAGATGGCCTTCTACCACCAGACCACAAACGCAAGGGAAAGCTTCAAGATGACATTGACCTATTTGAAGAGGAACCCCAAGCCAAGGTCAAGTACATTCCCAAGGATACTACTAGCTCTACCTCAACAAGTTCTACCATAACTCCAAGGAGTTCTATCAATTTGGTGTGGATTCCCAAGAGGAATAACTAGAAGTTCTTCAGGGGTGACTCTGCCAATGAAATTCACTCTTATTCATTTTGGCAAGAACTAGATGCAATCAACCTCAACCATATGCATTAGTTCAAGGAGTCACACGTTCCCTCAAAGGTAAACAAGGAACAATGTAATTAATGCATCTTTGGACATTATCCCATGTGTGCTTCACTCCATGTCCATAGGTATTCTTGCATATGTTCCTTTTGCTTCGGGACTAACAAATGTAGGTGAAAAGAGTATGAAAATAACAAGGATTTCCCCCAACTCAATATGATCTTCATCAACATTGAGCATCCACCACTACTTCACCTACTTGAACTCTTCTACGACAAAATCCAAGGTTAGTTGATGCCTCTTATTGGGGATATCAAATCAAGGGGGAGCTTTACTCTAAGACATGAGTATAAGCATCTCATAAGGATATCAACTTATTAATGCTTATGTAAAAGTGGTAACCCCACTTGTGCTTAACGATGAGTATGACCTATGATCAATTATTCTTACTTGGCTCCTATGTCAATATACTCATATATAGATGACTTTGTCATTGCCCAAGTGCTTGATATCTACTAGGATGTTTGTGCATGTTCACCATGTTTTATTCATCACTCTTATTGTGTGAGCATGTTGGTCTGCATGTGTTTGATCATTGGAGGACATCTAATTGTTGTTATTTGGCTTTTGATTTATATTTTGCCAATTGGATGGACAAGAATGCCTAGGACCCTTCTCTAGCTATCTATGCTATCTCGTCTCAAGTTCTATTCATGCTTCATCACAAAACTTGAACCAACACTTGTCGATCCCTCTTTGTGAAGGTGCACTCGGAGTTCCGTATCCTCAAAGGCTGCCTTCCAAAACCTATTTGAAAAACTAGATACGACCAACTCCACAAACTCGGTGCCACTGAATTGTCAAAGTTGATCAGGTTTTCCTATCTCGGTACCACCGAAATCGCCAACTCGGTTACACCAAGTTTTCCTGTCTACTCACAGTTGAGGAAACGGTGACACCGATTGTGCCATGTGTGTGACACCGACAGTAGGGGTATATATATCCGCGGACTGAATCCTTTGACCTCACTTCATCAAAACCGTTCGTTCGCCAAACCCTCGCTGCTCCCGAGACCCCAGGTCATCGCCTTTGTCACCCCGGGCGCCGCTGCCTCTGGGATTCACCGTCGTCGATGCAATCAACTCCATCATTGTCGCCGTAGCCAAACCGCCACCGATCTAGGGTACGTTTCGATCTCCTTTATGTTTCCCCGTACAATTCTCACGCATTGGAATCTTTATTCTTCATACCACCATGTGCAAACCTCATATCCACCATATGAATCCTTAGATTAGGAGAAGTAGGAAATTTTGGATCTGATCTGCTGCAGTATGCAACTCGGTGAGACCGAGTTTGTAAAATCGGTTCCACGGATTCTTGTTATAGGGTTCCTGAGAAGCAACTCGGTGAGACCGAGCAGCTCTTTCCGGTGCCACTAAAAATGATTGCCAAGTTTGTGTTAAGCGAGTAAACTTTTTCGGTGACTCGGAAAATGCCAACTCGGTGCCACCGATTTACATCATGAAAAGATCATACCCTAAGTTTCAAGCTTCCAATTTTCAAAAATATCTAAATTCTGTGATGCTCATCCATTCTGTCTTTCCTATATCCACTTCATAGGTTCTGTTGTTTGCTGTTGAGCGTGTATGTCAGTATGTAAGGTTCAGAAGATAGTCAGAATGACTTCAGAGAGCAGAGTGTTGAGATGGACTCAGGCGATAGTCCTGAGAAGTCTGCTTCAGACCCAAGTTCTACCAGCTCTTATGGCTTGCCCAAGGCAGCCACGAGGCAACCGAAGAAGCTAGTTTCTGAAGAATAGGACTCAGATTTTCTGCCCGAAAGAACTTCAGCTCCTTCAAAGGCTCCAAGGAAAGCTGTCAGGAAAGTAACTGCTACCCCTGCTGATGTGAGAGCACCTGAATATGCCACGAAGAGCACAACACTTTCCAAGGATGCACCTGCCAAGAAGGCTGGTGTGAAGAGGCCCACGAAGAGAATTGTTCATCTTGTTGGAAGAAAGACTTCAATGTTTGAAGACCCAGAAGATTCCGAGGAAGAAGCTCTTGAGGAGATCCCAGTTCCTCCCAAGAAGAAGAAATTGATGGTTGATGCAATGAAGTCTGCTCCTAAGCGTGCTGCTAAAGCAAAGAAGGCTCCAGCTTCTAGGAAGACCACCAAAGACATACCTGCAGCTGCCAAGAGCAAAGGCCCTGCATCTAGTGCCCATGCTGCAGAGGAGGAAGAAGATGAGAAAGCTCCAATTCTCAGGAAGCTCAGACCAACCCTTCCAATTCACAATGCTATTCATCCAATAGCAGAATATATGAAGAAGAGGAAGGATGCCGGACTGAGAAAGTGGAGAGCTAATGATCCATATGCTGTCAGAAGAAGAACTGTTGTTGATCCAAGGTTTCACACACGGGAACAATAAGATTTTTCTGTGACTCTCTTGTATGACAAGAGTCCTGTTGTGAGTGATATGAGGTATGTCGACTAGGAATATATCAAGGAAAACAAAAATTTCTTTCCCCATGTCCAAGAGAACTTCAAGCTAGTTGACATAGAAGAATTTCTTGGGAAAGAGATGACTCCACAGAATGACAAGCTGATCATGCAATTCTATGCTACTGTTCATTTCTATGATGACTCTTTAGTCTGGATGACTGGTGGTCACAAGTACGAAGCCACAATTGCTGAATGGGCAGCTATCATTGGTGCTCCCGATCAGGAAGAATCATATGTAGATGTGTATGCAGACGCTAAGAAGAATCACAACTCAATGGCCAATATGTACAAGACCATTCCACATCAGTACTTGGCTTGTCATAAGTTTGGTTCAGTGTATTTTCTTCAAGATGGCATTCCCACAACAAACAATATACTACGATAGAACCTCCTGCCTAAGTCAGATGATGAGAAGACGATAAGAGGATATTCTATCAACCTTCTGCACCTGCTAGACAAACATACCAGATTCAGAGTGATGGATTTGATAGTTGAGACTATCCGGAGAACTGCTGCGGTTCAGAAGAGACCAGGTGGATATGCACCTTACATTCAGATGCTCATCAATGCCAAGCTAGTAAAGCATGCATATCTACTTGATTGTCCACATCTACCTCTTCAGCTTGAATTTGAAGATAATGAGGTTGTGATGAATGACAATGATCCCAACTCAGCTGCAGCAAGAATGGCAGCATCGGCAGCAGAGGCTGAAGCTGATAGAAAAAGGCCACCTCCAATTCCATAGATCAGAACTCAAGTTGAGCAAATGGCATTTCTAGTGAGCACTGTTGAAGGCATGGAGAAGAACATCCAAGAGATCATGCAAAATCAGAAGAGTCTTGAGAGAGTTGTGGAGACAAAATTCCACAACATGGATATGAAGGTAACTGAGTTGACCACCATTGTCAGATAGCTTCAACATGAAGTTGACTCTGTGAAGATTCCACACTCAGAGGATGAAGATGATGATGATGACGAGGATGAGTCTCCTCCTCCCACTACTATTAGGTTCAGCACCCAGCCTCGGACAGTTGTTATTCTTGTTCAGGAGACAAGACACACATCTTCAGCACAAGCTACAGCACCTTCAGCACTAGCTCCATCTCAAGCTCCTTCAATATCAACTCCTCCAGCTGCAAGACATTCACTATAAGCCTTCGCCGACGTTGTTCTATCAACTCCATCATCAGCTGTCCAAAGAGACGAGTAGTTCTATACTTTTGAACTTTTTGGTAACTTGTTGCCAAAGGGGGAGACATGTATAGATCACAGACTTTGTGTCAGAGAGAGATTTTGACTTTATTTGCTCTTGTTTGGTTTAAAAAAATTTGGTTTTGCATGACTTTATCCTGTGTGTGTGATTGATCATACGCTTTATCCTGTGTGATGCTACAATATCATCTTTTAGCTATACTTGTGATCATCACTCACTTATCTTGTTGGTGTCATATGCTTTGTTATTATTTTTTACACACCATCAGGATGTATGTGACATTTAAGAGTAGCCCATGATCCTAATAGGTTGTGAATTTGCATTCAAACACAAATTTTAAATAATACATAAATTTAGGGGGAGCTCTTGCTTTTCACATACTTCTCAAAGCGTCAATGCTAATCATTGATTATATATTTTGTTGAACCTTTGATCTATATTCTGTCATCAATTACCAAAAAGAGGGAGATTTAAATAACAATTGATCCCTAGGGTGGTTTTGATAATTGACCACAACATATGCATCATTGGACTAATGTTTTTTCAAGTATATTTCAGAAAAGTTCAAAAGATGTTATGGCTTAAGGTTTATGTGGAGATACCCCTTGATGCAAGAAAGGAATAATATTGGCTCAAGCATCAAGCTAGAAGACTCTTCATTTTATATTTGTGAGAAATCACTTTTGAGTCCATAGGAAAGCCAATACTATTAAAAGAGGGTGAGGTAGTAAAATGAAATGATTGCTCAAATGCTCAAAGTTAGCCACCAAAACACTTAGTCATTTTTCCCACATATCCACTCTGTCAAGTTCCACATTCACAAATTCGGTGTCACAAATATTTCCACATCGGACCCACTGAGTATGAACCTCACACAGAACCCTAGCCATTCCCACCTAATCGGTGCAACCGAAACTGCATCGGTGCTACCGAGTTCAGTGTGACCAACATTCTATTGCCAAGATACACAAAATCGGAATTTCCAAGATTGAGTATCGGTGCCACCGAGTTTTGCCATCTGACCGTTAGTCACCTTTTTGGTGCCACCGAGTTGTATATATCGGTCTCACCGAGATTCAAAAGTTCACACCTTTAGTGCTAGTCGGTACCACTGAGTTTCCAACTTCGGTGCCACCGATTTTGCTCTGTTGTGTGTAACGCTTGGATTTTGGTTGCTGCCTATATATAACCTGCACCCTCCTCTCATTCGTGAGAGAAGCACTCAGAACACACACTTCATTTCCAGATCCATTTTCTGAGAGAGAACCACCTACTCACGTGTTAAGACTAAGATATTCCAATCTAATCATTTAAAAGTTGATCTCTAGCCTCCCCAAACTACTTTCCACCAAATCAACCTCTCCTACCAATGCGTATTCTGTGAGAGAGTGATTTGTGTTGACGAGACTATCTTTAGAAGCACAAGAGCAAGGAGTTCATTGATCTACCCCATCTATTACCTTTTGGAGGGTGGTGCCTCCTACATTGGTTAGGTGTCGCTTGGGAGCTTCCTACTTCGTGTTGTGTTGTTGAACCAAGATGTTTGTAAGGGCTAGGAGATCGCCTGCTTCGTGAAGATCTATCGTGAGTAAAGCTAGTCCTCCGTGGACGGAAGCCGTAGTGGGATAGACAAGGTCGCTTCTTTGTGGACCCTCCGTGGGTGGAGCCCTTTGTAGAATCTCGCAGACGTTACCCTCCGTGGGTTGAAGTCTCCACTAACATGGATGTACGATAGCGCCACCTATCAGAACCATGCCAAAAATTGTCCTGTCAACTTCATGCGTTTGATCTCCCTACTTTACTCCTCTATTTACACTTGCACGTTTACTTTCCCCTGCTATACTATTAGAACTGCATGTGTAGGGTGTACTTGACTTGTTATAACTGTCGTAGTTGCCTCTGAAGTAAAATTGGGAAAAGGAAAAAAAATATCTTGTCAAGTAGTCTAATCCCCCCTCTAGACATACTTTCGATCATACACATAGCAACATCAATCTCAGAATAAAGTTGATACTAGGGATCAAGCCCTAACAAAACTAACTCGATTATATGATGAATCTCATCCAACTTATCACCAACAAGCAAGCTTGCGAAGGGATTACTCACTCCCAGTGGGGAGGATCATGGAATTGACGATCAAGGAGGGTTGATGATGATGAAGATCGAAGATTCGCCTCTCCGGAGCCCCAAACGGGATCCAGAGTGTCTGGTGCACGTTTGGGGATCTGGTGCACCCTGGTGTCTTGTGGTCACCCAGGGCTCCCCCTCCGGTGGTTCTTGGCTCCAATATTTTTTATTTATTCTGAAATAAACCACCAAAAAGTTTTGTTCCATTCCGAGAACTTTTATTTCTGCACAAAAACAACACCATGGTAATTCTGCTGAAAACAGCGTTAGTCCGGGTTAGTTTCACACAAATCATGCAAATTAGAGTCCAAAAGAAGAGCAAAAGCGTTAGGAAAAGTAGATAGGACGGAGGCGTATCAACTCCCCCAATCTTAAACTGTTGCTTGTCCTCAAGCAATTCAGTTGACAAACTGAAACTGATAAAGAAAAACTTTTACGAACTCTTTTGTTCTTGTTTACATACATATGCTTAAGTAGCACCCAAATTTTTTGCAAAGACTATGAATAACCATGTCAACAGTTGCTCTTAGAAATTATATTAACTCGTATCAATGATATAAGCAACTAGCAAGCAATAATAAAATGTTTCAAATGCAAACACTTTGTCAAAACGATCATGATATAATTTGACAACAGTGGTATCTCGATAGCCCTATCTGAGACCGCAAAACATAAATGCAGAGCACCTCCAAAGTTCAAGGAGCGACTAAACATTGTAATTCATGGTATAAAAGATCAGGTCATGATGCACCCAACATGAACTATACACAATGCATGAGGATGTCAATAGTGCTCTCAGATCTGGCGTTTATTTTAGAAGGTGATGACTCAACATAAAAGTAAATAGATAGTCCCTTCGCACAGGGAAGCACGCATTTGAAGAGGTGCAAGAGCTCAAAGCTTAAATCAGAGATAAATATAATTTCGTGAGGTGCACTCTTCCTATCAACATTACGACCAAGAGTTATCAATATATTCCATGCTAAACACATTAGAGGCGGTTCCCAAGCGGTAAAAGTAAAGGTTTACTCCCCCTCCACCAACAAACACATTCCACGGCAAGCCAAATCCATGGGTACCGTCCATAGTAACAACATCCCTAGGGGAGTTTTGTTTAATTATTTGCATTTCTTTTGATTTCGGGACTGGGAATCCCTATAACCGTCCCTCTTGTGCAAAGATGTGTGAATAAACACTCATCATGAGAATAACCCGCTTAACATGGAAGTTACTAACCGCCCCTGTCGCTCCATGAGCGGTCCATGCAAACAAAATAGATGTTCATTTGAAATTTTAAAGGTTGCACATGCAAATTTACTTGGAACAGCAGGGTAATACCATATATATGTAGATATAGTGGACTCATTTGGAATAACTTGGGTTTAAGGATTTTTTATGCACAAGCAGTATTCCCACTTAGTACAGGTGAAGGCTAGCAAATAGGTTGAGAAGCAGCCAGCTAGAGAGCGAAAATGGTCATGAACATTCATTATGAATAATAAACATTGAATACCATCATGGGTAGGATATGGACACCATGAACATAAATATTGTGAAGGCTATGTTGGTTTCGATTCAACTACATGTGTGAAGATGTGCCAAGTCAAGCCACTAGAAACATTCAGAGGAGGATACCATATCATCATACTACATCACAACCATTTTAATGCACGTCGATATCCAAGATAAATCATTATCCACTCCTAGCTACTTAAGCATGGCATGAGCAACTATAATCTCTAACTATTATTGCAAACATGTTTGATCATAATATGCTCAATCATGATACTAGGTTAAACATATTTACAAAAACAAAAACAAGTTGAGTTCATACCCGCTTCTCTCGGCCAGAGTCACTTCATCAAATATCGTAATTGTTGCCTTTCACTTGCACGACCGAATGATACGAAAATAATAATAGTGCAAGAATGTCGTGGACTAAGCTGGAATCTACAAGCACTTTATTCAAGAGGAGAAGACAAAGTAATATGGGCTCCTTGTTAAATCAATAGTAGTGCAAATGAGAGCCACTCGACATTTTCATCATGGTCTCCCCCTTGGTATGACTCAATAAAAGGAAGAGAAATTCACAGCAACATAGTGAAATATGTTTGGTGTTTTCAGTTTTTCTTGAAGAAAGCAAATTAAAGAAAGAAAAACAAAAACAAGAAAAACTATTTACACGGTAGAACTCCCAACACGAAAAAGAAGAAACAAGAAATCTTTTGGGGTTTTATTTTAATACTACAACTAATATAAACTAAGAAGAAAAACCGAAAAGAAATGAGAAATATTTTTGGATTTTCTCAAAGTTTTTCAAACACACGAAAAGAAAGCAAGAAAATAAATCTAGCATGAATAATACAATGAAATAGTGTGAGCATCCACAAGTGGAATGAAATGTGTGAACATGAATATAATGTCGGTAGCAACAAGTACTCCCCCAAGCTTAGGCGTTTGTCCTAGCTTGGTAATCACCATACGCGATAGCCATCCGGTCCCATGTAGAAGTGATGTGGTGACGACACCTGAGCGTCCCACTCCTAGGGCTCCTCCTCGGCCGCTCCCAAGTCGTTCCGGTAAGCAAGAATGTCCTCTTGCATGACCCTGTATTCGTTCCTGGCAATAGAATCAAACAAAGCGGGTGCAGGCAACGGGATAATATCTAGTGTAACCTCGCTAAATACTTAGTTATAGTGAATGGTATGAAAATAATTAGCTGCATCAAGAAATTGATGATCCTCCAATGCCTTGTGATCTAGATAAACTTGGGGCAAAGGATAATCATGTGGGTGTATCTAAACATTAAAATGAATCGCTAAGCGAGTAGCATAAATACCATCCTGTATCTTGCCCTAGTCCTGTTAAGGTGTATGCAATGTGCAATAATACCCCCTAGGCTAAAGGTATGATCAATGTGTAGTGTAAGGCGTAAAATAGCAAGGTTGAGGGCACTGAGTGCACCGACCTTCTCCCTAGCGCTTAAACACTTAGCAATGAATAAATCCAAGTAATGCATAGAAGGAAACTGCAAACTGGTGGCAGTGGCGTTTGAAACACCTCTTTCATCACCCACTGTCAAAGTGAGGAGAAAGTGCTCAAACTCTATTGTTCTAGGCTCCTTTTATTCCCCATCAGAAGGGATCAAACATATCTCACAAAAGTCAATCAGCAGTACTTAACGGGTTTCGGCATATAGATCAAACTGCACCGAGGAGGATTATTCTTACTCAAAAAATGGAAACATTGCACAAAGGAATTTGTAAGGAGGTGGTGTTTGCCACACTAATTTATGAGGAAATCAGTCAACCCACCATTTGCAACAAATTGGGCAAACTCTTGATGGAACCCAACCTCCTTCATGAAGGCATTATGCGGCCATTCGCACACACGCACCTCCGCCCTTCTCGGAGTATTGAGATCATTGTCCAATGATTCCCCAGTGACTCCTTTAGCATTCCTCTTGGAGGAGAACTTCCTAAAGAAACTCATCTCATTCCTATAAATAAATTTCTAAAAAAAATTAATCTACAAAAAATTTGTCAATAAAACTATGTAAGGTTAATAGCAATTACTCCTAAGGATGCCTAGAGACTATAACAAGAATTTAAACTACTTAGAACTCTAAGAATTCAACATGAAATCCCATCTACAACACCACCAAGAGTAGCTAATTATTCTAAAAATAAGCCACAAAAACAAAAATTAATTGGAGCAATGAGGGAGTCACATACCAAGTAGCAATCCCCAAAACAGTTTTAGATACGAAGCTTCGAGCAAAGAGATAGAAATCCACGGATTTGAGAGCACGAACACGAGAGAGAGAGATATATGGTGATTTTTTTGGAGATAGGAGATGACATGGGCTAAAGAAATAAGTGATGGGACCCACGCGGGGACCACAACCCACCAGCGCGTGCCTCGGGTTGCTAGCGAGCCCTCGTGTCTTGTGGACACCATGTGTCAAGACCGGTTTCTAGTCTTGTGGACACCATTTATTGGAAATCGGCCATGGGTGTCACGAGTGTAGAAAATTATTTCCCACTGATAGACTTATCTTAATACAGAAAACTAGTAGTACTTAATATTAAATAGGTAGACCAAAGGTTGCTCTACAATTTATTACAACATGTCCAAGTCTCACACATACGAATATGTTACAGTGGTAATGGGATAACTCTACTGCTCGTAATAAAAGGGGCATGTCACATCAGAGGAATGTGACATGACAAGTACTACTACACGCCAAGCGTTAGAGTGAGGCTTAACGATTTATTTGTGGTGGCGGAAGCGGTGAAATAATACAGCGGCAGACTCCAGGATCGCAACACTGACTAGGACTCCTCTAGACATCTGACTCGCTATCGAACTCTTCATCCATGAGGTCTCCTTCATCCATATCTGGCCACATCAATAAGCCAGTGAGTACTTTGAAAGTACTCGCAAACAATTTGCACAAAAGATGGGTTGCATGCAGTTAATTATTTATGTGCACGGTTCAGATCATAATTTGTCAAATGGATGCGTTGGAAATAAATTAAGTTAGTGGATAAATTGGGTGGTAATCCTCCCGAGATAGCCCAACGGAAAAAAATTAAAATGCACCGATCGGGTTTTTGGAGCGATCCTCGAAAGGTTAACAAGGGTTAGTTTACCGCCGTCACGCGTCAAAGCGACACCTCATATAGGGCACAAAGTAAATAACAAGCCACAGTCGGGCGTCTTAGCGACAACATAGAAAGGGCATAAAAGTAAATAGCAAGCCACAGTCGGGCGATTTAGCGACACCACAGAGAGGGCATAAAAATAAATAACAAGCCACAGTCGGGCGTCTTAGCGACACAGCAGAACGGGCATAAAAATAAATAACAAGCCAACGTCGTGCGTCTTAGCGACAACACAGAGAGGGCATAAAAATAAATAACAAGCCACAGTCGGGCGTCTTAGCGACACCATAGAAAGGGCATAAAAATGAATAACAAGCCACAGTCGGGCGTCTTAGTGACACCACAGTGAGGACATAAAATAAATAAGAAGCATTCGGGTGGTACAACCAACCTTCAGGACAATTCTAGAACCAAGATGTTAATAATATTTTTTTCCAAAATACCGTTAGATATCCACAACCATTATAGTCCGACCAACTTGTATTCCAAGGACCGACTCTAAGACCGACACTTGACTTGCCAAACAGCCGTCCTTAACCATGGACATGGCTACTCGAATAGTTTTGACTCTGCAGAGGGTGTACTCTTTACCCATAGTTCACGGGTTCCGATAGTCCATATTACTAATCCCGCGTATGGTATTTTAGAAGCAGACACTCAGAACCAGCACACACCCATTTTACCCCCGCGAAGGCCGATTTCACCTGTACTACGCTGCCATTGCAAAACCATAAGATGGGAGGCTCCGACGTCGACTAGCATGGGATCAAGTTTATACCGCGCGCTACAAGGGAGTGTCCTCCGTCTCGGTCCCAGACCGGAAACACCCATGCCCCTTGACCGGATGACTGGATTTAGTCCAGGGCCATGGATACCTTCATCCCGGCCCCTCTACTTGGTGTGTGACTGATACTAAGCCTATGACCGACTATACCGAATCCACAGTCAGGAAACTTTGGTAGCACGATAATGAAAGTAAGACACTGACAAGACTCGATCTAGGCCGATACTGGAGTTATCGCTTTTTTTTTCCATCACAGTTATGCACTTGTCATGACCAGGCCATAACCTATCACGTCCGTGTGACTTGGTTATCCATGACCTCTCACAACCATCACTTGACATAGTCATGTTTTTACAATTATTTATGAGATATGCAGTATGCTTTAATAATGCAATGGATGAATATTAATTTTTTTTAGTGAGCAAACAACACATCCGAAGTTCAAACATGCTTTCCTGGTTCCACGTAGTTAGGATCAAGCTCGGTGAAGTTAACATCGGTGTTTCCTTCGTCGGAATCTACGTCATATAACACATACCGTCGTAAGAGTTAAGGCCTAGATACTGGCTCTAAATAATTTTTAAATAAACCTGAAACTAAACTAGAACCTCATAGCAAGATTTTGCAAAAAGAATTAATCCAAAAGCTGTTTTAGTTTATTAGTTATAAGCAAAACTAGTTCAGGGACTATTCTGTAATAAAACAGAACATATCCAGGGGCTAGTTATAGAAACTCAAAGGGCCCGGAAGGAAAATATGCTAACCAACCTCAAAGACAGATCCTGGCGAAGGCGCCTTTGGAGAAAACGATTCAAAAAAAAACAGAACCCTGACGAGGGGGTCCCACCCTGTGAGGTTTGAACTCACCGATGCGAGAGGCATTGCGGTGATCGTCGGCGGCGATTGACGGAGGGAGAGAGCCAACCGAGGACATCTACTCACTCGCCGTGTTCCCGTTCTTCGGTGATAGGTGGATGGGGTCGAGTGGGGGCTCTACACCGATGATGACCTTGCTCCGGCGGACGACAGCTTTGGGCACCACCGGAACTCACCGAGGGACTCGCCTGGGATCGAATCAGAGGGGAGCTCATGATGAGTGGGTCACAAGGAAGCTACTGAACGCCTCAGGGGCTCCTACCTATGCTCACCTTGCTCCAATCCAACCAGAACCCAAAGCGGATCAGGGCGGGCGGAGCTGGGGAAGAAGGCCCCTCCGAGGCCCTCCTTTGGCTTGGGAGAGGCTTCAGAGTGAGGGTGGGGAGTGGTGAGGTGAGTGATGGGTTCGACAACTCGGAGGGGGCTCTATTTATAGAGGCCCGAGAGAGGTGTCGCGGTTCTTAACTCCGGCGAGCAATTCCGGTGATCTAGGGGGTTAGTCAGGTGCTTAGGTGGTCCGGCTCGTACCTACTCATCGACGGGAATCCATTTTTGGTCTAAGGTTGCTCAGTCATCGATGGAGGACCCGGGTCGCTGGAGCGGGTCTCGTTGTTTACGGCGGCAATAGAGTTCGTGATCTATGCTACCCGTTGTGAGGCGACGACAAACGCGGCGCGTGCTGGGTCCAGGGACACGCGGAGGCTTCCGGTGCAATGGACGGGGCCGGACGATGCGGGGATGCACCACGGGAGACGCAGGTGGCCGCAACAGCCGCTACAGGTGCTGCTGCTGGAGTTTGACTGGCTCAGCCAGCTCACCACTGACGATAGCAAGCATCCAAGGAGATGTGTGGTGCGCGGATAAGCTCGGGCAAACGATCGAGGGGCGATTGCATCGCTACTGTGGTAATTGTCACTGAAACTAAACTCTGAACATTTACTGAAGCAGGTTCAAAGATAGATAGTGGCAACAGTTTAGGCTAGGTGTTTGATCGAATGCAGATGTCACGTGCAAAAAATATTTTGAGCTGGAAATATTTGGGTTGGTCTCTCATTGGGTGAAAAGACTGCCCACAAATTTTCAGAATTTTTATAAACTGTTTTAGACCGGTTTTTATTAAAAACAAAGTCTTTTGGGTCACACTTGAGTCAAATGAATTTTGAAATTTTCAAACTTGTGACTCCAAAGTTTTTGGTGAAATAGGTTGATGGTACTAAGGTCTTCTAAGTGTAGGAGTTTGGATCCAAATTTCCAACGGAATCAGTGAGTTCCTTTGTAAATATGCCAGGGTCAAAACTGATTACAGAAAATTCTTTTATTTGAAATAAAATATGAAAGGTGGTTCAATCTTTCTAAAGCTTTGGTAAATCAATGAAAATGAAAACATAGATAGTAGACAAGTGCCAAAGGGTTTAAATCAGAATGGAGGAAAAAATTCTTGAGGAGAAATGACACTTGAACCTATAAAAATAAATTCCAAGGTTTTACAAAAGAATAAAATATTCTCCCAAACCAATTCATTTTGAGAAGAGGCCAAAAGCATACATTTTAAATGAGCAGTTTGAGAAAAGAAAGCTCTAAAAGTTTTCTTAAAGAGGTTATCAAAGAGCTTCAGAGCTTTGTATCAAAGCCAAAAATTTAGAAATCCATTTTAAAAATAGTTCAAAATAAAGAAATCAAATCGAAAAAATTTAGGGTGTTACAACACCTACCCCCTTAAGAAAAATCTCGTCCTAGATTTCAGCTAGTCCTTGAGAAGTTGCGGTTGCTCTTTCTGCAGGAAATCCACTCTTTCCCAAGTGGCCTCCTCCTCTGAATGGTTGCTCCACTGTACTCTGAATAGTTTGGTGACCTTCTGTCGCATCCTCCTTTCTATCTCATCTAATATTCTAACAGGGTGTTCCTGATAGGATAGGTCTGGTTGTACTTCTATACTGTCATGGGCTACGTGTTGATCGGGGTTCCTTACACACTTCCTTAGTTGAGAAATATGGAACACGTCGTGCACGTCTGACAGTTCTACTGGTAGATCAAGTTGATATGCAACTTGGTCTCTTTGAGAAATTATGTGAAATGGTCCGATGAAGCGCGGCGCAAGCTTGCCCTTGACCTTGAAACTTTGTAGTCCCCTCATGGGCGAAACCTTTAGATATACATAATCATTTGGGTTGAAGCCGACATCACAGTGTTTTTATCGTAATAGCTCTTCTGACGGCTTTGGGCTGTCTTGAGTTTGTCCCTTATGAGTTTTACCTTGTCATCTGCCTCTTGCAGTAGTTGTGGACCAAAGATACGACTATCCCGGTTTCTGACCAATTTAGAGGCGTACGACATCTTGTTCCATATAAGGCTTCAAAAGGTGACATTTGTAAGCTTGCCTGATAACTGTTGTTGTACGAGAATTCGGCGTAAGGCAAAATGTCCTCCCAACTGTTTCCATATGTGAGCACACAAGCCCTGAGCTTGTCTTCAAGAATCTGATTTACACGTTCGGTTTGCCCTCCCGTTTGAGCGTGATATGCCGTGCTGAACACTAACTGGGTTCCCAATGCTTGTTGCAAATAGTCCCAAAACCTTGATGCAAACTAGGTGCCTCTGTCGGATACAATAGTTTTAGGTATCCCATGCAAGCAGACAATACGGGCGAGGTATAACTTTGCTAGCTTCTGAGTGGAGTACATAGTTTTTACCAGAATGAAGTGAGCCACCTTTGTGAGTCGATCTGTGATAACCCATATAGCATTGTGTCTGTGTAGTAACTGGGGTAGTCCGACAATGAAGTCCATTCCTATCTCATCCCACTTCCACTCGGGTAGCTTCATAGGCTGCAACAATCCTACTGGCTTTTGGTGTTCCGCCTTGATTCATTGGCATGAATCACAGGGGTCAATGAAAGAAGCAATATTTATTTTCATCCCGTGCCACAAATATTTTGCATGTAGATCCTTGATCATTTTTGTACCTCCGGGATGGATTGAGTATGGCACATTGTGCTTCCAATATTTGAGCTTTGAGGTCCTCTTGGTCTGGTACACACGATCGGTCTCTGTACCATAATATCCCTTCATCATCAATAATAAATTCAGTGGCCTTTCCAAGGTTCACCTTTTTCTTTATGCCTTCAATGCTTGGGTGCTCCTTCTGAGCCTTTTTGATATTCTCGTCCAGAGTGGGTTGTACTTCTAGTTGTGCCACGGTGCCTTCTAGGACGAGAAGCAGGTTTAGCAGAGAGAACTCTGTGGAAATCTCACGTCTTAGCTTTGGTACCAGGCCTTTTCTGAGGTGGGGTTCCGTATGATAGCATCGGCTACCACATTAGCCTTATCAGGATGGTAATGAATGCCCACGTCATAATCTTTAATTAACTCCAACCAACGTCGTTGTCTTAGGTTGAGATCTAGCTATGTGAAGATATATTTGAGACTCTTATGATCCGTATATATCTCACAGTGATTTCCAAGCAGAAAATGTCTCCATTCCTTGAGAGCATGTATCACGGCGGCCAATTCCAAATCATGAGTGGGGTAATTTTCTTCATGTCGTCGTAGTGGTCTTGAGGCATAAACCACTACCTTCCCTTCCTGCATAAGTACGCATCTGAGGCCTTTCCTTGAGGCGTCAGAATATACCTCATATTATTTGTTTAAGTCTGTAACAATTAATACGAGTGCCATGGTCAGTCTCTTCTTCAGCTCTTGAAAGCTATTCTCACGGGCTTTAGTCCATTCAAACTTATTTTCCTTCTTGAGTAGTCGGGTCATGGGCTTGGCAATAGTGGAAAAACTTTCAATAAATCTCCTGTAGTATCATGTCATTCCAAGGAAACTTCGGATGTCTGTCACGTTGGCTGGTTGCGACCATTAACTTATGGCCAGGACCTTCTCAGGAACCACAGTTATGCCTTCTTGGGTCATTACATGTCCCAAAAATCAAACATGCTTCACCCAAAATTCACATTCAGTGGACTTGGCATACAACTAAAGTTTACACCGTTCCCCCAACACAATTCTTAGGTGTTCTGCATGTTCTTCGGGGTTCTAGAGTAGACAAGTATGTCGTCAATGATGACTATGACAAACTTATCCATGTACTACATGAATACCTTATTCATTAAATGCACGAAGTAGGCTGACGGATTTGTTAGTCCGAAAGGCATAACCGTAAACTCATACAATCTTTATCGTGACGTAAATCTTGTCTTCGGGGTGTCTTCTGAACGTATCTTAAGCTGATGATACCCTGACCCCAAATTGATCTTTGAGAATACCTTTGCTTGTGCTAACTGATCAAACAAATCATTTATCCTAGGTAGTGGGTACTTGTTCTTGATGGTGGCCATGTTGAGGGCTCGATAGTCAATGCAAAGTCTTAGCGTCCCATCTCTCTTTTTGGCAAATAATATTGGCAATCCCCAAGGCGAGGAGCTGGATCTGATGTACCCTTTGTCCAACAACTCTTTTATTTGCTTCTTGAGCTCGACTAACTTAGTAGGTGCCATGCGGTATGACTTCTTGTATATTGGGGTGGTACCACGTGCAAGTTCAATAAAAAATTCCATTTCCTGGTCTCGTGGCATACCTGGTAGCGCATCAGGAAATACATCTGGAAATTCACATACCACTGGGACGTCCTTCAGCTCAATAGCTTCCATCTTATTTAGTCGTGCTTGGGTTGACTTCTTCTTTTCTAAGGCTGCAACTTTTACTCTTTTACCCTCATGGTGGGTGAGTGTGACCGTTCGGTTGAAGCAGACAATAAATCCCTTGTTGGTATTTAGCCAATCCACCGCCAGAATAACATCCAAATTGTTGCTTTCCATCATAATGAGATTTGCCCAAAACGTCAAGTCTTTGATCTCAATGGTAACATCCTTGCAATTGTGTAATCTGTTGTACTCCCGGGGACTTGATGGTCATGGAATTTTCTAAGGTGAGGGTTGAAAAGTTGTGTTTCGAAGCGAAACAATTTCGAAATGAACGAATGGGAAGCTCCGGAATCAAGAAAAACCATGGCAGGAATTTTGTTGACAGGAAACTTATCGAGCACTATCTCTGGCACGTTCATAACATCTTCTTCGCCGACAAGATTCATGTGACCCTTCCTGTGATTGTTGTTGGGGTTTAAGTTGTTGTGCTTTGGGGCTGGGTCAAAGCTGGGAGGGTTGGTTTTAGTCGTACCATTCCCGGCCTTTGGGCACTATCGGGCGAAGTGTCCAGCCTCTCCGCACACAAAACATGTGATATCGGGGCGGGGAGTAAAATCCTTGTCCCTCGCATAAAACTGGGTGTTGACTTTATTTGCTGACGTTGGAGTATGAGGAGTTTGATTCTTTGTGTCTTCGGTCTTGTGCTTGATGTTGCACGTTGGTGCCGAGTTGTTATGATGGTGCTTAAGAATGTCATCCAAGCTGTGATGTTTGGCCTCCAGCATATTGGCCTTGTCTACAAGTGTTTTGAAGTGTGGAAAGATGTGAACAACCTGCTGGCACTTTAATGCCAGAGCGAGTCCATCCAGGAATTTCTCCATTCTTTTGTGTTGTGTCTTATAGTCTTCACTTGCATAACGGAATAATTGATTATACTGGTCCAAATATTCTATTATAGTGGAACTCTTTGTTTGAGGTCTTCAAATTCCCTCTTCTTGATTTTCATGACGATGTTTGGAATGTCAGCCCCATGAAAACTCTCCTTGAATTCGGCCCACGTGATGTCGTTCTCGTCGGGATGTATGCGGAGGATATATTCCCACCACGAAGTTGCTGCTCCAGTCATATAGTGAGGTGCGTAGAGTACTTTCTCATGGTCGAAACATTGTGCATTAGTAAGCTTCCTCTCGATGTCATGTAACCAATAGTCTGCTTCCATAGGCTTGTCGGTGTGGGAAAAAGTTGGCGGACGTGTCTTCTGTAATTCAGCTAATCTGGAGTGTTGCAGGTTTGGCCCACGCTGATTTCCCATATTCATCAGTTGGTTCATCATCTCGTGATGATGTTGCTTGCTCTGCTCATACACACGACAAACCTCCGAAAATGCTGGATCGCTCTCGTGTTGGCTTGACTGTCCTTGAGTGAAATCATTCCATGTCTCATCAGATTGGTTTTCTCCCTACATTCTTGGCATGGAGCATTTCCAAGGACGGCTCATTTTCTCAAAGCTGGATTGATGTCACAAATACCAAATGAGAAACCCAAGTTCAAGGAAAAATAAAGTTCAATTTTTTATCCAAGATAGACACTGCGAAAAGTCTTTTACATAAATTAACAACCGCGTTTGGAGAAGGACTGCGGTACATCTTACATCGCACATATTATACATATCACTCAGGTCGTTCTCTCGTATGCCTAACATGTTATTTAAGCTAGTGCACTTCTCCTGGTCCTACATGACGCAACACGACTACTTCCCTTGAGTCTAGGAGCACACTGTCATACATATCATACAAGCGCACAACGATCTACTGCATCATCTCTAGGCGGAGTCGGAAGCCCTGGATTGGCTGACCCAGGGAAAGTCTGAGATGAGGAGCTGGGGAGTCCACTTCCTCTAGCACGGGCTCTAGGCGGACTGCACGTGACAGCAAAGCACGAACTGGGCTAGCAGGCATAGCAGCTCTAATGGAAGCAGGAGCAATGACTTGATTGAACTCTTCAATCGAAGGCAGCTGATGGTGAAGCTGAGCTGGCGGAGTGCACGAGGCAGAAGAAGATGGGCATGACCGAGGTGGTGCGGGGCGAAGGAGATCAGTCCTGTTGTGACGACGAGTAAGGGCCTCCATGCGAGCAACCACCAAGTCATCCACTAAGCCATCAAAGGCTGGCGACAAGGCTATGAGGTATTGCACGAGCATCCCAATAGCATCATCTTCCTCTCATGTGGGGCAAGCAAAAGCATAGTGATTGGTGTACGGCACGTGGCATGGCTGGTAGTGATAAGGACGAGTCTTCATCACTGGGAGGGTGTCCCGGAGATGGGTAATTGCCTCCCTGGCTGCCATCTGAATAGCATGCCTCTCCATAGGCATGGCTCTCCCAACAAAACAAATACGACGGGCCTCCGGTCGCCCACCAATAAAATGCACCGACGCCTAATGCATACTCAGGGAGTCGCTGATCTTGTGGCGGTAGAACGTGTACTCGGTGTGAGTCATCGGTCCAATCGTGATCTTGGCAATTACGGAAAGAAGTCATGAAAATCCCGCCGGCTCGTTGGCGAACATGTGACACGGGCAACCGCTGCCAGTCATCTACATAGTAGACAAAATTTTCATATAGTCATAACATAAATATATGTTCACTAATAGAAAATATCTACAACATGCAGAATAATAACACAACTAATCCGGTTAGCGATCGTGCCTAGGGGTTTCATACAGTCAGCCTGGCTCTGATACCACGGTTGTCAAGACCGGTTTCCAAATAAAATAATTTATTGGAAATCAGCCATGGGCGTCACTAGTGTAGAAAAATATTTCCCACTGATAGACTTATCTTGATACAGAAAACCAATAGTACTTAATATTAAATAGGTAGAGCAGAGGTTGCTCTACAGTTTATTACAACATGTCCAAGTCTCACACAGACGGATATGTTATAGTGGTAATGGGATAACTCTACTGCTTGTAATAAAAGTGGTATGCCACATGAGAGAAATGTGACATGACAAGTACTACTATGCACCAAGCGTCAGAGTGAGGCTTGATGATTTATTTGCGGTGGCGGAAGCGGTGAAATAATACAGCAGCAGACTCCATGATCACAACACCGAGTGGGACTCCTCTACACCAGACTCGCTATCGAACTCTTCATCCATGAGGTCTCCTTCATCCATATCTGGCCACATCAAGAATCAGTGAGTACTTCGAAAAGTACATGCGGTAATCCTCCCGAGATATCCCAACAGAAAACATTAAAATGCACCGATCGGGTGTCTGCAGCGACGCCTCGAAAGGTTAACAAGGGTTAGTTTACCACCGTCGGGCATCAAAGCGACACCTGATACACGGCATAAAGTAAATAACAAGCCAGAGTCGGGCGTATTAGAGACACCATAGAAAGGGCATAAAAGTAAATAGCAAGCCACAGTCGGGGTGTCTTAGCGACACCACAGGGAGGGCATAAACATAAATAACTAGCCAGAGTCGAGCGTCGTAGCCAAGCCACTGAAAGGGCATAAAAATAAATAACAAGCAACAGTCGGGCGTCTTAGCGACACCACAGAGAGGGCATAAAAATAAATAACAAGCCACATTCGCGCATCTTAGCGACACCACAGGAAGGGCCTAAAAATAAATAACAAGCCATGGTTGGGCGTCTTAGCGACACCAAAGAGAGGGCATAAAATAAATAAGAATGATCCGGGTGGTACAACCAACCTTCAGGACAATTCTAGAAACAAGATGTTAATAATAATTTTTCCACAATACCATTAGATATCCACAACCATTATAGTCCGTGCAACTTGTATTCCAAGGACCGACTCTAAGACCGGCACTTGACTTGCCAAACTGCCGTCCTTAACCATGGACACGGCTACTCGAATAGTTTTAACTCTGCAGAGGGTGTACTCTTTACCCATAGCTCACGGGTTCCAATAGTCCATATGACTAATCCCGCGTACGGTATTTTAGAAGCATACACTCAGAACCAGCACACACCCATTTGACCCCCACGAAGCCCGGCTCCACCCGGACTACGCTGCCAGGGGAAAACCATAAGACGGGGAGGCTCCGACCTCGAATAGCATGTGAACAAATTTATACCGCGCGCTACAAGGGAGTGCCCTCCCTCTCGGTCCCAGACCGAAAACACCCATGCCCCCTGACCAAATGGCTGGATTTAGTCCACGGCCATGGATACCTTCATCCCGTCCCCTCTACTTGGTGTGTGACTGATAATAGGTCTACGACCGACTATACTGAATCCTCATTCAGGAAATGGTGGTAGCACGATAATGAAAGTAATACACTGACGAGACTTGATCTAAGTCGATACTAGAGTTACCACTTTCTTCCCATCACAGTTATCCACTTGTCATGACGAGGCCATAACATATCACGTCTGCCTGACTAGGTTATCCATGACCTCTCAGAACCATCACTTGACATAGTCATGTTTTTAACATTATTTATTAGATATGCAATATTCTTCAATAATACAATGGATGAAAATTAATTTTTTGTTAGTCAGCCAACAACACATCAGAAATTCAAACATGCTTGCCTGGTTCCACGTAGTCGGGATCAAGCTCGGTGAAGTTAACGTCGGGATTTCCTTCGTCGGAATCTACGTCATAAAACCCATACCGTCGTAAGAGTTGAGGCCTAGCTATTGGCTCTAATTAATTTTTAAATAAATCTGAAAATAAACTAGACCCTCAGAGCAAAATTTTGCAAAAATAATCAATTCAAAATCTCTTTAAGTTTATTAGTTATAATCAAAACAAGTTCTGTGACTATTCTTTAATAAAACAGAACATGTCCACAGACTAGTTTGAGAAACTAAAAGCGCCCGAAAGGAAAATACACTAACCAACCTCGAAGACGGCTCCTGGCGAAGGCGCCTTCGGGGAAAACGATTCAAGAAAAAAACAGAACCCTGACGAGGGGGTCCCCCCTTGTCAGGTTCGAACTCACGGGCGCCAGAGACGTTGAGGTGATCGCCCACGGTGAGTGACAGAGGGAGAGAGCTAATCGAGGGCATCTATGCACTCACCATGTTCCCATGCTTCAGTGGGAGGTGGATGAGGTCGAGGGGGGCTCTCACTACTGGAAAAACATAATTTGCCGACAGCTTTCAGCTTGGTCGTCAGCAATTTCACGGGGCTGACGGCATAGAGACTTTGCCCTAAGCCAAAATAAATGTTGACGACATAGGAGAGGCTGACGGCATAGATAATCTATGTCGTCCGCTTTGGCTAAGCCGTCAGTCAGCTGACGGCAAAGGAGAAAAACACTGACGGCATAGGGAGGCTGACGACATAGGGAGCTCCCCGGTCCCACGTCCGTCCACGGCTTAACGGGGCACCGCTTTGCCAACAGCTAGCTGACGGCAAAGCCTAACACTTGTCTTTGCCGACAGCTAGCTGACGGCATAGCTCGGTGTTTTCCCCCATGCACACGACCTAACTGCATGCCCTATCCTCTTCTCTCTCCCTGCTCTCCCTGCTCTCCCGACCCACCGCCGTCGTCGACCCGCGCCCGCCCCGCGTCAGCCCATACTCGCCGACGCCGCCCCGCGCCAGCCCTGCCCCGACCACCCGCCGTCGCCCCGCCCCGCCCCTCCCCGCCTCTGTCCCACGCCGCCCACCCTGACCCACCCCGCCTCTGCCACACGCCAGCTCTGCCCCGCGCCAGCCCCGCCCCACGCCGCCCATGCCAGCCCCGCCCCGCCGCGCGGCCGACCCGCGCGTACCCATGCCAGCCCCGCCCGTCGCCCCGCCCCGCCGAGCCGCCCCCCACCAGCCCCGCACCACCCCGCGCCAGCCCCGCACCAGCCCCACCCCACGCCGCCCCGCGCCAGCCCAGCCCAGCCCCACCCCGCGCCAACCCCGCCCCGCCGCTGCCCCACGCCATCCCCGCCCGACTCGCCGGTGAGCTCCTCCTCCCCTTTTTATCTTTTTTTAGTTTATTTTTCTATGTTAGTTAGATCTATTAGTAGTATATGTTTAGTTAAATTTAGTTAGCAATTACTTAATGGTAGATTTTTAGTGGTAGATTTTTAGTTAAATTTAGTTAGCAATTATTTACTTAGCAATTAGAAGGAGATTAAGAGAAGAAGAAGAAGAAGAAAAGGAAAAAGAGAAAGAAGAAGGGGGATAATTGTTTAGTTAGCAATTACTGCAAGTAGAAAAAGAGAAAGAACAAGAAGAAAATGAAAAAGAGAAAGTAGAAGGGGGAGAAAAGTTAAATTTAGTTAGCAATTATTTAATTACCCTAGTGTGTATTTGTGTTGATTGAGTGCATTTAAATGTGCAGTAGCTTCTCCGCGAGGGTTTGGTTTTCGACGACCTCCCCTGCATTCGAAAGTGAGCACATTTGTTAACTCCTCCCCCACCCCTTTATTTTTCTCTGTTCCGGCCTTCGTGCTGATGACACTATCTAGCTAGGTATTTTTAGTATTAAAATGCAAAGTTGTTGCATAACCAATATGCGTCTCCCGTTCGAAAGGGTTCCTCTCATAAATATGCATGCATTTGCATATTTATAACTGTGATTCTCTCGAATTGTCCAACGTTATCCATGGACAGCCCGGGTATGTGTAGATTGGGTCATTTTCCACGCTTTGATCCGGATCCCATGCAGAGTTTCGACACCTCCTCCTTGTTTTTATCCGGGCACACATCCTCTCGGTTAGTTTCCGAGACATGTATTAGGAAAACAGCGGGGAGGAGCTGCCGAAATTTTGCGTTGGGTCGGGAGCAGAGCATGGGGAAATGACCCAATCTACACATACTCGGGAGGGATTAGGACCCATCTTTACCTACTAGCTGGTAGGTGTGCATGCCGTGCATCCCAATGTATTAACCATGATTAAAAAATGGCCATAATTAATTTAACATACTTGATGAACTGATAATTTATATTGTTTTATATGTGGATACTATGTAGCTAGCTTGCCAGAATGACTGATCGTGAATGGATGTACACCGGTCACCATAGTCAGAGAGATATGACCGATGAATGGTTTAGCAAAACCTATGAATTCGTGGAAACGACATTTTCTAAAGGCCAGCCAAAAACATGGTGCCCCTGCACTAAGTGCAAGAATTATTCGCGACAGACAAAGGATGTAATGGGTAAACACCTGCAGATGCGTGGTTTTACTCCTTGCTATACCTTGTGGACATTTCATGGTGAGTCGGTCCAACGTAACAGAGACGAGGTGTTGCGTTAGCGCACCGATGATTATTGTACAGGGATTGAAGACATGGTGAATGACTTTGATGATGCTCGAAACAAGGACGAAGAGATGGAGGAATCCGTGAAAGCCTTCTATGCCATGTTGGAGTCTTCAAAACGTCCTCTTCACGAGCACACTAAGATTTCTCAGCTAGATGCCATCGCACAAGTAATGGCTCTGTAAGCCCAATTCAACATTGGAAGAGACCTGTTTGACTCAGTGATGACCCTATTTGGGCGCTTTCTACCAGAAGGTCATATTATGCCTTCAAACCTATATGAGTCAGACAAAATCCTTAGTGCACTCAAGATGCCGTATGAGCACATACATGCTTGTGAGAAAGGATGTGCCTTATTTAGGAAAGAGAATGCAGACGAAACGTATTGTTCATTTTGCAAGTCCTCCAGATATGTTGAGGTAGAAAACGGTGAAGGTGAGAAGAAGCGGAGCAAAATCCCCATAACTGTCCTACGATATTTGCCGATCCTACCAAGACTTCAACGACTTTACATGCTCGAAGAAACAGGAAAACAGATGACATGGCACAAACATGGAATTAGGAAAGAATTAGATGAACATGGAGTTCCGATGTTGGTACACCCTTCAGATGGTGACGCATGGAAGGCATTCGATAGTATACATAAGGAAAAAGCTAAAGAACCAAGGAATTGTCGAATCGCCATCAGCCTCGATGGGATCAATCCTTTAGGTATGACGGCTACCCAATATAGTTGCTGGCATGTATTTGTCATTCCCCTCAACCTTCCACCATCATCCATTATGCAAAGAAAGCACATATTTCTGACGTTGATAGTTCCAGGGCCAAACTACCCGGGGAAGAATATGAGTGTGTACATGCAACCGCTGATGGATGACTTGAAAGAAGCTTGGGTGAATGGGGTCAACAAATACTATGCAGCTAAGAAAGAGAACTTTAAAATGTATGTTTGGTACCAATACTCGTTACATGATCTGCCGGCATTTGCGCTTTTCGTTGTCTGGTGTGTGCATGGAAGGTTCCCATGCCCACAATGCAAGGCAACTCTTAAGTTTCATTGGTTGCCGGCGGGTGGGAAGTATTCCTGCTTTGACTTGCATAGACAGTTCTTGCCTATGGACCATCCATTCAGAAAAGACAAGAAGAATTTCATGAAAGGTAAAGTTGTCAAACACTCAGCACCACCTGCGTTGACGGGGGCACAAATTAATGAACAGTTAAAATCTATGGAGCCTTATCCAAACTGTCCAGGGTATTTCTTGGGTTATAATGAGCAACACACCTGGACCCATAGGCCATGCATCTGGGATCTCCCCTACTTCGAAGACCTCTTACTTCCACACAACATTGACATGATGCACACTGAAAAGAATATCGCCGAGGCCCTTCTTGGCACATTTTTCGGCACTGATAAGGGCAAAGATAATACAAAGGCTAGAGTTGACCAGGAGACTCTGTGTGATAGGCCATCACTAAACATGCCAGAACCGAAAGGAAGAAAAAATTGGTCCAAACCACCTTCCTGGTACAATCCTGAGAAGGGAGCAATAAGGGAAATCCTCTTGTGGGTGCAAAAAAAGTTGTTGTTCCCCGATGGGTATGCTGTGAATATAGCGAGGGGAGCGAGCATTGAAAAAATGAAAATTTTTGGGCTCAAGAGTCACGATTGGCACATATGGCTTGAGCGGATAATGCCGGTGATGTTGCGCGGCTATATCCCCGAGGCTGAATGGCTAGTATTGGCCGAGTTGAGCTATTTCTTCCGTGTTCTTTATGCTAAAGAGTTGTCGCGTGCCTTGATAGATGACATGGAAGAGTTGGCGCCTAAGTTGCTTTGCAAGTTAGAGAAGATTTTTCCACCGGGCTTCTTTAATCCGATGCAACACATGATTTTGCATCTCCCAACCGAGGCAAGATTGGGTGGCCCTGTGCAAAATCGTTGGTGCTACGCAACAGAAAGAATGCAAAAGACACTTCGAGGAAAATGTAAAAATAAACGTAGAACTGAAGATCGATGGCTGAGGCGTTCATTACTGAGGAGGCGGCAAACTTCGTAACAGCACACTATGATGCCACTATGCACAGCTTGCATAATCAAAAGCCTTGGTACAATCTGGGCGACCCCAAACGACGTGAATCCAATCTCAGCCTCTTCAAAGGGAAGCTCGCACCTTCTGGTGTGGGAAAACCAAAGTTGTTGTGTGTCGAGGAGTGGCACACACTAACGATGTATATATTGAACATCTTAACAGAAGTTCGTCCATACATCGAGTAAGTGCTCTGTACATTGTTTCGCAACTTTAACAAGTTTTGTGTCTAACAACTATTATTAATTGATACAGTCGAATACGTCGAACAATTCTCGAATGGTGTTGCAATCGAAAAAGAATCCATTCTCGAGTATGAACTTCTTGAAAAGACAGGAGGCGGCTATCCCAGTTTCATCTCTTGGTTCAAAAAAAGGGTATCTCCCTTATATATAATAGGTGATTTCCCTTGTTGCTATTACTCATGAGTAACACACCAAATTCTATCTTTTCTTAACTTCTAGGCTAATTCAGATCAGCAAGTCGACGATGAATTGAGAGAAATAGCTAATGGTTTTGACTTTAAGGTCCGTACATTTCAAAAGTGCGACATCAACGGGTACCGCTTTCATACTGCTAGCAAAGAGCTTTCAATGCCCGGTCAAAAACCAAACAATTCCGGTGTTTCTGCTATAGGCGAGGGAGGTGTCGAGTATTATGGAAGACTTGAAGAAGTCTACAAACTTCATTATTATGGTGAAAATCCTCCGAACGTTGTTGTGTTCAAATGTCATTGGTTCGATCCTACTAAGACAAGACGGACTCATGAACATCTTGGGATTGTCGAAATTCGACAAGATAGGCAGTTAAGCGGTGTCGATGTCTATATTGTGGCTCAACATGCCACCCAAGTTTTCTATCTGCCATACTGTCGCCAAAGTGTTAAGAACCTGGAAGGTTGGTATGTCGTGTTCGATGTGCCGCCACATCTTAGACCACCTCCCCCAAATGAAGACGATTATGAACCTCAAATTGACCCAATAACATATGATGGAGAATTCTTCCAAGAATCACGTGGCGTGAGACGTAGTACCCGAAACTGCTCTACGTCCACACTGAACACGGAGGAACAAGACTCACGTGATGATGAGGAAGAAGTGGAAGTAGAAGAAGTTACCAATGCCGATGAGCTATCAATTCTTGATGGGTTACAAAAAGGCCTTCCACATGATGTCCCTGAACCCGATGACGATATCAGTCATGACGACACGTGTGATACTGATGATGATTTTGCTTCAATTGACCATGGAGAAGAGACAAATGATCCAAACTATTAGTATTTTGTATGCATCCAAACATTGTTGTTTAATTATTCAATTATAAGTTGAATTATTCATGTATTTATTATTGTTCATTTAATTATTGTCCTTGAATTTGTACTAATTATTTAACTATTTATCGTTACAGGTGGTGAGACATGGCAGGCGGGGATAAGTTGAGGATAGCACCTGGGCAGCTACGGAGAACTTTGTTGTAGAGCTTTGCCGAGGAGCCCCGTGGGAGAGGTGGAGGAAAGAAGAGAGGCAGAGGACGTGGTCGTGGGAGAGGGAGGCTGCAAAATAGGAGCCAGTCGCCACCACCCTCAGCTACTTCCGTCTCAGCCACTTCACCCTTGCAGACGAGGGTGTCACCGGTGCGGGATCCTCCCGTCCAGGAGCAGACACCGATGCAGGGGGCTGAGGCGGAGGCTGAGGCGGAGGCTGAGGAGGAGGCTGAGGCGGAGGGTGCTAAGGCGGAGGCTGAGGCGGAGGCTGAGGCGGAAGCTGAGGAGGAGGGTGCTAAGGCGGAGGCTGAGGTGGAGGCGGCTGAGGCGGAGGCTGAGGGGGCTGCCAGCAAGTCGGTCTACCAACGTGGTATGACACGAGTTCCAGACCGATTGGACTTGCAGCACAGGGCGTTCATTAAGCCAGATGGCGAGAAGTAAGTTGATATATATTGTGTCCCTTATATCATTATATTTCACCAAGTATCTAATGTCTTTGCCTTATGATTTTGTAGGGGGTGGGATTACCAGAAGAATACCCGGAATCCAAACTGCCTCCTTGGTGCTTTACTCAGGGAGCACTTCCCTGGGATAGTGCAGTTGCCCGGTGAGGGTATGGTTCCCGAGCCAGGACTCAAGTGGGAGCACTACCAAGCCGCTCTGCTCCCGGAAAACACACATGTCAATGGTGTTGTTTGCGTGAGCGTGGCCGACAAGGTGTTGGCTGATTTTTGGGTAACTATTATTTTACCCAATAAAAAGTATACAATGTTATATATTGTTATTTCCTTCCAAATCATTTCACTATTCATCTGTGCATCTATTTGGCATAATTGCAGAGTTACTTTAGGGTCGAGGAGGGGACGAAGGAGGCGACCAAGAAGAACCTCGTGAAAGAGTGCAAGAGTTTATTGAATAACACGAGGCACGAGCTGCTTGTTCAGGCTGTTCAAGATTGGTACACCAAGCAAGGGGAGCCGAAGACAAAGACTGAATGTCGAAAGATTTACGTTGATAAGACCGAGTACATGGAGGTATGTACATTTCAAAGATCAATTCTTAGGGCTAGTTAGGTCAATTTAGTTAAAATACTTAGTTTCATTCTTCATTAACTTACATTCATAGGTTCCCCCGAGATGGTTGGCCGATAAGATGGATTGTTGGGAGATGATAGTGGACAGGTGGTGCACAGAGGCTTGGTTGAGCACCCACACTATGGCCAAGGACCGTCGTGCCCAATTGGTTGGTGTGCCACACCACCAAGGCAATGCCAACATCAAGCAATACGCCAAAAATGGGTATGTGTGCCTTGTTTTGTTTCATCAATAATTCATTCGTTCATGATTTTTGTTGTACTAATTCTTTGTCTTTTCGTGTAGGCCAAACACAATAACCAGCCCGAGCCTTAG
Organism: Hordeum vulgare subsp. vulgare; assembly: GCF_904849725.1. Lineage (NCBI taxonomy): Eukaryota > Viridiplantae > Streptophyta > Magnoliopsida > Poales > Poaceae > Hordeum > Hordeum vulgare. The sequence continues at coordinate 243,114,246 of NC_058522.1, forward strand.
GGATACGCCGCGTTTAGCATGGCCCATAAGGGCTCGTACAAGACGGCGAAGGCATATTCTGAGGGGGACAGGCCGTCGGCGTACACAAGCATGTCCGCCTACAACAAGATGACGTCTTATTTTGAGGTGGTCAAACAGCTGCGCGGGCCTGACTTTGACCCGAGCCAGAATCCTATCGATCCAGAGGCATTGATGATCTCTGGTGGCGGTAAGAGTCATGGCACGCTGGCCATGTGTGATGGCTTCGTCCCTATCACTGAGACTCTATCTCAGATCAAGGCGAGGCAAACGAGCTCCACTCCTATAATACGGCAACGCGCGAGGCCAGTTGATCTTGCCATCGAGGTTAGTTTTCTTCATTATTTCTTTCGTTCTTTTGTCCCTGGATGGATGATGAAAATTCCTTTTGAGGAGTGGTTGCAGGCCGCACTTATCAAGGAGAGGGAGGCCACCAGGCTCTTGTTGGAGGAGAGGGACCGGAATACGCAGAGGTTGCTTGAGGAGGAGAGGGCACGCAATAATGCCCATGTGAAGGCCATGCACGACTTCGTTGTGGTAAGTCAGTTGTGTGAGAATCAAGGCTATGTGTGAGACGCAACAAGGCTATTTCTTTGACTCCTCGAAAACTAATTTGCAGGCTATGTGTGAGAAGCAAGGTTTGCCGCCCCCTCCGCCGATGCCTTCTCCTGTGGGAACGGTGAGTTCCCTTTCAATGACCAACCTTGCACGGTCTTATACCATTGTCTGCCGCTGTGCTAACCACATATTTTAACTATTTCCTTGTTGCAGCATCATTCAAGAGTTGAATCCCACGACCCCTTTACTTCTCCTGGTGAGAGCCCTAGCAACCCAGCGACCAACGGAGATGGAGCTTCTCCTCCGTTTCTTGGCATTCAGTAAGTTATTCCTCTCCTTCTCATTCTTCTTATTGTTTAGATCAACTTAGATTATGCCATGCTTTAGTTAGCTTAGTAAATTCTAGTTGATATTAGCCATGCTTTAGTTAGCTTAGTAAATTCTAGTTGATATTAGAGCTCAAAAATGACATAATTAGTTTAGAAAGTTTTAAAAGAAACCAGAAGAGAAGAACAAACAAGAGATGAAGAAATAAGAGAAGAAGAAACAGGAGAAAAATATAACTTCTCTTCTTTATTTTTCTCCATCTTCTTCTTCTTCTTCTTGTTCTTCTTCTTCTTCCACTTCTTCTTCTCGTTCTTCTTCTTCTTCTTCTTCTTCTTCTTCCACTTCTTCTTCTAATTGCTTAGCTTAATTTAGATAACTTCTTCCTTATTGTATTCTTCTTCTAACTTCTTCCTCATTATGCAGATTTTGATAAAGCAGCATGGCATATGGATGGATGCTCGAGGGACTTTGTAATGCACTTGTGTAGTCTTAGATGAACTTTGTAATGCACTTGTATTTGCGGATGCACTTGTGATGCTTTGTAATGCTTTGTGATCTTGTTTGCACTTTAATTACATATATTCGTGTTGTTTGTACTTTGCGATGCACTTGTGTTGTGTTGTTTGCACTTTGTGATGCACTTGTGGTATTGTTTAGGGGCTGGGCAAATATATATATGTTGTTGTTTGTATCTATGTTTTGCAAATGCAGGGAATTAACAGAAAACAAATATGAAAAAAAGCAGAGAGGGTCTTTGCCTACAGCTTACTGACGGCAACGGCTTTGCCGTCGGAGGACTGACGGCAAAGAAGACACGTGGCGGCAGCCTGTGTATCCTGGCAACTCTGGGAATACCAAATTTTCCCAGATTTTCGGCTTTGCCGTCACCTGTGCTCCAGCTGTCGGCAAAGAGGGGACCAAGGGGACCCAGGTTTTCGGTGTTGCCGTCAGCTTTGCTACGGCTGTGGGCAAAGAGGGGACCCAGGGGACCCAGCGTTTCGGCTTTGCCGTCAGCTTTGCTACGGCTGTGGGCAAAGCCTGCCGTTAACCTTCTAACGGGGCTCGGCCTGCGCCGTTGCCGCCATTGCTCTTTGTCGTCAGCCCGTGCCACAAAGCTGATGGCAAAATCTTTGCCGTCGGTCGACCTTCGCTGACGGCAAAGAAGGTGATTGCCGATAAAATCTTGGCCGGTTCCTTTGCCAACAGCACACTGACGGCAAAGCCTTTGCCGTCCGTTAAACTGTCCTTTGCCGTCAGCTCTAGTTGTCGGCAAACCTGCAGATTCCAGTAGTGTCTACGTCAACGACGACTGGTGGACGGCAGCTTTGGGCACCACCGGAACTCACCGAGGAACTCGCGTGCGATCAAATCGGAGGGGAGCTCAGGATGAGTGGGTCACCAAGAATCTACTGAATGCCTTAGGAGCTCCTACCTCTGCTCGCCTTGCTCGAATCCAACCAAAACCCGAAGCGGATCGGGGCGGCTGGAGCTGGGGAAGAAGGCCCCTCTGAGGCCATCCTCGGGATTGGGCAAGGCTTCGGAGTGAGGTTGAGTGCGGTGAGGTGAGTGATGGGTTCGGCAGCTTAGAGGGGGCTCTATTTACACAGGCCCGAGAGAGGTGTAGCGGTTCTTAACTCCGGTGAGCAATTCCTCTAATCTAGGGGGTAGTTAGGTGGTTAGGTGGTCCAGCTCGTACCTACTCATCGAGGGGAATCCATTTTTGGCCTAAGGTTTCTCGGTCATGGAAAGAGGACCCGAGTCGATGGAGCGGGTCTCACTGTGCACGACGGTAGCAGAGTTCGTGTTGTGTGTTGCCCGGGCTGTTGCGACGGCAAACATGGCGTGTGCTTGGTCCAGGGACATGCAGAGGCTTCTGGTGCAATGGGCGATGTCGGACGGTGCGGGGCTGCAGCAAGGGAGATGCTGGTGGCTGTGGCAGCCGCTACAGGTGTTGTTGTCGAAGCTTGACTGGCTCAGCCAGCTCACCACCGACGCTAGCAAGCGTCCAAGGAGATGCGCGGCGCGCGAATAAGCTCGGGCATAGGATCGAGCGGCTATTGCATTGCTACTGTGGTGATTGTCACTCAAACCGAACTATGCATATTTACTGAACCAGGTTCACAGATAGACAGTGGCAACAGTGCAGGCTAGGTGTTCGATCAAATGCAAATGGCACGTGCACAAAATATTTTGAGCTGAAATTTTTTGGATTGGTCTCTTATTGGGTGAAAAGACTGCCCACAAATTTTCAGAATTTTGGAAAATGTTTTTAGACTGGTTTTTATTAAAAACAAATTATTTTGGGTCAAACTTGAGTCAAATGAATTTTGTAATTTTCAAACTTGTGACTCCAAAGTTTTTGGTGAAACAGGTTGAGGGTACTAAGGTCTTCTAAGTGTAGGAGTTAGGGTCCAAAATTCCAAAGGAATCACTGAGTTCCTTTGTAAATTTACTGGGGTCAAAACTAATAACAGAAAATTCTTTTGTTTGAAATAAAATATGAATGGTGATTCAACCTTTCTAAAGCTTTGGTAAAGCAATGAAAATGAAGACCTAGATGCTAGAGAAGTGCCAAAGGGTTTAAATCAGAATGGAGGAAAAAATTCTTGAGGAGAAATGACACTTGAACCTACAGAATAAATTCCAAGGTCTTTCAAAAGAATAAAATATTCTCCCAAACCAATTCATTTTGAGAAGGGGCCAAAAGAATACTTTTTAAACCAGACAGGTTGAGAAATGAAAGCTCTAAAAGTTTTCTTAAAGAGGTTATCAAAGAGCTTCAGAGCTTTTTATCAAAGCCAAAAATTTAGAAATCCATTTTAAAATAGTTCAAAATCCAGAAATCAAATCTAAATTTTTTTGGGTGTTATAGCATATGCACCCCCCCCCCCCTCTGATGTTATTTGTACCACAAATTCAGAAATATTCAGTAGAGAATTTTGTTAATTTTTTAGGACATTTTGAGCACTTTAATTTTTGGGTCATTTTTATTGCACCGAGAAATCAGAAAACAGGATAAACATGGCATTTTATTTTATATGACTAAGAAGATAGAAAACAAAAGGTGGAACGGAAGATTGTGACTAATTTATCAACTTCATACCTCTCAAAAATGCTCCATTAATAAGGTTGATCAAGTCTTATTAAAAACAGTTTTGATTAGCATGAAACCGAGGAATTTCCGTAAAACACTAAGTTACCTCAACGGGGACACTGATATCCCCAACCATTCATATTTCTTTTTGGTAGTAGGTAGAGGAATTTGAAAACTTCCAATAGTGAGTGTCGGATTTTTGTCAATAACATGTATGCCATTCACTTGGAATTGTTTGTTTGGAAAGTGCACCGTATGCTCATTACCATTGATATGAAAAGTGACTTTGATTTTATTGCAATCAATAACAGCCCCTGCAGTATTCAAAATGGGACTACCAAGGATAATCGACATGTTGTCGTCCTCGGGCATCTCAAGAATAACAAAGTCTGATAAGATAGTAACATTTAAAATAACAACGAGAACATCTTCACAAATACCGATCGGTATGGCAGTTGATTTGTCAATCGTTTGCAAAGATATTGAATAGGTGTGAGTTTATTCAACAAGTCTTTTATATAAAGAGAAAGGCATAACACTAACACCAGCTCCCAAATCGCACAAAGCATTTTTGACATAATTTATTTTAATGGAGCAAGTTATAGTTGGTATTCCAGGATCTCCATGTTTTTTAGGTACTCCATCCTTAAAATAATAATTAGGAAGCATGGTGGAAATTTCAGCTTCACATATCTTTATTTTATTAGCGATGATGTATTTCATGTATTTTGCATAAGGGGCCATCTTTAAGATATCAGTTAAGCAGTACGTAAATAGACTGGCCTAATCATTTCAGCAAAGCGTTCAAATTCTTCATCATCTTTTTTTCTTAGATGTTTTAGGTGGAAAAGGCATGGGTTTTTTAACCCACGACTCTCTTTCTTTACCATGGTTTCTAGCCACAATGTCTTTTTTTATCATATCATTATTTTTAGGTTGGGGGTTATCGAGATCACAACAGGTTCTATTTCTGCATCATTTTCTGGTTCTTTATCATTGTTCAGTTGAGTATCTTCATGAACATCATTATCATCATCACTAGATGAATGTTCACTACCAAATTGAGTTTCAGCATTAGAAATAGAGACATAATTATTCTCAGCAGGTTTTTCTATCTCAGGTTCACTAGAGGTATGCAAAGTCCCATTCTTTTTCTTTTTCTTTTCCATTTTAGAAGGATTAGGTGCATCAGTATTAATTCTTTGAGAGTCTTGTTCAATTCTTTTAGGGTGTCCTTCAGTATAAAGTGGCTCCTGGGTCATTTTACCTCCTCTAGTGGCTACTCTAACAACAAAATCACTCATATTATTATTCACTTCACTAAGCAATTCTCTTTGAGATTTATCAACTTGTTCTAAATGGGTTTGAATCATAGAGGCATGTTTTCCTACACCTCTAACATCATTACTAATTCTAAATACCAAGTCACTCAAGCGAGCATTCATATCAGAATTATATTTCAATTGTTTCAGAACATTTGCATTGAAGTGATCTTGTTTCCTTATGTAGTTATCAAACTCATATAAGCATTAACAAGGAAGCTTATTGTAAGGGGTGTCACCTTCATCAAACTTCAATAAAGAATTTACCTCTACCACCTGTGGAGGTGGTGGTGTGTCAAGGCCATGTATTTCTTCAATAGGTGGTAATTGTTTAACATCCTCAGCTTTAATACATTTTTCCTTCATACATTTATTTGCCTCCTGCAAATCTTTAGGAATCAGAAATAATATACCCCTCTTCTTTGGAGTGGGTTTAGGTGGTGGTTCACGGAGAGTCCAATCATCATAATTCTTCAATATGTTATTCAATAGTTCCTTAGCTTGTTCAACAGTTTGTTCCATGAAAACACAACCAGCACAACTATCTAGCAAGTCCCGAGAAGCATCAGTTAGTCCCTTATAGAAGATATCAAGTATTTCATTTTTCTTAAGAGGGTGATCAAGAAAAGCATTAAGCAATTGGAGAAGCCTCCCCGAGATTGGGGGAGGCTCTCTTCGTCAATTTGCACGACGTTAAATATTTTGTGTAAGGCAGCTTGTTTCTTATGAGAAGGAAAATATTTTTCAGAGAAGTAGTAAAACATATCCTGGGGGGCTATGCAAACAACTAGGAGCAACAATATTGTACCATATCTTAGGATCACCCTTTAATGAGAACGAAATTAATTTCAGAATATAGTAGTAGTGAATCTTCTCATCATGAGAAAAAAGGGTGGCTATGTCATTAAACTTAGTAAGATGTGCCACTACAGTTTCAGTTTCATAGCCATGAAAGGGATTAGATTCAACCAAAGTAATTAACTATGGGTCGACAAAGAATTCATAATCCTTATCGGTAACAAATATAGGTGAAGTAGCAAACTTAGGATCACATTTTATTCTAGCATTCAAAGTCTTTTCTTTATACTTGCATAATAATTTCTTAAGATCACCTCTATCCTTACAAGCAAGGATGTCTCTAGCTACTTCTCCATCCATAACATAACCTTCAGGTATCTTAGGCATTTCAAATCTAGGAGAGCTAGGTCTAATAGTTGTTTCATAATTCTCAGTTTCAAGGACTTCATCAGTTTCATGAGTTTAATAATTTCATTCTCTTTAGCTCCAGCAATTTGTTCATCAAGAAATTCTCCTAGTGGCACATTATCATTAGGCAAGGTAGTAGCATCAACATAAGCATCATTCATAGCAGAAGTAGCATCATCACTAACTTGAGACATATCGGGATTAATAGCATGTGGTGGTGTCGCAAGTTTACTCATAACAGAAGGTGAATCAAGTGCAGAGTGTGATGGAAAATATGTACTTCCCCTCGTCTTAAAGGGAACGATCTTGGTTCTTGTATCTTTCAAATTCTTCATGATGATAAATTGATATGAATCCCAAGTGACTTAGGAAATACAGCTATACTCCTCGGCAACGGCGCGAGAAAAAGGTGTTGATAACCCACAAGTACAAGGGATCACAGAAGTTTTCGAGGGTACAGTATTCAATGCAAATTTATAGATTCGACACAAGGGGAGCCAAAGAATATTTGTGAGTATTAGTAGTTGAGTTGTCAATTCAACCACACCTGGAGATTAAATATCTGCAGGAAAGTGATTAGTAGCACAGTAATATGATAGTTGTGATATCAGTACTAATAGCAACGGTAGCGGTAACAGTGCTAGCAATAGTTTTGTAGCACATGTAAGAGTGATAGCAGCAATAGCGACTTAGCAAGAACAATACATGGAAAACTCGTAGGCACTATATCGGTGAAGTCGTTGCATGATATTCATCATATAATAGTCATAACCTAGGGTGACACGGAACTAGCTCCAGTTCATAAATATAACGTAGGCATGTATTCCGTAAATAGGCATACGTGCTTATGGAAAAGAACTTGTATAACATCTTTTGTCCTACCCTCCCATGGCAGCGGGGTACAAAAGGTAAATTAAGAGATATTAAGGCCTCCTTGTAATGGAAACAAAAACAAAGCATTAGCACATAGTAAAACATGAACTCCTCAAACTACGGTCATCACCGGAAAGTATCTTGGTTATAGTCACCCCGGGGTTTACGAATCATAACACATACTAGGTGCATATGACTAGCAAGATCGGATCAAGAACATAGGTATAACGGTGATAACATAAACGATTCAGATCTGAGATCATGGCACTCGGGCCCTAGTGACAAGTATTAAGCATGGCAAAGTAATAATAACATCAATCTTAGAACATAATGGATACTAGGGATCAAGCCCTAGCTAAAATAACTTGATTACATGATGAATCTTATCTAATTCCTCATCGACCAGCAAACGGACGAAGGGATTACTCACTCCCGATGGGGAGCATCATGGAATTGGCGATGAAGGAGGGTTCATGATGACGAAGACCAAAGATTCCCCTCTCTGGAGCCCCAAACAGGCTCTAGATCTGGCCTCCCGATGAAGAACAGGAGGTGGTGGCGGGTTCGTCTCGTGAAACCAGATAAAACACCCTCTCCTATTTTTCTCCAAAAATAGGAATCTATAGCGCTGGAATTAGGGTCAGGGGGGCCACGACATGAGCACGACCCACGAGGACGCGCTTGGGGGTCTGCCGCGCCTTGGTGTCTTGTGCGCACCAAGTGTCCCCCTTCCGATGGTTCTTGGCTCCAGTATTTTTTATTTATTCTGAAATAAATCTCCAAAAAGTTTCGTTCCATTCTAAGAACTTTTTTCTGCACAAAAACAACACCATGGTAATTGTGCTGAAAACAGCGTCAATACGGGTTAGTTTCATTCAAATCATGCAAAGTAGAGTCTAAAACAAGAGCAAAAGCATTAGGAAAAGTAGATATGATAGAGACGTATCAGGGACCCCAGGCGCAAGTCATCCTGGTGGAAGGAGGAGCGGCGAGGGCAGATACGTTCGAAGCGACCACCTTGCGGCAAGATGATTGGTGGGGGAAAGAAAAGATAAGTGATTTTTCCCCTGCTACAAGTTACCACTTGTATGGGAGGATGGGGCCTTATGAGAATCGTTGCAGAAAGGAGTTGGACGCGTGCCCAATGCCCCAAGTGATCTTGGCAAGGATGGCAAGGTAACTTTCTTGGAAGTGGTACTGTCGAGAGGGTGCTCGTGATCTATCCTTAGAAGCGCCCCATGGAAAACAGTGCACACCGGCAAGCGTTCCCAAAAGACATCTCGTGATATAAAAATAAAAATATCTAACATACATAGATGCGAGACAAGCCCTTGGCATATTAAGGGTACCCAATGTGTTTCTTTGATTTTATTTCTAGATTACATTGGGTAATATTTAAGTACAAAAAAGGATGCCAAGATCGGCGGCGATGGTGATGAGGTCAAGTCAGAGTACGATTTCCTGTAACGTCACCGTCAGCATCTAGGAGGATATTTGCCACTATGATGTGGCGATTGATCTGGAAACGAGGCTCCACAGGCGGGGCCTCACCTTCTGAATCCCTCGAGGGTGCCGGCCACGCTTCTCGGAGTAATCACCCTCAAGCTTGACGCCAAGGACGTTGTTCTTGTCGTCGTTGTCACTGGAGGAGTCAAAGTCGCTGTCGCTCGAGCTTTCAGTGCAACACTCCACGCGGACGTTAGTCGCCCCGAAGATCATCATGGAGAGAGTGGAGGAGTTGTCGAACTTGCAGTAGAGAAAATGTCAGGGGTCGAGTCCACGGGAGTGAGAAACGACTTCAACCCCCACGTCAAGAACATGGTACTTCCGAGGGAGAGGTCGAATGCTGCCCACACATGCCGATTGCAACAGTCGTCCGCCCGGAGCCACAAGCCACGGGGTCGGCTCCCTTTTATGGCCCTCGCGAAATGGTCAGGAAGTCACAGCGAGCTCCGGTGTCACCGGGGGAACACCATGATGACATCATACACCTCTTCCCCCGCATGGATTCTCGCATGGGTTGCGGGAGAGGAGCGTCGCCGCGACCGCCACGGTTAAATGCGGCAGCTCCCGCACGACCTCTGGATGTCGTCCATCCGTGATAGGTGGAGACGGCCCCCGCCGTCGCCACCACAATGCGCATTGGGCTCCGAGAGCTGCCCCTCCCAGTGGCTTTGGAACCTCGAGCGCATCTGCGACCCCCCACCATCATGAAGGGAGCACGCTCGAAGAAGAGGTGGGAGAATGAAAATGGAGGCGCTGAGCAAGTGAGAGGAGCAAGGGACCACGAATGAGTTGCGCCTCCTTTCAACCCGTACCTATTTATAGGGCCCGGGTGCAAGGGGGAGAAGAGGGGGCTCGCTCTTCATGGTCCAAGGCGAGCGTGCATTAGCACACGTGCGACCACGACTGTTTGGGAACGTAGCATGGGAAACAAAAAAATTCCTACGCACACAAAATACCTATCCATGGCGATGATCGTCTATGAGAGGGGAGAGTGAATCTACATACCCTTGTAGATTACTAAGCGGAAGCGTATATAATACGGTTGATGTAGTGGAACATCTTCGCGATTCAAATCGTAGCCCATCCCGTGATTTCATCACGATCCATCCCGCGATCCCATCACGATCCATCCCGATCTAGTGTCGAACGGACGACACCTCCGTGTTCAGGACACGTACAGCTCGATGACGACCCCCGCCTTCTCAATCCAACAAGAGATACTGGGAAGTATATGAGTTCTCCGGCACGGCGGCACGGTGGTGGTGGTGGTGGATCTATTCCAGCAGGGCTTCGCCTAAGCACCGCAGAAATCCGATCTAGAGGAAGAACTACAAACTAGAGGAGAGGGTAGCACGTGGCTGAAATTGTGTGTCTCAAAAAATCTCAATACCTCTAGTATATATAGGAGTGAGGGAGGGGAGGAGGCAGCCTCAAACCCTCAAGGTTTGGCCGAAATTGGAGGTGGGGGATTCCTACTCCAATCCAAGTAGGAGTAGGATTCCTCCTTTCCACTTGGAAACCCTTTGGGTTTTTGCCTCTCAAACTTCATGGGCCTTTGTGGAAGCCTATGTCAGCCCACTAGGGGCTGGATTGTATCCTCCCACAGCCCATAAGGCCCCTCGGGGCATGACACATCTCCCGATGGTCCCCGGTACCCTCCCGGTACACTATCGATGAGCCCGAAACTTTTTCGGTGATCAAAACAGGACTTCCTATTTATCAATCTTTACCACCGGACCATTATGGAGCTCCTCGTGACGTTCGTGATCTCATCCGGGACTCCGAACAACATTCGGTTTACAACACCTATAACTCAACTATACCAAAATGTCACTGAACCTTAAGTGTGCAGACCCTGCGGGTTCGAGAACTATGCAGACATGACCTGAGACATTCTCCGGTCAATAACCAATAGCGGGTCCTGGATGTCCATATTAGCTCCTACATATTCTACGAAGATCTCTATCAGTTGAACCTCTATGTCAAGGATTCAGTTAATCTCGTATGTTGTTCCCTTCGTCCTCCGGTATGTTACTTGCCCGACATTCAATCCTCGGTATCTCCATACCTAATTCAATCTCGTTACCGGAAAATCTCTTTACTCGTTCCGTAATACAAGATCCCGTAACTAACTCCTTAGTCACATTCATGGCAAGGCTTGCTGTGATGTTGTATTACCGAGTGGGCTCCGAGATACCTCTCCGTCACATGGAGTGACAAATTCCAGTCTTGATCCATGCCAACCCAACATACACCTTTGGAGATACCTGTAGAGCACCTTTATAGTCACCCAGTAACGTTGTGACATTTGATACACACAAGGTATTCCTCCGGTGTACCAGAGTTGCATGATCTCATGGTCATAGGAACAGATACATTGAAATGCAGAAAAACAGTAGCAATAAACTGACACGATCATATGCTACATTTATAGTTTGGGTCTTGTCCATCACATCATTCTCCTAATGATGTGATCCCATTATCAAGTGACAACACTTGTCTATGGCCAGGAAACCTTAACCATCTTTGATCAACGAGCTAGTCAACTAGAGGCTTACTAGGGACAGTGTTCTGTCTATGTATCCACACATGTATTTGAGTTTCCAATCAATACAATTAGATCATGGATAATAAACGATTATCATGACCAAGGAAATATAATAATAACAAATTTATTATTGCCTCTAGGGCATATTTCCAACAGTCTCCCACTTGCACTAGAGTCAATAATCTAGTTCACATCACTATGTGATTGCAATGAATCTAACACCCATATAGTTCTGGGGTTCGATCATGTCTTGCTTGTGAGAGAGGTTTTTAGTCAATGGGTCTGAACCTTTCAGATCTCAGTGTGCTTTACAAATCTCTATGTCATCCTGTAGGTGCTGCTACCAACGTGCAATTTTGGAACTATTCCAAATGACTGCTCCACTATACGAATCCGGTTTACTACTTAGAGTTTTCCGGATTAGTGTCAAGGCGTGCATCGGCGTAACCCTTTACGACGAACTCTTTTAACACCTCCATAATCGAGAAAAAATTACTTAGTCCACTAGTTACTAAGCATAACTTTTGACCGTTGTCTAGTAATCCATTCGTGGATCACTTTCATACCCTTGACAAATTCATGGCAAGGCACCCATCAGGTACGGTACACAGCATAGCATACTATAGAGCCTATGGCTAATGCATAGGGGACAACCTTCGTCCTTTCTCTTTCTTCTGTCGTGGTCGGGCTTTGAGTCTTACTCAAATTCACACCTTACAAACAGCCAAGAACTCCTTTACCGATCTATTTTGAACTCCTTCAAAAATTTGACAAGGCATGCATTTTGTTGAAAGTTCTCTTAAGCCTTTTGATCTATCTCCATAGATTTTGATGCTCAATGTTCAAGTAGCTCAATCCAGGTTTTTCTCTGAAAACTCCTTTCAAACAACCCTTTACGCTTTGCAGAAATTACACATTACTTCCGATCAAAAATATGTCCACCACATATACTTATCAGAAATTATATAGTGCTCCCACTAACTTCTTTGGAAATACAAGTTTCTCATAAACCTTGTATAAACCCAAAAGCTTTGATCATCTCATCAAAGCGTATATTCCAACTCGAAGATGCTTACACCAGTCCATAGAAGGATCACTGGAGCTTGCATACTTGTTAGCATCCTTAGGATCGACAAAACCTTCTGGTTGTATCACATACAACCTTTCCTCAAGGAAACCATCTAGGAAACAATGTTTTGACATCCTATGTGCAATATTTCATAAATAATGCAGCGACTACTAACATAATTCCAACAGAATTTTAGCATCGCTACGCGTGATAAAGTCTCATCATAGTCATCTCTTTGAACTTGTCAGAAACATCTTTGTGACAAGTCGAGCATTTCTTAATGGTGACTTTTCACCATCATCGTCTGTCTTCCTTTTGAAGATCCATCTGTACTTAATAGTCTTACGACCATCGAGTAGTTCTTCCAAAGTCTACACTTTGTTTTCATACATGGATCCTCTCTCGGATTTCACGGCCTCCAGCCATTTGCCGGAATTCGGGACCATCATCGCTTCTCCATAGCTCGTAGGTTCATTGTTGTCCAACAACATTATCTCCAAGACAGGGTTACCGTACCACTCTAGAGCAGTATGTGACCTTGTCGACCTACTAGGTTTGTAGTAACTTGATCCAAAGCTCCATGATCACTATCATCAGCTTCCACTTCAATTGGTGTAGGCGCCACAGGAACAACTTCCTGCACCCTGCTACACACTTGTTGAAGTGACATTTCAATAACCTCATCAAGTTTCACCATCCTCCCACCCAATTCTTTTGAGAAAAACTTTTCCTCGAGAAAGGACCCGTTTCTAGAAACAAACACTTTGCTTCCAGATCTGAGATAGGAGATATACCCAGTTATTTTGGGTGTCCTATGAAGATGCATTTATCCGCTTTGGGTTCGAGCTTATCACGCTGAAACTTTTTCTCATAACCGTCGCAGCCCCAAACTTTTGAGAAACGACATCTTATGTTTCTCCAAACCATAGTTCATACGGTGTCATCTCAACGGAATTACGTGGTGCCTTATTTAAAGTGAATGCGGTTGTCTCTAATGCATAACCCATAAACGATAGTGGTAATTCGATAAGAGACATCATAGTATGTACCATATCAAATAAGGCGCGGCTATGACGTTCAGACACACCATCACACTATGGTGTTCTAGGTGGCATGAGATGTGAAACAATTTTCACATTGTCCTTATTGTGTACCAAACTCGCAACTCAAGTATTCATCTCTATGATCATATCGTAGACATTTTATCCTCTTGTCACGACAATCTTCAACTTCACTCTGAAATTACTTGAACCTTTCAATAATTCAGACGTGTGTTTCATCAAGCAACTACACTAGTATCTACTCAAATCATTTTTGAAGCAAGAACATAACAACATCCACTGCGTGCCTCGGCACTCATTGGACTACATACATCAAAATATATTACTTCCAATAAGTTACTTTATTGTTCCGTCTCACTAGAAAACGTGGCCATCAGTCATCTTGCCCATGTCACATGATTTGCATGTCTCAAGTGATTCAAAATCAAGTGAGTCCAAACAATCCATCTGCATGGAGTTTCTTCATGTGTTTACACCAATAGGCATGGTTCGCACGTCTCAAACGATTCAAAAATGAGTGAGTCCAAAGATCCATCAGCATGGAGCTTCTTCATGCGTTTTACACCAACATGACTCAAGCGGTAGTGCCACAAGTAAGTGGTACTATCATTACTACTTTGTATCTTTTGGTAACAATATTATAAACATGTGTATCACTACGATCGAGATTCAGTAAACCATTGAAGGTATTTATTCAAGCAAATAGAATAACCATTATTCTCTTTGAATGAATAACTGTATTGCAATAAACATGAACTAATCATGTTCATGCTCAACGAAAACACCAAATAACAATTATTTAGGTTTAACACAAATCCCGATGGTAGAGGGAGCGTGCGATGTTTGATCACATCAACCTTGGAAACACTTCCAACACATATCATCATCTCGCCTTTAGTTTATTCCGTAGCTTTTATTTCGAGTTACTAACACTTAGCAAACCGAACTGGTATCTAATACCCTCGTTCTACTAGGAGTAATAGTAAAGTACACATCAATATCATGTATATCCAATATACTTTTGTTGACTTTGCCACCCTTCTCATCTACCAAGTATCTAGGGTAGTTCCTCATCAGTGACTATTCCCCTCATTACAGAACACTTAGTCTCGGGTTTGGGTTCAGCCTTGGGTTTCTTCACTAGAGCAGCAACTGGTTTGTTGTTTCATGAAGTATCCCTTCTTGCCCTTGCCCTTCTTGAAACTAGTGGTTTTACTAACCATCAACAATTGATGCTCCTAGTTGATTTCTACTTTCACGGTGTCAAACATGATGAATAGCTCAAGGATCATCATATCTATCCCTGATATGAGATAGTTTATCACGAAGCTCTAGTAGCTTGGTGGGAGTGACTTTGGAGAACCATCACTATCTCATTTGGAAGATCAACTCCCACTCGATTGAAGCGATTGTAGCACTCAGACAATCTGAGCACATACTCCACGATTGAGCTTTTCTCCATTACTTTTAAGACAAAGAATCTTGTCGGAGGTCTCATACCTCTCAACAAGGGCACGAGCATGAAATCCCAATTTCATCTCTTAGAACATCTCATATGTTCTGTGACGTTCAAAATGTCTTCGACGCCTTAATTCTAAGCCGTTAAGCATTACGCACTAGACTATCACGTAGTCATTAAAAACGTGTATGTCAGATGTTCGCAACACCCAGAGACGACACGCGAGGTTCAGCACACCGAGCGGTGCATTAAGGACATAAGCCTTCTGTGCAGCAATGAGGACAATCCTCAGTTTACGGACCTAGTCCGCATAATTGCTACTATCAACTTTCAACTAAATTTTCTCTAGAAACATATCTAAAACAGTAGAGCTACAACGCAAGCTACAACAAAATTTGCAAAGACCTTTTGACTATGTTTATGATCATGAGTTCAATTAATCATATTACTTATGAACTCCCACTCAAATACACATCCCTCTAGTCATTCGAGTGGCGCATGATCCAAATCCACTAACTCAAGTCTGATCATCACGTGAGTTGAGTTTAGCTTCGATGGTGAACATCTCCGTGTTGATCATATCAACTATATGATTCATGCTCGACCTTTCAGTCTCTTGTGTTCTGAGGCCATGTCTGTACATGCTAGGCTCGTCAAGTTTAACCCGAGTGTTCCGTGTGTGCAACTGTTTTGCACCCGTTGTATGTGAACGGTGAGTCTATCACACTCGATCATCACGTGGTGTCTCAAAACGATGAACTGTCACAACGGTGCATAGTCGGGGAGAACACAATTTTATCTTGAAATTTTAGTGCGGGATCACCTTATAATGCTATTGTCGTCCTAAGCAAAACAAGGTGCATAAAAGGATTAACATCACATGCAAATCATAAGTGACATGATATGGCCATGAACTTCTGCTTCTTGATCTCCATCGCCAAAGCACCGGCATGATCTCCATCGTCACCGGTGCCGCACCATGATCTCCATCATATTGCCGCCATCGAGGTTGTCATGCTATCTATGCTATTACTACTAAAGCTACGACCTAGCGATATAGTAAAAGCATGTGCAAGCTCAAACGTTAGTTTAAAGAACCCTATGGCTCCTCCCGATTGTCGTAGCATCGACGTGCAAGTCGATATTTAACTATTACAACATGATCATGAAGGTTCTCCTTTTAATAAAGAACCTGACCAACGCATTGGCACTTGGTGAACACATGAACTCCTCAAACTATGGTCATCACCGAGAGTGGTTCCGGTTATTGTCACTTCGGGGTTGTCGGGTCATAACACATAGTAGGTGACTACAACTTGCAAGATAGGATCTAAAACACACATATATTAGCGACAACATAATAGGTTCAGATCTGAAATCATGGCACTCGGGCCCTGGTGACAAGCATTAAGCATGGCAAAGTAGTAGCAACATCAATCTCAGAACATAGTGGATACTAGGGATCAATCCCCATCAAAGCTAACTCGATTACATGATAGATCTCATCCTACTCATCACTGCCCAGCGAGCCTACGATGAGATTACTCACGAACGATGAAGAGCATCATGGAATTTGCAATGGAGGAAGGTTGATGATGATGCTGGCGACGATTTCCCCTCTTCGGAGCCCCGAACGGACTCCAGATCTGCCCTCCAGATGAAGAACAGGAGGTGGCAGCGCCTCCGTATCATAAAATGCGATGAAACCTTCTCTCTGATTTTTTCCGGGCGAGACAGAAGATATAGAGCTGAGTTTGGGGGCGGTGGAGCCACGTGGGCCCCACAAGCCCTCACGGTGCAACCAGGGGGGTGGCCGCGGCCTGTGGGCTTGTGGCCCACTAGCCCACCTCCTCTGGTGGATCTTTGCGCAGGTATTTTTATTTTATTCCAGAAAAAAATCTCCGTAAATTTTCAGGACATTCCGAGAACTTTTATTTCTGCACAAAAACAACACCATGGCAATTCTGCTGAAAACAACGTCAGTCCGGGTTAGTTCCATTCAAATCATGCAAAGTAGAGTCCAAAACAAGGGCAAAAGAGTTCAGAAAAGTAGATACGACGGAGACGTATCAACTCCCCCAAGCTTAAAGTAGTATCAGTAGCAAAGTAGTATGATAGCAACGGTGTCAGAAACAGATCTATTGACGGCAGACTATTCCTAACTATTGTATCAATGGCGCCAGTAGGTTGAACGTGGATGGGTAACTATTCTTCCCCGTCAATGGTGACGAAAAAGGATCTTGCAGCAAGTAACAGGGAAGTAGCAAGGAACAGCAGTAGCAGCAACAACAAAGTAACAGCAGTAGCAACAAAGTGACAGCAGTAGAAACAGAGTGGCCCAATCCCTTTTGTAGCAAGGGACAAGCCTAGACAAAGTAACATAGCAAGTACCAGTAGTAAAAGACTCGTAGGCAATGGATCGGTGATGGATGAGTTTGACGGATGTGACTCATCATGTAACAGCTATAACACGGAGAGATATGTAACTAGCTCTCGTTCGTCAATCTAATGTAGGCATGTATTCCGTATGTAGTCATACGTGCTAAGGGAAAAGAACTTGCATGACATCTATTGTCCATCCCTCCCGTGGCAGCGGGGTCCTAATGGAAACTACGGGATATTAAGGTTCTCCTTTTAATAAAGAACCGGACCAACTTATTAACACGTGGTGAATACATGAACTCCTCATACTATGGTCATCTCCGGGAGTGGTTCCGGCTATTGTCACTCCGGGGTTGCCGGGTCATGCCACATAGTAGGTGACTACAACTTGCAATATAGGATCTAAACCACACATATATTGGCGACAACATAATAGGTTCACATCTGAAATCATGGCACTCGGGCCCTAGTGACAAGCATTAAGCATAGCCAAGTAGTAGCAACATCAATCTAGAACATAGTGGATACTAGGGATCAATCCCCGTCAAAACTAACTTGATTACATGATAGAACTCATCCAACTCATCACCGTCCAGCAAGCCTACGATGAGATTACTCAGGAACGATGAAGAGCATCATGGAATTGTCGATGGAGGAAGGTTGATGATGATGATGCCGACGATTTCCCCTCTCCGGAGCCCCGAACGGACTCCAGATCTGCCCTCCAGATGAAGAACATGAGATGGCGGCGCCTCCGTATCGTAAAACGCGATGAAACCTTCTCTCTGATTTTTTTTTCGGGCGAGACGGAAGATATAGAGCTGAGTTTGGGGGCGGTGGAGCCACGTGGGCCCCACAAGCCCTCACGGCGCGGCGAGGGGAGTGGTCGCGACCTGTTGGCTTGTGGCCCACTGGCACACCTCCTTCGGTGGATCATTGCGCAGGTATTTTTCTTTTATTCCAGAAAAAATCTCCGTAAATTTTCAGGACGTTCGGAGAACTTTTATTTCTGCACAAAAACAATACCATGGCAATTCTACTGAAAACAGCGTCAGTCCGGGTTAGTTCCATTCAAATCATGCAAATTAGAGTCCAAAACAAGGGCAAAAGAGTTCAGAAAAGTAGATACGACGGAGACGTATCAAGCACCTTTATAGTCACCCAGTAACGTTGTGACGTTTGATACACACAAGGTATTCCTCCGGTGTCCGGGAGTTGCATGATCTCATGGTCATAGGAACAGATACATTGACATGCAGAAAAACAGTAGCAATAAACTGACATGATCATATGCTACGTTTATAGTTTGGGTCTTGTCCATCACATCATTCTCCTAATGATGTGATCCCATTCTCAAGTGAGAACACTTGTCTATGGCCAGGAAACCTTAACCGTCTTTGACCAACGAGCTAGTCAACTAGAGGCTTACTAGGGACAGTGTTTTGTCTATGTATCCACACATGTATTTGAGTTTCCAATCAATACAATTATAGCATGGATAATAAACGATTATCATGACCAAGAAAATATAATAATAACCAATTTATTATTGCCTCTAGGGCATATTTCCAACACCAACGGCCGCCTTCTTCGACCAATAGTTAGTCTCGTGCGTGTCACGCGTTACCTGAGGCCGAGTCAAGACGGAAGGGGGAACTTCGCCACTTGATGGTGAAAGGAGGGCGGGCGCCGCATCATTTCCCTTCTACTTACCCCAAGAAAGACCAGGGGATAACCGCATGTGGCCCAACGTTACCGTTCACTGCCAATCGTCTTCCTCTAACGACCGCCCCTCTCCCCCAATGTTGTTCTTTGCAGGACTGTGCATCACGGGAAATGTCAGCAAAAGTCATCACAACCACAGGGAAATGTGGCCACACATGCACGTGCATTGTTTTGGGCCTAGCCCAACAACGTTGTGTGTGCATGTGTGTGGCCTAGGCCAGGGGACTACTTTCGGTGTACTATGAACTAGGGTCCTTAGTACCCAGACTTATGAACGGGCAACCGCTACCCTTAGGCCAGCAAATCCTTGTCGAGCTCACACCAATCTCCAAATGCAAACCGAAGCCAAGACCGAAGCAAGACGACAAGAATCTCGCCACCTGAAATAGCCCTCCCACAAGCGTAACCCGACAAGATTTCAGCCCGCCAAGCCATCGCTTTACCTCATCACAGGTTGATTGTCTACATCAGCTAAGGTGTCATGCTGGCAGGCGGATAGGCGAAGCTGGCCGGGGCACGTGGCTATAGTGGTGGGCCTATTGTAGCTTTAATGACACCCATCCCGCAGCATGGCAGAAAAATAGGAGGTAGCTGGGCGGACGATGATACGTCTCCAACGTATCTATAATTTTTGATTGTTCCATGTTGTTATGTTGTCATTCTTCGATGTTTTACAATCATTTTATAGCATATTTATATCATTTTTGGGACTAACCTATTGACATAGTGCCCAGTGTCTGTTGCTATTTTTTGCTTGTTTTTTACTTCGCAGGAAATCAGTACCAAACGGAGTCCAAACGTAGCAAAACTTTTTGGAGAACTTTTCTTGGCCAGAAGACACAGGATGGGCCAAACAAGTACCAGAGGGGGGCTCCAAGGTGAGCACCAGCCACCTGGGCGAGATACGGATCCTAGGTGTGCCTTGGTGGGTGTTGGCCTCCTACACCGCCTCTTCTCCCTATAAGTCCCCCAATATTCTAGAAACCCTAAAGGAGTCAACGAAAAACAATTCCAGCCACCGGAAGTTCTATAACCATGAGATGCAATCTAGAGCCCTATTCCGGCACTCTACCGGAGGGGAGCACGATCACGAAGGGGTTCATCATCCTCATTGGTGCCTCTCCGATGATGCGTGAGTAGTTCGTATCAGACCTATGGATCTGTAGGCAGTAGCTAGATGGCTTCTGCTCTCTATGTTTCTCAACACAATGGTCTCTTGGAGATCTATTTGATGTAATGCTTTTGTGCGGTGTGATTGTTGGGATCCGATGAACAATGAGTTTATGATCAGATTTTGCCTTGAATTTTATATCCAACCTTGATTATTATAGCCTCGTATTTCTTCTCCCATATTTGGGTTTTGTGTGGCCAACTTGATCTATTTATCTTGCAATGTGAAGAGGTGCTTTGTGATGGGTTCAATCTTGCGGTGTCCTTTCCCAGTGAGAAAAGAGACAGCAAGGCATGCATGTATCGTTGCTATTAAGGATAAAAATATGGGTTCTTTTCCTACATGAATAGATCTTGTCTACATCATGTCACCATTCTTATTGCATTACTCCGTTTTTCCATGAACTTAATACACTCGATGCATGCTCGATAGTGGTCGATGTGTGGAGTAATAGTAGTAGATGCACGCAGTAGTCGGTCTACTAATCTTGGACGTGATGCCTATATACATGATCATTGTCTTGGATATTGTCATAATTATTTGTTGTTCTATCAATTGCCCAATAGTATTTTGTTCACCCACCGTTGCAATTTTCTTGAGAGAAGCCACTAGTGAAATCACCGGGCCCCTTGTAACACCCTATGTTTTAACTCTCCTGACTAAATTAACTTATCTCAAAAATTAGGGCCAATTAAATTTTTTTTATGACTGATTGTGATGCTTGATGTGATTGTTGCTTGCTTGCTTGTTTGCTTATGTTTAATTCCAATGTTGTTGCTACTCTCCACACTCAACTCCTTGACCCAAACCCTTTCCTAATGATCATGCCATTTGGATAGGACCATAAACTATTTTTTTACCAACTCTATTTTGACCCAAAAAATATTTTCCTTGATTTAAGCCCTTAAAAACCCGTGAGTTGGGATTTGTACTACAAGTCCTCAAATTAGGGAAGTTATTTTGCACCAAATATTTTATTTCAATCCGATTATCAAAATGGCTCCCCAAAACCATAATATTAGTATTTTAAAAGTTATTTTACCATTTTATTTAAATACCTTTTTCTGAGGCCAGAAATGGTCCCTTATGTAGGAAACTTATTTTTATTGCTTTCAAAATATTTGAGAAAATTTAGAGAAACTCAGTGGACATATATATTCCATATGTAGGAGTTTCAAGACATGGTCATGTTAAAAATATTGGGCAAAATACTTCAAAATGCTTCCTGCCTATTTCAAGCTTTTGAAATATTTCTATAAGAAATATTCTCAATAAATTCCTGTAAAATTCCAGCATGTCACACATGATATATGTGATTATCTTGCCAAGTTCCATGCCAATCCAGGTTGATTTGATTCACCTAATTATCGCAAAACCCTATATGTCTAGATCCAAATTTGAGTAACTCTACATTGCTATGTGTCTCCAATTATGATCAAATTTGGTGGACATGTTCTAATACTCCAATAATGCATCCACACCAAGTGGTGCATCAAGGAGAATAGAAGAACTTGTCCCAAAGCCCTCAAATCCTTCTCTGTTGATTTTGAACTTTGGGAAACTTTACATTATAAAGTTTCTCCAATTGATGCCAAACTTTTTAGGCATGCTCTAATTCTCAAATCATGCCACCAAACTAATTTGTGGATTTGTGGTAGTTGAGCTGCATGGTTTTACATGCAGAAAGCCATTTCATGGGTTTTTCAAGTCTACATTGGAAACTTTCTCCACCAAATCCAAAATTTGGTTTCCAAGCTTCTTTTCATCTATTATGTGATCCTCTTAAGTTTCATAGCAATTCGAATCCATGTGGTAGCCCTAACATCCATCAAATACCTTATGCCCAATTACCAAAATTGCTACTTTGGCCCTTTCCACTAATCTCCTTGAGTTTAAACCTTTACCACAACTCTCTATAGTCCCCTTTTACCTTCAGTAATCTTGCTATGGCCACTGGTCATTTATTGGAGGGTAACTCCATGTATCTACCTCTCATTTTTACCTTGGCAGCACTATTTTACCCCTCTTGCTATACTTCTGCTTAAGCACATGCCCCCACCTCTTTCTAGAGAGCCTCTAGCATTCTAATGCATTAATTCAAACCAAAATAGGGCATGCTCATGTGGGAAATATGAGCATCACATCGGAAACTTGATTTCTGGTAGAAACATAGCCTTGAACTACAACTGCTAGCTAATCTCATTCCCATGAGCTGAAAATTATCTTCCATAAACAAGACTACTAGACAAGGTCTCATATCAATTTCCTATCAGTGCAAACACTTTTTGCTAGCCCCAAGTTCGTTGTTGCAAACTTAAACAGAGCTGAAACCCTTCCTAATTTGCTCCATTCAAGTTCAAACTTCACTAGTGCTATCTCCCACGCATGCCTTGCACGCTTGACACCTTGGTCTGGCCAAGCGGTGGCCATGGACACATAGTGGGGTGGTGACCACCTCCCTGGCGTGGAATAATGGTGTCGACGTTCTGGGAATGGGGGTACCCAAACCTGCCTACATGCGGCCCAGGGCGGCCCACCTCATCAACTAGACGCCCACAGGCTTAGCGTCACTCAAGGCAAAGCCCTTGCGAGGGGCCAAGCCTCGCGAGGAGGAACGACATCAAGACCCACGGGGGGGCCCTCAGGACCCCTCCATAGCGGCGGACATTCCAAGGCAAGGCTCGGCCTCAAGAGTCAAGGATGACGCATGGGAAGGACATGCGAGCAGCATACATCAGGATGATGCAGTTTCCCCTTTAGCACAAAGGGGGCAAAGGTGTACCAGGGTCCCTAAGGAATCTTCCAAAGGTTTCCTTTCTGGTGCAACAAAGCGGTCGCCGCCCGCCAGTAGGGCGAACGTCATTCCCGGGCCCGTCCCTACACTGTGGGCAGCTACTTTGCACGCGAAGACCACCTTTGGGCAGGAGAGCATGTTCCCATGTTCCCATTCGAAATTGGCCAATGTGGGATCCCTTCCCGCTAAAATGATAAGGGAAGAGGATTGGGGCCGCCGCTATAAATATAGGAGAGACTGCTTCGTAGAGGGGGGAGAGACCATTCACTCATCCACAATCGAACCACCAAGGCCGCCTAGCCTGAGGAGGCCGGAGAACACTGTACTAGTTCTTCCTCAAACTCCACGAGAGGCAATCCACCAAAGCAGGAGTTGGGTTTTACGCTTCCCAGCGGCCCGAACCTAGGAAAATTGTCGTGTCTTGTGTCTTCCTCACCATCGAGTGAGTTCTATGCTTTGCCCATCGTGTAGCGAGCCTAGGGATCGAATCTGCTACGTGGTCTCTGCGCGCCCCTGAGTTCGAATCCTTAGGGTTTTGCGGAGCCCGAAATGTGACATTTGGCGCGCCCGATAGGGGCACGTGTCAGAGCTTCCATGCCAGAAGCAAGAGCCAGATCTTGACTCGGTGACTCCATGGCAAGTGCAACCACCAACGGCCGCTGGTCCATGGCGGTGGACGGCATGCGAGCGACAAGGCCGCCCCTGCGGTCGCCTGCATTCTCGACGGATCGTAGGCGCCACCTTCTGGCCATCACGTCAAGCGTTTCCTGCAGCGCGGAGGGGCGGCTCACCAAGGCCCGAGCCCCCGGAACGCCGCGTATGGCGAGAGGTCAACATCGCCTTCGGCCCCGACGATCATCCCAAGGCCTCGACGGCCGCCGGGATGCTTCCCATGATGTGCACGCCGACCATATCCGGCGTGGCCGTCTCCAAACCCTCATCGACGGTGGCGCGAGCTTCAATGCAATCTCCATGGAGGCATTCGATGCGCTGCGGTTACCCCGAGAGCGGCTTGCTCCCTCAAAGCCCTTCTCTGGGGTGGCGGCTGGATCCGTTACCCCCGTGGGACGGATTCGCCTCCCCGTCACATTCGACATCTGCTCCAACTTCCGCACTAAGCAGATCGACTTCGACGTCGCCCGCACCCATCTACCGTACAATGCAATACTTGGCTACCCCGACCTCGCGCAGTTCATGGCGGCGACGGACCCGGGTTACCACATCGTCAAGATGCCCGGGAGCGGCGGTGTGCTCACCATCGTGTGAGACATCGAGGACACCTCACGAGTGCTCGAGCTCTCACACAAAGCCGCGGTCGTGGCACGTGCCAACCTCAGGGGCGAGACGCGCGCCGTGAAGGACCTAGGAAATGTCCACGACATCACGCCCGTGAAGAAGAAGCAGTTGTTCTCCCAGGACCAGGTAGAGACAAAGCAGGTCCCGGTGAATGAAGGAATCTCGGCTCCCACCTTCACCATGGGCGCGAACCTCCCTCAAGATCAAGAGAAGGCGTTGGTGGGAATTTTCAGGGAAAACAAGGACGCGTTTGCATGGAGCGCCTCTGACCTAGTGGGGGTCCCGAGGGACGTCATCGAGCACCACCTCATGGTGTGCCCGAACGCGTGTCTAGTGAAGTAGAAGGCAAGGAGGCAAGCCCCGGAGAAATAGGCATTCATTGCTCAGGAAGTACGTAAGCTGAAGGAGGCAGGGGTCATTCGAGAGGTGTGCTACCCAGAATGGGTGGCCAACCTGGTGGTTGTCTTGAAGAAGTGTGGGAAGAAGTGCATGTGCGTCGACTTCACCAACCTCAACAAGGCCTGCCCTCACGACCCGTTCCCGTTACCACGCATGGACCAGATCGTGGACTCCACAGCGGAGTGAGATCTCTTGTGCTTCCTGTATGCATTCTCGGGCTACTATCAGATCAAGATGGCAGTGGAAGACATCAAGAAGACGGCTTTCCTCTCTCCGTGTGGGTATACTGCTATGAGTGCATGCCCTTCGGGCTGTCGAACGCTGGGGCAACCTTCCACCGGCTAATGCATATCGCCGTGGGACCACAGCTCGGGAGAAATGGAGAGGCCTACGTCGATGACATCGTGGTCAAGTCAAGACACGCAAGAACTCTGGTGCAGGACCTCGAGGAGACCTTCGCTAGCCTTCGGGAGGTGAACCTGAAGCTCAACCCCGAGAAGTGCGTCTTCGAGGTCCCGTCGGGCAAGCTGCTCGGTCTCCTGGTATCGCGTCGAGGGATCGAGGCAAACGCAGTGAAGGTCAATGCCATAAACAAGATGAGCACGCCCGCAACCCTCAAGGAGATGAAGAAGTTGGCGGGGTGTGTTACCTCTTTGGGTCGTTTCATCTCTAAGCTTGGCAAGTGGGTGCTGCCCTTCTTCAACATCATGAAAAGAAAGGGGACCTTCGAGTGGACCCCGGAGGCCGACTCCGCCTTCGACGAGCTCAAGCGTTACCTCACGAGTCCGCCAGTCATGGTGGCGCCTCGCCCTTGGGAGCCTCTGTGCATGTACCTCTCTATCATTCCCCACTCCGCCAGTGCAACATTGGTGGCACTAAGGGAGGAACGAACCAGCTAGGGCGCTACTTCGGGGAGCCCCGGCAGGCCCCCACCCACACTGCCTAGGGGCTCACACAGCTCACCGGCTCCAACCCCCCCCCCCCCCCCCCGTGAGCAGAGGAGCCTGAGGCCCAGACTGTAGGATCGTGCCACCAGGAGTCAGGCCCTCCTGGGGCACCATTCCCTCCTCCGGACGACGAAACACCCCAACCTCCTGAAGTCGATGAGGAGCATAACGCCCCCGCGCGAACGCACCCTCGTCGAGCACCCAGTATACTTTGTCAGCACGGTACTTCAGGACGCACGCTCGCGCTACCCCCATGCAGCAGAAGCTCCTTCTGGCGCTACTCGTCGCCTCGCGCAAGCGGCGTCATTACTTTCAAGGACACCAGATCAAGGTCGTCTCCGCCTACCCCTTAGAGAAGATCCTACACAACTCAAACGCGGCAGGAAGGGTCACCGAATGGAACATCGAGCTTCAGGCCTTCAACATCGAATTCAGTACGACAAGGGTCATCAAGGGAGCACCACTGGCTGACTTCGTGGCGGAGTGGACGGACGCATCGGACCGGGGGCTGGAAGGGAGCCAATCCCTTGCCCCCGGTGTGGAGGCACCC
Organism: Hordeum vulgare subsp. vulgare; assembly: GCF_904849725.1. Taxonomy (NCBI): domain Eukaryota; kingdom Viridiplantae; phylum Streptophyta; class Magnoliopsida; order Poales; family Poaceae; genus Hordeum; species Hordeum vulgare. Next base: position 243,140,551 of record NC_058522.1, read on the forward strand.
GAGGGATGGACCATGCACTTCGACGGAGCCTTCACGCGAAGAGGAGCGGGAGATGGTGTCATGCTCACTTCCCCGATGGGAGACAAGCTTCGCTATGTCGTACAGCTCTGCTTCGATCGTGGGGAGAAGGTCTCTAACAACATAGTAGAGTATGAGGGCCTGATGTCTACTACGCAACCTTCTCCTTGTAGACGTTGTTGGGCCTCCAAGTGCAGAGGTTTGTAGGACAGTAGCAATTTTCCCTCAAGTGGGTGACCTAAGGTTTATCAATCTGCTGGAGGCGTAGGATGGATATGGTCTCTCTCAAGCAACCCTACAACCAAATAACAAAGAGTCTCTTGTGTCCCCAACACACCCAATACAATGGTATGTTGTATAGGTGCACTAGTTCGGCAAAGATATGGTGATACAAGTGCAATATGGATAATAGATATAAGTTTTTGTAATCTGAAATTTTAAAAACAGCAAGGTAATTAATAATAAAAGTGAGCACTAACGGTGTCGCAATGCGTGGAAACAAGGCCTAGGGTTCATACTTTCACTAGTGAAGTTCTCTCCACAATGATAACATAATTGGATCATATAACTAGCCCTCAACATGCAACAAAGAGTCACTCCAAAGTCACTCATAGCAGAGAACAAACAAAGAGATTATTTTCGGGTACGAAACCACCACAAAGTTATTATTTTTGATCAATCTATTCAATAGTATGTAGTAAAATAACACGAAGCTATTCTTTCCATTCGATCCATCATAGAGTTCATACTAGAATAACACCTTAAGACACACATCAACCAAGACCCTAATGTCACCTAGATACTCCATTGTCACCTCATGTATCCGTGGGCATGATTATACTATATGCATCACACAATCTCAGAATCATCTATTCAACCAACACATAGAACTTCAAAGAGTGCCTCAAAGTTTCTACCGGAGAGTCAAAACGTGTACCAACCCATATGCATAGGTTCCTGATACGTCTCCATCGTATCTACTTTTCCAAACTCTTTTGCCCTTGTTTTGGACTCTAATTTGCATGATTTGAATGGAACTAACCCCGACTAACGTTGTTTTCAGCAGAATTGTCATGGTGTTGTTCTTGCTCAGGAATAAAAGTTCTCGGAATGACTTGGCAATTTACGAGGATTTTTTGTGGAATATATAAAAAATATTGGCGCAAGAATCAATCGGAGGAGTGGAGCGAGGAGCCGACAAGCCCACCAGGCGCGGGCCCCCCTGAGCGCGCCTAGCAGTCTTGTGGGGCCCTCGTAGGTCCGCCGCCTCTATTTAGTCCCTTTCGTCCGGAAAAAATCAAGAAAAGAGAGTTCATCACGTTTTACGATACAGAGGTGCCGCCACCACATGTTCTTCCTCTGGAGGGCAGATCTGGAGTCCGTTCTGGGCTCCGAAGAGGGGACATCGTCGCCATCGTCATCACCAACCTTCCTTCATCGCCAATTCCATGATGCTCTTCACTGTTCGTGAGTAATCTCATCGTAGGCTTGTTGGACGGTGATGGTTTGGATCAGATCTATCATGTAATCGAGTTAGTTTTGATGGGGATTGATCCCTAGTACCCACTATGTTCTGAGATTGATGTTGCTACTACTTTGCCATGCTTAATGCTTGTCACTAGGGCCCGAGTGCCATGATTTCAGATCTGAACCTATTATGTTCTCGCCAATATATGTGTGTTGTTGATCTTATCTTGCAAGTTGTAGTCACCTACTATGTGTTATGACCCGGCAACCCCGGAGTGACAATAGCCGGAACCACTCCCGGAGATGACCATAGTATGAGGAGTTCATGTATTCACTAAGTGATAATGCTTTGTTCCGGTTCTCTATTAAAAGGAGAACCTTAATATCCCATAGTTTCCATTAGGATCCCGCTGCCACGGGAGGGATGGACAATAGATGTCATGCAAGTTCTTTTCCCTAAGCACGTATGACTACATACTGAATACATGCCTACATTACATTGACGAACTAGAGCTAGTTACATATCTCCCCATGTTATAACTGTTGCATGATGAATGTCATCCGGCATAATTATCCATCACCGATCCAATGCCTACGAGTTTTTCCTACTGGTCCTTGCTACGTTAATTTGCCGCTACTCCTGTCACTGTTGCTACTTTTACTCTGGCGCTACTGTTGTCACTGCTGTTACTATTACCGTTGCTATTGTTGCTATCACACCACATTGCGACTGATACTTTGTTGCAGATACTAAGTCTTTCAAGTGTGGTTGAATTGACAACTCAACTGCTAATGCTCGAGAATATTCTTTGGCTTCCCCTTGTGTTGAATCAACAAATTTGGGTTGAATACTCTACCCTCGAAAACTGTTGCGATCCCCTATACTTGTGCGTTATCAAGACTATTTTCTGGCGCCGTTGCCGGGGAGGCATAGCTCTATTCTATGAGTCACTTGGGTTTTACGTCTGCTGATCACTATGAGGAATCCGAGAGATCCAAAAACTAAAGTCTTTCCCTCAACTACGAGGAGACGTAAGGAACTGCCATCTAGCTATGCACTTGATTCACCTTCAGTTATGAGTAAGTTTGCCACACCACCTCCTCCTAGAAATTTGATGTGTCGCTTGTGCTTGATGATGCTACTTCTTCTGTCCATGATGCTTGTGATGATGTTTTGCTTGATACTGCTTTGCCACTAGGTGCATTCCTAGATGCACAAATTGCTAGAGTTGCGGCTAGATGTGATGATACTTCTGAAACTGCTGAGATTATTGAAGTAGAACCTTCTATTTCACCTGTTAGAACTAACTCTCCTAGATATGAATTGCCTGGTATGCCTGAGGGTTATGTTATGGAGGGAGAGATAGCTGAGAACTTTCTTTCTTGTAAGGATAGGTATGATCTTGAGAAATTACTGTGCAAGTGGAAAGAAAAATCTTTGAATGCTAGGATGAAATACGACCCAAAGTTTGCTATTTCGCCTATCTTTGTGACCGATAAGGATTATGAATTCGCTGTCGACCCTGAGTTAATCACTTTGGTCGAATCTGACCCTTTTCATGGTTATGAGTCTGAAACGGTTGTAGCACATCTTACTAAGATGCACGATATAGCCACCCTATTCACGAGTGAGGAAAAGATCCGCCACTACTATATCCTTAAGTTGTTTCCTTTCTCGCTAAAGGATGATGCTAAGACTTGGTTCACTTCTCTTGCTCCTGGTTGTGTGCGTAGTCCCCAGGATATGAAATACTACTTCTCTGAAAAGTATTTTCCTGCCCATAAGATGCAAGCTACCTTGCATGAAATATACAACTTTGCGCAAGTTGAAGAAGAGAGTCTCCCACAAACTTGGGGGATGCTCGTCCAGCTACTTAATGCTTTGCCTGATCACCCTCTTGAAAAGAGTGAAATACTTGATATCTTCTGTAATGGACTAACCGATGCTTCTAAGGACCACCTAGATAGTTGTGTTGGTTGTGTTTTCAGGGAATGAACTGTGGAACAAGCTGAGATCCTATTGAATAATATCTTATGCAATGAGAATTCTAGGACTATTCCCGAACCCCCTCCGAAGCCAACTCCGAAGAAAAGAGGTATTCTATTCCTCAGTTCTGAATATATGCAAGAAGCTAAGAAATCTATGTGAGAGAAAGGCATTAAATCTGAAGATGTCAAAAATCTACCACCTATCGAAGAGATCCATGGTCTTGATAACCTGACACAGATAGTAGAGGTAAATTCTCTTTGTAGATTCAATGAGATTGATATTCCTTTTGATAAACCTGCTAGCTTATGCCTGGATGAACTTGATAACTTTGTTGCCAAACACCAAAGTTTCAATGATTATGTTAGTAGACAATTGGAACATAATGCTCATATGCTTAGTCATTTAAGTGCTTGTGTGGACAGAAACGTCAATGATCTTAAGCTTTTGAGTAAACATGCCTCTATGGTTACTACTCAAGTAGAACAAGTACTTAAGGCTCAGAATGAATTGCTCAATGAATTGAATGACAATTCTGTTAAATTCGTCACTAGAGGCGGTAGAATGACCCAGGAACCTTTGTATCCTGAGGGTCATCCTAAGAGAATAGAACAAGATTCTCAAGGAGTTAGCACCGAGGCACCTAGTCATCCTAGAAAGAAAAAGAGAGATGATAGTAACTTGCAGGCTAGCAACCCCGTTGCTGTTACACCCGAGAGTCCAAATGATATCTCTGTTTCTGATGCCGAAACGCAATCTGGTGATAAACATGAGCCTAATGATAATATCGATAGTGATGCTCATGAAGATGCTCAATCTAGCAATGATAAGGATGTGGAGATTGAACCAATAGATCTTGATAACCCACAACCTAAGAATAGGAGTTACGATAAGAACGATTTCATTGCTAGGAAGCATGGTAAAGAAAGGGAACCATGGGTTCAGAAACCCATGCCCTTTCCTCCCAAACCATCGAAGAAAAAGGATGATGAGGATTTTGAGGAATTTATTGAAATGATTAGACCTGTCTTTCTGCAAATGCGTTTGACAGATATGCTCAAAATGTCTCCCTATGCCAAGTACATGAAGGATATTGTGACTAATAAGAGGAGGATACCTGAGGTTGAGATTTCCACCATGCTCGCTAATTACACCTTCAAGGGTGGAATTCCTAAGAAACTAGGTGATCCCGGAGTGCCCACTATACCTTCCTCCATTAAAGGAAACGACATTAGAACTGCTTTATGCGACCTTGGAGCCGGTGTTAGTGTTATGCCTCTCTCTCTTTATCGTAGGCTTGAACTGGATAAGTTGACACCCACTGAAATCTCTCTGCAAATGGCCGACAAATCAACTGCTTTCCTATCGGCATTTGTGAGGATGTGCCTGTTGTGGTTGCTAACGTCACTATCTTAATGGACTTTGTTATTCTGGATATTCCCGAGGATGATGCCATGGCAGTCATCCTTGGAAGACCCTTTTTAAACACTGCAGGGGTTGTTATTGATTGCAACAAAGGCAATGTCACTTTCCGTGTCAATGGTAATGAGCATACGGTGCACTTTCCGAAGAAACAATATCGAGTACATTGCATCAATGCTATTGAAAAAACTTCATTGATTCTTATTGGGAGCTTTGAATGCCCTATACCTACTGTTAAGATGAAGTATCATTTGCTTGTTGGGGATATGCACATACCCATTGAGATAACCTAGTGACTATTCGAAAATTCTCCGTTTTTACGCGATTCGAAAAAAGTTGGTCAAGGAGACTTGATCAACCTCATTGACGGATTTCTTTTGTTGACCATGAGATGGATGAATTTGAGAGTCACAGCCCTGTGTTCCAAACCTTTACCTTCGTTTGCTTAGAAGAAAAATGATAGATTTAGCTTTAGTTTCTCCTGTTTTCTGATTTTTGCGTCCCATAGAAAAGTGTCCCAAAAATAAAAGTTCTCTGAATGCCGTGAAAATCAAGTATGATTTTTCTGTAATTTTTGAAAAATTCTAAGACGGAGAGCTAGTCAGGGGGATGCACTAGTGGGCCACAAGCCCAGGAGGCGTGGGCACCCCCCCTGGCCGCGCCTACCAGGCTTGTGTGGCCCACGTGTCCCCCCTCCACTTATTCCAGCTCCCATCTCCTTCTCCTACCTCCAGAAAAATTCATTCTGCAGCTCAATCCCGTGTTCTTGCTCTTCTTGCTGTGATTTTCGATCTCCTTTGCAAATCCCCATTCACCAAACTGTTTTGGGGAAATTGTTCCTTGTATGTGACTCCTCCATTGGTCCAATTACTTTTTGCTCTAGTGCCTTATTCGTTGCGTATTTTTGCTGCCTTGGTGACCCTGTTCTTGAGCTTTGCATGCTAATTTTAGCTAGTCCCAAGTAGTTTTGATGCGTGATATGGCATCTAGGCACTTGTAGGAGTAGTTGCTATGAGTTTACTTGAGCCTTGTCAACTTTTCCTTTGAGTCACTAAAAATTTCAGAAAAGGAAGATGTTCAGGAGAAACTATTATGGTGGTTCCTCAAGCAAGAGGGGTCCCCGTCTCGCGATTCGGGAACCTGATCTTTACCAACCGAGGAACGCACAGGTACAACCATGTGAATGGCCTTCTGATGAATTCATGATTGATGCAGGTTTGAAAGACGAGTTTGATACACTTGATCACAATGTTGGACTTGAAGAGTTCATCTTCGATAAATGTGAACAGTATACTACTCTCACTGCCTCTTTTGTTCATAGATTCAAATTTTCAGCTGGCTATGACACATCTACTGTTTGATCTCTATGAGAAATCGTATACCATGGATTTAGAGGATTTCAATAGAATTTGCAAGATGCCTGATTGGGTTAGTCTCAATGATCCTCCTAAGTCTTCGATTAGAGATTTTATCTCTAGTATAACGGTCGGAGAAACTAGAGATATTACGCAGGCTACCATGGGGAGCATTCATTTTCCTCCCTTGCATTACTTTGCCCTCTTCATAGGTAGATGCATCAACGACAAGATTGAGCATTGTCACCTCTGCGCACCTGACCTTAGTATTCTTAAGAGCGCAGTAACGGGTGATAGAAGTTTCAACATGGGAGCTATAATAGCAAGGAGGCTGAATAATAATGCTAATGAAGGGATTTCTTTGGTGGGATCTATGCCACTCGCATAGGAAATTTTCTTGGAGTACCCATCCGCAAAGGAGATCCCCCGCTCCATACAGCTTTCCTTGATCACGCCGCTTTGACACATTATCAGTTCCTTGAGAGGGATAATGAATCCCTCCTATACCGGTTAATATTTAACCGACAACGTGTTTTCCATATTACCCTTCCTGCTCCTGCCTTCTTTGACTTTCAGGTAAAACGGAGGTATTACATAACCAGAGGAGAGGCACAGGAGTATGAGAGGGAGGCAAAGGATGCTCGCCTCTGTGAGGCAGTTATTCAGGCGGTACCTGCAGTGCTCCCGTACAACCCCCATTATGATTTTGGTTATCGCCCGAACCATCCTTGGGAGTAGACCAACTTAGGCCAAAAGCCTAAGCTTGGGGAAGTACGTGTTTCCCACCCACTTTATATTCATGCTTTGTAACGCCCAAGATGCGATCCTATCCTCAATTTGGCACGAGGGCCTCGTCAGGGATATAAGTGCATCTCGTCGTTTCGCAAGAATGGATATCGTTACAAGTACACGTACTGAAAATATGAGATATATGGAATTGGATTACACTCGCCACAAGCTACATCAGAGTCACATCAATACAATACATAAACATCATGAAGGAGAGCAGGGTCCGACTACAGACGAAAACAAACGAGAAAAGAAGAACAACGTCGATCCTTGCTATCCCAGGCTGCCGGCCTGGAACCCATCCTAGATCGATGAAGAAGAAAAGAAGAAGCAACTCCAAATGAACAACCAACGCGCTCGCGTCAAGTAACCTTTACATGTACCTACAACTGGAGTTGTAGTAATCTGTGAGCCACAGGGGACTAAGCAATCTCATTTTCAAAGGTATCAAGACTAGCAAAGCTTAATAGGTGAGGCAGGGTTAAGTGGTGAGGCTATAGCAAGCGACAAAGCATTATATGAAGTGGCTAACTTACGAGTACAAGAATAAAGAGAGGGAAGATCTACGCATAACGGACGTGAACTACAGATGATCAAATGAATGATCCTGGACACCTACTTACGTCCAACATAACCCCACCATGTCCTCGATCGGAGAAGTAACTCACGAAAGAGACAGTCACGGTTATGCACTCAGTTTGCATATTTTAATTAAGTTAACTTCAAGTTGTCTAGAACCAGTGTTAAACAAAGTTTCCACGTTGCCACATAACCGCGGGCACGGCTTTCCGAAAGATTTAACCCTGCAGGGGTGCTCCAACTAATCCATGACAAATTACCACAAGCCGCATAGAAATCCTCAATCACGAAGCTCGCGATCTCGTCGGACTCCTTAGTGGAAAACCTCAACTCTGAGATTACCCAAAGCATCACCGGAATCCCGATGCACAAGACATTCGTCAAAGGTAAAACTAATCAAGCAAGGCCACCCGGCGTGTCGACGATCCCGATAGGAGCCGCGTATCTCGTTCTCAGGACACGACGGATGACCGACGCGTACGGTGGCCTGATAGCAATCTCCCAAATTGCCCTGGGTTGGCCCCGCACAGTTCTCTGTTTTGGAGCAGCACCATCAGCACTGGCCCTCCCTGTATTATGTAGAATTACTCCTCGGGTAGCGCTAACTCCCTATGCATTTCAGTATTAACAGAATTATTATGTTGGGCAAATGTAGTACCAATGTTGGGCCTTGCCAGACCAGCTTTAATCTAAAACGAAATATCAAGGGGGTCCCCATAACAACCTCGATCGTGTTAGGAGCGCTCAATTATGGAACATCACACCGGTAGCCGAAACTAAGGTGGCAAAGGTGGAACAAATCACCACGCTAGAAAGGCCAAGCCTTCCACCTTTTACCAAGTATATAGGTGCATTCAAAATTGAATAGCATTTTTTAGGGTGATATAACAAGGAACCCATGTTATCACATGGAAGCAACTGCACCTGCAACTAGCAACGCTAACACATGGTTAAGCAAGCAGTAACTTAGCCAATCAGTGGTTTGCTAGGTTGTGAACAGGTTGAAGGTTTTCATGGCAATGTTGAGGGGCTGATATTTAGCAGGTGGTAGGCAACGAGACATAATCGATAGAAGCGATAAAACTAGCATGGAAATGATAGTAATGGTATCGAGGGAAATGGTCATCTTGTCAGAGATCCCGCTTGGAAGAAGAATGACTCCGTGAAGCAGACGAACCGATGTAGTCGAACGGGTCCTCAAAATCCGACACGCTTGCGGAACTCTATTGAGACGATGCAAACCGGAAACAAGGATCAACACACGATATACACCACACAATGCACAACACAAATGATGCATGAACAACTGAATATGCAAGACATGGCATGGCAATACACGACAATCAAACACTACACATTAAGTGAAGTTCAATATGCAACGAGTTGCATATTGGCGAAACTCCACATACGAATTATTTAGTTCTATCCGACTAGGTACACGGCAGTATTAAATGTGGTTAAACATGGCAGGAGGTGAAGCATAGTTAATCTACCTATCTAGGCATTTTAAATGAGGTCGGAAATGTCATATAGCATCTCCAGGATGACCTCACATGTTAAATTACAATTATGTCCAGATCTGAACTAACACATTTAAATGTTTGTTAAAAAGCAAAACAAATAGGTTCACATGATTCTACGCGTCGTTACAAGCAATTTACACATAGAGAACATCTCCAACGGAGCTACGGTTCAAAAGATACAAGCATTGCAAGATATGATGGCATGAATGCAAAATGTGTGCAACGACGGTCACAAGCATTTCAAAACACACAACCAGCAAGAAAATATGAAACTACACAAGATTCTAAGCAAGTTCCGTATAGGACACAATCAAAACAGAGCAACGGTTCAACAACTACGAGCTAAACAAGAAATCACTAAAATCTGCCAAAATCAGCCACATAGCATTTTCTACGCCCCACAACTACGAGCTACACAAAACCAATATGCTCAACCAAGGCATGAGGCGGTAGAGGGCAAGAATCACTACAACATACAACTAATAACACCTATCAAGGAAGCATGGAACACTAGGAAAAGAAGTCACAAAAAGGCTTCTCACACACTATTTCAGACTTAGTGAAAACCACAGTTTATGAAAGTGCAGTTTTCAATCTGAAGACATATTGACAGCAGCAACACCATAAGCTACAGGACTCCAAATGGCATGAAAATTCACAGGATGCTAGAGAATCCTAAAGTTTACAACTAACTCCATTGCACCAACCTCAAAAGAGCTATAGATCACCAGATAAAATCAAGACAGGACAGCAACAAAATATAACAGATTCAGACTTGGAAATATTTCAGCATCTCTAAAACAACACTATTTCCTAGCAAGTTGAGATCAAGCAAACCACACCTAAACACAGATTTCTATTGCAACCAAAATTACAAGGGGCTAGACTAAACATCCAAGAGCAACTCTCTAGTTGACAACTCCTTCATATCAAGCACGGAATAAATCCCACAAAATAAACAAAAGGGCATCACGGCAAAATATCACGCGCACTAACTTCCTCAAAAGCTAAAACTAAATAAACAGTTAAATCCTATGGATTTTTTCACCCCGAAAACATATATAACATGAAGGGTTGTAACACAAGAATATCGCCGCACGTATATGCGAGCTAATATCCTAAACACGGTATAGCAATCTAGCTACGGAATCCTACATGCAAAAATACCAACGACTACTCTAAAATACATGGCAAAAGGGTTCCTAAAACATGAGCATTTTATCTACGGAGTTCGAGCAATCCGGACACGCACGAAAAATAACTACGGGACGATCCCCTATTGGGACATCACGCTAAACTAGGAAAACAGCGAGTCAAACCACTTGAAACAATTATGCAAGTTGCAATTTCATAACCTACGTGAAATTCTACATGAGATCCATATATAGATCACCTCAATCCGACATACAGTTTGAATTCTATGGGCGATCTAAAATATCTAAAATTTCCTGAAATGCTAAAATCATAGGAAATGTTAAAAAAAACCACACGGCCGAAACAGGGGCATGGGAAGGCTATGTGGCGCCCAGGGCGAGGGATAGGAGCAGCGGGGTCCTCACCTTATGGGTCTGGCCCGGTCGGAGGAAGCGGTGGCAGGCCGAGGGCGCCTTGGGCACTAGGCCGGTGGCTCGGCTGGCTCGACCAGGGAGCGCTTGGAGGTGGGCCGGGGCGAGGCCAGCCCAGGAGCGGCTGGCGAGCGGTCCACGAGCTGTCGAGGCCAGTCAACGGGATGGGAGCTCGTCCACCTCGCTCGAGAGGAATCCATGGCGGCGCCGAGGTGCACCCTGGCGGCGCGCCGGGACGAGGTGGCGAGCGGCGCTGCATGAGGTCATTGGTAGCGGCGGATCTGACCGCGACGGGTTCGTTCCCGGCGGAGGCGGCCCGAGGCGGACCCCAAGGCGGCGGCACGGCAGGCTAGATCTGGCGGCCGCGGGGAAGCTAGCGCGGGGGTGGCAGCGGGCAGGTGCTCATGTGAGGGCTGGTGGGGCTCTGGTGGGGCTCCGGCCGGGGGCCGGTGACGAGAGGCTCTCTGGAGAGGTGGGGCAGACGGCGGGGTTGTTGCACACGGGCGACGGTGGGAGGAGCGGGGCGTCTCGGAATTGGGTTGCGGACACCCGGACATGTCCGAGTTGGCCACGGACATGTCCGGTAGGTTGTGTTTTGGGCAAATATGGGCCTTTGGATGGATATCCAAATGGTCCAGATCTGACTTGAGATTGGATTTCGGGGAGAGGGGAGGTGGAGCTAGCAGGTCGGGTTTTTCTAGGGGGTGGCTGCAAAAATGACTAGGGGGAACCCTAGTGGAGTGAGAGTGGTCTCTCCATGGGCTGGAACTTATATAGGGTTGGGCTATGGTGGGGTGGACCTCGTCCGTCCGATCGCGATCCGACGACAACGAACGGAGGAAGTGGCTAGGTGGCACTAATGGGCTGTGTAGATGGACTATGTAGGGATGAGAGGGAAATGGTGCGGCCCGTGGCAACGCGAATTAAAATACCAAAAAACGTCCGACGATAGACCGGAGACGGTGCCACTACGGTCGACCGTTCGGGTACCAGACGGACTCCAATTGTGACGAAATCTGACAGACGGCCTACCTATATTAAAATATGACCGCACGTCAAATTTCAACCTAATCAGAAAAAAGTTTTGTACACACTTTTAAAAACAGGGTTTGACGATGTCGCGGGCGCGTTTGTGTGTGATCGGGCTCAGAACGGACAACGACGAGAACCGGCAACTACTAACGGATGCACGTTTGAAAACTGACGGCAACGGAATGTCGATGCAATGCAGATGATGCGCATGATGCGATGATGATGTGAGAAATAAAAATAAACACACGACGAAAACGGAATAGAAGGGGAATCTTCTGGAGCGTCGGTCCCGGGTTGTCACATGCTTACACTTTCACTTTGTTAGTCGGTGTTCACACTTTGCCACTGTATCATCCATGCTAGTTTATTTATTTTTCTCGCTTTCTTCTCGTGTGTTCGTCTAGTTTGAGAAAACCCAAAAAGATTTCTCGTTCTTCTTTTGCTTGTTGGGAGCTTTCCCGTGTAAATAGTTTTTGTTTTTCTTTGGGTCAAGGTAGAAGACCATGGTTACAATGTTTAGTGTCTCTCGTATGCATTATCTATTTATCTGTCAAAGAGCCATATTACTTTTTCTTCTCCTTTGTGTTTGCTTGCAGATTCCAGCTTAGTTCAATGCACGAGCACTCTTATTATTGTTCACATCATTTGGTCGTGCAAGTGAAAGGCAATAATGACGATATATGATGAAGTGACTGAGCCTGGAAAAGCTGGTATGAACTCGGTCTATTTTGTTTTTGTAAATATGACTAGCTCATCGTTCCTAATTCATCTTTGTTGTGAGAGAAACATGTTTGCAATGACAACCTAGAGATCATAGTTTCTGATGCCATGCTTAATTAGCTAGGAGCTTATAATGGTTTGTCTTGGATGCCAACATGAATTTCAAGATGATTATGATGTAGTATGATAGGATGGTACCCTCCTTTGAATGATCCAAGTGGCTTAACTTGGCGCATGTTTACGCATGTAGATGAAACAATATCAACATAGCCTCTATGATATTCATGTTCAGGGTGATTTATGTCCTACTCATGCTTGCACTCAATGTTGGTTAATCTCAATGCATTTTGATGACTCTTGTCGCTCTCTAGTTGGTCGCTTGCCAGTCTTTTGCTAGCCTTCACTTGTACTAAGCGGGAATACTGCTTGTGCATCCACTTCCATAAACCCAAAGTTGTTCCATATGAGTCCACCTTACCTACCTATATGCGGTATCTACCTACCGTTCCAAGTAAATTTGCATGTGCCACTCTCTAAACCTTCAATAAATAATCTGTTTTGCATGCCCGAACCGCTCGTGTGGTGACAAGGGGCAATCAGTATCTTCCATGCTAGGCGTGTTATCCTCGATATGTGTTTATTCACTATCACTAACGAAAAAGGGGCCGGTAATTGGAATGCCCAGTTCCATGCTCAAATCGAAAAGATAATTGCAAACAAAACTCCCCCTGGATTGTTGTTGGTATGGACGGCACCCGAGTATTCGGCTAGTCGTGGAGTGTGATTGATCGGTGGTGGGGGAGTCAAAACTTTACTTTTCTGTTTGGGAACCGCCTATAGTATGTGTAGCATGGAAGATGGTGAAAACTCTTGGTCATTGCATTGACAATCAAAGCATGCCACCCGAAATTATTTACCTCTGTCTTCAAAGCTTGAGCTCTGGCACCTCTGCAAATCAATGCTTCCCTCTGCAAAGGGCCTATCTATTTATGTTTCTGTTGAGTCATCCTCTTCTTATAAAAGCACCAATTAGAGAGCACCTCCGTCATTTTTATGCTTTCCTTTTAATTGTTATTGAGTATGACTGTGACTGGATCTTCTTTGCCATGAATTACAATGTTCAGTCAGCCCTTAGTCTTTGAAGGTGCTCTGCATTTATGTTTTGCGGTCTCAGAAAGAGCTAGCGAGATACCATCTGTTCATATTGCTTCATGATTGTATTGATTGAAGTGTTGCCGTTTGAAACTTATTATTATTGCTCGCTAGTTGATTATGCCATTGATATGAGTTCCTCTTGAGACCTAAATGTCATTGCTTATGTGGTTAGCTTGTGATCTTGCTGAAAATCTGAATATGAGTTAGACATAATTGCAACAACAAGATCAAACAGAGTTCGTAAAAGTTTTTCTTTTGTCTCTTTCAGTTTGTCAACTGAATTTCTTGAGGACAAGCAAGGCTTTAAGCTTGGGGGAGTTGATACGTCTCCGTCGTATCTACGTTTGCAAACTCTTTTGCCCTTGTTTTCGACTCTAATTTGCATGATTTGAATGGAACTAACCCAGACTAATGCTATTTTCAGCAGAATTGCCATGGTGTTGTTTTTGCGGAGAAATAAAAGTTCTCGGAATGACCTGGAAATTTACGAGGATTTTTTGTGGAATATATAAAGAATACTGGCGCAAGCATCAACCGGAGGAGTGGAGCAAGGAGCCCACAAGCCCACCAGGCGCGGCCCCCCTGGTCGCGCCTAGCAGGCTTGTGGGGCCCTCATAGCTCCTCCGCCTCCAACTCCAGCTCTATTTAGTCCCTTTCGTCTGGAAAAAATCAAGAAAAGAGAGTTCATCGCGTTTTACGATACGAAGGCGCCGCCACCACTTGTTCTTCCTCAGGAGGGCGGACCTGGAGTCCATTCTGGGCTGCGGAGAGGGGAGATCGTTGCCATCGTCATCACCAACCTTCCTTCATCGCCAATTCCAAGATGCTCTTCACCGTTCGTGAGTAATCTTATCATAGGCTTGCTGGGCAGTGATGGTTTGGATGAGATCTATCATGTAATCGAGTTAGTTTTGATGGGGATTGATCCCTAGTATCCACTATGTTCTGAGATTGATCTTGCTACTACTTTGCCACGCTTAATGCTTGTCACTAGGGCCCGAGTGCCATGATTTCAGATGTGAACCTATTATGTTCTTGTCAATATATGTGTGTTCTTGATCCGATCTTGCAAGTTGTAGTCACCTACTATGTGTTATGACCCGGCAACCCTGGAGTGACAATAGCCGGAACCACTCCCGGAGATAACCATAGTATGAGGAGTTCATGTATTCACTAAGTGCTAATGCTTTGTTCCGGTTCTCTATTAAAAGGAGAACCTTAATATCCCGTAGTTTCCATTAGGACACCGCTGCCACAGGAGGGATGGACAATAGATGTCATGCAAGTTCTTTTCCCTAAGCACGTACGACTACATACGGAATACATGCCTACATTACATGGACGAACTGGAGCTAGTTACATATCTCCCCATGTTATAACTGTTGCATGATGAATGTCATCCGGCATAATTATCCATCACCGATCCAATACCTACGAGTTTTCCCTACTGGTCCTTGCTACGTTACTTTGCCGCTACTCCTGTCACTGCTGCTATTGTTATTCTGTCGCTACTGTTGTCACTGCTGCTACTATTACCGTTGCTATTGTTGCTATCACACCACTTTGCTACTGATACTTTGCTGTAGATACTAAGTCTCTCAGGTGTGGTTGAATTGATAACTCAACTGCTAATACTCGAGAATATTCTTTGGCTTCCCCTTGTGTCGAATCAACAAATTTGGGTTGAATACTCTACCCTCGAAAACTGTTGCGATCCCCTATACTTGTGGGTTATCAGTTCTCAATGTCACAAAACCCGCAAGTTGATCACCAAAACATACATCAAGTACTCACATGAATATCCCATTTTCACCACAAATAGACACGTGCAAGACATACATCAAGTGTTCTTAAAGACTCAATCCGATAAGATAACTTCAAAGGGGAAACTCAATTCATTACAAGAAGGGAGAGGGGGAATAACATCATAGGATCCAACTATAGTAGCAAAGCCCGCGGTACATCGAGATCATGACATCTCAAGAACACGAGAGAGAGAGATCAAACACATAGCTACTGGTACATACCCTCAGCCCCGAGGGAGAACTACTCCCTCCTCGTCATGGCGATCGCCTGGATGATGAAGATGGCCACCGGAGATGGATTCCCCCTCCGGCAGGGTGCCGGAACAGGCTCCCGATTGGTTTTTGGTGGCTATAGAGGATTGCGGCGGCGGAACTCCCAATCTAGTTTTATTTTTGGAGGTTTGTGTATTTATAAGACTAGATGGCATCGAGAACAAGTCAGGGGGGACCCACGAGGGAGTCACGAGCCCCCCAGGCGCCCCCAGGGGGGTGGGCGTGCCTCCTTGGCTCGTGGCTTCCTCGGGACGCCTCTCCGGTATCTTTTTCTTCTGGTATTTTGATATTTTCCATAAAAAATCACGGCGAAAGTTGTATTCCGTTTGGACTCCATTTGATATTCCTATTTGAAAAAGGTTAAAAGCAAGGAAAAACAGGAACTGGCAGTGGGCTCTAGGTCAATAGGTTAGTCCCAAAAATAATATAAAATAACATATTCATCCATATAAAACATCCAAAGTTGATAATATAATAGCATGCAACGATCAAAAATTATAGATACGTTGGAGACGTATCAAGCATCCCCAAGCTTAATTCGTGCTCGTCCTCGAGCAGGTAAATGATAAAAACAGAATTTTTGATGTGGAATGCTACCTAACATATATTGTGGCATGAATATTCAGATCCATATGATTCAATACAAAAAGTTTAATATTGACATAAGAACAATAATACTTCAAGCATACAAACAAAGCAATCATGTCTTTTCAAAATAACATGGCCAAAGAAAGTTATCCCTACAATATCATATAGTGGCTATGCTCCATCTTCCCCACACAACGTATTTAAATCATGCACAACCCCGGTCTTAGTCAAGCAAATGTTTTCACACTTTTACTTTCTCAAACTTTTTCAACTCTCACGCAATACAAGAGCGTCAGCCATGGATATAGCACTATAGGTGAAATATAATATGGTGGAGGTTGTGAGGCAAAAAAGGAGGAGATGGTCACATCAACTCGGCATATGAACAGGCTATGGAGATGTCCATTAATAGATATCAATGTGAATGAGTAGGGATTGCCATGCAAGAGATGCACAAGATCTATAAGTTCATGAAAGCTCAAAAAGAAACTAAGTGGGTGTGTATCCAACGCGCTTGCTCACGAAGACCAAGGGCAATTGAGGATGCCCATCATTGGAATATACAAGCCAAGTTCTATAACAAAAATTCCCACTACTATATGAAAGTGACAATATATGAGACTCTCTATCATGAAGATCATGGTGCTACTTTGAAGCACAAGTGTGGTAAAGGATAGTAGCATTGTCCCTTCTCTCTTTTTCTCTCATTTTTTTGTTTGGTCTCTTTGGCCTCTTTTTTTCATTTTCATTTTTTGTGGGCTCTTTGGCCTCTTTTATTTTATTTTTGTAGTCCGGAGTCTCATCCCAACTTGTGAGGGAATCATAGATTCCTTCCTTTCCTCACATGGGACAATGCTCTAATAATGATGATCATCACACTTTTATTTACTTACAACTCGATTCTTAGAACAAAAGATATGACTCTATATGAATGCCTCCGTCGGTGTACCGGGATGTGCAATGACTCATGTGTGACATGTATGAAAGATATGAACGTTGCTTTGCCACAAATACGATGTTAACTACATGATCATGCAAAGCAATATGACAATGATGTGCGCGTCATAATAAACAGAACGGTGGAAGTTGCATGGCAATATATCTCGGAATGGCTATGGAAATGCCATGATGGGTACGTATGGTGGCTGTTTTGAGGAAGGATATATGGTGGGTGTATGCACCGGCGAAAGTTGCGCGGTACTAGAGAGGCTAGCAATGGTGGAAGGGTGAGAGTGCGTATAATCCATGGACTCAACATTAGTCATAAAGAACTCACGTACTTATTGCAAAAGTTTTATTAGTAATCGAAACAAAGTATTAGACGCATGCTCCTAGGGGAAGGGTTGGTAGGAGTTAACCATCGCGTGATCCCGAGCTCCACACAAAGGATGACACTCAATAAAAACATCATGCTCCGACTTCCTAACATAGAGATTCACCATATGTGCATGCTACGGGAATCACAAACTCTAACACAAGTATTTCTACCAATCCATAATTACTAACTAGCATGACTCTAATATCACCATCCTTATGTCTCAAAACTATATGCAAAGAATCAAACTTCTCATAGTACTCGATGCACTCTATATGAAAGTTTTTATTATATCCCTCTTGGATTCCCATCATATTAGGACTAGATTCATAACCTAAGCAAATTACCATGTTGTTTAAGACTCTCAAAATGATATAAGTGAAGCATGAGAGTAAAAGAAAAACTACTTCAAAACATATAAGTGAAGCTCAATGAGTAGTGAATAATTATTTGGCTATGCGAAGACTCTCCCATCTAAGAATTTAAGATCTTAAGTACCTTATTCAAACAAAATAAAATGACACTTCAAGGATAGCACGAATCATGTGAAGAAGCAAAAACTTAGGTTCAAGCGATACTAACCGATAATTGTTTGAAGAATAAAGGTGGGATGCCATCCGGGCATCCCCAAGCTTAGGTGCTTGAGACTTCTTGAAATATGAATTGGGGATGCCTTGGGCATCCCCAAGCTTGAGATTGTGTGTCTCCTTAATGCCTATCATATGGAGGTTTCCAAAATCTTAAAAACTTCATCCACACAAAACTCAACAAGAACTCGTGAGATAGGTTAGTATAAATCAATGCAAAACTTTATCATCCTCTACTGTAGTAAATCACTAAAATTATCATTTGACATTGCATACTAAATGCCTCTGCATATTTAAAACTCCTATCCTCAAATAGAATCATTAAACAACCAAACATATGCAAACAATGCAAACATAACAGCAATCTGCATAGACAGAACAGTCTGTAAAGAATGCAACAAGATACATACTTAATTAACTCCAAAACATCTGAAAAAATTCCAGATGTAGAGAATTCATAAGAGTATACTGTGTCCAAATTTCAAGTTAGTCTCACATACAGAACATTCCAGGGAATGTTTGCACTGCAAGCAAACTTTCTGTTTTGGAACAGCAACTCCTATACTTGCAAATTAAGCATGGTAAAGGCCATCCTTGACATTTTTATTGAACTAAATGATGCAAAACATTAATATACATAACAGCAAGCAATAACGAATAAAAGAAAATGACGCTCCAAGCAAAACACATATCATGTGGTGAATAAAAATATAGCCCCAAGTAAAGTTACCGATGGATTGAAGATGAAAGAGGGGATGCCTTCCCGGGGCATCCCCAAGCTTAGGCTCTTTAGTGTCCTTGAATATGGCTTTGGGGTGCCTTGGGCATCCCCAAGCTTAGGCTCTTTCCACTCCTAGTTCCATAGTCCATCGAAACTCTACCCAAAACTTGAAAACTTCACAACACAAAACTTAACAGAACTTCGTGAGATGGGTTAGTATGATAACGAGCAAATCAATAACTTGGGTACTGTCAAAACAAGACTCGTAATTATTTTCACACAATGCCTACTGTATCTTACTATTTCCACAATTTATATTACTCAACATGTATGGAAACACCAAAACAAGCAAACTATGCATTGAAAACAGAATCTGTCAAAAACAGAACAATCTGTAATGATCTGAATGATAACCATACTTGTGCACTTCCAAAAATTCTGAAACAAGTATGAAAAATAAGGAAATTTGTATATCAATCAGCAGAAAAAATAATCAACCTAAAAGCACTCTCTGGATAGAAATTAGAAATGATTTCGCTAGCGCAAAGTTTCTGTCTTTTTGAGCATGATCAAACAACTATCACCCAAACTAATCATAAAGGCTTTACTTGGCACTTTATTGAAATAAAAGCTATAAAACATGATTAATACAGTAGCTTAATCATGTGAACACACAAAAACAGTAAGGATACATATTGGGTTGTCTCCCAACAAGCACTTTTCTTTAATGCCTTTCAAGCTAGGCATGATGATTTCAATGATGCTCACATAAAAGATAAGGATTGAAACATAATGGAAGCATCATGGAGCATATGACTAGCACATTTAAGTCTAACCCACTTCCTATGCATAGGGATTTTGTGATCAAACAATTTATTGGAGCAAGAATCAATTAGCATAGGAAGATAAAACAAGCATGACTTCAAAAGTTTCAACACATGGAGAGGAAGCTTGATATTATTGCAATATGTAGAAGCATATGATCCTCTCTCATAATAATTTTGAGTAGAATCATGAATGAATTCAAAAATATAACCAGCACCTAAAGCATTCTTTTCATGATCTACAAGCATATGTCTACTACGCAACCTTCTCCTTGTAGACGTTGTTGGGCCTCCAAGTGCAGAGGTTTGTAGGACAGTAGCAATTTTCCCTCAAGTGGGTGACCTAAGGTTTATCAATCCGCGGGAGGCGTAGGATGAATATGGTCTCTCTCAAGCAACCCTGCAACCAAATAACAAAGAGTCTCTTGTGTCCCCAACACACCCAATACAATGGTAAGTTGTATAGGTGCACTAGTTCGGCAAGGACATGGTGATACAAGTGCAATATGGATAATAGATATAAGTTTTTGTAATCTGAAATTATAAAAACAGCAAGGTAATTAATAATAAAAGTGAGCACGAACGGTATAGCAATGCGTGGAAACAAGGCATAGGGTTCATACTTTCACTAGTGAAGTTCTCTCAACAATGATAACACAATTGGATCATATAACTAGCCCTCAACATGCAACAAAGAGTCACTCCAAAGTCACTAATAGCGGAGAACAAACTAAGAGATTATTGTCGGGTACGAAACAACCACAAAGGTATTCTTTTTGATCAATCTATTCAAGAGTCTGTAGTAAAATAACACGAAGCTATTCTTTCCGTTCAATCCATCATAGAGTTCGTACTAGAATAACACCTTAAGACACACATCAACCAAGACCCTAATGTCACCTAGATACTCCATTGTCACCTCAAGTATCCGTGGGCATGATTATACGGTATGCATCACACAATCTCAGAATCATCTATTCAACCAACACATAGAACTTCAAAGAGTGCCCCAAAGTTTCTACCGGAGAGTCAAAATGTGTTCCAACCCATATGCATAGGTTCCCAATTTCACGAAACCCGCAAGTTGATCACCAAAACATACATCAAAAACACACATGAATATCCCATTGTCACCATAGATAGACACGTGCAAGGCATACATCAAGTGTTCTTAAACTCTCAATCCGATAAGATAACTTCAAAGGGGAAACTCAATTCATTACAAGAAGGGAGAGGGGGAATAACATCATAGGATCCAACTATAGTAGCAAAGTCCGTGGTACATCGAGATCATGACATCTCAAGAATATGAGAGAGAGAGATGAAACACATAACTATTGGTACATACCCTCAGCCCCGAGGGAGAACTACTCCCTCCTTGTCATGAAGATCGCCGGGATGATGAAGATGGCCACCGGACATGGATTCCCCCTCCGGCAGGTTGCCGGAACGGGCTCCCGGTTGGTTTTTGGTGGCTATAGAGGCTTGCGGCGGCGGAACTCCCGATCTAGGTTTATTTCTGGAGGTTTCTGTATTTATAAGACCAGATGGCATCAAGAACAAGTCAGGGGGACCCACGAGGGATTCACGAGCCCCCGAGGCGCGACTAGGGGGTGGGCGCACCGCTCTGGCTGGTGGCTTCCTCGGGACACCTCTCCGGTATCCTTTTCTTCTGGTATTTTTGATATTTTCCATAAAAAATCACCGCGAAAGTTTTATTCCGTTTGGACTCTATTTGATATTCCTATCTGAAAAGGTCAAAAACAAGGAAAAAACAGGAACTGGCACTGGGCTCTAGGTCATTAGGTTAGTCCCAAAAATAATATAAAATAGCATATTCATGCATATAAAACATCCAAAGTTGATAATATAATAGCATGGAACGATCAAAAATTATAGATTCGTTGGAGACGTATCAGGGCCTCATCGCCAGCCTCAAGGGGCGGCGGCCTTGGGGGTCCGGCACCTCACCGTGATGGGCGACTCTGAGCTCCTCGTCAACTTCTCCAACAAAGAGTACACACGCAAGGACGAACACATGGAGGCATATCTGCAAGAGGTACGTAAGATTGAGAAACGTTTTCAGGGCCTGGAGCTGCAGCACGTCATGCGTGGCGAAAACAAGGAGGAGGGCGACATCGCCAAGGGAGCTTCACGTCGTGAGGCTCAAGAGCCAGGCGTCTTCGAGGAGCGACTCTTCAAGCCTTCCGCGACACCGTCGCCTGAGGACCCGGTGCCACGCGGAGAGGACCTTCCCCCAGCACCACCCTCGGGGGCTCTTGACTGCAGCCAGGCCTCAGGGGCTCGATTGCTCCTGGCCTTGGAGGCTCAGGCTGACGATTGGATCCAGGAACTCAAGGCGTACCTGTTCTACGGCACATTGCCAGAAAAGGAGGAAGACGCGGAGCAGGGGCGCGAGCTACTAGCCGACATCCACGGAGGGGACTGCGGGCACCAATCCTCTTCGTGCACGCTCGTAGGTGAGGCATTTATCTCAGGTTCCTACTAGCCTACAGCGTTGGACGACGCCACCGAGCTAGTCCGGTCTTGCAAGGCTTGCCAGTTGCACACCAAGCAGATCCACCAACCTGTCCAAGGCCTCCATACCATCCCGCTTTCCTGGCCCATTGCCGTCTGGGGGTTGGACATACTAGGGACCTTCTCGCGGGCAGCAGGGGGCTTCCGCTACCTCTACGTTGCCATCAACAAATTCACCAAGTGGGCGGAAGTCGAGCCCATGCGCACCATCCCGGACGAGTCGGCCATCAAGTTCATCAAGGGCCTCGTGAGCCGCTTTGGCGTCCCCAACCGCATCATCACCAATAACGGTTCTCGGTTCACCAGTCGGATGATACGTCTCCATCGTATCTACTTTTCCAAACTCTTTTTCCCTTGTTTTGGACTCTAATTTCATGATTTGAATGGAACTAACCCGGACTAACGCTGTTTTCAGCAGAATTGCCATGGTGTTGTTTTTGCGCAGAAATAAAAGTTTTCGGAATGACCTAGAAATTTACGAGGATTTTTTGTGGAATATATAAAAAATACTGGTGCAAGAATCAACCGGAGACGTGGAGCGAGGAGCCCACAAGCCCAGGAGGCGCGGGGCCCCCTGGCCGCGCCTAGCAGGCTTGTGGGGGCCTCCGGACTTCGCCGCCTCCAACTCCAGCTCTATTTAGTCCCTTTTGCCCACAAAAAAAACAAGGAGAAGAGTTCATCACGTTTTACGATACGGAGGCGCGGCCACCACAAGTTCTTCCTCTGGAAGGCAGATATGGAGTCCGTTCTGGGCTCCGGAGAGGGGAGATCGTCGTCGTCATCATCACCAACCTTCCTTCATCGCCAATTCCATGATGCTATTCATCATTCGTGAGTAATCTCATCGTAGGCTTGCTGGACGGTGATGGGTTGGATGAGATCTATCATGTAATCGAGTTAGTTTTGATGGGGATTGATCCCTAGTATCCACTATGTTCTGAGATTGATGTTGCCCCTACTTTGCCATGCTTAATGTTTGTCACTAGGGCCCGAGTGCCATGATTTCAGATCTGAACCTATTATATTTTCATCAATATATGTGTGTTATTGATCCTATCTTGCAAGTTGTAGTCACCTACTATGTGTTAAGACCCGGCAACCCCGGAGTGAGAATAGCCGGAACCACTCCCGGAGATGACCATAGTATGAGGAGTTCATGTATTCACTAAGTGCTAATGCTTTGTTCCGGTTCTCTATTAAAAGGAGAACCTTAATATCCGGTAGTTTCCATTAGGACACCGCTGCCACGGGAGGGATGGACAATATATGTCACGCAAGTTCTTTTCCTTAAGCAGGTATGACTATATACAGAATGCATGGCTACATTACATTGACAAACTAGAGCTAGTTACATATCTCCCCATGTTATAACTGTTGCATGATGAATGTCATTCGGCATAATTATCCATCACCGATCGCCTATGAGTCTTTTCCTACTGGTTCTTGCTACGTTACTACTGCTGTCACTGTTGTTATCGTTACAGCTACTGCTATCACTGCTACTGTTACCATTGCTACTGTTGCTATCACACTACTTTGCTACTGAAACTTTTATCCATATACTAAGTCTTTCAGGTGTGGTTGAATTGACAACTGAACTGCTAATACTCGAGAATATTCTTTGGCTTCCCCTTGTGTCAAATCAACAAATTTGGGTTGAATACTCTACCCTCGAAAAATGATGCGATCCCCTATACTTGTGGGTTATCAAGACTATTTTCTGGCACCGTTGCCGGGGAGGCATAGCTCTATTCTCTGAGTCACTTGGGATTTACGTCTGTTGATCACTATGAGGAATCCGAGATATCCAAAACCTAAAGGCTTGCCCTCAACTACGAGGATAGGTAAGGAACTGCCATCTAGCTCTGCACTTGATTCACCTTCAGTTATGAGTAAGTTTGCGACACCACCTCCTCCTAGAAATTCTGATATGTCGCCTGTGCTTGATGATGCTACTTCTACTATCCATGATGCTTGTGATGATGCTTTGCTTCATACTACTTTGCCACTAGGTGCATTTCTTGATGCACAAATTTTTAGAGTTGTTGTTGAATGTGATGATACTTCTGAAACAGCTGAGATTATTGAAGTAGAACCTGCTATTTCACATGTTAGCACTAGCTCTCCAAGATATGAATTGCCTGATACACCTAAGGGTTATGTTATGGAGGGAGAGGTAGGTGAGGACTTTCTTGCTCGTAAGGATAGCTATGATCTTGAGAACTTATTGCGCAAGTGGAAAGAAAAATATGTGAACTCTAGAATGAAATACGATCCTAAGTTTGCTACTTCGCCTATCTTTGTGACCGATAAGGATTATGAATTCTCTGTCGACCCTGAGTTAATCACTTTGGTCAAATCTGATCCTTTTCATGGTTATGAGTCTGAAACGGTTGTAGCACTTCTTACCAAACTGCACGATATAGCCACCTTATTCACGAGTGGGGAAAAGATCCGCCACTACTATATCCTTAAGTTGTTTCCTTTCTCGCTAAAGGGTGATGCTAAGACTTGGTTCACTTCTCTTGCTCCTGGTTGTGTGTGTAGTCCCCAGGATGTGATCTACTACTTCTTTGAGAAATATTTTCCTGCCCATAAGAAACAAGATGCCTTGCAGGATATATATAACTTTGTGCAAGTTGAAGAAGAGAGTCTCCCACAAGCTTGGGGGAGGCTTGTCCAGCTACTGAATGCTTTGCCTGATCACCCTCTTGAGAAAAATGAAATACTTGATATCTTCTATAATGGACTAACCGATGCTTCTACGGACCACCTAGATAATTGTGCTGGTTGTGTTTTCAGGGAAAGAACTGTCGAACAAGCTGAGATTGTATTGAATAATATCTTGTGCAATGAGAATGCTTGGACTATACACGAACCACCTCCGATGCCAACTCCGAAGAAAAGAGGTATCATATTCCTCAGTCCTGGAGATATGCAAGAAGCTAAGAAATCTATGAAAGAGAAGGGCATTAAATCTGAAGATGTCAAAAATCTACCACCTATCAAAGAGATACACGGTCTTGATAACCCGACACAGGTAGTAGAGGTAAATTATCTTCGTAGATTCAATGAGAGTGCTATTCCTTTTGATAAACCTGCTAGCTTATGCTTAGATGAATTTGATAACTTTGTTGTCAAACAACAAAGTTTCAATGGTTATGTTAGCAGACAATTGGAACAAAATGCTCGTATGCTTAGTCATTTAAGTTCTTGTGTGGATAAAAATGTCAATGATCTTAAGCTTTTGAGTAAACATGCCTCCATGGTTACTACTCAAGTAGAAAAAGTACTTAAGGCTCAAAATGACTTGCTCAATCAGTTCAATGACAATTATGTCAGAGTCGTCACTAGAGGTGGTAGAATGACCTAGGAACTTTTGTATCCTGAGGGTCATCCTAAGAGAATTGAACAAGATTCTCAAGGAGTTAGCATCGAGGCACCTAGTCATCCTAGGAAGAAAAAGAAACATGAAAGGAACTTGCATGCTAGCAACCCCGTTGCTGTTACACCCGAGAATCCAAATGATATCTCTGTTTCTGATGCCGAAACACAATCTGGTGATGATCATGAGCCTAATGATAATATCGATAGTGATGTTCATGTTGATGCTCAACCTAGCAATGATAAGGATGTGGAGATTAAACCTGTTGATCTTGATAACCCACAACCTAAGAATAGGATATATGATAAGAACGACTTTATTGCTAGGAAGCATGGTAAAGAAAGAGAACCATGGGTTCAGAAACCCATGCCCTTTCCTCCCAAACCATCCAAGAAAAAGGATGATGAGGATTTTGAGTGATATGTTGAAATGATTAGAAATGTCTTTCTGCAAATGCGTTTGACAGATATGCTCAAAATGTCTCCTTATGCTAAGTACATGAAGGATATTGTGACTAATAAGAGGAGGATACCTGAGGTTGAGATTTCCACCATGCTCTCTAATTACACCTTCAAGGGTGGAACTCCTAAGAAACTAGGTGATCCCGAAGTGCCCACTATACCTTGCTCCATTAAAGGAAACTACGTTAGAACTGCTTTATGCGACCTTGGAGCCGGTGTTAGTGTTATGCCTCTCTCTCTTTATCGTAGACTTGAATTGGATAAGTTGACACCCACTGAAATATCCTTGCAAATGGCCGACAAATCAACTACTTTCCCTAT
Source organism: Hordeum vulgare subsp. vulgare (assembly GCF_904849725.1). NCBI lineage: Eukaryota > Viridiplantae > Streptophyta > Magnoliopsida > Poales > Poaceae > Hordeum > Hordeum vulgare. The sequence goes on from NC_058522.1 coordinate 243,166,981, forward strand.
CGGCATTTGCGAGGATGTGCCTGTTGTGGTTGTAACGTTACTATCTTAACTGACTTTGTTATCCTGGATATTCCCGAGGATGATGCCATGGCGGTCATCCTTGGAAGACCCTTTTTAAACACTGCAGGGGCTATTATTGATAGCAACGAAGGCAATGCCACTTTCCATGTCAATGGTAATGAGCATATGGTGCACTTTCCGAAGAAACAATATCGAGTACATTGCATCAATGCTATTGAAAAAACTTCATCGATTCTTATTGGGAGCTTTGAATGTTGTATACCTACTATTAAGATGAAGTATGATTTGCTTGTTGGGGATATTCACATCCCCAATGAGGTAACCTAGTGACTATTCGAAAATTCTCCGGTTTTATGCGATTTGAAAAAAAAAGTTTGTCAAGGAGACTTGATCAACCTCATTGACGGATTTCTTTTGATGACCATGAGATGGATGAATCTAGGAGTCATAACCCTCTGTTCTGAACTTTTACTTTGGGTTGTTTAGAAGAAAAATGATAAATTTAGCTTTAGTCTTTCTTGTTTTCTGCTTCTAGCGTCCCGTAGAAAAGTGTCCCAAAAATAAAAGTTCTTCAAATGCCCTAAAAATAAAAGTTTCTCCTGTTTTCTGATTTTTGCGTCCCATAGAAAAGTGTCCCAAAAATAAAAGTTCTCTGAATGCCGTGAAAATCAAGTATGATTTTTTCTGGAATTTTTGAAAAATTCTGAGATCGACAGCTAGTCAGGGGGATGCACCAGTGGGCCACAAGCCCGGGAGGCGCGGGCACCCCCCCTAGTCCCATCTCCTTCTCCTACCTCCAGAAAAAATCATTCCACAGCTCAAACCCAAGTTCTTGCTCTTCTTGCTGCGTTTTTCGATCTCCTTGTGCAAAGCCCCATTCACCAAACTGTTTTGGGGGAATTGTTCCTTGGTATGTGACTCCTCCATTGGTCCAATTAGTTTTTGCTCTAGTGCCTTATTTGTTGTGTATTATTGCTGCCTTGGTGACCCTGTTCTTGAGCTTTGCATGTTAATTTTAGTTGGTCCCAAGTAGTTTTGATGCATGATATGGCCTCTAGGCACTTGTAGGAGTAGTTTCTATGAGTTTCGTTGAGCCTTGTTCACTTTTCCTTTGAGTCACTAAAAATTTCAGAAAAAGGAAGATGTTGTGGAAAAACTATCATGGTGGTTCTTCAAGCAAGAGGGGTCCCCGTCCCGCGATTCGGGAGCCTGATCCTTACCAACCGAGGAACGCACAGGTACAACCATGTGAATGGCCTTCTGATGAATTCATGATTGATGCAGGTCTCAAAGACGAGTTTGATACACTTGTTCACAAGCCCGACTTGAAGAATTCATCTCCAATAAGTGTGTAGAGTATACTTCTCTCACTGCCTCTTTTGTCCGTAGATTCAAATTTTCAGTTGGCCGTGACACATCCATACTGTTTGATCTCTACGACAAATCGTATACCATGGATTTAGAGGATTTCAATAGAATTTGCAATATACCTGATTGGGGTTGTCTCAATGATCCTCCTAAATCTTCGGTTAGAGATTTTATTTCTAGTGTAACTGTCAGAGAAACTAGAGATATTACGCAGGCTACCATGGGCAGCATTCATTTTCCTGCCTTGCATTACTTTGCCCTCTTCATAAGTAGATGCATTAACGGCAAGACCGAGCATTGTCTACTCTGCGCATCTGACCTTAGTATTCTTAAGAGCGCAGTAACGGGTGATAGAAGTTTCAACATGGGAGCTATAATCGCAAGGAGGCTAAATAATAATGCTAATGAAGGGCATTTCTTTGGTGGGATCTATGCCACTCGCATAGCTAATTTTCTTGGAGTACCCATCCGCGAAGGAGATTCCCCGCTCCATACAACTTTCCTTGATCGCGCCGCTATGACACGTTATCAGTTCCTTGAGAGGGATAATGAATCCCTCCTATACCGGTTAATATTTAACCGACAGCGTGTTTTCCATATTACCCTTCCTGCTCCTACCTTCTTTGACTTTCACGTAAAACGGAGATATTACATAACCAGAGGAGAGGGAGAGGAGTATGAGAGGGAGGCAAAGGCTGCTCGCTTCCGTGTGGCAGCTATTCAGGCGGTTGCTGCCACGTTCCCGTACAACCCCCATTATGATTTTGGATATCACCCGGACCAGCCATGGGAGTAGACCAACTTAGGTCAAAAGCCTAAGCTTGGGGGAGTACGTGTTCCTCACCGACTTTACATTCTTGCTCACACATTCACTTTGATAGTCGGTGTTCACACCTTGCCACTGTATCATCCATGCTAGTTTATTTCTTTTTCTCGCTTTCTTCTCGTGTGTTTGTTTAGATTGAGAAAACCCAAGAAAAGATTTCTCATTCTTCTTTTTCTTGTTGGGAGCTTTCCCGTGTAAACAGTTCTCTTTTTCTTTGGGTCAAGGTAGAGGACCATGGTTACAATGTTTAGTGGCTCTCGTATGCATTATCTGTTTATCTGTCAACGAGCCATATTACTTAGTCTTCTCCTTTGTGTTTGCTTGCAGATTCCAGCTTAGTCCAATGCACGAACACTCTCATTATGATTCACATCATTCGGTCGTGCAAGTGAAAGGCAATAATGATGATATATGATGAAGTGACTGAGCTTGGAAAAGCTGGTATGAACTCGATCTATTTTGTTTTTGTAAATTTGACTAGCTCATCGTTCCTAATTCAGCCTTGTTATGAGAGAAACATGTTTGCAATGAAAACTTAGATATCATAGTTTCTGATGCCATGATTAATTAGCTAGGAGCTTATAATGGTTTGTCTTGGATGCCAACACTAATCTCAAGATGATTATGATGTAGTATGACAGGATGGTATCCTCCTTTGAATAATTCAAGTGGCTTGACTTGGCACATGTTTACGCGTGTAGTTGAAACAAAATCAACATAGCCTCTATGATATTCATGATTATGGTGATTTATGTCTTACTCATTCTTGCACTCAATGTTGGTTAATTTCAATGCATATTGCTGACTGTTGTCGCTCTCTAGTTGGTCGCTTCCTAGTCTTTTTCTAGCCTTCACTTGTACTAAGCGAGAATACTGCTTGTGCATCCACTTCCATAAACCCAAATTGTTCCATATGAGTCCACCATACCTACCTATATGCGGTATCTACCTGTCGTTCCAAGTAAATTTGCATGTGCCACTCTCTAAATCTTCAAGTAATAATCTGTTTTGCATGCCCAAACCGCTCATGTGGTGACAAGGGGCGGTCAGTATCTTCCATGCTAGGCGTGTTATCCTCGATACGTGTTTATTCACTATCATTCAAGAGAAGGGGCCGGTAATTGGAATGCCCAGCTCCATGCTCAAATCGAAAAGATAATTGCAAACAAAACTCCCCCTGGATTGTTGTTGGTATGGACGGCACCCGAGTATTCGGCTAGTCATGGAGTGTGATTGATCGGTGGTGGGGGAGTCAAAACTTTACTTTTCTGTTTGGGAACCGCCTATAGCATGTGTAGCATGGAAGATGGTGAAAACTCTTGGTCATTACATTGACAATGAAAGCATGTGATTGATATTGAGTATGACTGTGACTGGATCTTCTTTGCCATTAATTACAATGTTCAGTCAGCCCTTGGTCTTTGAAGGTGCTCTGCATTTATGTTTTGCGGTCTCAGAAATAGCTAGCGAGATACCATCTGTTCATATTGCTTCATGATTGTTTTGATTGAAGTGTTGACGTTTGAAACTTATTATTATTGCTCGCTAGTTGATTATGCCATTGATATGAGTACTTCATGAAACCTAAATGTCATTGCTTATGTGGTTAGCTTATGATCTTGCTGAAAATCTGAATATGAGTTAGACATAATTACAACAACAAGATCAAACAGAGATCGTAAAAGTTTTTCTTTTCTCTTTCATTTTGTCAACTGAATTTCTTGAGGACAAGCAAGGCTTTAAGCTTTGGGGAGTTGATACGTCTCCATCGTATCTACTTTTCCAAACTCTTTTGCCCTTGTTTTGGACTCTAATTTGCATGATTTGAATGGAACTAACCCGGACTAACGCTGTTTTCAGCAGAATTGCCATGGTGTTGTTTTTGCACAGAAATAAAAGTTCTCGGAATGACCTAGAAATTTACGAGGATTTTTTGTGGAATATATAAAAAATACTGGCGCAAGTATCAACCGGAGATGTGGACTGAGGAGCCCACAAGCCCAAGAGGCGCAGCACCACCCCCCCCCCCCCGGCCATGCCTATCAGGCTTGTGGGGCCCTCGGGACTCCGCCGCCTCCAACTCCAGCTCTATTTAGTCCCTTTTGCCCTGAAAAAAATCAAGGAGAAGAGTTCATCGCGTTTTACAATACGGAGGCGCCACCACCACCTGTTCTTCCTCTGGAAGGCAGATCTGGAGTCCGTTCTGGGCTCCGGAGAGGGGAGATCATCGCCGTCGTCATCACCAACCTTCCTTCCTCGCCAATCCCATGATGCTCTTCACCGTTCGTGAGTAATCTCATCGTAGGCTTGCTCGACAGTGATGGGTTAGATGAGATCTATCATGTAATCGAGTTAGTTTTGATGGGGATTGATCCCTAGTATCCACTATGTTCTGAGGTTGATGTTGCTACTACTTTGCCATGCTTAATGCTTGTCACTAGGGCCTGAGTGTCATGATTTCAGATCTGAACCTATTATATTTTCATCAATATATGTGTGTTCTTGATCCTATCTTGCAAGTTGTAGTCACCTACTATGTGTTATGACCCGGCAACCCCGGAGTGACAATAGCCGGAACCACTCCCGCAGATGACCATAGTATGAGGAGTTCATGTATTCACTAAGTGCTAATGCTTTGTTCCGTTTCTCTATTAAAAGGAGAACCTTAATATCTCGTAGTTTCCATTAGGACCCCGCTGCCACGGGAGGGATGGACAATAGATGTCATGCAAGTTCTTTTCCTTAAGCATGTATGACTATATACGGAATGCATGCCTACATTACATTGACGAACTAGAGCTAGTTACATATCTCCCCATGTTATAACTGTTGCATGATGAATGTCATCCGGCATAATTATCCATCACCGATCCAATGCCTACGATTCTTTTCCTACTGGTTCTTGCTAGTTACTTTGTCGCTACTTCTGCCACTGCTGCTATTGTTACCGCTACTGCTGTCATTGCTACTGTTACCGTTGCTACTGTTGCTATCACACTACTTTTCTACTAAAACTTTGCTGCAGATACTAAGTCTTTCAGGTGTGGTTGAATTGACAACTCAACTGCTAATACTCGAGAATATTCTTTGGCTTCGCCTTGTGTCGAATCAACAAATTTGGGTTGAATACTCTACCCTCGAAAACTGTTGCGATCCCCTATACTTGTGGGTTATCATCGGCTCTTCAAGATTTACTGTGCTATCCTCGGTACACAGATATGCTATGCATCGGTGGCCCATCCGTGGAGCAATGGCTAGGCGGAGCACGCCAACGCGGAGGTCCTGCGGGGTCTGAAAGTGAGGAGCTTCAAGAACAAGCTTGAGGCTTGCGGCCGGGGATGGGTCGACGAGCTCCCGTCGGTGTTGTGGTCCATCCGCACCACTGCAACTAAACCCACCGGCAAAACCCCATTCTTCCTCGTCTACAGACCCGAGGCCGTCCTTCCCCACGAAATCAAGCACCGCTCCCTGCGGGTCATGGCGTTCGATGTGGAGCGGCAGGCTAGCCAGCTCATCGAGAACCCCTCATGAACCTTCTTAGATGGTAGAACCCGTTCTAGAAGCTAAGTCCCCGATCTTAGACTCATGGACTAGATCCAACCTTGACCCTTTCATGAGGAGCTACGAAGAGGCTAGGAGGGCAAACATCCGAAGACACACCGGAAGCATGCGTCCATGAAAACAACGACAAATGGACGGAGGAGAATGAGGCACATGCACGTGCAGCTTACTCAAGCAGAAAAACTCGACGAAAGCCCACGACAAGCCCTTCTATTCTAACCCGAGACATCCAGGTGTCACTAACCAATATGCGCAACCCCGAGACCAGCACCGGACACGCTACCTTGCCACGTATTCCGACCTTGGGGTACACGTGCAAGCAAGGACCTTGCGAGAACTTAGTGCACCAAGCCCTTGACCCTTAGTCAAGCCTAACTTATTGCGAGAACCCCGCTCACGGTAGGCAGGGACGAGTGCAGCATTTGAAGCCGTATCAGCATGCACTTCAAGGCCCACAAGAGCAACCACGTCGATGAAGCAGCAACATGGGGACGTGAAGACTGCCTCCAACTTAAAATTTAGTATCTCTCCAACGCCTAGCCTAGAAATCTCGAGGACGAGATTTTCTTAAGGGGGTAAGGTCTTTAACACCTTGTGTGTTAACTCTCCTGACTAAATTAACCTATCTCAAAAATTAGGGCCAATTAAATTTTTTATGACTGATTGTGATGCTTGATGTGACTGTTGTTTGCTTGTTTGTTTGCTTATGTTTAATCCCAATGTCGCTGCTACTCTCCAGGCTCACCTCCTTGACCCAAACCATTGCCTAATGATCATGCCATGTGGATAGGACCACAAACAATTTTTTTACCAACTCTATTTTGACCAAAAAATCATTTCCTTGATTTAAGCCCTTAAAAACCCTTGAGTTGGGATTTGTACTACAAGTCCTCAATTTCGGAAAGTCATTTTGCACCAAATATTTTATTTACATCCCATTATAAAAATGGCTCCCCAAAACCATAATATTATTATTTTAAAAGTTATTTTACCATTTTATTTAAATACCTTTTTCTGAGGCCGGAAATGGTCCCTTATGAAGGAAAGTAATTTTTATTGCTTTCAAAATATTTGAGAAAATTTAGAGAAACTCACTGGACATATATATTCCATATATAGGAGTTTCAACACATGGTCATGTTCAAAATATTGGACAAACCCCTTCAAAACCCTTCCTGCCTATTTCAAGCTTTTGAAATATTTCTATAAGAAATTTTCTCAATAAATTCGAGTAAAATTCTAGAATGTCACAAATGGTATATGTGATGATCTTGCCAAGTTTAATCACAATCCAAGTTTATTTGATTCACCTAATTATCCCAAAACCCTATCTGTCCAAATCCAAATTTGAGCAACTCTACATTGCTATGTGTCTCCAATTGTGCTCAAATTATTGGACATGTTCTGATTCTCCCATAATGCATCCATAACAAGTGGTTCATCAAGGAGAATTGAAGAACTTGTCCCAAACCCCTCAAAACCTTCTCTGTTGATTTCTAACTTTGGGAAACTTTACATTATAAAGTTTCTCCAATTTATCCCAAACTTTTTGGGCACGCTCTAATTCTCAAATAATGCCACAAAATCAAGTTGTGGATTTGTGGTAATTGAATTGCATGGTTTTACATGCAGAAAGTCATTTCTACACATTTCATGGGTTTTTCAAGTCTACATTGCAAACTTTCTCCACCAAATCCCAAATTTGGTTTCCAAGCTTCTTTTCAACTATTATGTGATCTTGTTAAGTTTCATAGCAATTGGAATCCATGTGGTAGGCCTAACATCCATCAAACACCTTTTTCCCAATTACCAAAATTGCTACTTTGGCCCTTTCCACTAATCTCCTTGAGCTTAAAACTTTACCACAACTCTCTCTAGTACCCTTTTACCTCCAGTAATCTTTCCATGGCCACTTGTCAATTATTGGAGGGTGACTCCATGGATCTACCTCTCATTTTACCTTGGGAGCACTATTTTACCCCTCTTGCTATACTTCTGCTTAAGCACATGCCCCCACCTCTTTCTAGAGAGCCTCTAGCATGATAATGTATCATTAGAAACCAAAATATGGCATGCTCATGTGGGAAATATGAGCAGCCCATCAGAAACTTGATTTTTGGCACAAATGTAGCCTTGAACTACAACTCCTATCTAATCTCATTCCCGTGAGATGAAATTGGCAGTCTTGTAGTCCTTCCATAATCAAGACTGATAGACAAGGTCTCATCTCAATTTGCTCTCAGTGCAAACACTTTTTGCTAGCCCCAAGTTTGTTGTTGCAAACTTAAACAGAGCTGAAACCCTGCCTAATCTTCTCCATTCAAGTTCAAACTTCACTAGTGCTCTCTCCCATGCATGCCTTGCATGCTTGAAACCTTGGTCTGGCCAAGTGGTGGCCATGGACACGTAGTGGGGTGTTGTCCACCTCCCTGGAATGCACTAATGGTGCTCTGCACCTTGCCTTCACCTTGCAGGCCATGTTTACCGGTGGAAGTTTGTCCTAGAGTGCCAGGGCACTCCCCTTTGACCGTCCAAGCCCTCCCCGACGCCTACAAGCCGCCAAGCCCCCTCTTGCACGCGCGCTCTTGCCATGCTCAGAGCACCTGAGGCGCTCCCAAGTCTCTCCTCTGCGCCCCCTCCATTTAGGGCCTCCCCCGAGCCCCTGATGTCTCCCTCCTACTCCCCACTTTTCCTTGAATCTCCTAGACCAGCCCAAGTCGGCCAAGAGCTCCCCATCTGCCTCCAATGGCCGAAGCTCGTCACCGCCCTCGCTCCAAATTCGGGCACGCAGGGTGTCCCTTCCCTCTGTGGCCCATGTTGGATCCCCTACACTTCTGCCGCCTCCTTCCTCTCCTCTCCTCCCTCTCCCAGTGGCCGGAGCACCACTCCTAGGGCCGCCGTTGTCGGTCTCCACCGAGGCCAGGGGCCCCTCTCCTTGGCGCTCTTCTGCAGGGGCTGACCCCCTGGTTGGATGCGGTGTGAGCCGTCGCGAAGAGCCGCCGGCGCGTCGGCCTCTCCCCTTTGTCGAGCCGTAGGGGATCCGCGCGAGGTTGAAGAAGGGCTTGTCAGTGGGGCCGGCGACCCCACTGGTGAGCCTCTAGGCCGGCGTGCCAGGCCCGCTGGTCCGGTTAAGTGGAGACAGCCACTGGCTATGGTCGCCTTCGCGAGCGGAAAGCGCACTCCAGCAAATACGCTTTCGGCATGGCCTCCGCTGGCGCGAGCGAGCAACTCGGCCAGCCCGCGGCGTGTCTAGTGCACAGAGTGCGATTTAACCCTCTCGTAAAACCCCTATTTCCATTTTATTTTTATCAGAAAGTTCAAAAACCCATAGTTAATTCATTCTAACTCCAATTTGATTAATTCAATTTTGTCTAGGTTCCTAAAGACCAGACCTATCCAAAGAGGTGCATTGCACATTTTTTAAAATAACCTTTATATAGTATTAATATTCAAATGCAGATTTGAATATTTCTAGCCCCACCTTGCAAAAATCCTAGGAGACTCAAATCAGCTCCAAATGGAGTGATTCCAATTTCCAAAGACATATTGAATCATTCTCTAATTTCCTAGCCTAGGTGAACAATCTTATGTGCAATGTTTGTGTTTCATCAAATAAATAGACCTTTTTGCTGTTTATTCCATATTAGAAAATCCATAAGAAATTCATACCAACTCCAATTCCAGTGAAACCACTTCCTAAATGTTTCTAAATTCATGCTCTATTAAATGAGTGCATCCACTCATTTTTAGAAGAATGTTTTATGTTGACTTCTTATAGGATCCCATATTCCTCCTTTCCTCCATTCAAAACTCTATGATGGTCCAGATCTCCTAGAACAAGCTTCAGGTATTTTTCTTATGACCACAGAGGTCTAAGAAAAACAGAATTCCTATTTTTAGAGTACTCTTGTTCCTGTTTGTTGTATGGCTTACTATGGTTGTTTCCGACGATAGTTGACGGTGTATACGGAGTACTCGGAGTTGGACCGGAAGACCTCGAAGACCTCGGAGACCTATTAGAGCAAGGCAAGCAGCCATTTGACCATGTCTGAGAAAATGTTTTATGCATGACATGTTAATTAATTTATTCCAATGCACATAGTCATGACTAATCTGTACACCCCGTTATAGTGTTACCGATGGCTCCTCTGGAGCATATGCATTTGAGCATGACCCTACCATCTATGAAGGTCACGCTGATAAAAGTTGACAAGTAGATAGTAGTGCTACGCATAGGATTAGCATGTGCATGGTGATTGTAACACAAAGGTGGTTACAAAGGTTTTACGAAAACCCCGTGGGGTGCCACTAATGCCCGAGTGTGATGGTGTTGAGATGGATGACCACTAGAAAAAGAAGTGGTGTACCAGAAAGGTTATGTGTGAGTGGTTTCGGAGATGGGATTAGATTTAAGATTTGCTGACCATCCCAACCTTACATGTGCGACCATGATATCCCTTCATGGGACGGGGATGTGTTGATTACTCTGGTCGTGCTAGCAAGGAGCTCACATTACTATTGGCGGGAGTGGTATGGTCACTCTCGTGACGGGGTCGTGCCCGGTAGGACGACTATGTCATTTTTACGTGTTCCGGGCACACCCGTTGGTCCCTGCATGGATGATACGATCTAGAGTTGGTGCTCGTAAGACGTACATCATGTGGGTTGGGTACCAATCGAGTGGACTCTTTGTCTAGTGTCATCAGGGGAAAGGCATTGGTCGGGTATTTATCTCGGGTATGTTATATACCGCGAGTCATGGATGACATGGAAGTTTCCCGGATCTCATGGGTACAACATACAACCTCTGCAGAGTGTCAAACTATTCGAATAGTTGTGTCCATAGTCAAGGATAGTTGGGTAATCCTCTTAGACTACGTCCAGTCGTTTCCGCATAAACCAAGGGTACGTGTGTATAGAGGTGTTACATGAGAAAGTGATTACGTGGTCAAGTTTGGTGACTTGACATGAAGGATGAACATGAGGTGTTCAGTCCTCAGTATATTTAAGTTGATATCTGTAACCTGTTCTTATGGTTACTATTTTCTTATAGATGCATGACTATCTAGATACATGACCATGTTTATGCATTTATAAAACCTGCTTTCCGCAAAGGTTTCATTATACCCAATTAAATTATCCGCATCATGGGCTGTTTGCGAGTACATTCAAAGTACTCATTGGCTTGCCACTAGTTATTTCATTGACCATGTAAGATAGCAGGAGAAGGTGAAGAGTACCATGGTGACGTTCCTGTGAGCTAGGATGCTTCTCAGTCAGAATGCCTGTAGGTTAAGGCTGATGGCATGGGTTCACGCTTTCGACCAATATTTCCGCTATTGGTCAAGTTTGTTGTGTTGGCCTCCAAGGCCCTATCTATGTAAGAGTTGACCGCAAGGTCATTATTTGTATAAGACGGTATGTATGGATGTAAGACTCTTGTTATTCAGTTTCTATGTGTTCGGTGAGCATTGATCTCTCGGATCACTGAGCACGTTCATTCGGCGATCTCGACTCGTAAGTCGGGGTACCCACACCCCTGGTCTATTTTATCATCAAATACTTTCAGATCTATATTGCTATTTTCCTTTTCTTTTAGTTGCAAGTTTTATTTTCAGATCTATATTATCGAAAACACAAAAACACCTTGCTGCACTTTTTTGTTACTTCTTTTATTTTGCGTTTACGAGAGATCTATTTATCCAAACTATCATCAAACTATCTATCTTTTTATCATGAGGGATTGACAACCCCTCTCTTATGTCGGGTTGCAAGTGTTTGTTATTTGTTTTCAGGTGTCATCTACATAGTGTTGTGTGATTCTCCTACTGGTTCGATAACCTTGGTCTCATCACTAAGGGAAATACCTACTGTTGTTGTGCTGCATCATCCCTTCCTCTTTGGGGAAAATACCGATGTAGTTCAAGAAACATCAAAAGGAATTTCTGGCACCGTTGTCGGGGAGACATCATAGATATTATCAGATTCCTAATCACAAATCTTATCCCCTTGCAATTTACATTATTTGTCATTTGCCTCTCGTTTTCATCTCCCCCACTTCACAAAAATTTGACGTTTTCTTGTCAGATCTATCTTTTCGCGCGTATCCTTGTTTCCTTACCTTAACGTGATGGCTAGTTCCTCTTTTATTTTGTGTACTCCCGAGGATGAAGTGCTTAATTTTAGGCAAAAAGGAGGGGGGAATCTTAAAGGTGCTTGGTGTCGAATTTGCAATGCTAATAATAGATCTATCCGTAAGCAATTTACCTTTGTTCTTCTTCGCTATTTTTTGGTGGGCATAACCAATTGGTATAACTTCGTCCTTGATACGATTACCGGTGGGAATTACTTGTTGTGTCCTTGCCTTGATGCTTATTATGCCATGGGAAATCTAGTAGGATCACCACCCCTTATTTTTAATGAAACAACTTTAACTCCTCAGCATGTTATGGGGAGACTAGATGCTATTGAAAAGAAGATGATTACCTTGGAACAAATTGAAAATCTGGATAAAAAGATGCAGAATTTTGCTAATAAATTCGTTTCAAAAGTTGGTGATGTTCTTAGATTATTAAGGGAGAAGGAAACCGTAGTTAACGAAAGAATAGGAGAAAGCCCTTCTCGGATCGATAAGTTGGAAGAAATCTTTAATAATCTAAGTGCGGCTTTTACTTCCGCTAAAACAATTGAAAAAACTCCGGTAAAAATTGGCAAGATCACTCAAGTCACTAAATACAAGGGTGCAACCTCTAGTAACAACAAAGCAGATCTTAAAATGATTAGCATTCACCCTGAGTTCGTTAAAGTGATAAAAGAGCCAATTTACAAGAGTGAATTTTTCAATCTTATACCTAGAAATATTGTCATCCAAAATTTATATGCTAAATCTTTGAAGAATTCCTAGTGCTTGTGTCGGTGCACTAGAGACTGGGGCCTCCTATGCCCCAAACTTGTGCACGGGCGCCGGCAACACCCTTGGTGGCACGACACGAAGAAGGGCCGACGGGAAGATAACCCAGGCTTGCCAAGGTCACACCCCTCCAAGGGTGTGAAGAACCAGCCCAAGCTACAAGGTCTCGGCAAGCCCTCCTTGCTGGGAAGACCCACAAGGCCCCGACAAGCCCTCCTTGTTGGGAAGAGGCGCAAGGCCCCGGCAAGCCCTCCTTGTCGGGAAGACGTCCAAGGCCCCGGCAAGCCCTCCTTGCCGAGAAGAAGGGTTAGGCCGCCAGCAAGGATGCCAGGCCGGCAGGCTCCTTTCGCCCACCAAGTGTCCCTCCTGCCATAGTGCCACCGACTGCCACCGCTCCAGCGCATCCCTCATGCGCCATCACAAAGCCCACATGTCAAAACACGTGGGTACATGTCGAAGCCACCTTGATGCGGGTCAGGGGGTCTGACAAGACATTTACTGCCCCTAACACTGCGGTAGATAGATAGCGGTGAACCTTGTTCACTCTGCAACTTGTGAACCCAGTATAGAGCATTGTTGGTGACCCCTTTGCCTATAAAAGGAGGCCCAAAGCTCAGTTCTAGGGGTTGGACTTTTTGGGGTTTAGACTCTTTGATCACTGGTCGAAAGGCAATCACTATAGCAAGTAACACTACAGTAAGCACCCAATACAACAAACAAAGCAGGAGTAGGGTTTTATGCGCTAAGCGGCCCGAACCTGGGTAAAAGGCCTTGCCGGTGTTGATCGCTAGTTCTGCTCTTGGCGCCACATCTCTCTCTATCCTTCGAACGATCAAGGGATCCTTGGAGGTTCCCATAGGTGTCATTCTCCCGACATCTTTGGTATGCCAGCTAGGGGGGCTGCTGAGAGCCTTTTCGCGAATTCGAGCAAGCTCTGCACCAGATCTTTGGAAGTTGGGCACACCACTGTGGTTGCCCAAAGTGGGACGCGACAGTGGTCGCTCCACTCTGCCATGGCATCCTGGGCCTGCGCGGACGCGCTACTGCACAAGCGCGGGCCAAGGAGGCGGAGACCCTGAGTTCGATGACATCAGGGTGATGTGCCACTCCAGGATAGTGTGTTGTTGTCGAGGGTGTGCCCGGGGGCTTCGGCGAGGCCTCCGGCGCATACGCCAGTGGACGCACCTCTGCGGAGTGATGCATAGCCGTCGAGGATGCGCCAACAGGTCCCAAAGCCCTGGCACGTGCTCCAACAGAGACGCTTTCCCCCTGGAGCTATCGCGTCGCCACCAAAGATGCGCTCGGGGGATCCGCCAGCACGCCCTGGCAAAAGAGTAAAAGGAGTTATACCCCAGCAACCCCTTTCCTATACGATAGTCAAAGACTATCGGCAAGAACCTTGCCGGTGGGAAGGTTGCCGGGAAGGTGTAACATCCTGATTGCCGGGGATCTGAGGCCCCGGCAAAAGATCCAGACATCACGGGAAGAAGTGACGTGGTATAACAGATAAGTGATAGAAATTCTAGATGAAATTTTCGAGTAGATGGGTTGTTTCCTTTCTAGAAATCCCAACCTTTGTTTGAGAAACCTGCGCGCAGATGGAACCTTGTCAGGATCAGTGCACCTTGGCTTTGTTTCGAACTCGTTCAACGACCTGAATGGCCATAGAGCACCTTCACACTGTTTCGAACTTGCTCAACAGACCAAGCGGCTACGTAGTGCCTTATTTCACCTCGAGCCGCGCTCGACGATCTAACGGTTGCACTGAGTGCGGCAAGTAGTCTTGCCGGTAATGACCCCTCCGACAAACTGTTAAGGATCCGTTCCTCAAAGCACTAGCGGCAGGACCAGTCACGCCGGCAAGCTTCCAGAAAACACAAAGGGTGTATCATACAAAGAGGGGGGTCAGACAAAAGAGGAAACAACATTTCATTCATCTCTTTGAGGCAAGCTCAGACATATTACACGTGTGATTTTTACTACTCTAACCTATGATATTGTCTTTTGGCGAGGGACATCCTTGCCGGACAGAAGTTCAAGAAGACAAAAAGTGGCACGGCCCCCTGCGCAACCCAGGCTCGCAACTCCTGGACCAGCACTGTGCAGAGGAGAAAGGGGCCGGAGGACACGGCGACCGGAAGGGGTGAAGAAGCGGGAGCCCGCAATCGCTCCTCCTCAAAGACAAGGCGTTGATGCCGGCTCCGGCAAGGTAACCCCGTCGGGAGGGGGAGATGCATGAGCTGGCCCTGGCGGCACGGTCGGCGGCCAGTTAGAGCTCGGGGTGTCGTGCCCCGACTTGACACCCCGAGATCCTGACCTGCCAAAAGCGCCACCGCCACCGCTATCCTCCTCATCGCTATCGCTCGAGGAGGGACATTCGGCGTCGCTCCAGATCTCTTCACAACAGTCGAGACGCACACCTGAGCGCCCATAAAACTTGACGGGATAGCATATCATCCTCCGCTGGCTTGAAGCGGAGGACATGCCCATCCTAGAGATTGTGGGTGCGAGCGAAGGCTTTCCAACCACGCCCAAGCAACATGGAGCGGCGTTTCGGGTGCTCCACATCCACCTTCATAGCACCGTGGGAGCAGCCGTACGCCCGCAACCACAAGAGGGGAGGCTTGGTGGCCTTCATCGCCCTGGCGAAGGGGCGAGGGAGGTGCAGATGGCCTTGAGGAACACCGTGCAGCTCCACAACGAACTCCAGTGCCGTCCCGTCCGAGTGCCCGCCCCATGAAGGAGAAGCTAGCATTGGGGAGAATACGGGGGTGCTAGAGTAGCATCCCGCCTTCCCCGGCTGCGGACCCTCGCCCCTCCGCCACCTCGGGCGCTTGGGCCATCCTTCGCGGCTATAGCCCCTGAAGCTGTGGCATGATCCGAACGGGATCCTCTGGTCGCCCTGGCGGACGATGGTGGCCGTCCTCGTCCCCTAGCCATGGTTAGGGGCGGGCGCCACCTGAAGCTAAGGAATATACTGCACAAGAGGTTGGGGTGTTGTGTGTTTCAGGAGTTGGATGGATGAGCAAAAACCCCTCGCAAACCCCTAATTTATAGGGCGAGGTGCGGGGGCTAGCCCTCTTCACTCCAGAAACCGCCGCCCCTCTCGCCCAATCACCCATGATCACAGGCGAACAGGGGGCCGCCCTGCTGCACCAATGCATGCAGGCGTGGGCCTTGCCACGACTGCGACCTTTATGGCCACGATCGCCACTTGCCTGACCGTTATTGTGCATGCCTCACGCATGGAAGTAATGCTTCGGAAGGTGGGACGGCCACTGTGCGCACGACTCTCCACCTCGCGCGCGCAATGCGTGACGTGGGGAAAGGCCACTTGCAACGGCTCCAAGCTGCCAAGTACGCTATCACAGAAGCTCGTGCACCACTTTGGGCCTGGCCCAACGACACCTCGTGCGCGTGTGCCCCAGGCCCGGGGGCTCCTATCAGTGCACTACAGACTGGGTCTCCTGTGCCCCACACTTGTGCACGTGCGTCGGCAACACCCTTGGCGGCAGTACACGAAGAAGGACCGACGGGAAGATAACCCAGGCTCGCCAAGGTCACACCCCTCCAAGGGTGTGAAGAACCAGCCCAAGCTACAAGGCCCCGGCAAGCTCTCCTCGCCGGGAAGACCCACAAGGCCCCGGCAAGCCCCCCTTGCCGGGAAGATTCACAAGGCCCCGACAAGCCCTCCTTGCCGGGAAGACGCGCAAGGCCCCGGCAAGCCCTCCTTGTCGGGAAGACGTCCAGTCCCCGGCAAGCCTTCCTTGTCGGGAAGACGTCCAGTCCCCGGCAAGCCCTCCTTGCTGGGAAGACGTGTTAGGCCGCCGGCAAGGATGACAGGCTGGCACGCTCCTTTCGCCCGCCAGGTGTCCCTCCTGCCACAGTGCCACCGACTGCCACCGCTCCAGCGCATCCCTCATGCGCCAGCACAAAGCCCAGGTGTCAAAACACCTGGGTACGTGTCAAAGCCACCTTGATGCAGGTTAGGGGGTCTGACAAGCCATTTACTTCCCCTGACATTGTGGTAGATAGATAGCGGTGAACCCTATTCACTATGCGACTTGTGAACCCACTACAGAGCGCTGTTGGTGACCCCTTTACCTATAAAACGAGGCCCAAAGTTAGTTCTATGGGTTGAACTTTTGGGGGTTTAGACTCTTTGATCACTGGTCGAAAGGAAATCATTGTAGCAAGTAACCCTACAGTAAGGACCCAATACAACAAACAAAGTAGGAGTAGGGTTTTACGCACTAAGCGGCCCGAACCTGGGTAAAAGACCTTGCCGGTGCTGATCGCTAGTTCTGCTCTTGGCGCCACCTCTATCTCTCTGCCGAATGATCAAGGGATCATTGGGGGTTCCCATAGGTGCCATTCTTCCGACAGCTTGATTGACGGATTGGAAACCAAGGATGACAATACTCGAAATCTATGCTATATGCTTAGCTAGGGGCATAAAACAATAGCGCTTGTTGGGAGGCAACCCAATGAATAAATTAATTTTTGCTTTTTGTATTCTGTTTTTGAGTGTTTGCACAATTATGACTCTTTTAAGAATGTGTTTTTATGTTCTTTTTAGTGTTTGTGACAAGTAAGACCTTTATGATGATTCATAAGATGAGTAGAAACAATGTTGAATCTGAAACAGAAATTTGTCTCCAATGCACGAAATCTCATTTTTTTACTAAACATGATAATGATCTGAATCATTAACATAGTATTGTGCTAGACATTCTTTACGTTGTCCTAATTTTTCAGAATTTTTAGAGTTACTTAAGTATGGTTATAGTACAAATTACTACAGACTTTTCTGTTTAAGACAGATTCTGTTTTCATTGCATTGTGTGCTTGTTTTGATGAACCTATGACTTGTATTGGGTGGTATAAGCCATGGTAAAGTTGTAATATAGTAGATATAATGCAATATTAAAGTATGAATGGGTTTGCAACAGCACCTTAAGGTAGTAATTTTTGCTTTATTATACTAACGAATCTCATGAGAATTTTGTTAAGTTTTGTGTGATTCAAGTTTTCATGTTTTGGGTGAGATCACGATGGATGAAGGAATAAGGAGTACAAAAGCCTATCCTTGGGGATGCTTGATACACCCCAAGACAATATTCAAGAAGTACAAAGCAACTAAGCTTGGGGGTGCCCCAAGTGGCATCCCCTCTTTCTTCTAACAACCAGCGGTATTATACTTGAAACTATATTTTTATTCGTCACATATTATGTGTTTTGCTTGGAGCGTCTTGTATGATATGTGTCTTTGCTTATTTTGCTTTTTAGTTTTTCATTTGTATCCTTGCTGGACACACCTATTTGAGAGAGCCAAAATATGCTATGATTTCTTAGAATTGCTCTATGTATTTCACTTAAATATTTTAGAGCTATGGAATTGCTCTAGTGCTTCACTTATATCTTTTTGACCAGGGTGTGCTTTATCATGTTTGAAGAAATGCTCTCATGCTTCACTTAGATCTATTTGAGAGTTATTAATTTTGAAGAAATCCTCTCATCCTTCACTTATATTATTTTGCGAGATGAAATAATTTATGCTCATGATCTTCACTTAAATTATTTGAGCTTGTCAAAATTGAAAGCAACGTATGAAACTAGTACCAAAGTGATAGATATTCAAGAGGGATCTAATAAAATATTCATGAATATCATTGGACAAATTAAACTTGGTTCTTTGTAATAGTTTTGAGATATGATGATAGTGATATGTGAGTCATGTTGAAAGTAATTAAGCTTTAGTAAGAATATTGGTGTGAAGGTTTGTGATTCCCTATGCAAGAACGCAAGTCAATAGTTATGCAATGAAATTAGATCTTACTTATGGTGCTATATACAGTGTTCGTTATGCTCAATTCTTGTTTATGTGATTTTTCGTTTCTTGGTTGGATGCTTCCCAATCTTTTGCTAGACTTCACTTGCAATAAGTAGGAATACTACTTGTGCATCCAAACTCCATAAACCCAGTTTTGCCATATGAGTCCACTATAGCTACCTATATGCAGTATTTCCTTACCGCTCTAAGAAAATTTGTATGTGCCATCTCTAATTTACAACATAGATTCCTATTTTGTGTACCCGTACTAGCTCATGAGGCGGTAAAGGGTAGCTTATATATTTTTTTCATGCTAGATGTGTTATTCTCAAGATGAGTGTTTATTCACTTGTCATTGCACGAGAGTATGGTGGTCATAGGGATGCCCAGTGCCGAAATGAAAAAAACAATCTCAAATAATAAATTCCTTGGAAAGTGTTGGTATGGACGGTACCCGTGGATACGGTTAGCCGTGGAGCGTGAAAGAAATGGTGGAAAAGGAATAAACTTTGTTTCCTGTTTGGGAACCACCTATGATGTATCTAGCATGGAAAGTATGGGAACTTTAAGTTGTTCTCGTTGACAGGAAAAGTATGCCTCCCAAAATGTTTTATCTCTAAATTTTTCGCTTTGAGCTCTAGCACCTCTACAAATCCCTACTTCCCTCTGCAAAGGGCCTTTCTATTTATTTTATGCAATTTTTACTTTGGGTCTCCGTTTTTCTTATTGAAAGCACCAACTAGGGGCACTATGATCGTACTTGAGCAATGGGTGTAGCTAATATGCGAGTGAGTTTCATGAATAGATCAATGATTGCGCATGATGGGCTAGGGATAACTTTATTAAGTGTTGATATTTTGAAAGACATGGTTGCTTGTTGATATGCTTGAGTATTAAAGTCTTCATGTCAAAACTAGACTATTTCTTTGAACCATATAAAGGTCCAAATGTCCATGCTACAAAGAAAATAATATGTAATGAACATGATAGGCAGCATCCCACATCGAAAATTATGTTTTTATCATTTACCTACTCGAGGACGAGCAGGAATTAAGCTTGGGGATGTTGACACGTCTCCAACGTATCTATAATTTTTCCATGTTGTTAAGTTATCATTCTTGGATGTTTTACAATCATTTTGTAGCAACTTTATATCATTTTTTGGGACTAACCTATTGACATAGTACCCAATGCTAGTTGTTGTTTTTTGCTTGTTTTTTACTTTGTAGGAAATCAGTACCAAACGGAGTCCAAATGCAGTGAAACATTTTGGAGAACTTTTCTAGGCCAAAAGACACAGGATGGGCCAAAGAAGTGATACACGCGGGCTCCGAGGGGAGCACCAGCCACTTGGGCGTGCCAGGGAGCCCAAGTGCGCCCTGGTCGGTGGTGCCCTCCTCGGTGGCCTCCTGCGCCGCCTCTTCGCCCTATAAATGCCCCAATATTCCATAAACCCTAAAGGAGTTGACGAAAAACAATTCCATTCGCCACAAGTTCCAGAACCATGAGATCCAAACTAGAGCCCTATTTCGGCACTTCGTCGGAGGGGAACACGATCACGGAGGGTTCATCATCCTCATGGGTGCCTCTCCAATTATGTGTGGGTAGTTCATATCAGACCTATGGGTTCGTAGGCAGTAGCTAGATGGCTCCTTCTCTCTATGTTTCTCAATACAATGTTCTCTTGGAGATCTATTTGATGTAATGCTTTTGTGTGGTGTGTTTGTTGGGATCCGATGAACAATGAGTTTATGATCAGATTTTTCCTTGAATTTTATATCCAATCTTGATTGTTATAGCCTCGTATTTCTTCTCTGATATTTGGGTTTTGTCTGGCCAACTTGATCTATTTATCTTGCAATGTGAAGAGGTGCTTTGTGATGGGTTCGATCTTGCCGTGTCCTTTTCCAGTGACACAAGGGGTAGCAAGTCACACATGTATCGTTTCTATTAAGTATAAAAAGATGGCGTCTATTCCTACATGAATAGATCTTGTCTACATCATGTCATCCTTATTATTGCATTACTCCATTTTTCCATGAACTTAATACACTAGATGCATGCTAGATAGCAGTTGATGTGTGGAGTAATAGTAGTAGATGCACGCAGGAGTCGGTCTACTAATCTTGGACGTGATGCCAATATACACGATCATTGTCTTGGATATCGTCATAATTATTTGTTGTTCTATCAATTGCCCAACTTTTACTAGGGATTGACAACCCCTCTCTTATGTCGGGTTGCAAGTGTTTGTTATTTGTTTTCAGGCGCCGTCTACATAGTGTTGCGTGATTGTCCTACTGGTTCGGTAACCTTGGTCTCATCACTGAGGGAAATACCTACCATTGTTGTGCTACATCATCCCTTCCTCTTTGGGGAAAATACTGACGTAGTTCAAGCGACATCAGACGGCACTCAAGGAGAGGCAATCCTTTTCAGGGAACGTCGCGAGTGCACCACCTCACGGCGCATTTAATGCGCGTGTCCTAGTCCGTAAGAGTTAGGTATTTACCACTACCTATATTGACAAGCAGTCCCTATAGCTGTAGTGTGCACTGTACAACCGTGCAAAGACCATTTTAGCCCTTGTCGTGACCCCTTAACTTATAAAAGGAGGCCGAGGCTACCTTTAGAAAGGTTGACTCTCTCTTCATTTTACACGCGTAGTTGCTTCCCCAACAAAGTCGTCAACTTTCTCATCCTAGAGTGGCAAATGAAGTGCAGATTGAAAAAATCCTCGACGAGATAAATGCACCAAGTCCCGTCACTCACTCAAAAGCTTCACATTTGTCTAACTTTTGTGGGCACTTTGCTTTTGTATTTGTCACAGAGCCCACCAAAGTTTATGAAGCATTTATGGAGCCTGAGTGGATTCAAGCTATGCAAGAGGAATTGCATCAATTAAAGCTCAACAATGTGTGGGAACTTGTTAAGCGACCAGATCCTCGCAAGCACAACATCATAGGTACCAAGTGGATCTACCGCAACAAACAAGACAAAAATGGTCAAGTTGTGAGGAATAGGGCTCATCTTGTAGCTCAGGGCTACAAAGGGGTTGAGGGGACTGACTTTCATGAAACGTTTCCACCTGTTGCTAGACTTGAAGCTATTCACATACTGCTTGCTTATGCTAACCATCACAATATCATCTTATATAAAATGGATGTGAAAAGTGTGTTCTGCAATGGTAAGCTTCAGGAAGAAGTATATGTTGCTCAACCCCTAGGTTTTAAAGATCTAAGGCATCCTAAAAAGTCTTTAGCCTCAACAAGGCCCTCTATGGCCTCAAGTAGGTCCCTCGGGCGTGGTATGACACTCTGAAGGAATTCGTCATGAAGAAAGGCTTCAAACTCGGTTCACTTGAACCAACTCTTTTCACAAAATCTTATGATGATGAATTATTTGTGTGCCAAATATATGTGGATGATATTATATTTCATTGTATTAACAAACATTATAGTGACGAATTTGCCTACATGATAAGTGAGGAATATAAAATGTCTATGATGGGAGAGCTGAAATTGTTCTTAGGCCTTCAAATTTGTCAACAACGCAATGGCGTCTTCATCTATCCGGAGAAATACCTAAAGGATGTCCTCAAGAAACTCGGCATGCAAGATTGCAAAGGCGCCAAGATCCCTATCCCCACAAACGGACACCTCTGCACTGACGAACATGGTAAATATTTCGATCAGAAGGTATATCGCTTTATGATTGTCTCTTTATTGTACATGTGTGAATCTAGGACAGATATTATTCTTAGTGTTTGCATGTGTGCCCATTTCCAAGCAACACCGAAGGAATCACGCCATAAGGGTGTGAAGCGTATTCTTCGATATCTTGCCCACACACTAACCCTTGGATTATGGTACCCCAAGGGCTCAGATCTTGATCTTATTGTATATTCTCACTCTGACTATGCTGGGGATCGCGTGGATCGCAAGTCAACATCACGCACATGCCATTTCCTTGGACGATCCCTAGTCTATTGGTCCTCGAAGAAGCAGAACTACGTGTCACTATCTACTGTTGAAGTTGAGTACATTGATTTTGGATCCTATTGTGCCCAATTGTTGTGGATGAAGCAAACCATCCAGTACTATGCATCAACATGAAGAATGTGCCTCTCTACTGCAACAATGAGAGTGCCATCAAAATTGCTCACAACCCTTTTGAACACTCGAATACAAAGTACATTCTGACGTCATCATTTTCTTCGTGATCATGTGTTGAAGGGTGACATCTTCATCGACCACGTGAAGACTGGAGACCAGGTGGCTGATATCATCACTAACCCCTTGGATGAAAATAGATTTTGCAAGTTGTGTTGTGAGCTAAGTATCTTAGAATCTTCGAATGTTCTTTGAAAGGACACACATCCAAACGGTTATGCAAAATTGATGACTTAGATGTGCAACACACGAAGTAACATTTTTCTTCAATCAATGAAGACTAACCCTCTAAGTGCGAAGAAATCAATGAAGAATTTGATTCTCACGACCCTACGACAGTTGCACGTGGTGTCTGAAATCATCACAATTCTTATACGGTGGGTCGCACCACCAACCATAGTTAAAATTCTTCAAATTGAGTTCTTCTTAATTTTTGCAATTTCTTCAAATCTTCAAATTCCTCAAAAATTCAAAATTCTTCAAACTTCACAATTGGTGTTCTTCATTGAATATATATAGATTTGATTTTTAGTGTCCTCAACAACATTCACTTATAGCTTATTCTTCAAGTTGATTTTTCGTCTAAGTGAATATGATCAGTCCCGTTCCCCCTCTATGATGAACTCAACACAATATGTTCAGAAATTATTCATATGCATTCTATTTGAAACCCGTTAAAAGTCTTCATCGTGTCCTTGTGAACTGGAGAATTTGTGAATGGAACAATAATATTTTCATGTCAAATGTTGGCGGTTGCTTCTCAATCCTATCCCACTTCCCACGACTGGATTAAAATATTCACCCACAATCCCCCATGATCTCCACTACTTTGTACGTGGTTGACACATGTCGATAGGATAGGAAGGGGCAGGGGTATATATGTCCAAATTCCTCGGGTAGTTCAGTTATTCACTCCCGCTATAAATACTCCTCCCCTTTCGTTGTTTCTCGGTTACTCCGCTCGATCTCACTCCCATCGCTCTCGAGTTTTGACCTAGCACCACCGCAAATCTTCATCATCGTTGGAGAGGAAGAGCTTCACTGCCTTGACCTCCTCGCCATCGTACTCGCGTAGGCTGCGGAAATCTTCACACCATCGCTGCCGTAGGTGTATTTCGCTGCCAAGTTAGGGCACGGAAGATTTTAACTACCGAGCTTCTCCCCTTCCACTCCTAGTTCGTCGTGTTCTTCACAAAGGGTAGTTAAAATCTAATTTTACTGCCCTATTTGATCTTTATATTTCCACAAAATCTGCAAAAGGTGTTTTTTCTTCATTAGTCCATTCTATAAAAACCGTAAAGCTTCTTTCCCTTGATCTATTTCTCTAAGTTATGATTTTCTTCAATATTCCCCAATTGTGTGGATTATCAAATCTGCACAACTTTGGAACCTAAGTCAAGAACACTTAGTGAAATTCTTCATGACATCTATGGTCAAATTCCTCAACGTATGATACTTCTGAAAATTTCTAAGAACCCATATGACCTCTTCAAATTCCTTGCACCTATAATCTGTTCACACGTACGAATGTCTACTGATGAATTTCTAGGTTCTTATCAACTCAACTCATTTGCGG
The DNA here is from genome assembly GCF_904849725.1 of Hordeum vulgare subsp. vulgare. Lineage (NCBI taxonomy): Eukaryota > Viridiplantae > Streptophyta > Magnoliopsida > Poales > Poaceae > Hordeum > Hordeum vulgare. The sequence continues at coordinate 243,191,248 of NC_058522.1, forward strand.
CATTCCTCAAATAAAAAATGCATACTTCTTCATAATCATCAAAAGTTCAAAGTCCTCGTTTGAAGAAAAAGGCAAGTGGTAAAAGACCTCAAAAAGGAGGAAAGAAGCGTGATGTAAACGCTGCCTTTGAAATTCCTGAGGACCTATACGGTGAATAATTGTCATGCCCAAGATGCGACCCTATCCTCAATTTGGCACGAGGGCCTCGTTAGGGATAGAAGCGCATCTCGTCGTGTCGCAAGAATGGATATCGTTACAAGTACATGTACTGAAAAGAAAAGACATATTAAGAGTTGGCTTACACTCGCCACAAGCTACATCAGAGTCACATCAGTACATTACATAATCATAAAGAGTAAGAGCAGGGTCCGACTAGGAATAAAAACAAACGAAAAAAGAAGAACGACGTCCATCCTTGCTATCCTAGGCTGCCGGCCTGGAACCCATCCTAGATCGATGAAAAAGAAGAAGAAGAAGCAACTCCAAATGAACAATCAACGCGCTCGCGTCAAGTAACCTTTACCTGTACCTGCAACTGGTGTTGTAGTAATCTGTGAGCCACAGGGGACTCAGCAATCTCATTTCCAAAGGTATCAAGACTAGCAAAGCTTAATGGGTGAGGTATGGTTAAGTGGTGAGGTTGCAGCAGTGGCTAAGCATATATTTGGTGGCTAAACTTAAGAGTACAAGAAATAAGAGGGGGAAGATCTACGCATAGCGTACGTGAACTACGAATGATCAAATGAATGATCCTGAACACCTACCTACGTCGGACATAACCCCACCGTGTCCTCGATCGCAGTAAGAACTCACGAAAGAGACAGTCACGGTTACGCACACAGTTGGCATATTTTAATTAAGTTAACTTCAAGTTACCTAGAACCAGTGTTAAACAAAGTTTCCACGTTGCCACATAACCGCAGGCACGGCTTTCCGAAAAGATTTAACCCTGCAGGGGTGCTCCAACTAGTCCATCACAAATTACCACAAGCTGCATAGAAATCCTCAATCACGAAGCTCGCGATCTCGTCGGATTCCTTAGTGTAAAACCTCAACTCTGAGATTACCCAAAGCATCACAGGATTCCCGATGCACAAGATATCTCGTCAAAGGCAAAACTAATCCGGCAAGGCCGCCCGACGTGTCGACGATCCCGATAGGAGTCGCGTACCTCGTTCTCAGGACACGACGGATGAGCTAGACGTCGGGATCGCTAAACCTCCGGATGACCAGAGGGGCGCCGGACATCGCTCGGGTGGGACCAACACTCATGAGGAGCACTGGCCCGGGGGTTGATTAAATTATCCTCGGGGTCCGAAAAGTCCCTATGCAATTTTATTAGGTGTTTAGGCAAATGTAGTACCAAAGTTGGGCCTTGCCAGACCAGCTTTAATCTAAAACGAATTATCAAGGGGGTCCCCATAACAACCCCGTTCGTGTTAGGAGCGCTCAATTATGGAACATAACACCGGTAGCCGAAACTAAGGGGGCAAAGGTGGAACAAAACACCAAGCTAGAAAGGTCGAGCCTTCCACCTTTTACCAAGTATATAGGTGCATTAAATTAAATAGCATTTAATATGGTGATATAACAAGGAACCCATGCTTTCACAGGGAAGCATCTGCACCTGCAACTAGCAACGCTAACACAGGGTTAAGCAAGCAGTAACATAGCCAATCAGTGGTTTGCTAGGTTGAACAGGTTGAAGGTTTCATGGCATTGTTGAGAGGCTGATGTATAACATGTGGTAGGCAACGAGACATAATCGGTAGAAACGGTAAACTAGCATGGCAATGATAGTAATGGTATCTGGGGAAATGGTCATCTTGCCTGAGATCCCGCTTGGAAGAAGAATGCCTCCGTGAAGGAGACGAACCGACGTAGTTGAACTGGTCCTCACAATCCGGCACGCTGCGGAACTCTAACGAGACGAAGCAAACCGGAAACACAAGTCAACACACGGAATTCACCACACGATGCACAACACAAATGATGCATGAGCAGCTGAATACATGCAAGTCACGGCATGACAAATCACACAATCAAACACTACACATTAAGTGAAGTTCAATATGCAACAAGTTGCATATTGACGAAACTCCACGTTAATTATTTAGTTCTATCCCGATTAGATACCCGGCAATATAAAATGTGGTTAAACATGTCAAGAGGTGAAGCGTAATTAAACTACCTATCTAAGCATTTTAAATGAGGTCGGAAATGAGATATAGCACCTCCGAGACGACCTCACATGTTAATTTACAATTCTGTCCACATCTGAACTAACACCTTTAATTAGTTGTTAAACAGAAAAACAAATAGGTTCACGTCATTCTATGCGTCATTTCAAGCAATCTACACATAAAGAACATCTCCAACGGAGCTACGGATCAAAAGTTACAAGCACCACAAGATATGATGGCATGAATGCAATATGTGTGCAACGTCGGCTACGAGCACTTCAAAACATACAACCAGCAAGAGAAAATGAAACTACACGAGATTCTAAGCAAGTTTCATGTAGGAATCGATCAAATCGGACCTACGGTTCAACAACTACGAGCAAAACAAGTAAACACTACAATCTGCCAAAATCAGCCACATAGCATTTTCTACGCCCCACACCTACGAGCTACACAACTCCGATAAACTCAAGCAAAGCATGACACGAAAGAGGGCAAGAAGCACTACTACAAACAACTAACAACAACTAGCATGGCATCATGGATCACTAGGGAAAGAAGACACAAAATGGCATCCCACACACTATTTCAGACTTGGTGAAAATAACACCTCACGAAAGTGCAGTTTTCGATCTGAAGCAATATTGACAGCAGCAAAACCTATAGCTACAGGACTCCAAATGGCATGAAAATTCACAGCATGCTAGAGAAACACAAGGGGTACAACTAACTCCATTGGACCAACCTCAAAAGAGCTACCCATCACAAGTTACAACCAAGACAAGACAGCAACAAATAATAACAGATTCCAGACTTAGAAATATTTCAGCTCCTCCAAATCAGCACTATTTCTAGCAACTTGACAGCAAGCAAAACACACCTAAACATGCATTTCCATTGCAACCAAAAATACGAGGGGCTAGACTAAACACCCAAGAACAACTCCCTAGTTGACAACTCCTTCAAAGGAAGCACGGAATAAATCCTACGAATTAAACAAAAGAGCATCACGGCAAAATATCGCGCGAACTAACTTGCTCTAATGCTAAAACTAATTGCATAGAAAAATCACATGGATTTTTCTACCCCAAAAACATATATAAATATGTGGGGTTGCACAACAAAATAAAGCCACACATAAATGCGAGAAAAATAACCTATACACGGGAAAATAAACTACCGGCAAACCCTACACGCAAAAATACCAAAGTCTATTCTAAAATACATGGAAAATGGTTGATAAAACATGGGCATTTTATTTATGGCATACGAGCACTTCGAACACGCGCGAAAAATTATTACGGGACGAAACCTATAGGAACATCACGCTAACCTATGCATACGACACGTCAAACAACGTCAAATACTTATGCAAGTTTTATAAACGAATTCTACGTGAAAATCTACGACAAATACATATCTAATTCATCGCGATCCGACATACGGATTAAAAGATACGGACATTCTAATATACCTATATTCTGGAATTAATATAAGTTCCGAAATTTACTAAATTTCTTACGGGCCGGACAGGGGGCGCAACCTAACTAACAAGTGCTCTGCCCAAGAAGGGGGAGGATCTATTGGGCCGAAGCGGTGGAGGCTGCTGTTGCTGGCGAGCTGGGCCGAGGGGAGGGAACCGGCCCAGGCTAGGTGGGAGGCGGTCAACGGCGAGCGAACGAGGCTGCCCTCGCTCTCCCAATCTCGATCTAGTCGCGGCGGCGGCTGGTCCGGGAGATCCCGACGGAACGACGCCGGGCAGCGGCTGCCGGCGGCCTCCACGGCGGCGCAGGGACCCGGCGAGGCACCCCCAACCGGCGGCGAGCTCGGGAAGGAGGAGCCTATGGCGCGACTGCCGCATCTCTCGGGCCGGCGGGAGGTAGAAGGCGGCGACGCTCTGGCGAGGGGCTGGCAGCTGCGGGGCAGCGCGGCTGGCGGCGGCCGGATCTGGCGCGGAGGCGGGGCAGAGAAGGGCGACGAGGCCCCGCTGGTATGGGGCGCAAGCGACGGCGCGGCTCGCTGGGGAGCCCGGGGGCACATCGGGGCGGCGGCGGCTTGGGCCCGGGCGGGCCAGCCGTGGGCCTGGCGGGCCCTGGCGGTGGGAGGAGACTGGTGGGAGGAGAGAGACTAGGGTTTCGGGGTTAGGTGGCACGGATTTCGAGGTAGTGGAAAGGGCTGCCTAAAAAAATATGATGGAGGGGGTATTTAGAGAGAAAAGAGGGGCTCGGTTAACCGGAATCGCGTTCCGGATCCAACCGTGCGGTCGGATTCAGACGATTCCACACGCGGGAATGGGTACGTGGCCGTGTAGGGTGGTTTACCGGAGACAAGAGGGAGAACGGGCGGCGCGGCAACGAATTTTAAAACACCGACAGACGTCCGATGGTAGACCGAATACGGTGCCGCTACGGTCAACCGTTCGGGTACCACACGAACTCCGATCGTGATGAAATTCGATAGGCGGCCTGGCTATAACTAATCACAACCGCATGCCAAGTTTCACCCCGATCAGAGAAAGTTTTACGCACACTTTTAAAAACAGGGATTTGACAATGCCGCGGGCGCGTGCGAGTGCGGTTGGACTCAGAACGGACAACGACGAGAACCGGCAACTACTAACGGATGCAAGTTTGAAAACTGGCGGCAACGGAGATGTCGATGCAATGTAGATGATGCGCATGATGCGATGATGATGCGACAAAAGAAAATAGACACACGACGAAAACGGAAAGAAAAGGGGAATCTTCTGGAACGTCGGCATCGGGCTGTCACAACTCTCCTACACTACAAGAGGATCTCGCCCCGACATCCAAGAATGAAAGGGGGAGAGGATGAGAAGTAAAGAGGTAAAACTTTAGTCGCTTCTTTGACAAAAGAGTGAAACCAACGATCGTTGAAGGTTGCAAAGAGATGAGGATTGATATAAGAAAGAAGGAAGAATTCACGAAAAATTTCGGCAACACTTCGGTAGGAAAATGGGACAAAAAATTCGAAAAGGTGGAAGAAATAGACAATATTCACAACAAGCAAGTAAATAGAGCAAGGGAACACCAAGATCTTGATAGAACAACATAATAGACCCAAAAGAGCAACATCACAATGCCTCCGGAACAAGAGAATATGAACTAACTCAAGCGGAATAAGAGAATGAAGAAAAGAATGACCACTACTAACTCAAATGAACTTGGCAAGCATCCTTGCAAGGAGAATTGAACGAAGTTGTTGGAAAACAACAACGAAAAGAACAAGATAGTAGTGGGCTTATGAAAATCATCTCACATTTATGAGGTGACAACCAACCACTAAAAGAAACAAGGATTGATTGGGAGAAACAAGATATGAACAATTCTTACACCTATAGGATACATTGAGAACTTGGATTGATGACAAGCACCATGATAGCACAATCAATAGGAAAAGCTTTAAGTGAAATCCCAAACCAAGATAGCTCAATGGAGAAATCCTGGGTTGAAAATATCTCATGATCATAGAATTGGTGGGTTTAATTATCTCATTTTTGAAAGGAAAACTCTTCGAGGCTCCTACACTAACAAGAATGCTATAACACCACCTCAAGGATAAGGAAAGAACAATTGCACCTATAAATGCAAGAGAAAGGATAGTTGAGGTACTCCAACAAGAATCTTGAAGACCACTTAAGAAAGAATGAAATCTTGATGAACCACCGTATACAAATGAATGATGCAAAAAATATGAAGGTAGAAAAGAATAAGATTATGGCCTTGACAAGATATAGATGAAGTTTCACAAAGAGATACTTAAAAGAACTAGGAACTCCGGAAAAGAAATATAGGCACTTGAGAAAAGGAATTGATATCATGAGCCACTCTGGAAAAAGAATACAGATACTACCAACAAGAATAAGAATTATGTTATGCTCATCCTTCATCAAATTAAATTGATGACAAGCAACGGTTTTAGCATACATCTTATTCTTCTTGAAGGAAACTTGACGAGACAGAGAGATAAGCACCACTTGAAGCACAATTGAAGGAAGCACCGGTAAGAATTGAAATGAATGAGGCAACCATCCATGAATGGAAATACATTAGAATGAAGAGATCATGAGCCACCTGAGAGAAAACTTGAACAAGGCACGGTATAATCGAGAGACGAACGAAGAGACAACAATTGAGTAGAATTGAGGATGAAAGCTGAAAGTTGAGAACGAAGAATCTTCCAAAATGATGGCCTTCGGGGGATCGAGAAATAAAAACAACTTAGAAATGCACCGGATAGCAAGAAATGGATTCTCATGATTGGGAACAAATTCAAGATGATAACACGACGCTGAAATGAATAATCTCCAAGAGAATGGACCAAGATTTGATAGAAACACTCCTTCAAATTTTCAATGGAGAGAATGACGAGAAGAACATCACCAAGAATAACTAAGACACTCCGGAATAAAGAAAAATGCAAGGTTGAGCCAATATGAGAATTAATTCTAATAGGTATTGGAGAAGGGATATGTCTGATGAAATTCATACTTACATCATAGTTGAAAAGAATTAAAGATCTCCGGGAAAAATTAAAAGAGTCAGGAAAGATCCTGGGATAACCTGTGGGTTATGAACCCACTCGAAGAAACCACCGTTAGAAAAGATAGCTTAGAAGAGAGATATTGCACCGGTATGAAGAGAACTAGATGAGGTTAGCACCTCGAAATAATTAAAAAGACTGGAAAGAAGAACTACAGAGATAACTTCAATGCTCCGGATCAAAAAGAGAGAAATAAATACCAAGATAGGCTCAAATAATCTCCAACATCGAAAAGAATTACAAGGACGAAAAGGATATGATGAACACAGACGACAGAAATAAATTCACCGGGAAGGAACAAAATGAAGGAATGATGAACTCGACTCCTGAGAATGTTCACAATGAATCACCGGCTACAAAAAGGAAGAAGAGATAGAGGAAGCATCACTGAATAAGAAGGCACTTGGATGAAATCCAAACACTGAAGAAAAGGGCGGGAGGGCGGGGAAAAACAAAAACAACTTGGGTCAGATGAGCTGAACACCGTAATAAAATGCGAGAATGATCTTGCAAATATTAAAGAGGATTGAATTCACTGAAGAGAAGCACACCGATTGGAAAAGAATTAACATGACGACTCCGGTTGACAAGAATGATAAGACAATTGATTGAGCAAAAGAATTAGTACTCTCATAAAAATATGAGAACACCACTTGGAAAGGTCTGAAATCACCAGTTGACATCGAAGCAACTCGAATTACCATATTCAACACAACAAAGGATGCGGCTTACAATTAGCCAGAACAAACTCATGAGAAAGATTTCGTCCGATATTTTCGAGGACAGGAATCCACTAGATGTCGAACCCCAACCTAACATCATGCACTTGTTAGAAGATTGTCCTATAAGCAACTACTAGAATCCCCACCTATGAATTCCTGAAATATCTGGTCATGCAATCTGGTATACGGATACAAGGAGTAATAATCACAAAACTCCTATACTAACCCGTCACCTGTATCACATCCGTCAACACACGACCAGAATCTCGGACCTTCCTCTACAATAGACCCTCGTGGTCACACTGATACAAAGTATGGCAGTACTCCCGAACAATCTGCACCAGTACTGGGGACATCGGGGTTATCTTGCCACTACTAGTATTGAAGCAATTACGAACATCCTTCGTTCTGAGATACTAAGAAATCTGAATGATAATGATGTGCTCAAGAATCCCCTGGAGCTCAAATCCCCTGAAACTTAAAGCAGATAGAAGGCACTAAGACAGAACTCCGTCACATCGGCATCATATAGATTCCAAAAATATCCGCGTGATCCTAAAAAAATTGAGTGGGAAGAGAAGTAGAATTAAATTATTACGTCAAGATTCCTCACCAGAGCATAGAAGAGGAGAAAAAAAGAATCCTACTCTCCGATATATAACTAGACTCAAAGTAGTTTTTTCACTAGACTCGACTCGGCCAAGTTCGATCAATCAAGGGGGCTCCTAGGTCGGTACTGCTCTGATACCAACTTGTCACGCCCAACATGCGACCATATCCTCAATTTGGCACGAGGGCCTCGTCAGGTATAGAAGCGCATCTCGTCGTGTCGCAAGAATGGATATCGTTACAAGTACATGTACTGAAAAGAAGAGATATATTAAGAGTTGGCTTACACTCGCCACAAGCTACATCAGAGTCACATCAGTACATTACATAATCATCAAGAGTAAGAGCAGGGTCGGACTACGGACGAAAACAAACGAGAAAAGAAGAACGACGTCCATCCTTGCTATCCCAGGCTGCCGCCCTGGAACCCATCCTAGATCGATGAAGAAGAAGAAGAAGAAGAAGAAGAAGAAGCAACTCCAAATGAACAATCAACGCGCTCGCGTCAAGTAACCTTTACCTGTACCTGCAACTGGTGTTGTAGTAATCTGTGAGCCACAGGGGACTCAGCGATCTCATTTCCAAAGGTATCAAGACTAGCAAAGCTTAATGGGTGAGGTATGGTTAAGTGGTGAGGTTGCAGCAGCAGCTAAGCATATATTTGGTGGCTAAACTTACGAGTACAAGAAATAAGAGGGGGAAGATCTACGCATAGCGGACATGAGCTGCGAATGATCAAATGAATGATCCTGAACACCTACCTACATCCGACATAACCCCACCGTGTCCTCGATCGGAGTAAGAACTCACGAAAGAGACAGTCACGGTTACGCACACAGTTGGCATATTTTATTTAAGTTAACTTCAAGTTATCTAGAACCAGTGTTAAACAAAGTTTCCACGTTGCCACATAACCGCGGGCACGGCTTTCCAAAAAGATTTAACCCTGCAGGGGTGCTCCAACTAGTCCATCACAAATTACCACAAGCCGCATAGAAATCCTCAATCACGAAGCTCGCGATCTCGTCGGATTCCTCAGTGGAAAACCTCAACTCTGAGAATACCCAAAGCATCACGGGAATCCCGATGCACAAGATATCTCGTCAAAGGTAAAACTAAGCCAGCAAGGCCGCCCGACGTGTCGACGATCCCGATAGGAGTCGCATACCTCGTTCTCAGGACACGACGGATGAGCTAGATGTTGGGATCGCTAAACCTCCGGGTGACCAGAGGGGCGCCGGACATCGCTCGGGTGGGACCAACACTCATGAGGACCACTGGCTCGGGGGTTGATTAAATTATCCTCGGGGTCTGGAAAGTCCCTATGCAATTTTATTAGGTGTTTAGGCCAATGTAGTACCAAAGTTGGGCCTTGCCAGACCAGCTTTAATCTAAAACGAATTATCAAGGGGGTCCCCATAACAACCCCGATCGTGTTAGGAGCGCTCAATTATGGAACATAACACCGGTAGCCGAAACTAAGGGGGCAAAGGTGGAACATAACACCAGGCTAGAAAGGCCGAGCCTTCCACCTTTTACCAAGTATATAGGTGCATTAAAATAAATAGCATTTAATATGGTGATATAACAAGGAACCCATGCTTTCACAGGGAAGCATCTGCACCTGCAACTAGCAACGCTAACACAGGGTTAAGCAAGCAGTAACATAGCCAATCAGTGGTTTGCTAGGTTGAACAGGTTGAAGGTTTCATGGCATTGTTGAGAGGCTGATGTTTAACATGTGGTAGGCAACGAGACATAATCGGCAGAAACGGTAAACTAGCATGGCAATGATAGTAATGGTATCTGGGTAAATGGTCATCTTGCCTAAGATCCCGCTTGGAAGAAGAATGCCTCCGTGAAGCAGACGAACCGACTTAGTCGAACGGGTCCTCACAATCCGGCACGCTGCGGAACTCTAACGAGACGAAGCAAACTGGAAACACAAATCAACACACGGAATTCACCACACGATGCACAACACAAATGATGCATGAGCAGCTGAATACATGCAAGTCACGGCATGACAAATCACACAATCAAACACTACACATTAAGTGAAGTTCAATATGCAACAAGTTGCATATTGACGAAACTACACGTTAATTAGTTAGTTCTATCCGGATTAGATACCCGGCAATATAAAATGTGGTTAAACATGGCAAGAGGTGAAGCGTAATTAAACTACCTATCTAGGCATTTTAAATGAGGTCGGAAATGACATATAGCACCTCCGAGACGACCTCACATGTTAATTTACAATTCTGTCCAGATATGAACTAACACCTTTAATTAGTTGTTAAACATCAAAACAAATAGGTTCACGTCATTCTATGCGTCATTTCAAGCAATCTACACATAAAGAACATCTCCAACGGAGCTACGGATCAAAAGTTACAAGCACCGCAAGATATGATGGCATGAATGCAATATATGTGCAACGTCGGCTACGAGCACTTCAAAACATACAACCAGCAAGAGAAAATGAAACTACACAAGATTCTAAGCAAGTTTCATGTAGGGCTCGATCAAATTGGAGCTACGGTTCAACAACTACGAGCAAAACATGTAAACACTACAATCTGCCAAAATCAGCCACATAGCATTTTCTACGCCCCACAACTACGGGCTACACAACTCCGATAAACTCAAGCAAGGCATGACACGAAAGAGGGCAAGAAGCACTACTACAAACAACTAACAACAACTAGCATGTCATCATGGATCACTAGGGAAAGAAGACACAAAATGGCATCCCACACACTATTTCAGACTTAGTGAAAATAACACCTCATGAAAGTGGAGTTTTCGATCTGAAGCAATATTGACAGCAGCAAAACCTATAGCTACAGGACTCCAAATGGCATGAAAACTCATAGCATGCTAGAGAAACACAAGGGGTACAACTAACTCCATTGGACCAACCTCAAAAGAGCTACCCATCACAAGTTACAACCAAGACAAGACAGCAACAAATAATAACAGATTCCATACTTAGAAATATTTTAGCTCCTCCAAATCAGCACTATTTCTAGGAACTTGAGAGCAAGCAAAACACACCTAAACATGCATTTCTATTGCAACCAAAAATACGAGGGGCTAGACTAAACACCCAAGAACAACTCCCTAGTTGACAACTCCTTCAAACGAAGCACGGAATAAATCCTACGAATTAAACTAAAGAGCATCACGGCAAAATATCGCACGAACTAACTTGCTCTAATGCTAAAACTAATTGCACAGAAAAATCACGTGGATTTTTCTACCCCGAAAACATATATAAATATGTGGGGTTGCACAACAAAATAAAGCCACACATAAATGCGAGAAAAATAACCTATACACGGGAAAATAAACTACCGGCAAACCCTACATGCAAAAATACCAAAGTCTACTCTAAAATACATGGAAAAATGGTTCCCAAAACATGGGCATTTTATCTATGGCATACGAGCACTTCGAACACGCGCGGAAAATTATTACGGGACGAAACCTATAGGAACAGCACGCTAACCTATGCAAATGACACGTCAAACAACGTCAAATAACTATGCAAGTTTTATAAACGAATTCTACACGAAAATCTACGACAAATACATATCTAATTCATCGCGATCCGACATACGGATTAAAAGATACGGACATTCTAATATACCTATATTCTGGAATTAATATAAATTCCGAAATTTACTAAATTTCTTACGGGCCGGACAGGGGGCGCAACCTAACTAACAAGTGCTCAGGCGGTGGATAGAGGCAGGGGGTAAAGGAGGCTCACCTTGGCGGGCTCGGCCCAAGAAGGGGGAGGATCTACTGGGCCGAAGCGGTGGAGGCTGCTGCTACTGGCGAGCTGGGCCGAGGGGAGGGAACCGGCCCACGGTAGGTGGGAGGCGGTCAACGGCGAGCGAACGAGGTTGCCCTCGCTCTCCCGATCTCGATCTGGTCGTGGCGGCGGCTGGTCCGGGAGATCCCGACGGAACAACGCCGGGCGGCGGCTGCCGGTGGCCTCCACGGCGGCGCAAGGACCTGGCGAGGCACCCCCAACCGGCGGCGAGCTCGGGAAGGAGGAGGCCTATGGCGCGACTACCGCATCTCTCGGGCCGGCAGGAGGTAGAAGGCGGTGACGCTCCGGCGAGGGGCTAGCTGCTGCGGGGCGACACGGATGGCGGTGGCCGGATCTGGCGCGAAGGCGGGGCAAAGAAGGGCGACGAGGCCCCGGCGGTATGGGGCGTAGGCGGCGGCGCGGCTCGCTCGGTGGCTTGGGGGCAGATCGGGGCGGCGGCGGCTCGGGCTCGGGTGGGCCAGCCGTGGGCCTGGCGGGCCCTGTCGGTGGGTGGAGACTGGTGGGAGGAGAGAGACTAGGGTTTCGGGGTTAGGTGGCACGGATTTCGAGGCAGGGGAGAGGGCTGCCTAAAAAAATATGATGGAGGGGGTATTTATAGAGAAAAGAGGGGCTCGATTAACCGGAATCGGGTTCCGGATCCAACCGTGAGGTCGGATTCGGACGATTCCGCATGCGGGAATGGGTACGTGGCCGTGTAGGGTGGTTTACCGGAGACGAGAGGGAGAACGGGAGGCGCGGCAACGAATTTTAAAACACCGACAGACGTCCGACGGTAGACCGAATACGGTGCCGCTACGGTGGATCGTTCGGGTACCAGACGAACTCCGATCGCGATGAAATTCGACAAGCGGCCTGGCTATAACTAATCACGACCGCATTCCAAGTTTCACCCCGATCGGAGAAAGTTTTACGCACACTTTTAAAAACAGGGATTTGACGATGCCGCGGGCGCGTGCGAGTGCGGTTGGACTCAGAACGGACAACGACGAGAACCGGCAACTACTAACGGGTGCAAGTTTGAAAACTGGCGGCAACGGAGATGCCGATGCAATGGAGATGATGCGCATGATGCGATGATGATGCGACAAAAGAAAATAGACACACGACGAAAACGGAAAGAAAAGGGGAATCTTCTGGAACGTCAGCATCGGGCTGTGACAATAATGTACTCCTGATGAGGAAGCATATGGGGAAGAGACCACACAACAATGCACAACGCACCTGCAAAAGATTGAGAGGAGATGGGCAAAGGAGTGGAGGGCATACAGATATGTGAGTCCCAACTATATGAAGAAATTTGCAGTAAACCCTCCTTGCCAAAGGACTCCATTGGCTGAAGGCCAAAGAGCCGATTCCACAAGCATCAGGCGAGGAGAGGAACTTCCTCAAGAACAGGCAAAGCACCAGGCAAAACTGCACAAGCAAGACATTGATGCAGTGAAGAAACTCAATCTGGACTCTCAAGTTGTTGTTGTTGAGGCCTGTGCAAGTTGCGAAGGGACAAAAAAGGCTATATCAAAGAAATATGCCATGAAGCCAAAGTCTTCAAGCTCAATGCCTTCATGGCCAAGTTCCTTTGTTGCAAAGTCCTCAGTCTAAATTACTCAAGCAACTTCCTCAAGGGCAGATTCACTATCCTCTATGGTTGCAATTTCTTCCACCGCTGCCACCAAAGCATCAACTCCAGTAAATCTTGCAACGTGTCAACGGGCTGCTGTTTTTTCAGTTGCCACAGGGGCATCAACAACTGCTCATCTCACACTTCTTCAAGTGCTACTACTCTGAAGACAAAGATGACTTTTGGATGAGGTCAAAGACCACGTCCTCATAAGAAGCAGGTTGTCTTTCATGTTCCCTCAGCATGTGAGGATGATGAAGCTGATGACAAAGAACTTGTTGAAATCATCAGAAACAAGAAACAGAGAGCAAATCCCTCTTCTTATGGATCCAAAGGATGTGCTTGATTTCATCGACATATGGCACGAAGATCCAAACACGCCTATTGATGATTTGAATTTGTCACCTGGTCCAAGTCATGTTTTGATAACTTTCATAACTGAAGAAAAGTGGAAATATGACACTGCACACCAAGTCAGAAGATCTCAGCTACACAAAGAATTGTTCTAGAAGAACAACATTCTCAGCTTAACTCGTGAGCAACTTTTTGCAATGCAAAAGAGATCAAAAATATCAGAATGAATATGACGGCTAGAATGCGTTCTGGAAGGGTGCTAAGGTCATATTCGTCAACAAAGCAAATGTTGTCTTAGCTTATCACAATGCCAGGGTTTCAGCAAGATCACAACCACAAATTCCTCACGCTAGCTCATCCGCTCAGCCTGCTGAAGAACCTGCCAGGGCATCTAAAGAAATTTATCCTCCTGAAGGAAGAGTTAGGGCAACTTCCAATGTTGCACGTGAAGAACCAACACGGCTAGTTGTAGAATTTGTTGTGTCTAAAGAAATATCTAGGGTGACTACATCAATCGTATTTGAAGAGACTGCACCACCTTCATCCTCCACCACTGCTACTTCAAAATCCTCAAAGGTGAAGACAGTCACACTTCCTTCTGCATCGAAAGTGAAGAAAATCAAGACAATAGAAAAAGAGGGTGCTAAGAAAACAAAGGCATTTGAATCCAAAGAAGCTGCAAGAATGAAGAAACTGAGGATTATGCCACTTCCCTCAACTGAACCATTAGATTCACCGCCTATCTCTGTTGTGCCTTCCTTTGAGATGGTTCCATTTGGTGAAGACTATGTCTTACCAAACAAAGAAGATGAAGAAACCCACTCTGGTGCTTCCATAGAGCAAGTGGATGTACAAATTGAGATTCAAGAAAATGCATCACCTCCATAGGTATCATCGCCCGAGCCTCAGTTTACTACTGAAGAGGTTGTCATTGAAGAAATTGATGAGGATTTGGGCATTGGCTCAACAACTCCATTGATCAATGGTGAATATTGGGAATCAACACACCCAAATTCACCAATCACCACACCCTCACTTAAATTCCTCGGTCTCTTGCTCAAACTAAAGTAATTCTCACTTGATGTCAAGAACGTCCAACTCCACTCAGATCCATTCCTGAAGCAACTCCAGCTACATCATCTGAAGAAATAACCACCCAGACTGATGTTGGGGAATCAGTTGTTCAAATTCCTTAGTCTAGCAACGCTAAAACTATGCCTAGGGAAATTGTGGGGCGCTTGAAAGCAAATCTTCAGCCAAGACCCTCATTGCCATTCAAAATCAAAAAGAGACCCAAGTTCAACAAGGCTGATTTCTTTGCTGAGTGTCATTTCTTTACAGGTGCATCCCTATATGACTTATGCAGAATTAGAAGAAAGTGGTTCTGGACTTCAAATCAAATCAACTTCAATGCCCCAGTCTTGTTTGAGAAGAACAAAGAAATCCGGCATCGACAAATTCCTCGTGAGAACATGGAATCCATCCCATGCTTCACGCAATTTCTTCAAGTTCTCTTTGATGCAGGTCTGCTAGGATTTTTCAACGACATATGTGACCAGAATGAAGAGCTAATTCTTGAATTATATGGAACAATACACATCTGTGGTGAGGCTTCTGATATCAACATATGGGTCCTCAACTAGATGAATGAGGACACTCACTTCGAAGCACCAACTAGTGAATTGCTTCATGCTCTCCATGTTGATCCTCCTCAGGATGGTGCAAAACTTGTATATGTTGAACCTGAACTCCCAGATCATATGTTGCAAGTGTTGATGAAGCCATTGGTCGCTGCCATAGCTCCAAGAACAACCTTCATTGTGAAGGATTTGCTATATGTGCCTAGAATAGTGTATCACATATTGACCAAAACTCTCAGTCCTATCAAAGGCCACAACTCTAAAGAAGAATATGTTGTTGGCATCATGAAGAATCTGCTATTCAACATCATTCATGGGATTCCCATCAATATTCATGATTTCTGCATGCGGACTTTGGCCGATGTAGCAATGTCACCTTGTGAGTTGAAGCCTTATGTGCCTTGGATTATGAGATTCATCAAAAAAAGGTCTTCAATTAGGTATAAGGCAGACTTTGAGAATCACTTTAGCTTTTTGCCTCTAATGGAAGTCATTAAAAAGTCATTTTCCTTGGTTGAAGGAAAAGGCCAAGTTGTTCTTGATGAAGGCACTCGTTCGTTGGATTGCCAATTTTGTCGTGTCACATCTTATTCCACCAATGACGACACTTCCTCACAAGACTCTGCTGGAAAGACCTCATAGCAAAAGCCTCAAGGTTCTGCCCCTCGTGTGATGACTGATTGTGAACTTCTCTTAAGTCTTCATCAAAAAGTCGATCGCAGTCACAAGTGGGTCAACCGCCAGTTTGCATCAATTCTTCAAAACATCACAGTGATGCAAAACTCTATGCGGAAGAACCATTAATACGTGCATGAAATCTTCGACCGCACCCGGGGCATACTATCCCACCTCAAGAAAGCTAAAGAACTTGAGGAGATGAAGTTTCAACAGGACTTTGACTGGTCTTGGCCGCCATCAAGGAAGTAAAAGAAGCTCAAAGTTCATCAGCTTGTTACAAGCTCATATTGTTCATCGTGCAAGACGGATTAAGCTGAGGACCTTGACAACACTATTGGAGGCCGTGCTCCAACAAACGATCCCAACAACAACATTGTCCCTCCTTCACCACCTTCAAGATGAAATGCTTCAAGGGTGTTAGTTCTCAATTTCGTCCCTTTTGGTAACTTGATGACAAAGGGGATAAATTTGAGTTTGTCTTCGAGCGGGTCTTTATATATGGGCTAATTTTTGTTTAACTCACAACTCTCGCTCTTATGAAGTGTTTCTTTGAATGAGTTGTAAACTTAAGTCCGATGGTAGTCTGACTCTTTTGAATTATTTGTTGCATGTTTATTCCTCAAGTTCATTAATGCATGCATGTTGAATGTCGTGACACACCATTTGCCATCAAGCATTTCAAATTCCACAAGTTATATGTTAAACGTGTGTATGGATTACAAGATATGGGAGAGATCTCTGAGAGCTTATCTGCCATGTCCGTTTGCAATCCGAAGCAAATTCCTCAAATATGCACATCTTCACGGGGAGTTCCTCTATATCTTGCAATCAAATTCCTCACACTTTGTACTTACACTTCATATGTCTATCCCCGTTGAAAACTTAACCTATTTGTCAGCAATCACCAAAAAGGGGGAGATTGTAGGTGCATCTAGTACCCCTTAGGTATTTTGGTGTATTGAAGACCTACATGTTAAGGGACTAATGTGTTTTGTGAGTGTACATAAGTTCTATAAGTCGTTGGGGAGTTTGATATATCGAACAAATGTCGACCCCTAAAATTGTTTGTCTTCAACTGAAGAATTTGATGCTTTCTTGAAGACTTTGAAAATGAAGAATTTGGTGTGACCTTGAAGATATTGATGCGAGGACTATGAAGCTTGAAGACTTTGTTTTCTTAGTTTCTTTTCTCTTCTGTGAGTCATAGGAGACACCGTACTGTTAAAGGCGGTCGAGGTAATACTAAGGAAAAAATTCCAATTGATGTTCATCTCAAAGCCTACACATACCCAATCCTTCGAGTGAAGCCTTTGGAAATCTCTTGCAGACCAGTCAAGTTCTTTAGTTATAGAGACGATGTTCTTCTGGTCTCTCGGGAAATTTTTCTGACTAAGGATTTAGGATTTCACCAGTGTGAATTGCCTACCATGAGGAATATGATAGCTTTGAGGAATTTTATAGCTCGAATTCCAGTCATTGTTGTGCTTAGCGCCGGTTGTCCCAAAGGATCTTATCCTTACAACGGTTATATCATTAAGGGAATTCATGTCTTATCATGTTCGGTTGCACCCTGGCTATAAATAGCCACCCCTACAACCACTAGCCAGTTGGCTCCTCCAATAGAGAAATTGACAAGTGTCATTTATGGCAACCCATCCTCCGAGGACTTTGAGAGAAAATCATCAGTGAGAAAAAACCCAAAACCCCAACACCTAAAACCCAAAGTGATTGTGCATCACTGAAGAGATTGTTCCTGTGTGGAACGGACGCTTGTTATCTTTGAATATTATGCATCTTCCAGACGGTTAGGCATCATGATCTAATGCATCCAAGAGGAAATTGTGGATTGTTGGGTGACCGGATTTGTGAAGGTTTGGATGTATACCCTGGAGACTCACCACGAGTGATTGGGCGAGGTCTTTGTGAACTTATCTCAAGGAGAATACGATAAGGACTGTGTGTCCTGGGACTATGTGTCCTTTGGTTTCAATACCAAGCCGCTCCAAACCACACATACGACTGTCACGGCAGTTGGAACTAGGTTACCAAATCATTGTCTTCACTCAGCAACCTGTTCTACTTCCCCAACCCTTCCATTTCCTCAAGTACTTGTTGATGAATTTGATCATTACTGTTTGAAGACTTTGACTGGAGACATTCTCAATTCCCTCAATCCAAATTATTCAGTCACCTAGTCTAGGGCCTGCTTATGTTGTTCACACACTACTTGTACTTGGTGTATGTTTCATTTCATCATGATGACTATACTACTATTTTGTTATGCATGCACTTGACTACTTTATCCGCTGCTAGTATTTCCTCACTTAGCAAATTCCTCAAGAAGTAAATCCTCAGTGACGATTTTGTAAAAACTGCCTATTCACCCCCTCCAGTCGATATAACGCACTTTCACTTAGCATTGTTGAGAAAATGCACTAGTGGCAGTATGAACCATATGCCTTGTTTCCATGCATTGATACATCATTTTGTTGGTTGTTGACCACTTGCTACCTTGTCGTTTCTATATATACATATTACAAATACCTATTTCTACCATCCATATTACACTTGTATTACCATATGTGCGTGAAACTAGTGCACCTAAACAATTTACCATTGTATTGGGTGTGTTGGGACACAAGAGATTTATTGTATTCGATTACAGGGTTGTTTGAGAGAGGCCATCTTCATCCTACACCTCCCATGGATTGATAAACATTAGGTCGTCCACTTGAGGGAAATTTGTTGTTGTCCTATGCTATGGCAACAAAAGTCCTTTCCCGGCAATGGTGCCAGAAATCCTTTTGTCGTCTCTTGAGCTTGCGTTGGTTTTTCCCTTGAAGAGGAAAGGGTGATGCAGCACAGGAGCAGTAAGTATTTCCCTTAGTTTGAGAACCAAGGTATCAATCCAGTACGAGAATCTCGTCAAGTCCAGAGTACCTGCACATACACAAAAGAGCTTGCACCCAACGCTATAAAGGGGTTGTTAATCCCTTCAAGATTGATTGCAAAGTGAGATCTGAAGGCGGAAAGTGCAATGAAGTAAAAGTGTAAGGATGAAAATATGGTGTGGAGTGGACCGGGGGGCCATAGTGTTCACTAGAGGCTTCTCTCAAAATAGCAAGTATTACGGTGGGTGAACAAATTACTGTCGAGCAATTGATAGAACCGCGCAAAGTCATGACGGTATCTAAGGCAATGATCATACATATAGGCATCACGCCCGAGACAAGTAGACCGATACTTTCTGCATATACTACTATTACTCCACACATCGACCGCTATCCAGCATGCATCTAGTGTATTGAGTTCATGAAGCAAGATGACATGATGTAGAGGGATAATCTCAAACCAATGATGAAAACCCCATCTTTTTACCCTTGATGGCAACAACATGATACATGCCTCGCTACCCCTTCTGTCATTGGGTGAGGTCACCGCACGGTATGAACCCAAAACCAAGCACTTCTCCCATTGCAAGATTCATAGATCTAGTTGGCCAAACAAAATCCACAACTCGAAGAGAATTACAAGGATACAAAATCATACATAAGAGAGATCAGAAGAAACTCAAATAAGATTCATAGATAATCTGATCATAAATCCACAATTCAGCGGATCTCGACAAACACACCGCAAAAGAAGATTACATCGGATAGATCTCCATAAAGATCATGGAGAACTTTGTATTGAAGATCCAAGAGAGAGAGAATAAGCCATCTAGCTACTAGCTATGGACCCGTAGGTCTATGGTGAACTACTCACGCATCATCGGAGAGGTCATGGTGTTGATGAAGAAGCCCTCCGTGTCCGAATTTCCCCTCCGGCAGGGCACCAGAATGTGCCCCAGATGGGATTTTGTGGAGACGGAAGCTTGCGGCGGCAGAAAAGTATTTTCGATGATCTCCTGATTTTTTCTGGGATTTTAGGGAATATATAGGCGCAAAACCTAGGGCAGAGGAGGTCCAGGGGTCCCACAAGCCTGTGAGGCCTGGCCTCACCCCTTGCCGGGGCTGAGGGGTTTGTGGGGTCCCTGGGGACCCCCTGCCTTGGTTCTCACGTCTCCGGATCTTCTTTTGTTTCGGAAAAAACCTTTTTGGGGATTTTATTCCGTTTGGACTCCGTTTCAAATCTTCCTATGGAAAGGGTCAAAAACACGGAAAAAACAGGAACTGGCACTTGGCACTGAGTTAATAAGTTAGTCCCAAAAAAGATATAAAAGGCATATAAAACATCCAAAGTTTGACAAGATAATAGCATGAAACCATCAAAAATTATAGATACGTTGGAGACATATCAAGCATCCCCAAGCTTAACTCCTGCTCGTCCTCGAGTTGGGAAGTGATAAAGACTGAATTTTTGATGTTGAATGCTACCTAGCATAGTTGTATTTTGCAACTTCTTTCATGTGACTTGAATGTTCAGATCTGTAAGATTCAAAACAATAGTTTGCTATTGACATGAAAACAATAATACTTCAAGCAAACTAGCAAGGTAATCATGAACTTTCAAAATAACGAGGCCAAAGAAAGTTATCCCTACAAAATCATATAGTCTGGCTATGCTCCATCATTCTCACACAACTAATGTAAATCATGCACAACCCTGGTATTGGCCAAGTAATTGTTTTCGCACTCTTACTTTCTCGAACTTTTTATAACTATCACGGAATACATGAGCGTGAGCCATGGATATAGCACTATAGGTGGAATAGAGTGTGGTGGTGGTTGTGAGACAAAAAGGAGGAGATGGTCACATTGACTCGGCGTATCAAAAGGCTATGGAGATTCCCATTAATAGATATCAATGTGAATGAGTAGGGATTGCCATACAAGGGATGCACTAGAGCTCTAAGTATGTGAAAGCTCAAAAAGAGAACTAGTGGGTGTGCATCCAACTTGCTTGCTCACGAAGACCTAGGGCAATTTGAGGTAGCCCATCATTGGAATATACAAGCCAAGTTATATAATAAAGATTCCCACTAGCATATGGTAATGACAAAGTAAGAAGCTCTCAATCATGAAGAACATGGTGCTACTATGAAGCACAAGTGTGGAAAAAGATAGTAGCATTGTCCCTTCTCTCTTTTTTTCTGTTTTTTTATTTGGGCTCTTGGGCCTCTTTTTTTTCTCTCTTTTTTTATTTGGGCTCTTTGGCCTTTTTTATTATTTCCTCACAGGGACAATGCTCTAATAATGATGAGCATCACACTTTTATTTACTCACAGCTCAAGATGATGATGACTCTATAGGAAATGCTTCTGGCAGTGTACCGGGATGTGCAACGATCTAGCTTGGCGTATGATGTTGAAACATCTCGCTAGCTATCTTACGATCATGCGATGGCAATATGAGAGTGACGGCACAAGTCTTGAGACGGAACGGTGGGAGTTGCATGGCAATATATCTCGGAATGGCTATGAAAATGCCATAGTAGGTAGGTATGGTGGCTGTTTTGAGGAAGGCATATGGTGGGTTTGTGTACCGGCGAGAATTGCGTGGCACTAGAGAGGCTAGCAATGGTGGAAGGTGAAAGTGCATCTATACCATGGACTCACATTAGTCATGAAGAACTCTCATACTTGTTGCGAAAGTTTTTATTAGTAATTGAAACAAAGTGCTAAACGCATACTCCTAGGGGAAGGGTTGGTAGGTGTTAACCATCACGCGATCCCGACCTCAACACAAAGGATGACAATCAATAGATCAATTATGCTCCGACTTCCTAACATAGCGGTTCACCATACGTGCATGCTACGGGAATCACTAACTTCAACACAAGTATTTCTAGATTCACAACACCCTACTAACATAGCTCTTAATATTACCAAATCCATGTCTCAAAACTAATTGAGAGGAATCAAGACTTCTCTTTCTACTCAATGCACATGAAGATGGAGGTTTTTTGTATCCTCTTTGGGTACCTGTCACCTTTGGGACTACTTTCATAGCATAAGCCAACTACCAAGTCACGCACCGCCGTGCTCTAAAAGATCTAAGTGAAGCACATAGAGCAAAATTATCTAGCTCAAAAGATATAAGTGAAGCACGATGAGCATTCTAGCAAAATCACGATGAGTGCATGTCTCTCTCTAAAGGTGTGCAGCAAGGATGAATGTGACACAACAAAAAGAAAAGACTCCTAAGATACAAGATGCTCCAAGCAAAACACATATCATGTGGTGAATAAAAATATAGCTCCAAGTAATGTTACTGATGGATTGAAGACGAAAGAGGGGATGCCTTCCCGGGGCATCCCCAAGCTTAGGCTTTTTCGTGTCCTTGAATTTGGCTAGGGATGCCTTGGGCATCCCCAAGCTTGAGCTATTTCCACTCCTTATCTCTTTGTCCATAACAGCATCACCCAAAACTTGAAAACTTCACAACACAAAACTTAAACAAAAACTCGTGATAACATTAGCACAAGAAAACAAACTACCACCACTTTAGGTACTGTAGCAATCTTGATTTCTATTTATATTGGTGTTGGGCTACTGTATTCTCACTTTCCCATGGTTAGTACCCCCCCCCCCCCGATACTATCCATAGTTTCATCAAAACAAGCAACCAACTCAACAAAAACAGAATATGTCAAAAAAATTCCAGTTTGTAGCAATCTGTATACTTCGTATACTTATGGTACCTCAAAAATTCTGAAATATTACGACTGCCTGGGCAAAAGGCATATAAACCAGCAGCAAAAAGAATTAACTCAAAATCTATTTCTAAATAAAAAGGTAAAATCATATCGTGAGCGAAAACTTTCTGTCTTTTTCCAGCAGGATTAAACAACCCTCACAAAGACAAGTCATAAAGGTTTTGCTTGGCTCAAACACAAAAAGAAACACAAAAAACACAATCACAACAGAATTGTGGTGGTGTGGATGCAAGAAAACAGAAAGAAAAAGATAAATTCATTGGGTTGCCTCCCAACAAGCGCTATTGTTTAACGCCCTTAGCTAGGCATAAGGTGATAGAATCACGTATAGTCGTCTTTGGTGCTCAAACCATAAGTAAGAGAACACTCTTCAAGCTCATTAAAACCCAGAACATCACATAAAGACTTTGGAATCACGGAAACAGTAGTACCCAAATCACACAAAGCATTGCATTCATAGTTTTTGATTTTGATTTTGATAGTAGGTTCCCACTCATCATGAAGCATTCTAGGGATAGAGACTTCCAATTCAAGTTTCTCTTCAAGAGATTTTATCATAGCTTCGACGATATGATCGGTAAAGGCCTTGTTTTGGCTATAAGCGTGTGGAGAGTTTAGCATGGATTGCATCAAGTAAATGCATTCAATCAAGGAGCAACTATCATAATTGAATTCCTTGAAATCCAAAGTAGTAATTTCATTACTACTCAAAGTTTTAATATCTTCAACTCCACTTTCAATGCTTTTAGCATCAAGATAGATGGACTCCGAATCATTGGGGCGCTTTTCAACCAAGGTGGATTCATATCCAGCCCCATCATCATTAGGTTTGACACAAGAAAACAAAGATTCAATGGGAGTCACACCAAGCACTTTAAGATCTTCGTGATTCTTATCACGAGAACACGCCTTTTTAAGCCATTCATGTCTAGCACGAATTTGGGTGGTTCTTTCTTTGCTCTCAATCATGGAAACACGCATAGCTTTCAAAGTTTCATCCATATTGATCTTGGGAGGAGCGCATCTAACTTTCAAAGCATCAATATCACTAGACATTCTATCAACGCTCTTAGCCAAATCGTCAATTTTGAGTAGTTTTTCCTCTATGGACGCATTGAATTTTTTTTGTGAGTTGATAAACTCTTTGATATTACTCTCTAGATCAGAGGGTAATCTATTGTAATTTCCATGAGTGTTGTTGTAGGAGTTGCCAAAGTTATTAGAGGAGTTACTAGGAAAAGGCCTAGGAACATAGTTTCCTCTAAAAGCATTGTTGTTGCCAAAATTGTTCCTACCAACAAAATTAACGTCCAAGCTAGCGTTGCTACTCTCAATCAAGGAAGACAAGGGCATATCATTAGCATCTAAAGGAGCACTTCTACTAGCAACCAAATTCATTAACTCATCCATCTTAGCACTCAACGAGTTAATTTCTTCTATAGCGTGTACTTTCTTACTAGTAGGTGACCTTTCAGTGTGCCACTGAGAGTAGTTCGTCATGGTATTGTCTAGGAGTTTTTTGGCTTCTCCTAACGTGATTTCCATGAACGTTCCACCTAAGGCGGAGTCCAAGATATTTCTAGAAGCAAAATTCAAGCCAGCGTAGAAGATTTGTATAATCATCCAAAGACTCAAGCCATGAGCGGGACAATTTCTAATCATCAATTTCATACTCTCCCAAGATTGTGCAACATGTTCATGATCAAGTTGCTTAAAATTCATGATATCATTACGGAGAGAGATAATCTTAGCCGGCGGAAAATACTTGGATATATAAGCATCTTTGCACTTATCCCAAAAATCGATACTATTTTTGGGCAAAGACGAAAACCAAGTTTTTGCTCGATCTCGCAACGAGAAAGGAAAACGCTTCAATTTAGTCACATCATTATCCACATCTTTCTTCTTTTGCATATCGCAAAGCTCGATGAAGGTATTGAGATGGGATGCGACATCTTCACTAGGAAGGCCAGAAAATTGCTCTTTCATAACAAGACTCGGCAAAGCGGCATTGATTTCGTATGACTCCGCACTAGTGGCGGGAGCAATCGGAGTACTAATAAAATCATTATTATTAGTGTTCGAGAAGTCACAAAGTTTGGTGTTTTCAATCATGGTGACTTCGGCAAGCAAGCAAGCACATAAGCGAACAAAGGGCAGGCGAGAGAAAAGGGCGAACGAAAAGGCAAAGGAAAAAGGCAAATTTGTGAAGTGGGGAGAGGAAAATGTGAGGCAACTGGCAAACAAAGTAAATGCAAGAGATGAGTATGCGACACTTACTTGGATGAGTTCTTGACTTGATCCTCTCTGGCAACGGCGCCAGAAATTCTTCTGCTACGGCAAAAAAAGTCCTTTCCCGGCAATGGTGCCAGAAATCCTTCTGTCATCTCTTGAGCTTGCGTTGGTTTTTCCCTTGAAGAGGAAAGGGTGATGCAGCATAGGAGCAGTAGGTATTTCCCTCGGTTTGAGAACCAAGGTATCAATCCAGTAGGAGAATCTCGTCAAGTCCATAGTACCTGCGCAAACACAAAAGAGCTTGCACCCAACGCTATAAAGGGGTTGTCAATCCCTTCAAGATTGATTGCAAAGTGAGATCTGAAGGCGGAAGTGCAACGAAGTAAAAGTGTAAGGCTGAAAATATGGTGTGGAGTAGACCCGGGGGCCATAGTGTTCACTAGAGGCTTCTCTCAAAATAGCAAGTATTATGGTGGGTGAACAAATTACTCTCGAGCAACTGATAGAACCGCGCAAAGTCATGGCGATATCTAAGGCAATGATCATACATATAGACATCACGTCCGAGACAAGTAGATCGATACTTTCTGCATCTACTACTATTACTCCACACATCGACCGCTATCCAGCATGCATCTAGTGTATTGAGTTCATGACGAACAGAATAACGCCTTAAGCAAGATGACATGATGTAGAGGGATAATCTCAAACCAATGATGAAAACCCCATCTTTTTACCCTTGATGGCAACAACATGATGCGTGCCTTGCTACCCCTTCTGTCATTGGGTGAGGTCACCGCACGGTATGAACCCAAAACCAAGCACTTCTTCCATTGCAAGAATCATAGATCTAGTTGGCCAAACAAAACCCACAACTCGAAGAGAATTACAAGGATTCGAAATCATGCATAAGAGAGATCAGAAGAAACTCAAATAAGATTCATAGATAATCTGATCATAAATCCACAATTCATCAGATCTCGACAAACACACCGCAAAAGAAGATTACATCGGATAGATCTCCATAAAGATCATGGCGAACTTTGTATTGAAGATCCAAGAGAGAGAAGAAGCCATCTAGCTACTACCTATGGACCCGTAGGTCTATGGTGAACTACTCACGCATCATCGGAGAGGTCACGATGTTGATGAAGAAGCCCTCCATGTCCGAATCCCCCTCCGGCAGGGCACCAGAACGTGCCCAGATGGGATCTTGCGGAGACAGAAGCTTGCGGTGGCGGAAAAGTATTTTCGATAATTTTAGGGAATATATAGGCGCAAAACCTAGGGCAGAGGAGGTCCAGGGGGCCCACAAGCATGTGAGGCCCGGCCTCCCCCTTGGCCAGGGCTGAGGAGCTTGTGGGGTCCCTCGGGACCCCCTGCCTTGGTTCTCACGTCTCCCGATCTTCTTTTGTCTCGGAAAAAATCTTTTCAGGGATTTTATTCCGTTTGGACTCCGTTTCAAATCTTCCTGTGAAAAGGGTCAAAACACGGAAAAAACAGGAACTGGCACTTGCCATTGAGTTAATAAGTTAGTCCCAAAAAAGATATAAAAGGCATATAAAACATCCAAAGTTTGACAAGATAATAGCATGAAACCATCAAAAATAATAAATACGTTGAAGACGTATCATCCTACAAAACTCTGCAATTGGAGGCCCAAAAACACCTATAAGAATAAAGTTGCATAGTAGACACCATCTAACTATCATAAGTCATGAATGGTATGTGGTGGATGAACGCAAAGAACTACCCAGGTTCGGGCCACCTTGATGGTGTAATACTCTACTCTTGTTTTGTTTTATTGCAATGGTAGAGAGCTACAGTGTGTGTTACAATGGTGTCGACCTCTGTCTCCTCTTCTTGTGTGAAAAGATCGCCCCCTTGATAAGTGTCGGGCTCCTCTCTTTATAGTGTCTAGAGAGGGCTTGCAAGAGGCTCCTATTGGTCGAATGTATAAGTAGGCCAGTATAGCAACTACTATGAAGGTATGGGCGCCCATGTCATGCATGTAAGATTGATGGTGTCGTCCTTCCGGGGCCAGGAAAATATCCATCAGATACTTATATGTCGCCCTGCTGCTCTGAGATTGTAGCGGTGCAAGCAACGAGCGAATCTGGTTGTACCCACAGTCGATGGCTTCGACTATAAGGAAGCCGCTCGAGGAAATGTGTAGAGCAATGATGTTCATATCCTAGGCCACAACAAGGGTCTCTTCTCCTTGGAGGCACCCAAACATCTTCCCAGGCCGAGCCCGTGAAGGAAAGCATAAACATTTGGAGCCCCCTGTTCGGTTCAACGGGCCCAAGCAATACTCGGCGGATATGTCGAAACCCTTTAGTCCCATCTTCTCACATTATGAGAAGCTTTTAGATTTTCTTGTGTTAATCAAGTGTGCCATGTTGTCACTACCCTAATTTTATTTACGCCAAAAGTAGCCCCCGGGACCATTTTCGTCTTTCCCAAGACCGATGATGAAGAGGGGGATGGGGCCTAAAACAAAACACAAGAGGTGACGTGTGGTAGCGAGTAAAAACCACCCTTATACAACCGGCAAATCCAGATTTGGCTCTATCATAAGGGCATGGGTTAATCGAGTACCCATGTGAGGAGATGGGTCATCGCCTCGGTTTCTACAACGCTTTCAATATTCTTGTTAGGTCGCAGACCGCCATGTGTCGAGGTGAACACGTGTTGCCTCGCCTATATATTCAGTTAAAAAGGGGGACTTAACGGCGTTGTGAACACTGCCTTTCTCCATTGCCGCAACATGATCGTTGCTCGCGAACATTCCTCCCCCTGCTCCATTAACCCACGTATTCAGCAATCTTGATGTAGGGGAAGAAATGGGAGAAAAGAGAAAAGAGATAGCTTACAGGGTCCATCCTTTGGGCTTACTCGAATCCATTTTCCCGGATGCCCGAAATGAGAAGGTATGGGTTCTTGGTCGGAGATGTGAATCATTCATGGGGATCTACGGAGCTTATTGCGGCCATCGACACGACGGAGGGTGGTTCCACGGTTCCTACCTACATCAATTTCCTTGTCACGGGTTTAATTCTGCCCTTTTGCAACTTCTTCTTGGCATTTCTTGAACATTTTCAACTCCATATGTGTTGGGGATATAACCCCGCTGTATAACCCGCCCTACTGGGCCGGGTCACTATTATGGTGACTCAATGTTCGTTGTCAGGATGGGCTCTGACATACAAGACTGAAGGCGCAAGGCGTGTCACCAAGATGTGCTTTTTGGTGGCCGAGGACGTGAAGATGGCGAGTTAAGGCCCACAAGGTAGAAGGTCGCCAGGAGTTTCCTTGCTTAAGCAGCAAAGCGAATTAGAGATATATCGGGTCACGAATCATAACGTGACCCGGATTCTTGTAAGCCTAGGGTCATGACCTGTATATAAAGGCGAGTCTCTAAGGCCAATACAATTAAGTTACAATCAATCAAGAGCTAGGTCAAGCGAATCCGCTCCCTTGTAATTAATTCCATCGTCAATACACACAAAGCAGGACGTCGGCTTTTAGCTCCATCGGAGGGGTCGAACCTGGGTAAACTCGTCTCTCGTTCCCGATCGACCCCTTTGAGTCACCACGTAATTGCGATGGCCCCATCACTAAGTCCTTTCACAAGGACATCTACCGTGACAAAAGCACGACAGTTGGCACCCACCGTGGGGCCCTCGCACGATGTAGTTGAGTTCTGAGAGGGAGCCCTTCCAGGGTTCGGGAGCTATGAGGTTGGTCTGGTGACCAAGAGCCACTGTGGAAAGCGCCACATCGACAATTCGAGTTGGGGTCTCAAGGCCGATTCAATCGAGTCTGAATACTGGGTCCTCTTCGACAAGATGCACGTCTTCATCGGCAAAAATAGTGCGTCTATTCCCGAGTCGGACATCTGCACCGACACCGCCGAGCCGGCTCGGCTCGCTCAACCTGCCGAGCGTCATGTTGGGCGACGTCACGTCTTGGTCGGCTTCACGCAAGGGATTAGCCTCCCAGATGAGCTGGCGGTCGGCGAAGATACCCCTGTTAACTCAGATGGTGAGTGTCGGTGCACTAAACACTGGGGTCCCTAGTGCCCCAGACTTGTGCACGGGCGCGAAGAGCCCCTGTGGGCAGGGCATGGCAGGACCGAGTCAAGATGCAACCCCCCCAGATTATCAAGGCCTCGGCATGTCTGCCTTGCCGGGAAGATGACCAAGGCCGCGCCCGGCTGGTGGGCGTGATGAACTCACCAAACACAAGACCCTGGCAAGCTCCCTTGCCGGGATGACGATTGAAGCCCCCGGAAAGCTCCCTTGTCGGGACAAAGACTCAAGGCCCCGGCAAGCTCCTTGCAAGGAGGACGGGCCTGGCTACTGGTGGGCAACCGCCCTTGCCACAGTGCCACCGCCCCCCAAGTGCCAGTGCATTCCGCATGCACGAGTGCAGCATCCAGGTGTCGAAACCTGGATACGTGTCTTCACCAGCACATCGCTGACAAGGACAAGACGTGCATTAAATGCACCTGACAATGCTAGATGGATAAGCACCGCCCTAGGTTCACTGTAACTCCTCGTGAACCTACCACCAAGCACTGTAGGTGACCCCTTTGCTTATAAAAGGAGGCCCTTAGCTCATTTCGAAGGGGTTAGACTCTTTGGACATTGGCCCATAAGACGGTCATCAACGGCCACTATAACAATCAACGAAAAAGCTTACTACAACCAGACAAGCAGGACGTAGGGTTTTACACGTAAGCGGCCCGAACCTAGGTAAAAAGGCTTGTCGGGTGCTGATTGTTAGCTGTGATGTTCACGTCACCTCTCCCCGCCCTGCGATCACAAGGGTTTCACGTTGATTCCCATAGGTGTCGACCTCGCATCGGCCGACATCTTCGGCACGCCAGGTAGGGGGTGTGGAGTTTTGCGCGAATCTGAGCAAAGTCAGCACCAGATTCTTGGAAGTTTGGGCGTTCCGCCACAGTTCCCCCGAAAACGGGGTACCGCGGCGGACGCTCTGTTCTGCTACGGCTTCCCAATGCATGCACAAGCGCATTGTTGCGCGAGCGCGGGGCAGGGAGGTGGAGGCTCCAAAGGCGGCGTCGTCAGGCCGATGCTTCGCTCGGGGCCAACGCGTAGCTGTCGAGTGCGTACCTGGGAGCTTCACAGAGGCCTCGGTGCATACTCCGGCGGATGCACCTCTACGGAGTGATGCATAGTCGTTGAGGATGCGCCAAACGGTCCCGAATCCCTGGCTCGCACTCCAGCGTAAGTGTTGTGCCCCTGAGAGCGTCGTATCTTCGCCCAAGATGCATTCGGGGGCTCCGCAAGCATAGCCTAGCAAGAGAAAAGTAAAGGGGTTACACCCTTGGCCAACTTTTTCTCCAAACGACGATCACGGACTGTCAGCAAGAAGTCTTTAACGGAGAAAAAGCTGCCGGGAGCGGTAATTTCCTGCTTGCCGGGGAACTCGACACCCCGGCAAAAGATTCAAGCGCCATGCAACTACGGCATGAGCAGATAAGTTCTAAGTTTAAGATTCAGATCTGAAGTAGATAGACCATTTGTTTTCCCTTTAAAAGTTTCCAATCTTTGTGTGTGGAGTCTGCGCATACTGGGAGCTTTCCAAACATCAGTGCACCTTGTCTTTGTTTCGAACTCGTTCAAACAACCTGAACAGCCACACAGCACCTTCAAATTGTTTCGAACCTGATCAACAGAGCAAGCGGCTACGTAGCACCTGATTTTGTCTCAAGCTACGCTTGGCGATTTCTATGGTTGCACTGAACGCGGCAAGGAGCCTTGTCGATAGTTGTCGGCAAGCTCCCAGAGACTGCAAAGACGAATCATACAAAGAATAGAATCAGAAAAAGGGAAAACAGTCTTTTCATTCATTTGTTTGGGATACTCTCAAACATATTACATGGATGATATGATCTACTCTAACCTAGAACTTTTGTCTTTGGCGAGGAACTATGGTCGCCGAAGTGA
Organism: Hordeum vulgare subsp. vulgare; assembly: GCF_904849725.1. Classification (NCBI taxonomy): domain Eukaryota; kingdom Viridiplantae; phylum Streptophyta; class Magnoliopsida; order Poales; family Poaceae; genus Hordeum; species Hordeum vulgare. The sequence goes on from NC_058522.1 coordinate 243,222,329, forward strand.
AGTTCAAGAAGACAAAAAGGCGGAGCCCGCGACGCGGCCATGACTGACTCCCCAGGACCAGAACTGTGCCGACGAGAACGCGATCGGCCCCGGGAAGCGCCACCTGGCCCCCCTCTGGCCGAATAAGAGAGGGCAGGGCACAGGAAGGGGCGAAGGATCCGGAGTCTGCGAGCGCGCCTCCTCCTCGGTTCGGGGAGCCAACATCCGCTCCAGTGAGGTGACCCAAGCAGAGGGCATGGAGAAGTTGGAGCTTGCAGAGGTGCCTCCTCCTCAAACACAAGGCACCGACGCCAGCTCCGGCAAGATGCCCCCATCGGGAGGGGGTGAGCGTGAGCTTGCCGCAGCGGTGCGGCCTGTGCCCAGTTGGGGCTCGAGGATTCGACCTCCAACTTGACACCCCGAGGCCCTAACCCAACACGGACCTCACCACCACCACTGTCCTCCTCGTCGCTATCGCTCAAGGTAGGACAGTCGGCATCACTCAAGCCCTCTTCGCAGCAGCCGAGAAGCACATGTGGGTGCTCATAAAACTTGATGGACGGCATGTCCGCCTCCGCCAGCTTGGAGCGGAGGTCATGCCAGTCCTCGAGGAGATGGGCGCGGGCGAAGGCCTTCCAGCCTTGCCCGAGCAGCATGGAAGACCGTCACGGGAGTAAGCCTCGGGGAAGGCGGAGGCGCTTGAGTAGCACTCCGCCTCACCCGACGTCGACCTCCATGACGACCGCGGCCCCTCGCCCTTCCTCTGTCATGGGCGCTCGGGTCGTCTTCCGTCGTGGCGCCCCCAGAAGTTGTGGCATAATGCGAAGGGGATCCTCTCGCCGCCCTAGCGTCCGACGATGGCCGACCCCGTACCCTAACCATGGTTAGAGGTGAGCGCCACCTACACACAAAAGAAGACTCTGAAGACCAAGGCTGAGGAGCTGGTGGATTTTGGGGTAGTTGGGTGAGAAAAAACCCTCACAAACCCTCCCAATTTATAGGACGGGGCGCGGGGCTAGCCTCCCTTGCTCCAGAAGCCACCACCCCTCTCGCCCAATCGCTCGTGCTCACGGGCAAACAGGGAACCGCCCAGCTGCACCAATGCATGCATGGGCGGGCCCAGCCACTACTGTGCCTTTTAAGGCCACGCCTGCCACCTGTCCATCCATAATTGTGCATGCCACGCGCATGGCAGAGGCGTTTCAGGAGGTGGAAAGGCCACTCCCCGCATGACCCCCCACTTCGCGTGTCCAAGGCGCGACGTGGGGAAAAGCAACCGCCAGCGGATCCACCCATGAAAGCTCGTGCACCTCTTTGGCCCTGGCTCAACAACGCTTCGTATGCGTGTGTGGCCCAGGCCCGGAGGCTCCTGTCGGTGCACGAAAGTCTGGGGTCCCTAGTGCCCCAGACTTGTGCACGGGCGCGAAGAGCCCCTACCGGCAGGGCATGGCAGGACCCAGTCAAGATGCAAGCTCCAAGATTATCAAGGCCTCGGCAAGCCTGCCTTGCCGGGAAGATGACCAAGGTCGCGCCCATCTCGTGGGCATGATGAACTCACCAGGCACAAGACCCCGGCAAGCTCCCTTGCAGGGATGGCGACTGAAGCCCTCGGCAAGCTCCCTTGCCAGGACGAACACTCAAGGCCCTGGCAAGCTCCTTGTCGAGATGACAGGCCTGGCCACTAGTGGGCAACCGCCCTTGCCATAGTGCCACAACCCCCCAAGTGCTAGCGCATTCCGCATGCGCGAGCGCAGCGTCCAGGTGTCGGAACACCTGGATACGTGTCTTCACCAGCACATCGCTAACAAGGACAAGACGTGCATTAAATGCACCTGACAGCGGTAGATGGATAAGCACCGCCCTAGGTTCACTGTAACTCCTCGTGAACCTACCACCAAGCACTGTAGATGACCCCTTTGCCTATAAAAGGAGGCCCTTAGCTCATTTTGAAGGGGTTAGACTCTTTGGACATTGGCCCATAAGACGGTCATAAACGACCACTCTAACAATCAACAACAAAACGCTTAATACAACCACACAAGCAGGACGTAGGGTTTTACGCGTAAGCGGCCCGAACCTGGGTAAAAAGGCTTGTCGGGTGCTGATTGTTAGCTCTGCTCTTCACGTCACCTCTCCCCGCCCTATGATCACAAGGGTTTCATGTTGATTCCCATAGGTATCGACCTCGCATCCGCCGACAGTGAGTCATCCATGGGGGACACAGAGTCGATCTTCCCCCTCTATGATGGGCGACTTGGGGGCTTCCCCAAGGCGGAAATCTCCGAGGAATTATGAGAGCCGCCCTGCCAGGTCACCATCTACATGGCAGGGGCCGTGCTGTCTCAAGATCTGCGAGGAGCAGCCGCCGCCAACAGAGCTAGTGAGTCCAGCAAGATGCCGGCTCGAGCCATGATGGATTTAATGGGGGAGATGACAAAACTCATGGCAACCCCAGTTACTACCGAAAATCAAGAGGTGATCAACGTGAAGCTAACAAAGCTTCATGAGGAGATGGCTAAAGTGCAGCCAGAGATTGACGTTGAGAACACGCGGATGACGGAACTACAGGCTCGAACCAATAATGAGTCACAGCACTTGAAGGCCGAGGCTTGGCTGTTGGAATGACGCTGAAACGCTTCCGACACGGTGCACCAGAGACATCGGAATCGGCTTCCAGTTGATCTTGACCCAGCTTGCTTATTCGATAGCCCACACACACCGGAGGTGGAGCGAAACCCCCTCAACAGACTGACTGACAGGTTCAGCCGACTCAGCCTCCACCGGCACGGTCACCGACTCGGTGGTTCTGGATGCCGTAGGGCTACTTCTACAACCCTGTTGATAATATGTTGGCTGCCACATGTAACCTGGAGTCGCTCCCTATCCATGGAAACACCTCGGTCGAGGTTGAGTCAAGGAATGCCATCGAGATGCTGAAGACTGGAGTGGTTCAACAGCCACAATTTTCTTACACCGTGATCTAGTGCACTCCATACCGCATGCCAGCCGCACCAAGAGTCACCATGAGGATTCTCTAGTAGTTTCCAGCAGCGATCGCCAACAACAACCTCAAGTTGACCCAACCCGGCCTCCGAAATCGAATGCCCAAGGGCTCGTAAACACGACCTGCACCGCCCGTCAAGCAGAAGCACAAGCAGCAGCGGCACTGGCGGCTCAAGTGGTTCTGACTTACCCTTAGCCAACGCCTGCGCATGGCGAGTCAAGTAGTAGGACCGTCGGGGTCCCTGCTTATCTTTGGATCTCCGCAATGAGAATGTGCCAAAGCACTTCGAAAGCCCTTGCAAGGTGCCTAACTAGACATCAGATCTTGAGTTGGCCGCATGCATCAAGAGTTACGAGCTTGCTATGGACATGCTTGATGCCAGCGATGCGGTGTGTGCCAAGTACCTTACAATGATGCTCGAAGGGCCGGCTCGAACATGGTTAAAAACCCTACCACCCAATTCCATCAACACATGGGCAGAGTTGAAGGAGCGGTTTACCAAAAATTTCTGAGAAACCCGCAAATGCCCAATGACGATTATGGGTCTACAGCACTGCATTCAATGCAGCAACGAGTCGGCTCACTATTGGACAAAGCGGTTTGCGGAAATCATTCATTCATCAGATGGTATCACAACCTCTCAGGCCATCCTGATCCTCGAGAAGAATTGCCACTTCCAGTCGCTGGTATTCAAGCTTGGTCGATTGAAGTGAAAGGTACATGACATGGGCGAGTTAATGGATACTCTCACTAGATATGCCGAGTCATATGGCACGAAGGATGCCGGTTCAGACGAGGACAAGACCAGCAAGGGCAAGAAAAGCAACGGTGCAAAGGGTCACCATCAGAATCTTGGACACAATGGTAACCCAGTAGGTCAAGGAAAGCGGAGACAACACGATGGTAGGTCAGACCTGGTAGCCAACACCAATACCGCTTTTTGGTACCAGCGTCGGAACACTCGACCTTACAACTGGAGGAAGCCGCGCAACTATGAGGAGATGATCAAAGCACCTTGTCCCCAGCATAGTACCACGGATACTCCATCCACTCATTCCTCGGAAGATTGCTATGTTATGCAAGAGTTCCATATCCAGGCTTCAAGGGACAACAAAGGAGGCAGTGTTGGTCGACATACTCAATGGCAAGGTCACAACGGGTCACACGGGGGCTCATCCGGCGGGTTCCCGGGATCCGATTTTCAGGGTCAAGGCAGCTCGGGCAATGGCAATGGACAGCATTCCGGCCAGAATAACAAATAGCATAATAGTCTGGATGGTTTTTAGAGCAACCCTAAGCAATGGAACAATGGTCAATACCATGTATTCACCACCAACACTTGCGCACGCGATAAAAATCTCAAGGAGAGAGCCATCAATAAGGTTGAGCCACAGGTTCCCAAACACCTCAATTGGTCCGAACAACTAAACACTTGGAGTAGGGACGATCACTCTCCTCGGGTTGACAACCCTGGCGATTTAGCTTTGGTGGTAGCACCTCAGGTTGGTGGATACACCCTCACAAAGGTTCTCATGGATGGGGGAGCAACATTAATATCTTGTACTATGACACCTTTCGACGGATGAACTTTTCTGACAAAGACCTGATGTCGTCAACAACATTCTTTCATGCCATCGTTCCAGGTAAATTGGCGCACCCGGTTGGGTGGATCAAGTTAAATGTGGCTTTTGGTGATAAATTTAACTACCGAAGTGAAGCATTGATGTTCGAGGTGGTCAAGATCACTAGCCCTTATCATGCCCTCTTCGGGCGGCCGGCTTACACTCGCTTTATGGCCCGACCTTGCTATGTGTACTTAAAACTCAGGATGTTGGGTCCCAAAGGTATCATTACTATGCGTGGAAGCCAGAAGATAGCTCAGGAGTGCGAGGAAGGAGATGTGGCTTATGCAGAGTCAGTGTGTGCAGCCGAGGAGTTGTAATTCTATGCAGCTAATGTTGACCCGGCACATATGACCCCCCTCAAGAAGTCCTCCACCGAGTCTGAGCCGCTCCTCAAGTTCCAGTCAACTGATGATACCAAGCAAGTCTATTTTACCCCAGGCGACTCTTCTAAACAGTTCACTATTGGGACAGGCCTGGATCCCAAATAGGAAAGCGCACTCATCGAATTCATCCATGAGAATCGGGACATCTTCGCATGGAAACCTTATGAGATCCCTGGAGTGCCGAGAGAATTCTCTGAGCACCACCTTAATGTGGATCCAAAGATGAAACCAGTAAGATAATACCTCCGTCGTTTTAATGAAGAGACATGCAAGGCCATTGGGGAAGAAGTTGCCCGACTCCTAGTTGTCGGGTTCATCATCAAAGTTTCTCATCATGAGTGTCTCGCTAACCCGGTGCTTGTTCTAAATAAGAACGACACCTTTCATATGTGTATCGATTACATAGATCTCAACAAAGCTTGTCCAAAGGATCCTTTTGCTCTTCCCCGTATTGATCAAATAATTGACTCTACGGCTGGTTGTGAGCGCTTGTGTTTCCTGGATGTGTACTCAGGTTACCACCAGATCAAGATGGCCAAGGAGGATCAGGAAAAGACGGCTTTCCTAACCCCTTTTGATTCTTTCTGCTATGTGTCTATGCCTTTGGACTTAAGAGCGCGGGGGCGACTTATCAACTATATATCTAGAACTATTTGCACAGTCAGATTGGGCGCAATGTTCAAGCCTCTGTTGATGACATCGTAGTGAAGTCTCAGAATAAGGAAACACTTTGGGAAGATCTCAAGGAGACGTTTGATAATCTTTGAGTGTACCAGATGAAGCTTAACCCAGCCAAGTGTGTTTTTGGTGTTCTTACACGCAAGCTACTAGGTTTCCTGGTGTCCGAGCGAGGCATTGAGGCTAACCTGGATAAAATCAAGGCGGTCACTTCGCTCGGTAAGCCAGCCAATATAAACCAGGTCCAGTGCATGGCGGGTCGCATTGCAGTGTTAAGCCGGTTCATAAGCCGCCTTGGTGAAAAGGTGATTACTCTTTATCAACTACTCAGTAAGACGGATAATTTCATCTGGGCGGATGCAGCTAATGAAGCCTTCGAAGCCCTCAAAAAGCAATTGGCTGAGCCGCCCGTTTTAGCCGCCCCGACCGACAAAAGCCCATGCTTCTCTACATTGCTGCTAATTCTAAAGCAGTCAGTGTTGCGGTTGTCGTTGAGCGCAAGGAAGCAAGGAAAGAGTATCCGGTTCAGCGGCAGGTGTATTTTGTTAGTGAAGTATTGACCTTGTCCAAATAGCGGTACCCACATTGGCAAAAGCTGGTCTTTGGAATTTTTATGGCAAGCCGGAAGCTGAAGCACTACTTTCATGAGAATCTGATCACTGTAACCTGTTCAGAGCCAATTGGGGACATCATACAAAACCGTGAGGCTACAGGTCGTATTGCTAAATGGGCGATTGAGCTTGGCCCCCATCATGTGAAGTACATGCGTCGTACAGCCATCAAATCCCAAGCGCTCGTGGATTTCATCGATGATTGGACTAAGCTTCAGCTCCTGGAAGATAGGCCGACTAACATGTACTGGACTATACATTTTGATGGATCCACGCAATTTGAAGGCTCGGGGCTGGTGTAGTGTTATCCTCTCCACGGGGTGACAAATTATGGTATGTTCTACGACTCAAGTTCCCTTGTACTAACAATGCAGCTGAGTATTAGGCACTCTTAAATGGGCTCAGGATAGCTAAGGAGATGAACCTTAGCCGTGTCAGATGCTTAAGCGATTCAGATTTGGTGGCTCAACAAGTTTCTGGAACTTGGGACTCGAAGGGCCCCCTAATGTCGGCTTACAAACATGCACTATTTGATGTGGCGTTTCACTTTCATGGCTATCAGGTCGATCACATTGATCAACGACACAATGAGGCGGCAAATGCATTATCACGACTCGAATCTCAACGCAAGACGGTTCCCCCCAATGTGTTCTTCGATGTTCTCCACAAACCCTTTGTGAAGTTACCGTCTAAGGAGGATATAGCCATCACTGACCCGAAATCGCAGTTGGTGGCGACTCTCCAGGCGACTCCTGATTGGACAGTGCCATACTTGGCTTATCTAGCTCGAGGGGAGCTCCCGGCTAAGGAAATCATTGCCCGATAGTTAATACGACAATGCAAGTCCATGATTATTCATAGGGGCGAGTTGCACAACAGAAGTGTTAGTGGTGTTTTTCAACGCCATGTTTACCCTGACGAAGGACGGGAGATCCTCAATGAGATCCACGCTGGCGACTGTGGCCACCATGCCGGCTCATGATCTTTGGTGTCAAAAGAGATTTGTCATGGATTTTATTGGTTAACGACTCATGCAAACACGGAGGATATAGTGCACAAGGGCGACGGATGTCAAAAGTTCGCCCGACATGCCCATGTGTCGGCTCAGGAATTGCGTATGATCCCAATCACTTGGTTGTTTGTGGTTTGGGGGCAGTTGGCCCGTTCAAGATGTCTTCCGACAAAAAGACCCACCTACTGGTGGCGGTTGAGAAGTTTGCCAAGTGGGTTGAGGCAGAACGTGTCAGCAATTGTGAAGCAGAGACAACAGTCAAATTTCTGAAAAAGCTAATTTTCTGGTTCGGCTAGCCTCACAACATTATCACTGAAAATGGTACCAATTTATCCAAAGGGGGCATGAAACAGTTCTGCCAGGAGGAGCATATCCGGTTTGACATGTGAGCAATAGCACATCCGGAGTCCAACAGACAGGCCGAGCGAGCTAATTAGGAAATCTTGTGAGGGATCAAGCCCCGACTCATGGTTCCCTTATATCGTACTCCGGGTTGTTGGGTTGAGGAGCTCCCCATGGTGCTTTGGAGTATCAGAACAACACTAAACAGATCCACTCGTTACACGCCCTTTTTCTGGTTTATGGAGCTGAGGCGGTATTACCAAGTGATATACGGCATGATTCTCCTCGAGTCGCCGCTTATGTGGAAGCAGACAGCGAGCATGCATGTCAAGATTCCTTGGACGCCTTGGAGGAAGAGTGCAATTTGGCAGTAGCAAGATCATCTATATATCAGCAAGACCTGCGTCGCTATCATGGTCGTAGAGTTAAGAGCCGGACTTTTGAGGAGGGCGACTTACTGCTTCGACTAATTCAAGATCATACCGGAATGCGTAAACTTTCACCACCATGGAAGGGTCCTTTCGTCATCAGCAAAATTCTTAACAATGGCTCATACTATCTGATAGACCTTCGTCCAGATAAATACAGTCCGGAGGAGGAGACAACCTGGTTGTGGAACATCACTCACCTTCGGCCTTATTATAATTAGAGCCATTGGCTCCTTATTTATGTACCTACTTCAAGTTTTTGTACATGGTATTTTATCATCGCAATAAAGCTGGCACCCTCGGAACTCGGGGTCTCTGTCGTTTTAGCTTATATCATGAGCATGAGTCTTTATTATTTACACTAAGTCGCTCAAGAGGATGAGCCGCCATGATGTGACCATTCAAACATGGATGCTATTGATGCCAAAGAGAACGATCCGCCATGATGTGATCGTCCAAATACATGTGTTATAAGCCAAAGAAGACCAGTTGCCATGATGCACGGTTCAAACATAGGCACCAATGGTGATCAGTGGAATAAAGTCGGCTTATCTGGGGGGCACTAGACCTCAGATTGTTTGGCAGTAACAGCATTGTCTTCTGCAATCGTATGATGGGCTTTTCCCTGATCATGGGTCACTTGGGGGCTTCCAACTCACCAAGTCTAGCTTTCTCACCCTCTTGGTCCGTGAAAAATTACTGCTATATGATGGTTAGACCTGACTGTATGTTTGTGCGACTCCCCCTAAAAGGCCGCGTGTACTCTTGGCAAGTCAATCATTATGGAACCTGGACTTTTCAAGGTTAAAACATCGAGTGTGTCATGTGAGACCCGGCAAATGGAAGAAGGAGAAACCATGGGTTAATGTACGTGCTTCACCGAAGCATGACTTGAGCCTGATTAGCGAGTCTAAATCGCCGAGTCTCACTGAGCCGGCTTATCATAAAGGGTCATTACACCCACGAGCATTAGGGTATGACTACAGCCTTGCAAGCGAGTCTCCCTGTTGAGTCTCATCGAGCTGGCTTATTAAAAGTGACTTATCGCCATTACACGATATTACCTTTTCCAAGGAAGGATTCAATATTTTATATCGGCTCATACAGAGCATCCGGTTATGGAGTTGTTGCCTTGCGATGGCGAGATCAATTACTACAGTGAAAGACTTCAGAAGGGCGGCTTATATGGACCCGCCCATCTTGACTTAAACAAAAGCATAGACACAAAAGCATCATTTGAGCCATATCAGAAACCGTGGACAAGTTGAGATGCGATACAAAAAGCTTAAAACATGCTCGATGGCATGGCATAGACAATCGGTTTATTACAACTCGGAATATTACAAGGCTACATGGAGCCCGGGATCTTGGACAAAAATTCATCAACAATCAGTAACATCACCCGGCTATCAATTCGTCCGGGTTAAGCCTCAGGACGATGTCTCATTCAAGGCGCCGCCGGGTCATCCTGCGCCGAGCCTTCTGGTTCCTGGATATGAAGGTTGTCCATATCCCAGTTGCAATGGGTTAAGGCGTGGAATTCAGCTTCTTCATTGAAGATGGGGGATGGTTCAACATGAGGGGCAAAGAGATGCTTACAATGTTGAGGAGTTAGATCCACCGGTTCAAATGTGGGTGGCCGCACTCGTGTGTTGTTATCATCATAGGCCATCTGATATGTCTTCAAATCAACACCCTCAGCCAATTGACTAGCCAACATACGAGACGCCTTCATGTAGTGGGCATAATCCTTGTGGGTAAAAGTTAACCCATCATCTTTGAGTTGAGGAAACCCGCCACCTATCTCCTCCAGGTTAAGCTCTAGTGCATAAGTCAAAGTCCGGCTCAGAGTAGTTATTGCCCCCTTACGAGCGGCTCATCTCTTCAATTCTTCAATTTGTTTGGGAATCGTTTAAAGGCGCTTCAGCACGTCATTGATGAACTTGACCAGGTCTTTATACCCCATCACAACCTTGATGGTGAACAAGCTCCCAGCATACAATTGCTCAGTTAAAGTATACAAGGCTTTTAGCTTTAGTAAGCTATTATCTTGAAGGTTGCGAGTCCAAAGGCTTGTGAATAATTCAAGCACATAAGATGTTTGTCGGGTCTTTGCACAATGTTTAGCTTATACAAGGGTATCGTAGGTTCATAAAAAATACTTACCAAAGACAATGTCAGTTATGTGAGAAATATGTCGTTTGAGACTCGTGAGCTCTTCAGTAACTGGCTTCAACTTACCTTCGGCGTCTTCCGCACGTTTAACCAAGGCGGCTTTTTCAGTCTCGGAAGATTCCTTATACGCCTTGAAGTCAGCTTTGATCTTTTCAATTTCCTCACAAGAGGCCCGAATTTTTTCATCGGCTTTGGCCCAAGCGTCTTGCTGCAGCTCCAGATTCCTCCTTATACAGGTCAATTCCGAGTCAGCCAGACTTACAGTTTCCTGCACAATCAAATTCCTAAGTGGATGTTAGTCATGTCTCAGCCGCGAGCAAGGTGCATAATGACATTGGGGGGCTGCAAATTAAATTATTACAAGTCTCAAACAGATTGCAAGCAGCATGCTTGCCATTTGGGGGCTAATGCATATCAGTTTTTACACCATATACTACATGAAAGACCCGACTCATCTCCAAGCAACATGACTCGGCCCTTGGGGGCTTCATGTCGAATTCTTAGGACTCAGCATGATAAGACCCGGCTCATTATTCTCATAATGACCCAGCCCTTGGGGGCTACAAGTCGAATTCTTAGGAGTCAGCATGATAAGACCCGGCTCATTATTCATAATGACCCTGCCCTTGGGGGCTATAGGTTGAAATCTTATGCCCAAGCATAATAAGTATCAGCTCATCTTCAAGAAGATAAGCCGACCCTTGGGGTCTACAAGAGGCTCCATCAAAGTTTCCATTTTATCAAGACCCAACTCATCTTCAAGAAGATGACATGACCCTTGGGGGCTAGATAAGGATATATGGAATGCAAGACTAGATCGGGCATACCTCATATCTTTTCTTCGTCATGCTTACTAGGCTGGCTTCCATGTCCTCACTTGTGGAGAGGCGGCTTAAATAAGCAGAGTGAAGTTTTTCAAAGCTCGGTTTCTCGATATTGGGAAGTTCAAGTTTAGCCTTTTCTTTATCAAGCAAAGGCGCCTCAGTTTTGGAGGAATGCTTGGTCAATACAGTGAACACAAGAGTTGTGTAACCCGTCCCAGTAATAACAACCCCTTCCTCATGATGAGCAGTGCCTTTTGTTGTTTTCAGTGGACTGGGCGGGTTAGGACTAACCTTCAGGCTAGTTTCCATGGCCACCTCATCAGCACTTGCCGGCTCGGCATGTTGAGGCGTATCATCATCGGCACCTTTATGAGCTTCACGGATATCAATAGGAGTCTCAACATGAGTTTCAGGAGTAAGAAATGTTTGATTCTCGTGCTCACGTGCACTAGGGTTGACAGATGACACGCCCACTTTATTTTTCTTGTCTTTGGCCCTATAAAGCAAAGATAGCATATCAAGACATATGCAAGTATTAATAGTATAAAGCAATATTGGATGCAAAAAGGCATCAGTTACCCTAGATTGATAATAAGAGGTGGCAACTTTGACACAGACAAGCCGCCCGATGAAGGTGGTGACTCCTGATAAATTGAATCAGAAGGTTTAAGAGGCCGTTGGATAAGGCTAGTTTTTGGGAAAGAAAGGGTTGGACTATCAGGTACCTCTTTCCGTTGTTTACGAGTCGTCGACTTTTCAGATACACCTGTCGCAAGATCACCCGAGGCGCTTCGGGTCTCGCGCCTTGGTGCATACAGAATCTTCTTCAAAAGGAAATTGGGAGCCAAATAAGCTTTCAGGTGAGACAAAGGTATTTTCCTAACAACCTGCCATGGTGGCCTTGGAAACAGGAGGTCTCACTCGGAAAATATGGAATTTACCTGAGCATCTTCGTCCTGGCTAGCAGCTTCATCATCCTGAGAGTGAAGGGGTGTTAGCAAGTCTAATTAAAAACAGTTTAAAAGTAAAAGTTCTACCTCACATTGATCATCAACGGTATGTGACTCGCCCATAACCGACGATTCCTCTATAGCCGCCTTGCTCTTTTTCTTGCTTGGGCGGCTTCAGGTTTCTTTGAGCAACCTTTTGTTGCTTCGTCCTTCAAAATGAAGAGTTCGGCTGCACAGGTTTTGACAAGAAATAACAAGTTTTGAAAGATGAAGAATTTTATAAGCAAGGTGAAAGATGTTAAGGATAATTACCTCAGGAGCCACGTTCTCGGTGTAGAAGGGCCTTAGACCAATTTTATTGCAAACTTCCTTTGGTTCACACAATAACTTCTTCACTATCTTGTTCACGTCGCTCGGCTCAAGAGTGACATTGTTGAAGCGTTGTGCGTTGTTTAAATCGCCATCATATTCACACATTAAGGCACCACGCTGGCTCACGGGCAAGATCCGCCAAGACACCCAACACCGGGTCAGATCAACTGTAGTTAACCCATTAGCTGTTAAAGCTCTGAGTTTCAGCCACACAAAGGCGAGTTGGCCACGTTCCTCTGCAGAAGCCAAGTCAGCAAGATCAAAGTTCATAGGAAGGTGTTCTGCTCTGAAACCCGGCAGGGGATTCTCCTTGACAGGAGTTGTATTCTTATAGTAGAACCAGGTCTTGGCCCATCCTTTAGGATGACTAGGCAGAAGAGCGGCAGGAAAACCATAGTTTCTTCGCCTCTAAATTGTGACCCCGCGAAGCTCTAGACTAGGTCCGTCAGTGCACTCTGTCTGGCGGTTGAGATAGAAGAACTCTCTGAACAAGGGGACAGTGGGCTCCATTCCCATATACACCTCGCAAAACACTTGGAAGTGGCACAAGTTGGATATGGAACTGGGAGCCAAGTCTTGAGGGTGAAGGTTGTAAAAGTGCATGACGTCTCAGAAGAATTTTGACCCGGGAGGAGAGAAACCCCATTCAAGATGGTTTGTAAAGATCACTACTTCTCCTTCACCGGGTTGCAGTAGTTCCTCCCCAGCCAAGCAATTTTTTCCTTAGGTGGTAGAGCCCCTAGATCCACATAATTTGTGAGTGCAGACTCAGTAATTTGTGAAGGCACACAGTTGCACGAAATAGGTTTGGCCATGGCGGCTTAGCCAAGGGAAGAAAACAGTAGAAGCATAATTGGCGGGTTACTAAAGAAATGTTGGATTATCTTAAAACTAACCAGCGTGATCAGTCTGCAAGTTTTCTGACGGATTATGGCTGAATCAAGATGGCGTGCTAAATTGTGGATGAGCTGCCTTTCATTGAGTCGCTGTTAAAGTGAAGCATACTTACAGATTTGGTGGGTTATGGTCACAACGATGACCTGGCAACATGAAGGCGACTCACAACAGTCGAAGTTATCTGGTTTTCTACTAAGTCCAAGACAAACAAGTTTCAACTAAAGCATCTAAAATTATGGATCTACAACAAAATCAAAAAAGGGAAATATTTACTAACCCTAAACAGCAAGGTATGAAGCGACGGTGATCTTACTGACAGATTTCAAAGGAAATCTAAAAAGCATTATGAGAGAGATAGGGCAACTAAACCTACCACCATAGTACTACAGCCTAATCTCGTCGAGACAGGTGAAGATGGACGTTAATGGAAGGACATATGATGAACACCGACGAACTCCTATGAATAGTTTCGACCTAATGCAGATTTAAGGATGAAGAAGAACTTACCTGGAGGATTGCTCACAGCGGCGGAGATGACTAGTTGTGTCCTGATGAAGTTAGGAAGCGTCGCATTCCTGGGGAGCTGTCGACCGATGGAGGAGAACGGCGGTGATGGCGATGGCGCGATGAGTAGAGGCGTGTGCGAGCAAGAAGACAAAGGGAAATGTAAAAAATGGAGGGACCCCTCGCAAGTATTTAAAGGCCAAAAGCCGAAGTGTGACCGGAAGGCGCGGGAATCAAGGAGGTACAGTAAATTTCAGAGATAAGGGCGCCTTGATTCTCGGGCCAAACGGATAGATATACAGTCTGTTATGATGACAACACCTAATCCCTAGAATTTTGGGGCGGGTGACATCACTGATGAGCAGGAAGACAAACAGAAGATGAGTGGCCAAGATGAGAGATGAAGGATATTGATATGAATAAATTCAAATCAATCTCGGGCCTAATGTTGGGGATATAACCCCGTTGTATGACCCGCCCTACTAGGCCAGGTCACTATTATGGTGACTCAACGTTCGTGGTCATGATGGGCCCTGACATACAAGACTGATGGCGCAAGGCGGGTCACCAAGATGAGCCCATTGGCAGCCTAGAACATGAAGATGACGACTTAAGGCCCACAAGGTAGAAGGTCGCCAAGAGTTTCCTTGCTTAAGTAGCAAGGCCAGCTAGAGACATATCTGGTCACGAATCATAATGTGACCCAGATTATTATAAGCCTAGGGTCTCGAACTATATATAAAGGCGAGTCTCTAAGGCCAATACAATTAAGTTACAATCAATCAAGATCTAGGTCAAGCGAATCCGCTCCCTTGTTATCGATTCCATCATCAATACACACAAAGCAAGACATAGGCGTTTATCTCCATCAGAGGGGCCGAAACTGGGTAAACTCGTCTCTCGTTTCTGATCAACCCCTTTGAGTTGCCACATAATTCCGATGGCCCCATCACTAAGTCCTTTCACGAGGACATGTGTCGTGACAAAACCACAACAATATGCTTCACCTTCATCCCAATGTTGTGCTGGTTCTGGCGATCTTTTCCCACTTGTGTGTAGGATTAGTGGGCGTGCGACCATCTTTGGAACTCTTCCGTCATTTTTTTCATGGAGCGTCGAGATTCTGGCCGCCAGATCTCCAGTTGTGTGTCTTTTCATCGTGCGGGAACAAAGCTCAAGATGATTTTATCCCTTTGAATCTTCTTGACCCATTGTATCAGTGGTACCCGAGTTGGGCTAGTTGATGCTCGGCGAGAGTCCGTGTGGCTGTCCCCACCGGCTGCTCCGATAGAAGAAAATGACGGATGGGCTAGCCGTCCTATAGGAGGTGCCCTTACCTCCGTCCTCCAACGCCTTAAACACCGTGTAGAAGGTGGTCTTGACAGTCGTCCACTGGTTCTCACTTTTACCCTGATGCGGGTAGCCCCTTTGCAAGACCAAGAAATTCTTGAGTGTTTGTTGTACCACGGGCCCCACGATCCAAGACGACTCCACACATCTGCGTGTGGCATCCCCGAATTATGCTACAGTAATCATTGTAATTAAGCTATAGTGATGGCCAAGATTGAGCTAATGCTTTTGCTAATCCAGTTATGATCACGGTTGGAATCAAACTGTGATTCAAATTATTTTGCAGTTCAAGTTCATTTCAAAAGTGAATTTAAAAGTTTTGCAAACTTCAAATTAAAAATCATGCTTCGGTTGCAAATAATCCCTAAGTATTTATAAAATTGAAACCAACATTTTTTCAAGTATTTTAGTGCCTCAAAACAATTAAACTGAGGTTGTGAATTATTGATAAATGCCCTTTGATTTAAATCAATTCTAAATAATTATGAATTCTCCCAAAAACTTGTTGTGACAGTGCAAACATTTGCGAGATAAGTAATGGATCAAAGCCACCATTTTTCAAAAAGGGATATTCTATAAAAAAGAAAAAAGAAAAAGGGTAAAACAATAAAAAAAGGGAACCCCCCTCACCCCACCCCCATTGGGCTGGCCCCAGCCAACCCAACCAGCCCAAATCAGCCCACCTATACCCCACGGGGTATATATTCCCCCTTCCAACCCTAATCCCCCCACCAGCCCCTCATTTCTCCCCCTCCCTCTCCCCCGAGCCACCCTGTGGCGGCTCTCCCTCGCCCGGACCGGATCCGGCCAGATCCCGACCCTACGCGACCCCACCTCATTGCCGACGCCAACCCGCCGTCCTCCCCTCCCCCGCCAGCTCCCATCAAGCCTCGCCGCCACCTGTTCCCGGCAATGTCGGTGAGCCTCCCGGGCTCCACCCGTCTCCCCTCTCCCTCCCTCCGGTGGCCTTGCTTCGGCGAGCCCCTCCGGCCACCGTCGCGCCACCCCGTGCCCCTCGTTGTTTCTTTGGCACGCGCCTCTGGTCGAGCCCTAGCCCTGCTCGCCACTACTACGCCCCAAGTCCCCCCCCACAGTGCCCCTCTCGCATGTCGCGCGCTCACCGCACCCACGGCGCGCTCGCTCGCCCGTGCGCCACCCACCGCCCGGTCGTCGCCACTCCGGCCACCGGGCCGTGCCCCCGGCTGCTGCTCTCGTGGCCTCGCCCCCCCGGCAGACCACCACACCTCTCTCGTGTTATATATTTTGGGGGCTACTCCCCCGTGTAGAGGATGACAGCAAGGGCCCACGCCCGTGCAAATAAAGAAAATAAATGATAATAATAATAATATTTTTAAATAAATAATAAATACATGAATTAATTGATTGATTAATTAATTAGTTATTTAATTAACTTATGCTTTAATTAATTAGTTCATTTAGTGCTAATTAAATCTGTCTAACTAAATCTCATAATTAATTTAGAGTAAATAGTCAATGCGAGGTGGGATCCCCCTCTAATTAGTCTATGTTAATTAAACTAAAACGTTAATTAACCTGATTTAACACTCTCACTATGACACGTGGGACCCACTGGTCAGATTTGACCAGTTAACTCAGTTGTTGACTGCTCATGTCATGTTAACATCATGTTGATGTCATAACTAATTATTGAATTTAATTAAATATATTTAATTCCTAAATAATTAATAAAATTTAAAAAATAAATATAAATTAATCCATAATCCGGATGAAAACATTTTGTACATGAAAGTTGATCAGAAAAAACGAGACGGACCCGGATACGCTATCCATTCGTCTCTCGCGCATCTCTATCATAGCGAACATGGAATTTTTCATTTGTTTAGCCTGTCCTGTAGTAGCGAGTGTTAGAGATACGACACGAAACCGATACGATGAAGACAGAACCAAGCAAAGCGACACGAGATTTTAACATAGAAAACCCCTCCAACACAGAGGGGGATAAACCACGGGAACCAGCCAGCCAAACTTCACTATGATTGGGAGAGGTTACAAATGTCGGGGATTTACAACTCATCAACTTATCCCGTGCGGCAACTTACAAGAGGTATATATAACACACGTGTCCTAGGTCAACCCTGATCCGGTGCGGCGACTTATAACTTATCCCATGATGGGTGATACTGTGTTAGTGCATGCCTAGCCCTGCATATTGCCATGCCATACATCGTGTTGCATCTGTGCTATTATATTTATTGTTTCTTCCTCCTCTTCTCTCCGGCAAACCCTGTTACCAGGTACGACTACCCTCCTGACGACCAACCCTTTGTCGTAGAGCAACAAGGCAATCAAACCCCCCTTGATCATTCCTATATCGCCTATTCTTTGTCCCTCATGCTTGCATTAGATTTTTCTACTGTTGTAGATAGCTCCTATTCTGATGCATAACATGTTTTTGATGAACTGCTACTTTATTCTACGGCACTTTAAACTATTTAGTATAGGTGCAGGAGTGATACCCATTTACCCCCTCACTTAGTCCAGTTGCCCCTACTTTTTCATCAAGTCTCGATCATCTGAACAACGAGCGAAGACCCATCACATCACTCACACCCCCTTAGTTGTACGACGCTGCAGGGCTACTACTGAGTACCGTGGGTAACACCTTGATATGTACTCCTAATGTTAGCTCTGTAGTGTATTTGACCGACAGTGGTCCTCGGAGGGTGATTCCTCCTTCACCGCCTCCGACAACGATGCTATCGTACAACCCATTAAGCGTGGTCCATCGAGGGTGATTCCTCGGTTGCCACCTTGATGGTTACATCATTCGAAATCCATCAAGGGTGATACCTCAGATCCCTGTGATGTTACAACCACACAGTTACCTAACTGTGCTACTAGGAACCTGAAAGGTGTGTTGCAGGTGGATTCTCGTGTGAATGTGTCGAGGCCTGGCTGGGCATTCTGGTCCTTGCCACACATACTCGAGATTAATTAAAATGCTAATGGATTTGGGTATTTGAGAGTTGGTCGGGAGACCTTTTTGCACTAACCTTCACGCGGGAGAAGTTTTGGGTACTTGACGTCATGGTATCAGTTGAAGCTCTTCAGACGTTAGCATTGGAGGGGCATGGGGCCGAATGGCCCGGATAAGCATCGTTCTTGTATAAGAGATGCCACGATTAACATCGGACGCCCATGCATCATGCAGGAGCGCAAAGGGTGATGGGCCCATGACCCCTGCGCGCTTAGGATTTAGACTAACGGGTTGGCCTCTCTGTTGAGCTTAGGTAGGGCTGTGACGTGTTGATGTTCCGAGGCCGGGCATGTCCCAGGAAAGTGTATCCGACCAGAGTTTATCAAGCATGTTGGGTAGTGTGTGCACCCGTGTAGGGATGAAAACTAACTATTCGGATAGCCGTGTCCACGGTTAGAGGACGACTTGGAGTTGTGCCCCGATCTTATACAACGGCCCAAGCCTACCGGCGACGGGCTTCGCTCCGCTCGCTCATCATAAGTTGGCCTTCCTCTTTATATTAGAATTTCGAGAATAACATAACAAACTCCACCTTGAGACAAATTTCATCTTGTAGCATGAATGAGAACCTTCTCCCTGAACAACAAAGAAAACACTTTCGGCGCCAAAGAGTTACTAGGGCTAATACCAACTAAGTCTAAGCAAAGCTCAAACTTAGCAACAGGAACTGGCTTTGTGAACATATTAGCATGATTATCATAAGTACTAATCTTGCATACCTTCAGTTTACCTTGCTCAAGAATGTCTCGAACAAAGTGATATTTGACGTCAATGTGCTTTGTTCTCTCATGGAACATTTGATCCGTAGTGAGGTATATGGCACTCTGACTGTCACAAAACAGATTAATGCAAGAATTATCTCCACAAAGCTCAGCATACAAACCTTTCAACCAAACTGATTATTTACATGCTTCTGCAATAGCCATGTATTCAGCTTTAGTGGTAGATTGAGAAACTAGTGCATGTAGTGTCGCCCTCCAACTCACGGCACAACCACCAAAAGTGAACACATAACCTGTAAGGGACCTCCTCTTGTCCAAATCGCTGGAAGCAAAATCTGAACCCATATAGCCTGCTAGTCCCTCACCAGTCCTGCCAAATTTCAAACAAGCATTGGAAGTGCCACGAAGGTACCTGAAAATCCACTGAACAGCCTTCCAATGTTATTTACCAGGGTTAGCCATATATCTACTGACCAAACTCATTGCAAATGACAAATCAGGCCTAGAACACACCATGGCATACATTAAAGAACCGACGACACTAGAATGTGGAACTCTTGGCATATACTCAAGCTCTTCATCTGTACTAGGACATTGAGAGGGTGAAAATTTGAAATGAGGAGCAATAGGAATGCTTACTAACTTAGCATCATGCATGTTAAAACGATGAAGAACTTTCTGAATGTAACTTTGTCGACTAAGAAATAAGAAACCAGAAATTCTGTCCCTAGTAATTTCCATACCTAGAATTTTCTTAGCATCACCAAGATCCTTCATGTCAAACTCACTACTTAATTGTGCCTTTAAAGCAATGATCTCTCTCTTGCCCTTGGCAGCAATCAACATGTCATCAACATATAACATCAAGTATATAGGTGATCCATCAACAAATTTAATTTAAACATAGCTATCATATGCGGACCTCTCAAATCCATGTGCAATCATGAATGAATCAATCCTTTTAGACCACTATCTCAGAGACTGTTTCAAACCATATAGGGACCTCTTTAACTTGCAAACAAATTCCTCCTTACCAGGCACTATGAAACCTTCTTGTTGGTCCATATCAATTTCCTCCTCTAGTTCTCCATGCAGAAAAGAAGTCTTGACATCTAACTACTCAAGATCAAGATCATTCATAGCAACAATACCGAAAAATGCACGAATGGAACTGTGCTTGACAACTGGAGAGAACACAACATTATAATCAATACCTGCTACCTGACTAAAGCCCTTAGCCACTAACCTTGCCTTAAACCTAGCACGCTCACTAGGAGAACAAACCTTCCTTTCTTTTGAAGATGCATTTGCAACGAACAGTCTTCTTTTGTTTAGGCAAGCGCACAACATCCCATGTGCCATTTTTCTCAAGTGATTGCATCTCTTCCTGCATAGCAGCAATCCACTTCTCGCGGCCACTGGAAATAATGGCTTCAATATATGTGGATGGCTCATGGATGTTCTCAACCTGTTCTGCACAACTAAAAGCATAATGAACAATGTCACACTCCTCAATTAGGTATTTAGGTTTGTTAATGACTCCCTTTGTCCTGTCATCTACAAGAGACTGAATTTGTGGGTGCAAAACATGGGGCGAGCATTGCACAACATCATCATCATAAATCTTTCTACCTAGAGCATCATCAACATGTTGGGGAACATTGCATGGGAAACAAAAAAATCCTACGCACACGAAGACATATCATGGTGCTGATCATCTACGAGAGGGAGATCGGATCCACATACCCTTGTAGATCGCTAAGAGGGAAGCGTTAATAAACGCGGTTGATGTAGTGGAACGTCTTCGTGATCCAAATCATTGTCGTCCCATGATCTGTCCCGATCTAGCGCGGAACGAACGACACCTCTACGTTCAGCACAGTACAACTCGATGACGATCTCTACCTTCTTGATCCAGCAAGAGAGACGAAGAGGTAGCTGAATTCTCTGGCATCACGATGGTGTGCCAGTGATGATGGTGGAGCCACTCCGGCAGGGCTTCGTCATGCTATACCGAACTAGCTACAGGGTGTCACGAAGTAGCGGAGGGAGAGAGGGCTGCACAAAGGCTTGGGGTGCAAAAAGTCTCTCAAACCTCCACTATATATAGGAGGAACAAGAGGGAGGGTGGCATGCCTCCTACTCCAAGTAGGAGGAGTCAGCCGAGCCAAGAGGGAGGAGTCCTCCTCCAATTCGGTTTGGTGGAGGACTCCTTCCCATCTTGTCCACCTCCTTCCTTCTTTTTTTGTTTCTTTTCCTTCTTATTTTTATTTGGACGAAATAGGATTATTGGGCTAGCCTCACCATCCCACTAAGGGCTGGTGCGCCACCCATGGGCCTATTAGGTCCACTCCTGGGTGGTTAGCCCCTCCAGTAAAACCCCGGAACCCATTCGTCACTCCCGGTACTTTACCGGTAATGCCCGAAATCTTTCCGGAAGCCAAATGCAACAATCCTACATATCAATCTTCGTTTCCGGACCATTACGGAGACCCTCGTGACGTCCTGGATCTCATCCTGGACTCCGAATAACATTCAGTTACCAACATCAATAATTTAACTATACTGAAAACGTCACTGAACCTTAAGTGTGCAGGCCATGCGGGTTCGAGAACTATGTAGACATGATCGAGAAACTCTCTGGTCAATATCCAATAGCGGGACCTGGACATCCATATTGGATCAAACATAATCTACGAAGATCTGATCGATTGAACGTCTATGTCAAGGATTCACACAATCCCGTATATCATTCCCTTTGTCCTTCGATATGTTACTTGCCCGAGATTTGATCATCGGTATCGACATACCTATTTCAATATCGTTACCAGCAAGTCTATTTACTCGTTCCGTAATACAAGATCCCGTGGCTAACTCTTTAGTCACATTGCTTGCAAGGATTATTTGTGATGTTCTATTACCGAGTGGGTCCCGAGATACCTCCCCGACACACGGAGTGACAAATCCCAGTCTTGATCCATGCTAACTCAACGGACACCTTCGGAGATACCTGTAGAGCACCTTTATAGTCACCCAGTAACGTTGCGACGTTTGATACACACAAGGCATTCCTCCGATGTGAGTGAGTTACATGATCTCATGGTCATAGGAATGTATACTTGACATGCAGAAAACAATAGCAACAAAATGACACGATCATATGCTGTGTTTATAGTTTGGGTCTTGTCCATCACATCATTCTCCTAATGATGTGATCCCATCATCAAGTGACAACACTTGTCTATGGCTAGGAAACCTTAACCATCCTTGATCAATGAGCTATTCAACTAGAGCCTCAGTAGGGACATTGTTTTGTATATATATCCACAAATGTATTTATGTTTCCATTCAATACAATTATAGCATGGATAATAAACGATTATCTTGAAACAGGAAATATAATAATAAATATATTTTTATTGCCTCTAGGGCATATGTCCAATACAACATTATCATGAGCATGTGCATCTAGAGCAGTGACATTATCAACAATTTTGTTTTCCTCATCATCAAAATGCTCCACCTGCACAGTAACTCGTTGTGGCTCCACATCAAAGCTATCATTGGACAGATCATCATGATACATAACAGATTCATTGAAAACAACACTTCTGCTCACAAAAACCTTATTAGTTTCAGGATTCCATAAGCGACATCCCTTTACTCCTGAACCATATCCAACAAACACACACTTAATAGCTCTAGGATCAGGTTTTCCATTATCAACATATGCATATGCATTGCAACCAAAAACTCTCAACTGTGAATAATCAGCCGGTGTACCAGACAATACCTCAATGGGAGTTTTGTCATTAAGTGGAATAGATGGAGACCTATTGATGATGTAGCAGGCGGTGGAGGCTGCTTGAGCCCAAAAACGTTTGCCAATGCGAGAATTGGACAACATGCAGTGAACCCTGGAGATGATGGTTCTCTTCACACGGTTAGCCACACCATTCCGTTGAGGAGTGTATGGGACGGTGTGGTGCCTGACGATGCCCAAGTTTCTGCAATACCTGTTAAAAGCTTTTGAACAGAATTCCATACCATTGTCAGTACGAAGTATTTTTACCGTCCTCTTAGTTTGCCTTTCTACCATAACTTTCCAATCCTTAAAGGCATCAAACACATCATATTTATTTTTTAGAAAATAAGCCCACACTTTTCTGGAGTAGTCATCAATAATCGTAAGCATATAACGAGCACCAGCAAGCGAGGGTTTACGGGAAGGTCCCCATAAATCAGCATGCACATAATCTAATATACATTCTGTTGTATGAACATCAACATTGAACTTTACCCTCTTGTGCTTACCAAGGATGCAGTGCTCATAGAACTCCAAATCAGTTACGTTGCAGCCATCCAAGAGTTCCCTCTTGGTCAATTCTGCCATGCCAAGTTTACTTATATGCCCAAGGCGCATATGCCAAATATTAGTTTTACTTGATTTACCAGAAGTAACAGCAGCAGCAGCAGTACGAGTAATAGTGCTTCCTCTAAGAACATATAACTTTGCAGAATTCATTTCACCTATCATATGAATGATGGAGCCTTTTGTTACCTTCAAAACTCCACCTGAACCGGATTCTTTATACCCTTTGACATCAAGAGTACTCAGCGAGATGAGATTTCTGGCCATGCCTGGTATGTGCCTCACATCTGTCAACGTGCGTATCATGTCGTCATGTGTTCTGATCTGAATAGAACCAATGCCCACAATCTCACGTGGGTTGTCATCTCCCATACGCACAACATCTCCACTCTACACAAACTTATAAGTACTGAATCAATCTCTGTTACAGCATATATGAAACGAACATGCAGAATCAAGTATCCATTCATCATGACATGAAACACAACCAGCAAAAACAACTAGAGCATCATCTGAATCAGATTTATTACGAGATGTAACATTGACCTTACCATCACCTTCAGATTTGTTTTTAGGTTTCCATGAACTGTTCCTTTTTTCCATGTTTTCTAGCTTCCAACAATCATCAATCAGGTGACCCCGTTTCTTACAATACCTGCAGAACTTTTCTTTCCCAGATCCTCTCGACTTCGAACAACCTCTGTCGTTCTTACTTTTATCTCTATTGTTGGGGTTGTGTGTTTTCTGCTCAGGCCTGCCTCGTACCTGCAATGCTTCTCCTTCGGAGGACGATTCCTCAGATTTCAACCTATATTTCCTCTTTTCCTTCTGTTGAAGGGCCTCATATACTTCCGCAACAGTTAGTTCATCATGGCTATATAATAGCGTATCACGAAAATTTGCAAAGGAACTAGGCAGGGAGCATAAAAGTAGAAGACCTAAATCTTCATCATCATACTGTACCTCCAAAGACTGTAAGTCAGAAACAATCTCCTTGAAGATCGATAAGTGGTTCAGCATCGAACCACATTCTTGCAACTTGTGTGTGAACAACTTCATCTTCATGTTCATCTTACTGGTCGGATCCTTAGACATGCAGATCAATTCTAGCTTTAGCCACAGACCTGATGAAGTTTTCTCTGCCAACACTTCTTGCAAAATATTGTTAGATAGATGAAGATGAATCAGAGCCATAGCCTTACAATCTTTACGCTTCTCATCAGCGGTCCAAGTCTTCTGTTCTTTATCGCTGAATCCATCGAGCGCCCCATCCAGATCGGGATGTGCTAGCACTACCCGCATCTTCACTTGCCACAATGAAAATCTAGTGTCGTAGTCCAGCAGCGGAAGATTGTACTTAATAGATGTCATGTCGTCGAAGAAACTCTAAGCAAAAACAAGGCTCTGATGCCACTTGTTAGAGATACGACACTGAACCGATACGATGAAGAACATAATCAAGCAAAGGGACACAAGATTTTAACGTGGAAAACCCCTCCAACACGAAGGGGGGAAAACCACGAGCGCCAGCCAGCCAAACTTCACTATGATTGTGAGAGGTTACAAACATCGGGGATTTACAACTGATCAACTTATCCCGTGCGGTGGCTTACAAGAGGTATATATAACACATGTGTCCTAGGTCAACCCTCGTACGGTGCGGCGGCTTATAACTTATCCCATGACGGGTGATACTGCGTTAGTGCATGCCTAGCCCTGCATATTGCCATGCCATGCATCGTATTGCATCTGTGCTATTATATTTATTGTTTCTCCCCCCCCCCCCTCTTCTCTCCGGTAAACCCTGTTGCTAGGTACCACTACCCTCCTGACGACCAGCCCTTTGCCGCAAAGCAACAAGGCAAGCAAACCCCCCTTGATCATTCGTATATTGCCTATTCTTTCTCCCTCATGCTTGCATTAGATTTTGCTACTGTTGCAGATAGCTCCTATTCTGATACATAGTCTGTTTTTCATGAGCTGCTAGTTTGCTCTACCGCACTTTAAACTGTTTATTATAGGTGGAGGAGTGATCCCCATTTACCCCATCCCTTAGTCGAGTTGCCCCTACTTTTTCATCAAGTCTCGATCATCTGATCGACGAGCCAAGATCCGTCACATCACTCACACCCCCTTAGTTGTACGATGTTGCAGGGCTACTATCGAGTACCGAGGGTGACACCTCGATATGTACTCCTGATGTTAGCTCTGTAGTGTAGTTGACCGGCAGTGGTCCTCAGAGGGTGATTCCTCCTTCACCACCTCCGATAACGACTCCGTCGTACAATCCATTAAGCGTGGTCCATCGACGGTGATTCCCCGCCGGACACATTGAGGGTTACATCATTCGGAATCCATCGAGGCTGATACCTCGGATCCCTCTGATGTTACAACCACACAGTTACTTGACCGTGCTACTAGGAACCTGAAAGGTGTGTTGCGGGTGGATTCTCGCGTGAATGTGTCGAGGTGTGGCTCGGCATTCTGGTCCTTGCCACACATCCTCGACATTAATTAAAATGCTAATGGATTTGGGTATTTGATCTGAGTTGGTCGGGAGACCTTTTCGCACTAACCTTCATGTGGGACAAGTTATGGGTACTCGACATCATGGTATCAGCCGAAGCTCTCCAGACGTCAGCAATGGAGCGGCCGGGGCCCGAGTGGCCCGGATAAGCATCGTTCTTGTTTAAGAGATGCCAGGACTGACAACGACCGCCCATGCATCATGCAGGAGTGCAAAGGGTGATGGGCCCATGACCCCTACGCGCTTAGGATTAGACCGACGGGCTGGCCTATCTGTTGAGCTTAGGTAGGGCTGCGACGTGTTATTGTTTCGAGAACGGGCATGTCCTAGGAAAGTGTGTCCAGTCAGAGTTTATCAAGCATGTTGGGTACTGTGGTGCACCCTTGCAGGTATGAAAACTAACTATTCGGATAGTCGTGTCCACGGTTACAAGACGACTTAGTGTTGTGCCCCGATCTTATACAACTACAACTGTTACTTAACTAGAATGTTTGCTCCGGGATTGCTTTCTCGCAGGGAGTCGAGGAAGAATCTCTAGGCATGACCTTAATTAATATTGCTGCAACAGTACTACTATTTAATTGTGTTACTTGCTCTACTCTCGTCTATTGCTGCAAGATGCTAAAGTTGCTAGTCTTTGATAGGACTAGTTCCCCCTCTCTATTCTCGCATTGCTGCAATCAATCCACACATAACCCCTTTCCTTTGATATTGATGCATAACTTAGTATAGTTCTGATGTGAGTCTTGCGAGTGCTTTGGATGAGTACTCACCGTTGCTTTGCTCCCCCCTTTCCCCTTGATACGATTGTTGTGACTAGCTATGGAGCCTATGAGATGGCGTATCCCACCGCCGACGACTGCTACCCCGACGGTGCCTACTACTACGTGGAGGCCGCTGAAGACCACGAGTAGTTTAGGAGGTTCCCAGACAGGAGGCCTCGCCTTGTTTGGTCGTTGTATCTTTTGTACTAGCCTTCTCTAAGACATTGCCATGTTTTATGTCTATACTTAGATATTTGTTGCTTCCGTTGACTCGTGTGTTTCTCGAGCTTCCATACTGTAGCCTTCAAGGCCCCTGGCTTGTAATATGAAGCTTGTATGTTTTTATTTATGTCTATAGTTGTGTTGGTGATATCTTCTCGTGAGTCATTGAGCTTGGTCGTACGCATTTGCGTGTATATTTAGAGTAAGATCAAATCGAGGGCGTCGCGAGTTGGTGCCGTTCATGAAATGAACCTTAAGTGGCTAATGAAGGTTTTGTTTTAATGCTGAGATTGACACGGGTCTCCCTATCCATGTCTTTCCCTTGCATGCTGACAAGGCCCGCGATACCATCCTGGAGAACCCGCCTAAGTGTGATAGGTGTGCATCATTCCCAAGGGCGCGAGGGACGCAGGGCACTCCAATCCCTTCAAGGGGCCATTGGCACCAACACGACCTGACCACACCAAGGGTACAAAGAAGGATGAAGGAGACATTAAAGGATCCTCGTCGGTCCAATGTGCCCTGTATGCATACACAATGTCCAGGAGGAAGAGATGATATCCTTCGCAGGGTAGCGTGGAGCTGTTCGGTGACCCAAGCGAGAATGCCATTCAAACAACACCATGGTCGGTCAAAGCGGCGGAGATGCAGACGCGGGCCTCTCGTAATCCTGTGGTGTGCTCGTTGGCGGACACGCGCCAGTTCCTAGGGCGTCGACATTGTTTGGAGTCCCTCCTATGGGGTGCCTCCGGGCTTTTCTTCCTCAAGGCACTTACCAAGGAGCCAGTGGCACGCCAAAGGTTCGTGAGCCTTCGTTTTGGCTCCATGGTTGCATCGTCCTTAGATGATCTTTCGATTTTCCTTTGTGTGCAGCCCCCGTCCTACGATTTCGTCCTTGGAGGCAAACATCGGGAGATCGAAGGTGCGTGAGGCAACTGGGAAGAATGAAGTTCTTCTCCCGACAATGGAGGCACTTCCATGAGATCTGAGCAGCGGGAGGCGGTTAGGCGATAGCGAGCCGTGGCGAGGAACCGAGGAAACAAGTCTAATTGTCTTAGTTAGGCCCTTATCATCATCGTCTATCCGATCCTCATCGACAAGACTTTGTCTTTCTTTATGTAGGCGTTGCCTCTTGTGCCACTGAATAGGAGCCATTGGCGGTCTTGACATTTTAAGCGCTTCGGCGGGGCGTACCTAGACACATCACCGAAGACAGTAGCCAAGCCCCGGAGGCCCTTGAAATTGCCGAAATTGATGTGGGTCCCTTGCCTCAAGGCAAGCTAGGCTTTGTCCTGACCGAGGGCGCGCTAGAGGCATCTCCTACCGACTTGGTCCTTGTGGGGCCGCCCCTCTAGGAGCCTTTCTTGCCGTCCCTGGACTCCCGGATTGGCCAGGTTTAGGCTCCGTCATTAGTCTAAGCGGCTGTAGCAGCAACGACATGGGTTCGTGGCCTCATGATCCCTTTAAACTGGTGCATTTGGGCGCATTTGGCGATTGATCGCTTTGGTGCCCGTCTGGCGATCGAGAGAGATACCTTGTTTTGAGGAGAGCACCTTCTCCATGAAGCTTGGAAGATTTACTTCCACTTCTCTGAGCATGCCCGTCAAAAGGCTCCGGCCGTCCGCATGCGTGGGGCTCATGCTGCTAAAAATGCCATGGGACCCGAGGAACATGGCATCGAAGGAAGTCCTGCAACCTTCAGATACGAACACCCACCTCCGACGGACGCCATGAGTGTCCGGGGGGAGGGGCAGTCATGTCTAGATGGGAAGCTAACATCGCAATCCGTGAAGCGGAGGACAAGAAGACGGTATCAGACCTTTTGCGAGAGAGAGAGGTCGGGGGTGCTTCAAGAAGTGTTATATGCTCGAGAGATCAAACTTGAAACGGCGAAGAGGCTATTTGGCATGAGACTACCCAACAAGCAAGTGTGGCCACCGATGTCCGTCTGAGGGACCGACGCGACAAGCAAGATGCCGAGAACAAGAAAACTCTTGCCGACGCTCTTCATCGGGAGAAAGAACAGGATCGCTCTGAATATCAACTAAATTTGACGCTCCAGGAGAACAATTTCATGGAGAAAAGCAAAGCCTTCGACACCAAATGCCTTGCCCTAGAAAGGCACTTGGCCTTTTTGAAGGAATACCTTAGAGAAGCGAAGTACCTCGCAACCCTTAACAAGAAATCTCGGGATGAGGCTATGTAGAAGCTCTGTGACTGTCAAGCGGAGCTGTCACACCTTGAGACGTAAAACACCCAATTGGTGAGCAACTTCACAAAGCGGGGCAAGAGATGGATCAGCTTCGGGTTCAGCACGAGATGGAGTGCAATATCTTCAAGGGGGTCCGCGACCATATCTTCAAGATAGCCGAGGAGCTACAAGTGGATCTTCGAGGGTCCCTTAGTTCCCAGGCTGATAACGTGGGGAGTTCTGCCTTGTTTTTCTAGGATTTTTTCATCAAGTTGGAAACCTTCGCGGGAGAGTTCTGGCACGCGATAAAGGTCGAGGCCCGCGATGTGGCAGCGCTGGCTGTGGAACACGTCCTTGCAAATACTCGTCTTGTAGAGCTCACATTCCTATTTGCACACTTTGTGAACCCCCTCGGGGAGAACAGGGAGGCCGAGGCCTCCAGGGCTGCAGTCGCCGGCTTTGTTGATGAGCTTGTTGGTGCCTTTGCTCCTGCCGACGAGGAAGATGACTTGGGAGATGCAACCCCCCCCCCCCCCGAGGCTCCCTGGGTGAAGATGGTGACTCCGAAGCATAGGTCCTTCAAGAGTTGTTTGCTTGTAACAGTACTTGATGTCTGTATCGACAACTTATCTTATTCTTCAGGTGTGTTGGCCTGTAAGTAATATTTGAATTCCACCCAAGTTCCCCCGACTTCCTTTTAGGTGTTTTTCTTCCTCCACGAGCCCCCGAACCGTTGTCAGGAGCGCGTTGTTCCCTGTGTTCCGAGCCACGCCTAGCCTGTTATGTCTGTAGTAGCCCCCGGGCCCACCTGGTCCGTACGAAGACCGCGAAGGAAAGCGTGGGGCAGATAGGTTCTAGTCGAAGGGAGGGCCAGATGCATAGAGTATTTTACCCAATACTTGGGAAAGTGCAATTCTGACAACATGCCTCTTCGAAGTCTGGTCATTTTTGGTTTCCGGGAGCAATGACACCATAATGCAGGTGGCTCCTCGGTCCTCGTGCCGCTGTGCGGGACATGAAATGACGGGAAGGGCAGGGGGCAAGGGTCGCAAGCCATGGGAGGGCGAGCGTTCGCAATCGTCCTCGCTGATTTATAAAGCACCGGGGACCGACTGCTTCCCTTTCGACTCTCCAAGCCCCCGAACCTTCATTTCCTCCCCCATACTTGCCTTCTCACCGCCTTTGCCCTTCTTCATTCACGATGGCATTCGAGGGATGGAACTTACAAAAGGAGCATGAAGTGGGCCCCCCTTGGTGTGAAGGATATCGAGATCTAGGAACTGCGTGCATCCTTCAACGGGTCTGCTCTTCGCCTCGAGAAGGAGACCGTCAAGTTGCGCTTGAAACTTGAGGCGGAGAAAGCCTACCGTCGTGGGGCGGAGCAACTTTTCGTTTGTCTCCACGCCGACCACTTTGGGAGCGTGGGGGTGCTAAGGGATGTTTATCGACGGCTGAATGAGGGCATGCGTGTCCACAAGCTTCAGCCGGTTGTGCCATACGCCTATTTTGACGCGGGGAAGTTGAACCGCCTGACGGGCATCTTTTGGCACATCGTCGACGGGTTTGGGGAGCTCCGCCAACGAGGGGAGGCTGAGCAGGAGGCGGCGACAGAGAGGGCCATGAGGTTAATCGCCACCCGCGTCCTACTCAGTGTCCGAGCTGCCTCCCCTCACTTCCCGCTGCAAGTTGTGCTAAGGCGGCAATCTTGTGTGGACCAACAATCGACCCGACGTGTGGTGGAGGGTGTCATTACAACGATGGTGAAGCTAGAGAGGGACGCGAACTCCATAGGTGTGTGAAGCCCCCGTCTCCCAGGGATATCCGACCCGGCAGTCCTTTGGACCAAAACATCGGTCCCCAGGGCCTACTCTCTTTCTTTCAGCTTTTCCTGTAATTGTTGTTTGGATTTTTAAAATATGAACATTATGTCTTACTTGGTTAAAATGGTTGGAAAAACAATGAAACCCAGCAAACCGGCAAAGCAGTCCACATGGGAGAGATCCTTGGAAATTTTCCTCGACGGAAGGTGCAGCACACTAGAGCAACTTCGCCTCGAAAGGGGAAGGAGCGGAGGCTTTTGGTGGCCTAGTGTGACAGCCCGAGACCGACGTTCCAGAAGATTCCCCTTTATTCCCTTTTCGTCGTGTGATTATTTTTATTTGTCGCATCATCATCGCATCATGAGCATCATCTGCATCGCATCGGCACTCTGTTGCCGCTAGTTTTCAAAACTTGCTTCCGTTGTTAGTTGTCGGTTCTCATTGTTGTCCGTTCTGAGCCCGACCACACTCGCACGCGCCCGCAGCATCGTCAAACCCTGTTTTTAAAAGTGTGTATAAAACTTTCTCTGATTGGTTGAAATTTGACGTGCGGTCTTATTTTAATATAGGTAGGCCGCCTGTCAGATTTCGTCGCAATCGGAGTCCGTCTAGTACCCGAACGGTCGACCGTAGCGGCACCGTATTCGGTCTATCGTCGGATGTCTTTCGGTATTTTAAATCTCATTGGCGGGTCGCCCGTTTTCCCTCTCGTCTCCCGCTAACCTACCTTACACAACCACCTAGCCATTCCCGCGTCTGTGGCCGTTTGATCGCGATCGCGTGGTCGAAAACCGATCCGAATTCGGATAACCCTAGCCCGTTTTCTATATATAGACAGCAAACCCTCTCTCTCCCTCGATTTCTATGCCCTCCTAACCCTAGCCGCCACTCCCACCTGCCTCTCTCTCTTCTCCCTCCTACTAGTCGCCAGGGGCCCGCCCGAGCCCGCAGCCGGCCCTCCCGGCCCGGATCCGCCGACAGCTCGAGGGGAGGAGTCCCTGAGCCAGCCCCTGCTCGAGCTCCTGTCGAGCCCTAGCCCTCCTCAGCCGCGGATCATGAGGGATCCCCACATAGCGCCGCCCCGCTGGCCACCGGTCGCCGCC
The DNA here is from genome assembly GCF_904849725.1 of Hordeum vulgare subsp. vulgare. Taxonomy (NCBI): domain Eukaryota; kingdom Viridiplantae; phylum Streptophyta; class Magnoliopsida; order Poales; family Poaceae; genus Hordeum; species Hordeum vulgare. The sequence goes on from NC_058522.1 coordinate 243,254,203, forward strand.
GGCAACGGTGGCCTCGCCGACGTATCCTCCCGCATCGCCCGCTGCCCCGACCTGCAGCCGCCGCCGCCCGTCTCTCCCCTCGGAGCTCGCTGCCGCCGCTGGGAATGGGTTGCCCCGCCCTTGATCTACCTTGCGCGGCCTCCTCGGCTCCTAAGGCGACCCCATGGCGGCCCCCCTTGCCGGAGCCCTCGCAGTCAACTCGCCACCGCCACCGCCTCTGGCTCCCGCTCGGGAGGAGCCCGACGGGGAACTACCTCACCTCCAGGCGCTCGCCTAGGCCGCTCCCTGTGCTAGCATCGTGGGCCGGCCTCCCTAGAGCCACTCCGTCGGCCAAGTCGCCCCTCCGCCCAGGCCGGCTAGCTCCTATGTCAGGCGAGGCCCAGGTCACCCCAGGCCGGCCTACTCTGGCCCGAAGGTCAGCTGCCGCCTCTATGCCCTGCCTAGGCGTAGCTTAGCTGATTTGCACCGCTACGCTAGGCCCGTTAATCTCCAGATTCGGCCCGAGTGGCATATTCTATTATCTCGCGATTTATTCATTCCAAATTAATGCTACAATTTAAACTGTCCGTAGTTTGTAAACCGTATGTCGGATTGGAATGTATTGTATATGTATCTCGTGTAGAATTTTGCGTAGATTACGAATTTGCAACTTGCATGCATGTTTGAAATAGTTTGACGTGCCGAATGCCTAGTTTTGCATGATGTTACAATAGGTTAATCGACCCGTATTGTGACACCCTCGGTTTAATCGTACGCTAATCATACACGCAAATGTGTACAATCAAACCCAAGGACTCACGGGAAGATATCACAACACAACTCTAGACACAAATAAAACAATATCAACTTCATATTACAAGCCACGGGCCTCGAGAGCTAGAATACGGAAGCTCGATAAACACACGAGTCAGCGGAAGCAATAATATCTGAGTACAGACATAAAACACGGGGTGCCTTAGAGAAGGCTAGCACAAAAGATACAATGATCGAACGAGGCGAGGCCTCCTGCCTGGGAACCTCCTAACTACTCCTGGTCATCAGCGGCCTCCACGTAGTAGGCACCGTCGGGGTAGCAGTCGTCGTCGGCGGGGACCTCCATCTCCTAGGCTCCATCATCTGGTCGTAGCAACGGATCAAGGGGACAAAGGGGGAGCAAAGCAGCGGTGAGTACTCATCCAAAGTACTCGCAAGTCTTACATCAGAACTATTCTAAGTATGAATCGGTATCAAAGAAGGGGGTGGTTATATGTGGACTGACTGCAGCAATGCGAGAATAGTGAGAGAAGGCCTAGTTATATCAAAGACTAGCATCTTCAAGGTCTTGCAGCAATAGACGAGAGTAGAACAGGGCAACACAATTAATAGTCATATTGTTGCAGCAATATTAAAGTGAGGTCACGCCTAGAGATCCTCCCTCGACTCCCTACGAGGAAGCAATCCTGAGGCAACTAATTCCAGTTAAGTAACCATTGTAGTTGTATAAGATCAGGGCACAACTCCAAGTCGTCCTGTAACCGTGGACATGGCTATTCGAATAGTTAATTTTCATCCCTGAAGGGGTGCACCACATGTCCCGACGCGCTCGATAACACTCTGGCCGGACACACTTTTCTGGGTCCTGCCCGGCCTCGGAATATCGACATGTCACAGCGCCACCTAAGACTCAACAGAGAGGCCAGCCCGCGGGTCTAAATCCTAAGCGCAAAGGGTTCATGGGCCCAGTTCCCCTCCGCGCTCCTGCACGATGCAAGGGCGGCTGACGTCAGTCCTAGCATCCCTTAATCACAAGCGCGGTGCATCTCGGACCACTCGGGCGCGCGCCACTACGTTGCTGACATCTGAAAAGCTTCGGCTGATACCGCGACGTCGAGTACCCATAATTCTTCCCACGCAGACGGTTAGTGCGAAAAGGTCTCCGACCAACCCAGATCAAATACCCAAATCCATTAACATTTTAATTAGGCCATCGACACAATCTCGCGGGAATCCACCCGTCTTAACAACTAATCACCAATGATCCCAGTAACATGGTCGAGTAACTGTGTGGTTGTAACATCGGGGGGAATCCGAGGTATCACCCTCGTTGGATACCGAACGATGTATCCGTCAAGGTGGGCTTAGAGGGATCACCCCTGGGGGGTCCCACACTTGAGGGGTTGCGTGGCAGAGGCATCGTCGGGAATGGTGAAATAGGAATCACCCTCGATAACCACGACCGATTAGCTATACTATAGAGATATCATTAGGAGTACTTAGCGAGGTGTCACCCTCGGTACCCGATAGTATCTGTGTAGCATCGTACAACTAAGGGGGTGTATGTGTTGTGTCGGGTCTGGCTCGTCGATCAGGGATCGAGATTTGAAAACAAGCGGGGCAACTGGACTATGGGGTCAGAGGGAATGACTGCTCCACCTATACTAAGCAGATTTAAAGTACAATACTCAAAGTAACAGTTCACCAGAAACAGGCTATGCATCAGATATAGGAGCTAACTACAACAGTAGAAAAATACTAATGCAAGAAGTAGGAATGAAGACATAGGCGATATAGGAATGATCAAGGGGGTTTGCTTGCCTTGCTCCTCTGCGGCAAAGGACTGACCGGCTGGGTCGTAAATGTACCCGACAACAGCGTCAGTCTCGGGGTCTACCGGTAAGAAGAGGGGGAAGAAACAATAAATAATAGCAACGGTGCAACACAATGCATGACATGGCAAGATGCAGGCTAGACATGAGCTAACGTAGCAACATCCGTCATAGACGGGTCGGAAGAATATCTGACAATATTTTCTGGGTCTCGGGCTACTACCGGTCAGACTGGAAACGATGGAAATGTTCCATGTTTGCTATGCTAGGGACGCGTGACACACGAAAGGACCGTGTATCCGGGTTCGTCTCGTTCTGCTGATCAACTTTCATGTTGAAAATATTTTGATCTGACTTACGGTTTAATTAATATTAATTTTTAAAGTTTTATTCAACAATTAGGAATTAAAAACAGATTTAATTAAATGCTATTATGACATCAGCATGATGTCACGCTGACATCAACAGTTGGCTGGTCAACTGACTAGTGGGTCCCTTGCGTCATAGACTCGGTTTTAATTAAGATTAAATAGTAATTAAACAGATTAATTTAGTGGGGGACCCACGTGTCATACTCTAATTATTCTAATTAGCCAAATATTTAATTAAATATTATAGCTATTTATTTATTTAACAAAACATTTTTTATTTTTTTATTTTAATTTCCACTTTTTCTCAACATAGGGTGTGGGGCCTCCGTGTCATAGACAGCGGGGAGGTTTGGCCCACCGGTAAGTGGCTTAGGCCACATACACATAAAACACCCATAAACATATTTATACAATCAACGTATTCCGCCATATACCGACATACATAAATACATACATATGTGCATCTCATACATACAAAATACATACGCAATACATCATTTTATTTTTATCTCTATCTAAAACTCTGTGTTAACTCTCTGTGGCAACTTTGTGCTCAACTCTCTCATCTCAACAGAGAGAGGGGGGGGCTACCTTCACCTATGCATACACGAGCACCACGACGTCTGAATGGAGCGTCGTTTGCCGGAATGGAACCGTGACGACGCGAGGAAGGAGACGGTGGGAGGAGCCAGAAAAGGGGCTCACCGACGTTGACGAGAGGGCCCGGTGAAGCCGGAGTTCTCGGGAGTCGGAGGAGACGGTGAGGAGGAGGACGAGGCGGTGACGGTGGCGCGGTTCCGGTGAGGATGGTGCCGGCAAGGAGAGCCAGCCGGAGGGTCACCGAGAGGGGGCCCGGTGAGGAGGGGCCCCCGGGGATGGAGCCGCCGAGAGGGGCTCCGGCTGGTGCAGGGGCTGAGGAGGAGGATCGCCGGCGTGGGGTGGCCGGCGGGGAGGCCTCGGCCGGTTCTGGTGGGGGCAGCCGGCGGGGATCGGGAGTGGGGCTGGGGCTCGGTCTCTAGGGGAGTTGGGGCCGTTGGGAGTGAGGTCTGGGGGTTCGATCTAGGGGGCTCGGTCGCTGGAGGGAGAGGGGTCTCGCGGGGCTCGGGCTCGGACGGTGCGAGCCGAGAGAGAGGGGGAGGTCGATGCGGGGGAAGTGGGGGGGTTGGTGAGGTGGGACTGTCGGTGGGGGTGGGAGGACCGAGCGGGTGGGCCTCGGGGGTGAGGCTCCCGCGGGAGAGAGAGGGTGCGAGGGGGGTAGGTGGCGGTGGCCACGGGGGACAGGGAGAGGGGGTCGGCCGGCTAGGGTTTGCCCCCGTGGGAGGCTTTATACCCCAGGGAGGGGTGGGCCGAATGGGGGGGTTGGCGTGATAGGCCCAATTCGGCCACGGGGGTTCTTTTCCTTTTTTTTCTTATTATTATTTCTTTTTATTATTCTTTTTATTATTTACTTTCTTTTACAATTTATTATATATAATTTTAATACTTTCTTTTATTTATTTATTTTCATTTACTATATTTCCTTTATTTATTTTATTTAAAGCTCCTCTTTTAAATATATTGGGATTACCAATAATTCCAAAAGTGCCTGATTCGCATTTATAATTCGCTAGAGAATTTTTATAACTCCCCGACGTTTTTATTTCAACAACATAAAACCTTTCTCGTCCGACTTTAATTTTAAGTTTCGAACTTTGATTCGGTTTCAATCAACACGAGATCATTGATATAATTAACGGTGACGTGGCATCATTAGCGCGGGATCACGGTCGCTTAATTACAATCATCATTGTAGCAAAAGTCGAGGATGTCACAATTCTCCCCTACTAACAAGAATTCTCGTCCCGAGAATTAAGAGGTAGAAGGAAAGAGCTCGGGGTATTCATCACGAAGATGATCCTCACGTTCCCAAGTGGCTTCATCTTCAGAATGATTTGACCACTGCACTTTAAGGAACTTTGTGACTTTGCGATGAGTCTTACGTTTAGCTTGGTCGAGAATGCGGACCGGATGCTCTTTATAAGAGAGGTCTTGTTGCAGCTCAAGCATACCATGATCCACTGCTCGAATAGGATCCTTGAAGCAGCAGCGGAGCTGAGAAACATGGAAGACATCGTGAACCTGAGAAAGGTTCGCCGGCAGTTCCAATTGATAAGCCACTGCTCCACACCTTTCGAGAACAGTGAAAGGACCAATATAGCGAGGAGCTAACTTGCCCTTGATTCCAAAACGATGTGCACCTCTCATTGGTGTGACACGAAGATAATCCTTTTCGCCAGGTTGATAGACCATATCTTGATGATGACGGTCATACTAACTCTTCTGACGAGACTGAGCAGCCTTCAGATTCTCATGAATAATGCGGACTTGATCTTCGGCATGTCGAATAATATCCGGACCGAAGAGTGATCGTTCCCCCGTTTCTGACCAATTCAGAGGAGTTCGACACCTTCGTCCATACAATACTTCGAAAGGGGCCATCTTCAGACTAGCTTGATAGCTATTGTTGTAGGAGAACTCGGCATACGGGAGAGATTCCTCCCATTTCTTACCGAAAGAAATGACACAAGCTCGAAGCATGTCCTCGAGAATTTGGTTGACTTGTTCAACTTGTCCCTAGGATTGAGGATGAAATGCAGTGCTGAAGGACAGATGAGTCCCCATAGCCTTTTGCAAACTTTCCCATAATTTTGAAGTGAACAAGCTGCCACGGTCCGAGCTGATTACCAACGGAATACGGTGAAGTGAAACAACTCTTGACATATAAAGATCTGCCAGCTGACTAGCATTAATTGTTTCTTTGACGGCCAGGAAATGTGCAACTTTGGACAGTCGGTTAATGACGACAAGAATAGCATCATTACCTTTCTGAGATTTGGGAAAACCAGTGACAAAGTCCATTTCAACATGGTCCCATTTCCACTCAGGAATAGAGATAGGTTGCAAAGTTCCAGCAGGCTTTTGATGTTCCGCTTTGATATGCCAGCATATATCACATTCTGCCACATAGCGTGCAATGTCTTGTTTCATATTGGGCCACCAGAATCTTTGCCGGATATCTTGGTACATCTTGGTACTACCCGCGTGAATAGACAATGGTGTGTCGTGAGCTTCTTTCATCACCTTCCCGGTCATCCTGAGATTTTCCTTTTTATTTGGGACGAATAGACGACCCTTGAAGTACAAGGCGCCATCTTCAGCAATAGTGAAAAAGGAGGGTTTACCCTTCGCAATATAGCTCTTAATCCTGTCGACATCATCGTCAAAGCCTTGCAGATTCTTTGTGGAGCTCACAAGATCTGGTTCAACAACTAGGTTACTGAGGGAACCCTGATTAACAACACGAAGGTTCATCTTTTGACACTCTTCAGGAGGGGGAACAAGGTAACCCTGAGGAACAATATGGAGGTTCAGCTTACAGAATTCCTCTTGCAGACGATCGTGAACCTTATGAACCTGGAGGTGGTTGCAGTATGACTTGCGACTCAAGGCATCAGCCATTACGTTAGCCTTGCCAGGGGTATATGATATACTACAGTCAAAATCTGCTAAACGCTCCATCCATCTTTGTTGACGTAGATTCAGCTCAGGCTGAGTGAACAAGTACTTCAGACTTTGATGGTCGGTGTAGATTTCACAACGATTACCGATAAGGTATTGTCGCCATTCTTTCAGTGCATGAATAACTGCGGCAAGCTCGAGATCATGAACTGGGTAGTTCTCTTCATGAGCACGCGGTTGACGTGAAGCATAAGCAATCACCTTGTGATCCTGCATCAGGACACAACCTATTCCTTGACGAGAAGCATCACAGTATATGACAAAATCCCTTTTTGTATCCGAAGGAGCAAGTACTCGAGCGGATGTCAGTTTGTCCTTGAGTGCCTGGAAACTTTCCTGACATTTATCAGTCCACTCATACTTAACACCTTTGTGAAGCAGGTTGGTTAAGGGCTTCGCAATCTTGGAGAAGTTCTCGACGAATCGACGGCAATAGCTGGCGAGTCCGAGAAAACTTCTGACTTGCTTGACATTCTTCGGGGGAGTCCAGTCAAGAATAGCTTGAATTCGTTCAGGGTTGACTGCAATACCATCCTTGGAAATCACATGACCAAGGTAAGTCACTTCGTCTAGCCAGAATTCACATTTGGAATACTTCTCATAGAGTTTATGCTCCCGAAGCTTATCCAGTACAAGACGAAGATGTTCAGCATGCTCCTCCTTATTCTTCGAAAATACCAGAATATCATCCAGATATACCACGACGAATTTGTCGAGGTAGTCCATGAATATATAATTCACCAACCAAGAGAAGGTTGCCGGTGCATTGGTTAAGCCGAAGGACATGACGGTGTACTCGTATGATCCATAACGAGTAACAAAGGCGGTCCTGGGAATATCCTCTTTGCGAACACGGATCTGGTGGTATCCCAATCTCAAGTCGAGCTTAGAGAAGACGGTGGAACCAGCAAGTTGATCATACAAATCATTTATCCGAGGGAGAGGATATTTGTTTTGAATAGTGGCCTGGTTGATAGGACGATAGTCTTGAACCAATCGATTTGTCCCATCCTTCTTCTTAACAAAGAGAGAAGGTGCTCCCCAAGCAGAGGAACTCGGACGAATGAAACCCAAACGGAGCGAGTTGTCAATTTCTTGCTTAAGTTCAAGAAGTTCATGTGGCGGCATTTTATAAGGACGCTTAGCAATAGGAGTGGTACCGGGTACCAAGTCAATGACAAACTCGACAGCTCGAGCACGGGGAATCCCCGGAAGTTCTTCTGGAAAGACATCTTGAAATTCTTGGACCGCTGGAATGATTTCAATCCCTTCAAGAGGCGACGCATTTAATGCATTCAAGGCATACAACCGTACCTCAGCATTTCAGACGAGATGAGCATGGTAGCTTATTAATTCATCTGAAGGGTGTAGGAGGTGGACGGTCTTGGTGGCACAAACGACCGATGCCGTATGAGCTTTCAACCAGTCCATCCCCAGTATGAGATCAATGTTGGAAGAACTCAATAACATGGGAGAGGCAAGGAATTCCAATCCTTCAATTTCAATGGGGACATTGGGGCAGACCATGCAGGGTCGGCATTGGTCCGAGGGGGTGCTTACCACTATTGGGACGTCCATTTCTTCGTACTTAATGCCATGCATGAATGCAAAATTTTCCGACATAAAGGAATGCGATGCTCCTGTATCAATCAATACAAAAGCAGGTACTGAGTTAACGAGAAGTGTACCCATCACGGTAGCAGGTTGGTCTTGAGCTTGACCCATATCAATGTTGTTGGCCTGACCACGAACATAAGCAGGCTTAGCGTTGAAGTTGTTGTTCTGGTTGTTGCCACTGCCAAATGAGGGAAGTATCGGCTAATTCGGATTCTACCTACAGTCTCTAGCACGGTGACCTGGACGGCCACACTTGAAGCACAGCCCGTCCTCAAGACGGGAAGGAGGAACTCGAGGCGGTGGAGCTGGAAGCCTCGGCTGCCTAGGTGGTGGAGGAGGCAGGCGAGGTGCAGCATAGGACGGCCTCGGAGCAGGAGCGGGTGCATGGTACATGATGTTGGGAATCCAGATCTTCCGCTTATGTGTAGATGAGCCCGAAGATGAGCCCATGCCACGGTTGCGCTTGCTGCCATCCTTGTATTCCTGCTGACCAGTCTCAACCTGAATAGCCTTGTCCACCAGGGTGGCAAAATCAGCATAGTCCTGAACGAGGAGTGTCAGCTTGATATCAGGGTGATGGCCTTCACGGAACTTCTCATGTCTGCGTGCATCAGTTGCAATGTCTTCTTCAGCATAGCGAGATAAGTCCAGAAATTCCCGCTGATAAGCATCCACAGTCTTGTTGCCCTGGACCAAGTTGCGGAACTCGCGCTTCTTCCAATCCATGATTCCCTGAGGAATGTAGCGAGCACGGAAAGCAGCCTTGAACTCTGTCCAAGTGATGACAGTCCCATCGGGCTGAGAGCGCCTGTGGATGTCCCACCATTGAGCAGCGGGACCCTTCAAGAAGTAGGCGGCAAAGTTGACATACCTCGCCAGGGGCACATTTGCAGACTCTAGCTCGTAAGCAATGTCACGGAGCCAGTCATCAGCATCAAGAGGCTGAGTTGAGCTGCGGTAGATCGCAGGGTTGAGGCGGCAGAAGTCTTGCAGTGTCACGCCTTGCTGTTGGTTCATGTTCGGCCTTTGGAACTGATCCATGAGCCCTTGCATAAACTAGGGGTTCAGCTCAAACTGTTGGATCATCCCCACCATATACTCAGCAGGCGAGGGTGGTGCATCGTTGGCAGGGCCACGTGGGCGGCCAACTGGTCTAACCATCCTGTTAAATATTTAACAGGGGTAGTTTAGCTTAAAGAAATTGCAAAGTCATCGCATGCATTCATGAAGTAATCAAGCATGATGAAAGGGAAATGCGATAGATACTTCATAGTAGTTGAGTTCGACATACAGACCCATACATAAGTTCGATTACAGACTAACGATTACAAATTCAAAATTTGGCGATAGCCTGGACGCATTAGACGATACCCTGGACTCACTAGGCGGCACGCAGGCACGCAGTGGAAGAGTACCACAACGAGATATAGAGATAAGGCTACATCAACGTCGGAGAGGACGAACGAATCCTGGTAGCTGGCGGTGATAGAAGGTAGGGACAGGACCCTGTGTCCCGTTGTGACTCTGGTGAGGGTACCGCATCCACTCGAGGAGCTGAGGTCCAAGTGCAGGGGTTCTACCCCCAACATCAGCCCACTCGAGACCTGATGGTAGCTCTGTCCTGCTCGGCTCGCGGATGTGCGTAGGGGAACCCTCGGGCAGTGTGATGGTTGCAGCTCTGTCAACGCGTCGTAAAGAGGAGCGCGCGTAGCATACAGCTCCACAGTCAGAGCTCGAAAAGCACGATCCAGTGCCTCAGTGTACTACACCAGAACCCGCGCGTTGTAGCGACGCGTCACGTAGGGGGCGGAGACAGCGACGTAGGATCGGTCGCTGCGCTCCCGAACGTCATCAGTGTAGGCAGTGAGATCAGACCCAGTCTCATCCCCGGCAGGAGCATGCGGGATGTATCTGAAAGGGCTCTCCTCCAGGTGAGGGTATGCTCCACGGAGACGGGTGATAGCGATGTAGGCCGCATCATGGACGGCCATCTCGACCGACACTCCAATACCATAGAACACGTGGCGCTCGAGGGTCTCGCCGCCCATCTGGCCGAAGATGCGAACCTCAGCCTCGTACTGGTACTGGTTGTACTCGCGGAAGTCCTCGTACACAGTGTACTCGGGGTACCAGCGATATCCCAGCCTCGTCAGGAGGTCGACCAAAATGGCCGGGAACCCAGTCGTCTCAGTGGCCTGGGTCAGGTGCACGTGCTGTCTTGCGGGACGCATCTGAAAATAAGATCGACGGATGTCAAATGACAGTGTGTGTAATATATATTCAGGAGAAAAGAGTAGATAGTCGAGCGCTCCGGGTCGATGTGATTACGAGAACCTAATGTTAGAGTTAGTAAAATCTTTGACCCGAAAGAGAAGAGAGAGTAGAACCCAGAGTATAGGAAAGGAGTAAAAGATACTAATACGACCTAATTGAGATGTGGGCCCGTAAGCCACAACATCAGTGTTAGTAAAGTTTTTCAAACACTAGACTCAACTTCGGCCAAGGAGTTGGAAAGGGGGCTACCTACAAGCAGTCGGCTCTGATACCAACTTGTGACGCCTTCGGTTTGATCGTACGCTAATCATACACACAAATGCGTACGATCAAACCCAAGGACTCACGGGAAGACATCACAACACAACTCTAGACACAAATAAAACAATATCAGCTTCATATTACAAGCCACGGGCCTCGAGGGCTAGAATACGGAAGCTCGATAAACACACGAGTCAGCGGAAGCAACAATATCTGAGTACATACATAAAACATGGGGTGCCTTAGAGAAGGCTAGCACAAAAGATACAACGATTGAAAGAGGCGAGGCCTCCTGCCTGGGAACCTCCTAACTACTCCTGGTCATCAGCGGCCTCCACGTAGTAGTAGGCACTGTCGGGGTAGCAGTCGTCGTCGGCGGGGACCTCCATCTCCTCGGCTCCATCATCTGGTCGCAACAACGGATCAAGGGGACAAAGGGGGAGCAAAGCAGCGGTGAGTACTCATCCAAAGTACTCGCAAGTCTTACATCAGAACTATTCTAAGTATGCATCAATATCAAAGAAGGGGGTGTTTATATGTGGACCGACTGCAGCAATGCAAGAATAGAGAGAGAAGGCCTAGTCCTATCAAAGACTAGCATCTTCAGGGTCTTGCAGCAATAGACGAGAGTAGAACAGGGCAACACAATTAATAGTCATATTGTTGCAGCAATATTAAAGTGAGGTCACGCCCAGAGATCCTCCCTCGACTCCCTGCGAGGAAGCAATCCCGAGGCAACTAATTCCAGTTAAGTAACAATTGTAGTCGTATAAGATTAGGGCAGAACTCCAAGTCGTCTTGTAACCGTGGACACGGCTATTTGAGTAGTTAATTTTCAACCCTGCACGGGTGCACCACATGTCCCAACGCGCTCGATAACACTCTGGCCGGACACACTTTTCTGGGTCCTGCCCGGCCTCGGAATATCGACACGTTGCAGCCCCACCTAAGACTCAACAGAGAGGCCAGCCCGCGGGTCTAAATCCTAAGCGCAAATGGTTCATGGGCCGAGTTCCCCTCCGCGCTCCTGCATGATGCGAGGGCGGCCGACGTCAGTCCTAGCGTCCCTTAATCACAAGCGCGATGCATCTCGGGACCACTCTGGCGCGCGCCACTACGTTGCTGACATTTGAAAAGCTTCGGCTGATACCGCGACGTCGAGTACCCATAATTCTTCCGCGCAGACGGTTAGTGTGAAAAGGTCTCCGACCAACCGAGATCAAATACCCAAATCCATTAACATTTTAATTAGGCCATCGACACAATCTCGCGGGAATCCACCCGTCTTAACAACTAATCACCAATGATCCCAGTAACATGGTCGAGTAACTGTGTGGTTGTAACATCGGGGGGAATCCGAGGTATCACCCTCGTTAGATTCCGAACGATGTATCTGTCAAGGTGGGATTAGAGGAATCACCCTCGGGGGTCCCACACTTGAGGGGTTGCACGGCAGAGGCATCATCGGGAATGGTGAAATAGGAATCACCCTCGATAACCACGACCGATTAGCTATACTACAGAGATATCATCAGGAGTACTTAGCGAGGTGTCACCCTCGGTACCCGATAGTATCTCTCTAGCTCGTACAACTAAGGGGGTGTATGTGTTGTGTCGGGTCTGGCTCGTCGATAAGGGATCGAGATTTGAAAACAAGCGGGGCAACTGGACTACGGGGTCAGACGGAATGACTGCTCCACCTATACTAAGCAGATTTAAAGTACACTACTGAAAGTAACAGTTCATCAAAAATAGGCTATGCATCAGATATAGGAGCTAACTACAACAGTAGCAAAATACTAATGCAAGCAGTAGGAAGAAAGACATAGGCGATATAGGAATGATCAAGGGGGTTTGCTTGCCTTGTTGCTGTGCGGCAAAGGACTGATCGGCAGGGTCGTAGATGTACCCGGCAGCAGCGTCAGTCTCGGGGTCTACCGTTAAGAAGAGGGGGAAGAAACAATAAATAATAGAAACGGTGCAACACAATGCATGACATGGCAAGATGCAGGCTAGACATGAGCTAACGCAGCAACATCCGTCATAGACGGGTCAGAAGAATATGTGACGATATTTTCCGGGTCTCGGGCTACTACCGGTCAGACTGGAAATGATGGAAATGTTCCATGTTTGCTATGCTAGGGACGCGTGACACACGAAAGGACCGTGTATCCGGGTTCATCTCGTTGTGCTGATCAACTTTCATGTTGAAAATATTTTGATCTCACTTATGGTTTAATTAATATTAATTTTTAAAGTTTAATTCAATAACTAGGAATTAAAAACAGATTTAATTAATTTAATTAAATCCTATTACGACATCATCATGATATCACGCTGATATCAACAGTTGACTGGTCAACTCACTAGTGGGTCTCGTGCGTCATAGACTCGGTTTTTAATTAAGATTAAATAGTAATTGAATAGATTAATTTAGTGGGGGACCCACGTGTCATACTCTAATTAGCCAAATAATTAATTAAATATTATATCTATTTATTTATTTAACAAAACATATTTTTATATTTTATATTTTAATTTTCACTTTTTCTCAACAGAGGGTGTGGGGCCTCCTTGTCATAGACAGCGGGGTGGTTTGGCCCACCGGTAAGTGGCTTAGGCCACATACACATAAAACACCCATACACATATTTATACAATAAACGTATTCCGCCATATACCGACATACATAAATACATACATACGTGTATCTCATACATACAAAATACATACGCAATACAACATTTTAATTTTATCTCTATCTAAAACCCTTTGTTAACTCTGTGTGGCAACTCTGTGCTCAACTCTCTCATCTCAACACAGAGAGAGGGGGGGCTATCTTCACCTACGCCTACACGAGCACCACAACGTCGGAACGGAGCGCCGTCTGCCGGAATGGAACCAGGACGGCGCGAGGAAGGAGACGGTGGGAGGAGCCCGAAAAGGGACTCATCGACGTTGACGAGAGGGCCCGGTGATGCCGGAGTTTTCGGGAGGCGGGGGAGACGGCGAGGAGGAGGACGAGGCGGTGATGGTGGCGCGGTTCTGGTGAGGATGGTGCCGACGAGGAGAGCCGGTCGGAGGGTCGCCGAGAGAGGCCCCGGTGAGGAGGGGGCCCCGGGGATGGAGCCGCCGAGAGGGGCTCCGGCCGGTGCAGGGGCTGAGGAGGAGGGTCACCGGCGTGGGGCCGACGGGAGGGACCGCGGGGGAGGCCTCGGCCGGATCTAGTGGGGGCTGCCAGCGGGGATCGGGAGTGGGGCTGGGGCTCGGTCTCCAGGGGAGTTGGGGCCGACGGGAGTGAGGTGTGGGGGTTCGATCTAGGGGGCTCGGTCGCTGGAGGGAGAGGGGTCTCGCGGGGCTCGGCCTCGGACGGTGCGAGCCGAGAGAGGGGGAGGTCGATGCGGGGGAAGTGAGGGGTTGGTGAGGTGGGACTGTCGGTGGGGGCGGGAGGACCAAGCGGGTGGGGCTCGGGGGTGAGGCTCCCGCGGGAGAGAGAGGGTGCGAGGGGGGTAGGTGGCGGCGGCCACGAGGGACGGGGAGAGGGGGTCGGCAGGCTAGGGTTTGCCCCCATGGGGGGCTTTATACCCCACGGAGGGGTGGCCCGAATGGGGGGTTTGGCCTGATAGGCCCAATTCGGCCACGGGGGTTCTTTTCCTTTTTTTTCTTATTATTATTTCTTTTTATTATTTAATTTTATTTACTTTCTTTTACAATTTATTATATATACTTTTAATACTTTCTTCTATTTATTTATTTTCATTTGCTATATTTCCTTTATTTATTTTATTTAAAGCTCCTCTTTTAAAAATATTGGGATTACCAATAATTCCAAAAGTGCCCGATTCGCATTTATAATTCGCTAGAGAATTTTTATAACTCCCCGATGTTTTTATTTCAACAACATAAAAACTTTCTCGTCCGACTTTAATTTTAAGTTTTGAACTTTGATTCGGTTTCAACCAACACGAGATCATTGATATAATTAACGGTGATGTGGCATCATTAGCGCGGGATCACTGTCGCTTAATTACAATCATCACTGTAGCAATAATCGAGGATCTCACACGTATTAATTTCCGTGCGTGTCCGAATTGCTCAAACGCTGTAGATAAAATGCTCATATTTTAGGAACCCTATTGCCATGTATTTTAGAGTAGTTGGTTGTATTTTTTTGCATGTAGGGTTTAGTCGCTGGTTTATTATTTCGCGTTTAGAACATATTCCCACATATACGTGTGGGGTTGTTTTTATTTTGCAACCCCTCATGTTATATATGTTTTCGGGGTAGAAAAATCCATAGAATTTAACATTGCATTTAGTTTTAGCTTTTGAGGAAGTTAGTTCGCGTGATATTTTGCCATGATGCCCTTTTGTTTATTTTGTGTGATTTAATCCGTGCGTGATATGAAGGAGTTGTCAACTAGATATTTGCCCTTGAAGGTGTAGATTAGCCTCTAGTATTTTTGGTTGCAATAGAAATCCATGTTTAGGTGTGGTTTGCTTGCTCTCAACTTGCTAGGAAATAGTGCTGATTTGGATATGCTGAAATATTTCTAAATCTCAAATCTATTATATTTTGTTGTTGTCTTGTCTTGAGTTTATCTGGTGATCTGTAGCCCTTTTGAGGTTGGTGTAATGAAGTTAGTTGTAGACTTTAGGATTCTCTAGCATGCTGTGAATTTTCATGTCATTTGGAGTCCTGTAGCTTATGGTTTTGCTGCTGTCAATATGCCTTCAGATCGGAAACTGCACTTTCATAAACTGTGGTTTTCACTAAGTCTCAAACAGTGTGTGAGATGCCATTTTGTGACTTATTTTCCTAGTGTTCCATGCTTCCATGCTAGGTGTTAATAGTTGTATGTTGTAGTGCTTCTTGCCCTCTATCGTCTCATGCCATGGTTGAGCATATTGGTTTTGTGTAGCTCGTAGTTGTGGGGTGTAGAAATGATATGTGGTTGATTTTGGCAGATTGTAGTGATTTCTTGTTTAGCTCGTAGTTGTTGAACCGTTGCTCCGTTTTGATCATGTCCTATATGAAACTTGCTTCGAATCTCGTTTAGTTTCATATTATCTTGCTGGTTCTATGTTTTGAAATGCTTGTGATTGTCGTTGCACACATATTGCATTCATGCCATCATATCTTGCGGTGCTCGTATCTTTTGAACCGTAGCTCCGTTGGAGATGTTCTCTATGTGAAAATTGCTTGTAACGACGCGTAGAATCACGTGAACTTATTTATTTTTTTATGTTTAACAACTATTAAAACATGTTAGTTCAGATCTGGACAGAATTGTTAATTAACATGTGAGGTCGTTACGGAGATGCTATATGTCATTTCCGACCTCATTTAAAATGCCTAGATAGGTAGATTAATTGCGCTTCACCTCTTGCCATGTTTAACAACCTTTAATATTGTCGTGTACCTAATCAAGATAGAACTAAATAATCTGTATGTGGAGTTTCGTCAATATCCAACTCGTTGCATATTGAACTTCACTTAATGTGTAGTGTTTAATTGTCGTGAATTGCCATGTCGTGTCTTGCATGTATTCACCGTTCATGCATCATATGTGGATTTCATCTGTCGTGCATGTGCCGTGGTGAATATCTGTGTTGATGCTTGTTTCCGGTTTCCTTCGTCTTGATAGAGTTCCGCAAGCGTGTCGGATTGTGAGGACCCGTTCGACTACATCGGTTCGTCTGCTTGATGGTGTCATTCTTCTTCCAAGCGGGATCTTAGGCAAGATGACCATTTCCCCAGCTACCATTACTATCATTGCCATGCTAGTATTATCGTTTCTGTCGCTATGTCTCGTTGCCTACCACCTGTTAAATATCAGCCTCTCAACATGCCATGAAAAGCTTCCACCTATTCACAACCTAGAAAACCACTGATTGGCTATGATACTTCTTGCTTAACCATGTGTTAGCGTTGCTAGATGCAGGTGCAGTTGCTTCCATGTGATAACATGGGTTCCTTGTTATATCACCCTATAAATGTTATTTAATTTAATGCACCTATATACTTGGAAAAGGTGGAAGGCTTGGCCTTTCTAGCCTGGTGTTTTGTTCCACCTTTGCCCCCTTAGTTCCGGCTACCGGTGTTATGTTCCATAATTGAGCGCTCCTAACACGATCGGGGTTGTTATGGGGACCCCCTTGATAATTCGTTTTAGAGTAAAGCTGGTCTAGCAAGGCCCAGCATTGGTTTTACATTTTCCTAATAACCTAATAAAGTTGCATAGGGACTTTCCGGACCCCGAGGATAATTAATCAACCCCCGGGCCAGTGCTCCGCATGAGTGTTGGTCCCACCCGAGCGATGTCCGTCCCCCCTGGTCACCCAGGGTTTAGCGATCCCGACGTCTAGCTCATCCGTCGTGTCCTGAGAACGAGATGCGCGGCTCCTATCGGGATCGTCGACACGTCGGGCAGCCTTGCTGGATTAGTTTTACCTTTTACGAGATATCTTGTGCATCGGGATTCCGGTGATGCTTTGGGTAATCTCAGAGTTGAGGTTTTCCACTAAGGAGTCCAACGAGATTGCGAGCTTCGTGATCTAGGATTTCTATGCGGCTTGTGGTAATTTGTGATGGACTAGTTGACGCACCGCTGCAGGGTTAAATCTTTTCGGAAGGCCGGGCCCGCAGTTATGTGACAACATGGAAACTTTGTTTAACACTGGTTCTAGATAACTCGAAGTTAGCTTAACTAAAATATGCCAACTGAGTGCGTAACCGTGACTGTCTCTTTCGTGAGTTCCTTCTCCGAGCAAGGACACGGTGCGGTTATGTCTTACGTAAGTATGTGTTCAGGATCATTCATTTGATCATCAGTAGTTCACATCCGTTATGCGTAGATCATCCCCCCTCTTTATTCTTGTACTCGTAAGTTAGCCACCTCATATTATGCTTAGTCGCTTGCTGCAGCCTCACCACTTAACCATACCTCACCTATTAAACTTTGCTAGTCTTGATACCTTTGGAAATGAGATTGCGGAGTCCCCTGTGGCTCATAGATTACTACAACACCAGTTGCAGGTACATGTAAAGGTCACTTGACGCGAGCGCGTTGATTGTTCATTTGGAGTTGCTTCTTCTTCTTCTTCACCGATCTAGGATGGGTTCCAGGCCGGCAGCCTGGGATAGCAAGGATGGACATCGTTCTTCTTTTCTCATTTGTTTTCGTCCGTAGTCGGACCCTGCTCTTCTTCGTGTTATTTATGTTTTGTACTGATGTGTGTTGGAGCATATATCTCCATATGTGGTTTTGGTACTTGATGACAATTCCTATGGACTAATGGTTGCCTTAAGTTATATTTATAGGATTTGTCCATAGGCACTTCTTGAAGTCCATCTGTTGGGTTCAAGGAGTTTATATGATGACCAAGATGGTATTCAAGGTATTATCCAAAGAATGGTCATACAGACACATGGTTGATCAAGATCTCAGACAAAGAGTAAATCAAGATGATCAACACACAAAGCGTACAAGATGTACCGAGAGGGATCAAGTGATCCCATGGTATGGTAAGCATTGTCCATTACGTGTTTGTGTACTAACCCATGGTCTTCGTGAGAGTTCTATGTGGGGGTTAGGTGTGTTTCCATGGGCTTGCGTCAAAGAGAAGATCTCATACAACCCATGAAGTATGACGTCAAGTTGTGATCGTCATCAAGATTGTGATGTGCAAGTTCAAGTGGATCAGCACGAAGATATCATACTTGAAGCTTGATGTCCATTGTGGTGGCAATGGACTTGTGAAGATATGCTGAAGAGTGGCTCACCCGTAGTGAGTGTGGGGGAGCAATCAACTAGTCTTCATCAAGCCAACGCAATCAAGAAAGATGGTCCATCTTGAGGAAGCCAAGATCATCATCATCTAGCTCAAGAGGACGAGGTGCAAGGTATAGGTTTGCCCTTGATAGGTTTTCTGTTTAGGATAGATTGATGTACTATCAAGGGGGGCTCTCAAGTGAGTAGCTTGATCGTATCGTTCGTTGAGAGCTCAAACCATTTGCATCCTTGCATCATATTTCTTGGTTCTTATTTGGTGTTTCTCTTTGTGAGTTTTAGAGCTTACGGTCATCTTCATGACAAGCTCGAGTTCATAAAAAACGGAGTTGGAGTTTTTTGCTGGTTCTTCATTCTTAGAGAACTCACATCTTTATATCATTGGCATATTCATAACCGCATGGTCTTAAGATTTCAACAAGCTTGGGTTTGCTCGATTCGGAGCTCGTATGCGAAAGTTATGGCTGTTTCAGTGGCGAGCGGTAGTACCGCTGGACCTAGCGGTAGTACCGCTGGAGTTGGCGGTAGTACCGCTGGCCCTAGCGGTAGTACCGCTGGCTGGCGGTAGTACCGCCCCTGGTCAGCGGTAGTACCGCTCCAGGAGCTTAGTACCGCCTGCCTAGCGGTTGTTCGTGGACGGACCTTTTTGCGAAGACTTTCTTGGCGGTGGTAGTGCCGTTGCACTACCAGGGGCCCAGCGGTAGTACCGCTGGGGTGCCAGCGGTAGTACCGCTGGAGCTCGGGCAGAAAGTGGGGGTAACGGCCTGATTCCTTCCCCCGCTATATAAAGGGGGTCTTCTCCCCCCTTGGTCTTATCCATCTGTTGAGCTCTTGTTCTATCTCCATTGTTGACATTCTTAGAGCTTGATTACTCTCTATCCCTCCAATGATTCTTGCTTGTTCTTGAGGGAAAAGAGAGAGGAGATCTAGATCCACATCTCCACCAATCACTTTCTCCTCTATGTGAGGGGAACCCCTTGGATCTTGATCTTGGAGTTCTTTGTGAGCTCCTTGTTCTTCCTCTCATATTTCTCCATAGCTTTTGTTGTTGTGGAGGGATTTGAGTGTGAGGGACTTGACCACTTCGTGTGTTCTTGCCATTGCATTAGTTGCATCGGTTTGAGTTCTCCACGGTGATACGTGGAAGTGAGAAGTTGAGAAGCTTACTACCTTTGGTACTTAGTACCCTTGATATTGTTCTTCGTGGATGCTTTGGCGTCCTAGAAGCTTGGTGGTGTCTCGGAGCTCAATCATTGTGGTGTGAAGCTCCGGGAAGCGTCGCGGTCTCCAATTAGGTTGTGGAGATTGCCCCGAGCAATTTGTACGGGTACCGGTAACCGCCCCCAAGGGTTGCCACGTGTACGGGTTCGGTGACCGCCCCCAAGGGTTGCCATTTGTACGGGTTCGGTGACCGCCCTCAAGGGTCCCTTAGTGGAATCACGGCATCTTGCATTGTGCGAGGGCGTGAGGAGATTACGGTGGCCTTAGTGGCATCTTGGGGAGCATTGTGCCTCCACACCGCTCTAACGGAGATTAGCATCCGCAAGGGTGTGAACTTCGGGATACATCATCGTCTCCCCGTGCCTCGGTTATCTCTTACCCGAACCCTTTACTTATGCACTTTACTTTGTGATATACATATTGTTTATTGTAATATATCTTGCTATCACTTAGTTGTTTATCTTGCTTAGCATAAGTTGTTGGTGCACATAGGTGAGCCTAGTTGTTTGTAGGTTTTGTGCTTGACATATTAAACGTTAGTTTTATTCCGCATTTGTTCAAGCCTAAACCTTAACTATTTTAAAGCGCCTATTCACCCCCCCCCCCTCTAGGCGACATCCACGTCCTTTTCAATGTGACTTTGATGTAATTTGTGGCGAGTGTAAGCCAATTCTATATATCTCATCTTTTCAGTACATGTACTTGTAACGATATCCATTCTTGCAAAACGACGAGATGCGCTTCTATCCCTGACGAGGCCCTCGTGCCAAATTGAGGATAGGATTGCATCTTGGGTGTTACAAGTTGGTATCAGAGCAGTACCGACCTAGGAGCCCCCTTGATTGATCGAACTTGGCCGAGTCGAGTCTAGTGAAAAACTATTTTGAGTCTTAGTTATATCGGAGAGTAGGTTTCTTTTATTCTCCTCATCTATGCTCTTATGAGGTTCACGACTTAGGAATTTTAATTCTACTCCTCTTCTCACTAAAAAAAAGTAGGATCACGCGGATATTTTTGAAATCTATATGATGTCGATGTGAAGGAGTTCATTCTTGGTGCCTCCTGTCTCACTTGATTTCTTCCGGGGAGTTGAGCTCCAGGGGATTCTTGAGCACATCGTTATCATTCAGATTTCTTAGTATCTCAGAACGAAGCATGTTCGTAATTGCTTCAATACTAGTAGTGGCGAGATAACCCCGAGGTCCCCAATACTGGTGTAGATTGTTCGGGAGTACTGCCATACTTTGTGATCGTTGTGATCACGAGGGTCTGTAGTAGATGAAGGTCCGAGATTCTGGTTATGTGTTGACGGATGTGATACACTGGACAGGTTAGTATAGGAGTTGAGTGATATATTACTCCTTGTATCCGTGGACCAGATTGCATGACCAGATATTTTGCGAGTTCTTAGGTGGGAATTCAAGTAGTTACTTATAAGACAATCTTCCAACAAATGCATGATGTTAGGTTGGGGTTCGACATCTAGTGGATTCGTTTGTTCACGGTCGACTTATAGTGGTTCTCGTTGTATCTTAAAGAGTCCTTGTAGCTTGCTACGACTCGGGGACGCTTCGTATGTCGGGTGCACTGCCTTGCACTTGATGGCTACTGTAAGGATCGAGCCCGTGCAATCCTGTCCACGAAAATATCGGACGAAATCTCTCTCATGAGTTTGTTCTGGCTTGTTTCATAAGCCTCATCCCGTTGTTTTGTTGGAATGTGGTAATTCAAGTTGCTTCGACGTCAAGTGGTGATTTCAGATTCTTTTCTAAGTGGTGTTCTCATATTCATACGAGAGTGCTAATCCTTTTGCTTAATCAATTGTCTTATCAATTCTTGTCAACCGGAGTTGTCTTGTCAATTCTTTTCAACCGTTGTGCTTCTCTTCAAGTGAATTCAATCCTCTCCAATATTTGCAAGTTCAATCTCTCATTTCTTCCGGAGTTCATCTCATCTGTTCCAAGTTGTCTTTGTTTTCCCCGCCCTCCCGCCCCTTTTCTTCAGTGATTGGATTTCATCCAAGTGCATTCGTTTCAATGTTGTGCTCCCGTTATCTTTTCTTTTCTCTCGTATCTGGTGATTCATTGTGAAGTTTCTCAGGAGCTTCGTGTTTTTTTATTTATTCAATCTTGTTGTTTTCCCGGTGAATTCAATTCAGTTATCCGTGTTCATCATATCCTTTTCATCCTTGTAATTCTTTCCCATGTTGGAAATTCTTGTTTAAGCCTCTTTCTTATTTTCATTCCTCTCTTTTCTATCTGGCGTGTTGAAGATATTTCAAAAGTTCTGGTTTTCAATCCTTCAGTTATTTCAAGGTGCTCAGCCTCATCTAGTTTTCATTGGTACCGGTGCAATATCTCTTTTCTAAGCAATCTTTTCAACGGTGATTTCTTTGAGTGGGCCCATAACCCAGAGGTTCTTCCCCAGGATCTTATCTGGCTCTTGTAATATTTCCGGTGCTCTCTAATTCTTTTCACCTATGACGTAAGTATGAATTTCATCAGTCATATTCCTTCTTCAAGATCGCTTCAAATTTATTTTCATCTTTGGCTCAACCTTTCATTCTTCATTATTCCGGAGTGTCTCAGTTATTCTTGGTGGTGTTCTCCTCATCATTCTCAGCTTGGAAGTCTGAAGGAGTGTTTCTCTCAAATCTTGGTCCATTCTCTAGAAGATTCATCATTTCAGCTTGGTGCCATCATCTTAATTGTTCCAAACATGAGTAATCCCTTTCTTGTTATCCGGTGCTTTTCTGAGTTGTTTTCATTCTCGATCCTCCAAAGGCCATCATCCAGAAGATTTTGTTCGTTCTCAGCTTGCAGCTTTCATTCTCAAATTCTTCTCCATTGTTGCCTCTTCGTTCGTCTCTCGTTTATCCGGTGCCTTGTTCTAGTTTTCTCTCAGGTGACTCATGATCTCTTCATTCTCATGTATCTCCATTCATTCATGGTTGCCTCATTCATTTCAATTCTCACCAGTGTTTCTTTCAAGATTTCTTCTAGTTTGTGCTCATATATCTCTCCTCAATCATTTCTAGAAGAATAAGTGTTATGTTAAATCCGTTGCTTGTCATCAATTAAACTTGATGAAGGATAAGCATAGCATGATTCTTATTCTTATTCATGGTGATTTCAATTCTTCTCCGGAGGGATCATGATATCAATTCTTTGTCTCAAGTGTTCTTCAAGATTCTTGTGATAGTAGTTATCATTCTCTTATTCATTCTTTGATCCCAATCATCTAGTTTTATTCCCTTGTTCCGGAGGCATTGTGATGTTGCTCTTTTGGGTCAATCATGTTGTTCTATCAAGATCATGGTGTTCACTTGTTCTATTTAGTTGTTTGTTATGAATCTTGTCTAATTCTCCCATCTTATCGAATTTTTGTCCCCTTTCCCTACCGAAGTGCTGCCGAAATTTTCTGTGAATTCTTCCTTGTTTCTCATATCATTCTTCATCTCTTTGCAACTTTCAAGGATCGTTGGTTTCACTCGTTTGTCAAAGAAGCGACTAAGTTTTACCCCTTGCTTTCTCATCCTCTTCCCCTTTTATTCTTGGATCTCGGGTCGAGATCCTCTTGTAGTGTAGGAGAGTTGTGACAGCCCGAGACCGACGTTCCAGAAGATTCCCCTTTATTCCCTTTTCGTCGTGTGATTATTTTTATTTGTCGCATCATCATCGCATCATGAGCATCATCTGCATCGCATCGGCACTCCGTTGCCGCCAGTTTTCAAAACTTGCTTCCGTTGTTAGTTGCCGGTTCTTGTCGTTGTCCGTACTAAGCCCGACCACACTCGCACGCGCCCGCGGCATCGTCAAACCCTGTTTTTAAAAGTGTGTATAAAACTTTCTATGATTGGGTTAAATTTGACGTGCGGTCTTATTTTAATATAGGTAGACCGCGTGTCAGATTTCGTCGCAATCGGAGTTTGTCTGGTAGCCGAACGGTCGACCGTAGCGGCACCGTATTCGGTCTATCGTCGGATGTCTTTTTGTATTTTAAATCTCGTTGCCGGGTCACCCGTTTTCCCTCTCGTCTCCGGCTAACCTACTCTACACAACCACCTAGCCATTCCCGCATCCGTGGTCGTTTGATCGCGATCGCGTGGTCGAAAACTGATCCGAATTCGGATAACCTTAGCCCGTTTTCTATATATAGACAGCAAACCCTCTCTCCGTGGATTTCCGCGCCCTCCTAACCCTAGCCGCCACTCCCACCTACCTCTCTCTCTCTCCTCCCTCCTGCCAGCCGCCGGGGGGCCGCCCGAGCCCGCAGCTGGCCCTCCCAGCCCGGATCCGCCGCCAGCCGGCACCTCGAGGGGAGGAGCCCCTGAGCCAGCCCCTGCTCGAGCTCCTGTCGAGCCCTGGCCCTCCTCAGCCGCGGATCTGGATGGATCCCCACGCAGCGCCGCCCCATTGGCCACCGGCCACCGCCGGCATCGCCGCCCGCTGCCAGGCAACGGCGGCCTCGACCACGTCTCCTCCCGCGCCGCCCGTTGCCCCGACCTGCAGCCGCCGCCGCCCCGTCTCTCCCTCGGAGCTCGGTGCCGCCGTCGGGAATGGGTTGCCCCGACCTTGATCTACCTTGCGCGGCCTCCTCGGCTCCTCCGGCGACCCCATGGCGGCCCCCCTTGCCGGAGCCCTCGAAGTCAACTCGTCGCCGACGGGGAACTGCCTCGCCTCCAGGCGCTCGCCTGGGCCGCTCCCCGCGCTGGCGTCGTGGGCCGGCCTCCCTAGAGCCACTCCGCCGCCCCAGTCACCCCTCCGCCCAGGCCGGCCAACTCCTGCGTGAGGCGAGGCCCGGATCGCCCCAGGCCGGCCTACTTTGGCCCGAAGGTGAGTTGTCGCCTCTATTCCCCGCCTAGGCGTAGCTTAGCTGATTTGCGCCGCTCCGCTAGGGCCGTTAAGCTCCAGATTCGGCCCGAGTGGCATATTCTATTAACTCGCGATTTATTAATTCCAGATTAATGCTACAATTTAAAACGTCCGTAGTTTGTAAAGCGTATGTCGGATTGGAACGTATTATATATGTATCTCATGTAGAATTTCGCGTAGATTACGAATTTGCAAATTGCATGCATGTTTGAAATAGTTTGACGTGCCGAATGTCTAGTTTTGCGTGCTGTTCCAATAGGTTAATCATCCCGTATTTATTTCTATGCATGTCCGGATTGCTCAAACCCCGTAGATAAAATGCTCATGTTTTAGAAATCATATTGCCATGTATTTTAGAGTAGTTGGTTGTATTTTTTTGCATGTAGGGTTTAGTCGCTAGTTTACTATTTCGCGTTTAGGACATATTCCCGCATATACGTGTGGAGTTGTTTTTATTTTGCAACCCCTCATGTTATATATGTTTTCGGGGTAGAAAAATCCATAGAATTTAACTGTGCATTTAGTTTTAGCTTTTGAGCAAGTTAGTTCGCATGATATTTTGCCATGATGCCCTTTTGTTTATTTTGTGTGATTTAATCCGTGCGTGATATGAAGGAGTTGTCAACTAGAGATTTGCCCTTGGATGTGTAGACTAGCCTCTGGTATTTTTGGTTGCAATAGAAATCCATGTTTAGGTGTGGTTTGCTTGCTCTCAACTTGCTAGGAAATAGTGCTGATTTGGAGATGCTGAAATATTTCAAGTCTGAAATCTGTTATATTTTGTTGTTGTCTTATCTTGAGTTTATCTGGTGATCTGTAGCTCTTTTGAGGTTGGTGTAATGGAGTTAGTTGTAGACTTTAGGATTCTCTAGCATGTTGTGAATTTTCATGCCATTTGGAGTCCTGTAGCTTATGGTTTTACTGCTGTCAATATGCCTTCAGATCGAAAACTGCACTTTCATAAACTGTGGTTTTCACTAAGTCTGAAACAGTGTGGGAGATGCCATTTTGTGACTTCTTTTCCTAGTGTTCCATGCTTCCATGCTAGGTGTTAATAGTTGTATGTTGTAGTGCTTCTTGCCGTCTATCGTCTCATGCCTTGGTTGAGCATATTGGTTTTGTGTAGCACGTAGTTGTGGGGTATAGAAAATGCTATGTGGCTGATTTTGGCAGATTGTAGTGATTTCTTGTTTAGCTCGTAGTTGTTGAACCGTTGCTCCGTTTTGACCGTGTCCTGTATGAAACTTGCTTAGAATCTCGTGTAGTTTCATATTATCATGCTGGTTCTATGTTTTGAAATGCTTGTGACTGTCGTTGCACACATATTGCATTCATGCCATCATATCTTGCGGTGCTCGTATCTTTTGAAGTGTAGCTCCGTTGGAGATGTTCTCTATGTGTAAATTGCTTGTAACGACGCGTAGAATCATGTGAACCTTTTTTTTTGCTGTTTAACAACTATTAAAACATGTTAGTTCAGATCTGGACAAAATTGTTAATTAACATGTGAGGTCGTTTCGGAGATGTTATATGTCATTTCCGACCTCATTTAAAATGCCTAGACAGGTAGATTAATTGCGCTTCACCTCTTTCCATTTTTAACAACATTTAATATTGTCGTGTACCTAATCGAGATAGAACTAAATAATCTGTATGTGGAGTTTCGTCAATATGCAACTCGTTGCATATTGAACTTCACTTAATGTGTAGTCTTTGATTGTCGTGAATTGTCATGCCATGTCTTGCATGTATTCACCGTTCATGCATCATATGTGGATTGCATCTGTCGTGCATGTGCCATGGTGAATATCTGTGTTGATGCTTGTTTCCGGTTTCCTTCGTCTTGATAGAGTTCCGCAAGTGTGTCGGATTGTGAGGGCCCGTTCGACTACATCGGTTCATTTGCTTCACGGTGTCATTCTTCTTCCAAGCGGGATCTCAGGCAAGATGACCATTTCCCCAGATACCATTACTATCATTGCCATGCTGGTATTATTGTTTCTGTCGCTATGTCTCGTTGCCTACCACCTGTTAAATATCAGCCTCTCAACATGCCATGAAAAGCTTCCACCTGTTCACAACCTAGCAAACCACTGATTGGCTATGTTACTGCTTGCTTAACCATGTGTTAGCGTTGCTAGATGCAGGTGCAGTTGCTTCCATGTGATAACATGGGTTCCTTGTTATATCACCCTATAAATGTTATTTAATTTAATGCACCTATATACTTGGTAAAAGGTGGAAGGCTTGGCCTTTCTAGCCTGGTGTTTTGTTCCACCTTTGCCCCTTAGTTTCGGCTACCGGTGTTATGTTCCATAATTGAGCGCTCCTAACACGATCGGGGTTGTTATGGGGACCCCCTTGATAATTCGTTTTAGATTAAAGCTGGTCTGGCAAGGCCGAACATTGGTTTTACATTTGCCTAATAACCTAATAAAATTGCATAGGGACTTTCTGGACCCCGAGGATAATTAATCAACCCCCGGGCCAGTGCTCCGCATGAGTGTTGGTCCCACCTGAGCGATGTCCGGCGCCCCCCTGGTCACCTAGGCTTTAGCGATCCCGACGTCTAGCTCATCCGTCGTGTCTTGAGAACGAGATACGCGGCTCCTATCGGGATCGTCGACACGTCGGGCGGCCTTGCTGGATTAGTTTTACCTTTTACGAGATATCTTGTGCATCGGGATTCCGGTGATGCTTTGGGTAATCTCAGAGTTGAGGTTTTCCACTAAGGAGTCCGACGAGATTGCGAGCTTTGTGATCGAGGATTTCTATGCGGCTTGTGGTAATTTGTGATGGACTAGTTGGAGCACCCCTGCAGGGTTAAATCTTTTCGGAAGGCCGTGCCCGCTGTTATGTGGCAACGTGGAAACTTTGTTTAACACTGGTTCTAGATAACTCGAAGTTAACTTAATTAAAATATGCCAACTGAGTGCGTAACCATGACTATCTCTGTCGTGAGTTCCTTCTCCGACCGAGGACACGGTGGGGTTATGTGTGACGTAAGTAGGTGTTCAGGATCATTCATTTGATCATCAGTAGTTCACGTCCGTTATGCGTAGATCATCCCCCCTCTTTATTCTTGTACTCGTAAGTTAGCCACCTCATATTATGCTTAGTCGCTTACTGCAGCCTCACCACTTAACCATACCTCACCTATTAAACTTTGCTAGTCTTGATACCTTCGGAAATGAGATTGTTGAGTCCCCTGTGGCTCACAGATTACTACAACACCAGTTGCAGGTACATGTAAAGGTCACTTGACGCGAGCGCGTTGATTGTTCATTTGGAGTTGCTTCTTCTTCTTCTTCTTCTTCATCATCATCAATCTAGGATGGGTTCCAGGGCGGTAGCCTGGGATAGCAAGGATGGACGTCGTTCTTCTTTCTCGCTTGTTTTCGTCCGTAGTCGGACCCTGCTATTCTTCGTGTTATTTATGTTTTGTACTGATGTGACTCTGATGTAATTTGTGGCGAGTGTAAGCCAATTCTATATATCTCATCTTTTCAGTAAATGTACTTGTAAAAAATCCATTCTTGCGAAATGACGAGATGCGCTTCTATCCCTGACGAGGCCCTCGTGCCAAATTGAGGATAGGATCCCATCTTGGGCGTTACACCTAGGGAAGATTTTTCTCAAATGGGACCGGACTCGGGAGCTTTCCTCTTGCTCACGTGGGGGTACATGTTTCTAGATCCACTATAGGGGTTGACACAAGGGTCGTAGCGTCTCAGAAGTGCCTTGCGCGGGGAGATTCCTGGGAGCAGTACCGTGAGGGGACACAACGCTCTGCTATGGCCGACCGCATGGGTGAGTAGTAGTGGATGGCAGCCAGAAGGAAGAGGTTCATCAAGTATTGACCCGAAAACTTTCCAACGTGCAGGCAAGGATTATGGTTGCGATCCTTTTCGCGAAGGAAGGGACGCAAGGGCCGAACAACCTGAGGAGAAGCGGTCCATGCGGGAGAGATCCCGGGAACATTTCACATCACTACTGGGCATGACACACCCTAGTTACCCAATTTTCACCACGGTCATACGAGTGGATGCAACAGACGTATCGTCGTGGTGCCGTCGTAGTAAGAGGTAATAGGCTCTTGTCTTCTCTAGATTTCTGGCGTCGTCTTTGGTGCATGTAGTCGGCCAAAATGCCTCGTGCGACGCCTGGGCTGCTTCTGGGTCCTGTTTTGAAGGCGTAAGGGAGGAAAATGTTGTGGGCCTTGGCTATCCATGGTTCCTCACGCGCGGGAAGCCCCTCGCTGCACTTCTACAAACCCATGCCGCCCAGATGGGTATCGTTTGACCGTGGCACAACGGGAAAAGACCCTGCCCGAGCAGACGCACCCGTGTGTGCGTTGTTTGTTGAGGAATCCTGCTTTGCACCATCCTCAGCGGAAATATTGCCGGATCCCGCACTCGAAGGAACGACTGGAGTGGACTAAGACAGCTGGAGATGCCTCAGTCTCCTACGTGACACACCAAATGTCGGTTTCCAAGAACCTACATAGGAGTTGTGATCAACGACTGTTTGAGAGTTTCACCAGTTACTGACCACGTCCAACTATCCTAAGTCATGAATGGTATGTGGTGGATGACATGAAGAACTACCCAAGTTGGGGCCACCTTGATGGTGTAATATCTTACTCCTGCTTTGTTGTATTGGAATGGTATAGAGCTAAAATGTGTGTTATGATGGTGAAGTCAACCTTTGTCTCCTCTTCCTGTGTGAAAAGATCGCCCCCTTGAGAAGTCACATACCCCTCTCTTTAAAATGTCTAGAGAGGCTTGTCGGAGGCTCCTATTGGTCAAATACTCCCTCCGTCTCAAAATTCTTGTCTTAGGTTTGTCTAGAAATGGATGTATCTAAATACTAAAATGTGTCTAGATACATTCATATCTACACAAATCTAAGACAAGAATTTTGGGACGGAGGGAGTATATATTAAGTAAGCCACTATATCCAGTACTATGAAGCTATGGCCACCCATGGTATGCTTGTACGAGTGATGATGTCGTCCTTCCGGGGACAAACAAATATCCATCAGATACATACTATCGCCCTGCTGCTCCGAGACTATAGAGGTTTAAGCAACGAGGGAATCTAGTCATACCAACAGTAGATGGTTTCAACCGTAAGGAAGCTGCGTGAGGAAACATGCAGAACAAGGATCTTCACCTCCTAGGCCAGGACGAGGGCATTTCTTCCCGGAGGCACCCAAGCATCTTCCCGGGCGGATCACGTGAAGGGAAAGCATACACGTGCGGAGCCCCTCGCTCGGTTCAATGGGTCCGAGCAGTGCTCAATGGATATTGCGAAGCCCTTTAGTCTCATCCTCTGGCCTAAAGAGAAACCTTTCAATTTTCTTGTATAATCAAGTGTGCCAGGCTATCACTGCCCTAGTTTCCTTTACTCTAATAGTGGCCAGTTGCTCCACGCTGGTATGCGGGGGAGCATGGCGTCTAGGGCACCGTGGCTGGTTGCGCCATCCGCCACAAACGTTGTTGGGACCGCGACTTGTCGGCGGAGGTGGCCATCATGTCCGTGGCCACCGCCGACACCAAGGAATATTAGACCATGGGAGTCGCCGCCGCTTGGGTACCACGAGGGCCACCGCCATGTTGTCACCGGCATACACACCCGATGCGTTGCGTGATTTAGAGTAAAACACAATGGACCCCAGGACGAGCCACTCTTTCCCTCCGGCTCAAGCGCAACCAGACATAGGGAAGTTATCGCTGGCAGAGGCCGGGGATAATCCTCCTCTTCGAAAAAAGGGAAGTTATGGTGTAGGCCAGGAGGCGTAAGGCACAGAGGATAGCCATGTCTTGGACATGGAGATCCATGTTCAGCTTTGCAAGAGAGATGGAATAAACGAGTGATATTGTTATACTCCTTCTACTCTAAAATGACCTGCGGTAACCTATATATAATCTAAAATTTCTCTTATGTTCATTATGATATAACAAAATCCTCATTTCTGTTGCAACACTAATTTTTTCATAAATATTTCTGAAAAACAAATTCAGAACCAAAATTTTGATATCCAATGTTCATTTAAGAATGATTTTGATCACTTTCATAAATTGTAGTAAGCATTGTCGGAAATAGTATTTAGCACTTTCATAAATGGTACCGACTCGATAAACAGCCTAACTATTTCTTAGTGATCTCTAAATTGTGATCAATGCGCCCTTTGCTTTGCAAGAGACGAACTTCTGGAGAAGTTGTATAAATATATCTCTTATGGCAAGTATACAAGTCCACCCGGAGACAAGAGTTGGCTTTTGTTTTGTATGTAAGATGACGAACGAAGAAGATATGACCTTTTTACATGATGTACTTGGAAAGAATTTGGCAAAGTGTATCGGTTTTAAGTAAGTATGTAAATGTCACCTCCGAGTACATTGGAGCAATGATCCAATATCTCATTTGTGTAATTATTCTGCCAAATATCCAACATTTTCAAGTAACAAAATTTACAAATAGATTTCAGTAATCACATTTCATCCGGGTGCTATATTTAATCGATCATATTTAAAAATATTTAGATAGCTTACCACGAACTGGATATTGTAATATGAAGTTTAATAGACAATATGGAGGTTACTGATGTCAACATAATAAATTGGGAAGAGATGTGGTTTGTCATCGTCTTTGTTGATAAATTTGGATGCTCGCGAACGGTTACAATGCTGGACCAAGAGATCATTCCCCTACTGCACACTTTGAACAAGACCAACATTAACAACAAACTCAGGTCATAATTGTATCTACTCCATTATATTGAGACGCTCCACGTAATTAAGTAGATTGCTTACAATGTTCAAATTGTGTTCTTCCATTAGATACCCCTGTTGTGCCTAAGGAGATGTGTATAATGGTGAACTGGCCATTATTCTTTATTTTAGAGTCAACATCAAATTGACTTCATACTCGGCTTCAGGAGCTCGTGATGGAAGCATCGTCCTTAATGGGTGGAGCAAAGCATTCGACATGTAGGACATGGATATTGGAGACAGGATGATCTTCGTGCTCCACCATGGACGTGCATAGAGTTTCCTCTTCTTCGGTTTCATTGTCGCTGAACCATATGAGGAATAGTTATGTCTTTCTATTGTGTTGCCTCATGATCATCCATCTTTGTAGGTCATGTCATATGCTAATGTTGGTACTAATGTGATGATGATGATGCACATGTATGCTATGTGATTAGACCTATTAAGTAGTATTTAAAAATTATGACCTTCTATAGTACTGACATTTGATTTGGTGGTCCCTTAAAGAGGAACAACAAGAGAAACACTCAAAGACAAGAACACAAGTCACACATCCACTAATTGCACAATCCCATATAAGCATATAGACTCACAATCACCGAAAGGAAATAAGTAGAGGGATAGATATGCGCCAAGCTCTCTCTAATTCTTTCTATGCTCTACTTACCCTAAAACGGAGATAGAAGACGAGTATTTATAGTCCAAGTAGGGGAAAGAGGTACATGGTCGTGACCCTACGCTACACACAGACATACCAAAAGTTTTAGGGGCTCGAAGTTCCAGGCTTCATAAAGAATTTGCATGCCCTAGGGTCGTCGAGGCTGAAAGTTTCGGGCAAGGTTCCGAGGAGGATTTGGGCTTTATAAAAAGTTTGCATACTCTCGGGTTGCTTTTGGGAGCAGGGGTAGGGAGTTCCGGGGGCTCTAGGGTGCTTCTTCTTGGTTCTTGTCAATATCTCCTTGTTTGCTCCTTCTTACTCTTGGTTCCGCGGGATGGTTGTTGTACCTCAACACACATAGAATCCCATTTTGAGGTAGAGGCCATGTCCTACTCGAATGTATAAAGAGCTCGATTAGGAGAGATATCACGTGAGTTCCGATAGCTCTTGCATGGGCTCTAGTCTTGGTCCACTTGTGCTTGGGATGGTGGTGAAGTATACATGAGGATGACCCGAGAGTGCTTGCACCAATGATGGAAGACACTACGGTGGATTAGTGTATGCCGTGAAGCATAAGAAGAGGGTTCCTTTCACGCGAGTGGCCCACACACCTGTCAACATCAAGGCCCTCAAGCCGATCTCGCTCACACCATTGCGTGTGGCATGTGATTCATCGCCTCACGAGCGAGTTCGTATGGCTCATCGTCAACAACTCCTTCCTCTTTGCCCACACCTCCATCCACATCTCCGTCGACTCACCACGACCTTTGTTTTGCCTTTGCTGGTTCATTGTTGATGTCTCTTGAGGTGAAATTTGTTTTTTCTATGCTATGTTCTAAATGATCTCCACAATTTGGATCGCTATGGATGTATACGGATTTGTTTCACCCGTTGTAAAGTATGGGCTTTTTTCTTCCATTGCAATGCATGAACATTGATATACTAGCAATAATAATCGCTGCTAAAAAACTAGCAATAATAATGTGACGACGGCCAAATAGAAATCGGTCGTGTTTTGGTCACAATGTGCAAAAATGGAAAAATAAACTCACGCACGGCAAAATTGACAAAAATGACCCCTGGAACGAAAGAACTCACAGAGTGAACCTTTGGGAGAAAGATTTCACGCGTCTGACCCTTTTGTGTGGCGCCCGACACCTAGGCGTCACACTACACTGTGTGACGCCTAAGCGTTCGACGCCACACAAACGGCCACGCTGGACAGGCCGGCCCCACCCCCACATAGTGCGACGCCTAAGCCTCAGGCGTTGCACACTATGCAGTGTGGCGCCGAGCGCTTAGGCGCCACATTGTGACTTAGTCATCGCATCGCATGTCGCCGTTCCACGAGCAGCTCCCAGCAGCCAGGTGTGGCTGTAGTTTCCATGCATGCAATGTTCAGGACATGGATTAATTTTGGACAAGCACTGAAGTGAAACAGGATAATTAACCTGGTGGAATTTCAGCTTACCATTTCTGCAGAAAGCGCACTCTCGGATTTGACGCCAGCTAGCAGAAAGCATAGGAGGTCGATCCAATTACGAACAAACGGATTTTTGAGCTCCAGCGAGTCGACAATCTCCGAGAACGGGCGTAGCAGCTTCGTGGCGCCGAGGGCTCCCCGAGGACCCATTTTTATCAAGGACTGCAACAGAGAAGGAGCGTATCTACCGGCTGCTGTGGAAAGGATGCCTAGATCGCCTCGGATGGACAGCGGAGGCAGAGCCATTGCAGTTGCAGATATAGGGATAACTGCATCCTGCAATTGTTTTTGATACCGTGTTAGCAGAGGATTCAAGGCGGCATAATAGTAACATGGTTAATTAATCTTGGTCTCATATTTGAATCATGGCACTTGTATAAATTTACATGATACTTGTTTATATATGCTATACACAATGCATAAATCGGCAATTGATTACCCATTTGGCATCATGTATTTTTTCAGCAGTTCAGTGTGTATACTGTCTAGGTACAGTTAAACAGACTTTTATTAGGGAATTGAGTATCGATGTAGGGAAACTCACTAGAAGCTTTTGCCATTCCCGGGTTGCGTCCAGACCAACATAAGTCTCAAGATCCTGCAAGAAAATCAGTATTATGACCAGAACATTCGGATACAGACAAAGGTAATATAAAACATCAAACAAAAGTGCAGTGATAGAGAAGTGCTAAGTTTCATTGGCCTAAAGGAGAAAGTAACATCATATCAATGAATGCAGGACAATTCACTGAAAATAAACGAAGAGTACGGTAGTATATGTGCTAGTAGCTAACTGAACCTTGAGGAAATCAGTCGGCCCTATCCGCGACTCGAACTGTCCTTCGGGGACATGAACCATCCACGAGCCATACGAGGCGCACGGAACCGATTCGCCTAGCGCGTCGAGGACCTGCAGTGCCAGTTGAATCATCACCATCATCATTACCACAATTAGTACAGGGAATTAATTTCCCTGAAGAAATCACAGTTTTGCTTTGCTGGAACTAATTTCTCTGAATTGGAACACACAGTTAACTTCGATATTTGTTCCGGGACAGACAGTTAATAATTTCTTTGAATTGGAAAAAGACAGTTAATTTCTCTGAACTGGAACTATTTTTTTTGCTCTGTTGTTGTTTGTAGAAGAGGAACCAATCAATCGATGGAGGGTGACGGACCTGGGCGAGGGGGTTGGCTTGGGGCCCTCGGGACTGGAAGCCGGAGAAGAGCGAGGGGCCGAAGTCGAAGTGGAACCCCTTGACGTCGAACGAGTGGGCGGCGCCGCCCGGCCGGTCGTGGCTCTCCAGCACCACCACGTCCTGCGCGTACCTCGCCAGGAGGCCCGCGCAGCAGAGCCCGCCGAGCCCGCTGCCGATCACCACCACGTCGTTCCACGAGCAGCTCCTGCCGCCGTCGTTCCACGGGGACTCCCCCTCCTCCTCCGTGGGCGTGGCGCCGCCGCCCAGGGAGCCGCTTCAGCGCGTGCACCACCTCGCCCATGAACGGCCGCAGCGCCGCCTCCACGTGCACGAAGCGGTCCGTCCCTCCCTCCAGTCTCCCTCAGGTTCCATGCGCGGCCTCGGCGGCGGAGAGCGAGCGGTGGAGGCTGGCGGCGCGCCACATGCGATGCGAGACTAAGTCACAGTGTGCAACGCCTGAGCCTTAGGCGTTGCACTATGTGGGGGTGGGGCCGGCCTGTCCAGCGTGGTTGTTTGTGTGGCGCCGCTTAGGCGTCACACAGTAGATGTCGGGCGTCACACAAAAGGGTCAGACGCGTGAAATCTTTCTTCCGAAGGTTTACTCTGTGAGTTCTTTCGTTTGAGGGGTCATTTTTGTCAATTTTGCCCTCAGGCACAACAAGGCTGAACGCACAGAACGCAACCCAATATAGCCCACATTGCGAAGCCCACAACGCACGCACAGTGAGATGAGATCCAGCCGCTCCCTTTCCATAATAAATATGAATTTTCACGTAGTGCCCTAAAATCAACCTCCCAGCCTTCCTTTCTCTTCCACGAACCCCGGCTCTTCCCTCGCCGCCGCCGCCGCCGCCGCCGCCGTCATGGACCCCGAACTCCTCTCTATGCAGGAGGAACTATCAAACGATAGAAAGAAGGATACAAAGAGCAAGAAGGCGAAGAAGCCGAAGCCAGCGGCCGAGGAGGCAGCGGCGGAAGAGGATGACCTATCCAACAAGAGAAAGAAGGATAAAAAGAGCAAGAAGGACAAGAAGCGGAAGCTAGCGGCAGAGAACGAGGAGGCAGCGACGGAAGAAGAGGGCAAGAGCAGCAAGAAGAGAGGGGTGACCAAAGAGGAACCGGACCAAGTAGGGGCCGTCGAGAAGAGCGTGGCGGTGACTGGGAAGGGGTTCGCCGACCCCAAGTATGCGCCGCTCAAGTCCTTCGCCGCCGCGGCGCTGCCAACCCAGGTGCTCGACTGCTGCAAGGGGTTCGACCGGCCGTCGCCCATCCAGGCGCTAGCCTGGCCGTATCTCCTCGATGGCCGCGATTTCATTGGCATCGCTGCCACCGGATCTGGTACTGTATAATTCTGCAATTCCTGCTCCTGTTTCGTCATCCTATCTCTTCACCGTGTTAATATGTTGCGTTCGTTGTAATTTTCCTATGTCAGGGAAGACTATTGCGTTTGGTGTGCCGGCGCTGATGCACGTCAGGAAGAAGCTGAGTGAAAAAGGCGCCAAGAAGGGGTTGCCGCGATGCCTCATGCTGGCTCCAACGAGGGAGCTTGCTCAGCAGGTAAACCTGTACCACATGTTCACTGTGCTAGTCATTTTCAATGTTTGGGTAGATGCTATTCATCTGTCGTGGCAGTAAATTAGAGCTGCTAGCGTGAACAATAACGACACGTTATACAGCTAGCTTGTGATGCTCTGTGCACTTTCTGTACTTCTTCATTGAAGCGATTTCAGAGTTAAAGCCGTATCTTTGTCCCTGATTTGGCATTGTTTTGGTATAATTATTTATGAGGATGACCTTGTTAATTAAAATGTCAGTAGCATAGTTTTTTCTGGAGTTTTTTTGTACATACTTTTACTTACCCCCATTGCCACTTTTTCAGAATCATTAATGTTGAATGGTTGGTAGGAGAAATGTTTCTGAAGTGCTTAAGCATGCGCCATTGTCAATTCTTATATGCAGTTTTCTGTATCTATGCTTTTCAGTTCTTTTCAATTTGACCCCACTTGCTATGCTCTCTTGAATCTTATCTGAGCAGCTTAACGGGAATGTCGTAATCATGTTTTAACCTTTGTCTGCCGTTTCATGGTCATAGATAGGCTGTTTTGCTCACTGGGATATTGCCATATTCTTATCATAAGAACTTGGTTCTTTGGAATTAAATATAGTGAAATGATTTACACTTCATTACTGTGTTAGATCGCAGATGTACTTACTGAAGCTGGTGCGCCATGCGGGATAAATTCAGTGTGCCTCTATGGTGGAACATCAAAGGGACCCCAAATATCTTCCCTTAAATCTGGAGTTGTAAGAAAACACTAACTCAATTTTTTCTTGCTTGCCCTACTGATTGTTTCATCATATCGTGATTTCAAGTTTTTCCTATCAAAGAGTTAGCCTTATGAATTTTTTCATTGTCTGTCCTTTCATTCACTTATTTCGTTACCAGGAAATAGTCATAGGAACTCCTGGTCGTATGAAAGACCTCATTGAAATGGGTGTTTGTCGTCTTAACGAGGTTTCTTTTGTGGTAAGTCGACTGTATTTCTGTTAGTCCTGTTATTATTTGTGGTTGTGATTTGCAAAATAATTATTCATTATACTGCCATAACTTGAACATCGTATGGAGTTTGTGCTCTAGTATTCTTTTAGAAGGCACCTGTTAACAGAAAGTATACTGCATTATGTTAAGATCTTGAATACAGGACACACGTAGCAAGAAAAGTAAGCGCATGATTGAACTTTCAACAACAATGTAGTGTACGGTTGCTTGTTTTGTTGAACATTCGTACCTGAAAACGGTCACATGGTTCAATCAAATTTCCATACATGGATAGTTGAGTGATAGGTCATTGGTAAAATAACTATGTACGACACAAAATGCTTAAATTATTTCCATATCTTTAAAAACTTTCTGTTTTTCCTAACCAGAACATGCTGTTGTCACTGATCATAGTCTTAACAAACTGGTTTAGTTATTTACATAACTTGGAACTTCCAGGTTTTCTCATACTCATAATTCTGAAGAAGAAATGTTTGGTGGTAGGATGATTTAGTTATGTACATAATTCTTAATTCTTAACAAACTGACTTAGTTATTTACATAGCTTGAACTTCCAGGTTTGCTCATACTCTTAACGCCATCTGGGTGCCCAATTCATGATTGTACAAGTACGGTTGGTGATACAACTCAAATTAGTATACGAACAAAATAACTGAAGGCACTTCCGCTTCCCACACCCTTCTCTCTTTGGTCTGCTATATCTTTTTGGATGTAATTAACCAGCAATGACTAGAATTAAACACAGGATGGTCATGATGAAAAGTGTCATAATTGGTCAGCATATGGCAGCAGTGAAGCCACCTGCAGCGTTTCTTGGGATTACTGCCGATATTATGCTTACCATTAGTTCATCGATCCATCCTTGCATTGAATTTTGTTTCTATTGTTGAATTGAGTTTCACTAGTATCCCAGTAAGACATGTTTGTATTTTGTAGGTTCTTGATGAAGCAGATCGCATGCTGGATATGGGTTTTGAGCCCGAGGTCAGGGCGATTTTAAGCCAAACATCATCGGGTTAGTCTCTCTCCTGTGTGTCTTTGTATGTGTGGGCGGGTAGGGTCAGGGACTGCAGGGTCTGTTCTTCATTGCTATTATTAATATTAATGTTGCCACAATTATGTTTCTGATGATTTATGGTGGCGTGCAAAATTAGCTAGCTATGCATGCATGTCAGCAGGAGAAGTTATAGTACTACAACTTGCACAGAGTTTCTAGTCCAGGTTATAGATAATTGCATGTTTTTAAGAAAGAGTAGTAGAAGCAAGTACAAGTTGACTATTAGCTGTAAGTTGGTCATGCTTAAGAATGCCAACCAATAGACGGCTAGTAGAGTTGGTCTGTAACTCTTTAAAAGGACCGAGAGTCCTTGTAACACAAGGTTGCTTGGTATGGATGTCTAATAAAGCTTCCTACTAAGTAGTGGCTCTTTTGTGTGTACATGTGTATATAGCACATCAAGATAAAATCCCATTTGTGAAGCACGCCTCTTCAGAAAGGGAGAGTCCTGGGTGAGAGCTAGTAGCTACTTCTAACATTATTCCATACTATGGGCCTGTTTGGGGCCCTCCAACTCCTGACTCCGTGAGCTCCACCTCTGAAGTTGGCCCGAACGCTCCGAACTCTGGAGTTTATTGAGAGAAGCTGGCGGGGAGCGCAGTGCAAAAAACGAGGATTTGCGGAGCTGGTTTTCGTGAGCTCCATGATCCGTGAGAAGCGAGAGTTGGGCCGAATCTACAGGAAATTGCCAACACTTAGTGTACCGGTTCAAGCGCTACTCCTCTCCTCCCCTCGACTCAAGTGCTACTCCTCTCCTCCTCTCGCTCATTCCCATGCTCTACACTTGTGCCCAACCCTAGCAGCCGCCGCGGGCACACAACAGCGCCAAACCGGCGGCCACCCTTCCACCTGCCGCGAATCGCCCTTCTCCGCCTCCCTCCTGACCTCCGCAGGTGGCCGCCGTGGTTGTTGTCCTCCGCCCCGACCTCCGCGGGTGGCGCCGTCCCTGACAGGAGCACTGAGGCTGCATCGACGAGCTTATCTCAGGCTCCTTTTTCCCCTAAAAAAAGCTACAACCAAGGCCTATGGCCCAGCCCATCTTTCCCTCGGTGTCAGGCTCACTCTCTCCAGTAAGCGAGAAGCGGTGATGCCGAACGGGCCACTTGCTCCTGGATCGATTGCGAGAAGCTGGCGCTGGATTCGTGGAGTTGGAGTTGAGGATTTTTCGGCCACGGAGGGCTCCCGAACGCACCCTATGTTGGTACTATTTGTTTGTATGCCACTAAGTTGATATACATTAGCGCAAGAGGGATGATGAAATAACTAGATATATGCACCTGCACCTGTGTTTTTTTGCTGGATATATAAGCTTGCAACCATTATAGCCTTGGTTGTAAACTTAAGCTGTCTATGAAGTTTGAGCATGCTGTGTTTATTATGATGATCGTATTGTGTGGAAGCAATAGGTCGGTACTTTGACCTTCTACATGGACTGCATTCAAGAGTCAAATGAGTTACCATGGCTATTGACACCCTTTACTGCTTATCAATGCCTATACTTTAGCAGCTTACTGATACCAACTTTTTCTCTGGATGTCTCTGTATCAATGGCCCTACAGTTTTTCTTTTTCTATATGATCCATAAATATGCAATGTCTTAATGCAGTGCGTCAGATGGTTATGTTCAGTGCAACATGGCCTTTTGCTGTCCACCAGCTAGCCCAAGAGTTTATGGATCCGAATCCAATAAAGGTAATGTTTCACTGTTTTCACTTTTCATGATACCTGATTGCTTGTGCCTGACCTTGCGACACCTTATCGTAGGTTGTTGTTGGATCGGAAGATCTTGCAGCTAACCATGATGTGATGCAAATTGTTGAAGTATTGGATGATAGAGCACGGGATTCAAGATTGGTTGCTTTGCTTGACAAGTATCATCGAGCACAGAGGTATGTTGCTGTACAAATTTCACATGCTGCTGGTAGCCGATCAGCAAGGCAGATGAAAGCTGCAACAATTTAGAGGTCGTTCAATAGAAACATTGGTGCTCAGCTACTCACCTTGAAATCATAGAACTGTTTAGCCCTCCTATGCCCCTCTCAGATTTTCAACTTCAGTTTACTAGTTTGGCAAACAAATGGTTCCTGATTCGCGTCAATCTATTGCTTGACCATTCTTCCTGTACATTGCCATCATAGGTCTGGAGGCTAGCATATATCCCCACCCTTCTCCCCTTAGATCTTGCAGGCAGTCAAGTACAATTGGCGGGTCCATACTTCCCTGTTCTCTTACCTTCCCAGTTTCTACTGCTTCCAAACATTGCTGTCCTGGTCTCCTCTCTAGCGATCTCTTCTCGTGGCTAACTTCTCAGAACAGCAGTGTGTTACGACCAAGGATTTTTTTTCTTAGATGAGATATTTCTTAGATGAGATATTTGATAATCTGTCAAGTGTAATAATATTGCCTCACACAAACTTGAATTTTCAGTATATATAACACTTTACCAGTAAGTCATTTTTTTTTGGGCCTGAGCTGTTAATATGGGTCTAAGAAAATTGCACTTCCTGTGTTTGATGCAACAGCAACCGCGTTTTAGTTTTTGTGTTGTACAAGAAAGAAGCAGGGCGAGTAGAAGCAATGCTTAATAAAAGGTGCAGTTTTTTTTGTCTGCAAGTCAATACTTCTATTACATATTTCCTCTTCTTTAGTTTAATATATATATATTTATTTTGAAGGGGGTGGAAAGCTGTTTCTGTTCATGGAGACAAGGCTCAGCATGA
Source organism: Hordeum vulgare subsp. vulgare (assembly GCF_904849725.1). NCBI lineage: Eukaryota > Viridiplantae > Streptophyta > Magnoliopsida > Poales > Poaceae > Hordeum > Hordeum vulgare. Next base: position 243,295,210 of record NC_058522.1, read on the forward strand.
TAGAACAAAAGCCTTATCATTATTTAAAGAAGGAAAATGTCCTTTAATGGTATGCTTATTCTCTGACTTCCATGTACTCCTGAATGGTTTGCTTGTAGCTTTGTAGTGACTTATTTAAACGTGACCTCCTTATTTTGCGATCTGAGATTGAACCTTTAAGAAATCTTCTCTGGAACTTGTTGATATCTTCAACTATTTATCAATGTATTTCAAAAACTGAAGCTTATAAACTTAACCAATATAATTATGAGAATTGCTTACCAAATATAATAAGGGCAGTGCTCTGCGCCGGCGCGCCGGCCAAAACTTACGGCCGGCTGCACGCGAGCCGCCCGATCCGCCAGATCAAATCTGGTTTGACCGTCAGATCTGTCCATGCAGCAAAAATCATCGATTGAAGCAAAAATAAACAGCGATGTAGCAAATTTCGGCAACGGATGCAGCAAAAATATGGTTGTAGCAAAACAAAAATGGTCGTAACAGCAAAAATATGGTTGTAGCAAAAAATATCAACGTGGTAGTAGCAAAAAAAAACGACGCTGATGATGCGTGGTAGCAAAACAAAAATGTGGGTTGTAGCAAAGCAATCCGGTGAACTCGGGTTGCAACTCTGATGAATGTGTATGCAGCTTTTTTAGTGAACGGTTGTAGCAAAAAATGATACCGGCTGTAGCAAAAATTAACACCGGTTGTAGCAAAAATCAAACGCCGGTTGTAGCGAAAAAATCTGACTAACTCGGGTTGCAACCAAACATGGATGTAGTTTTTTTAATGGATAAATTGTATCAAATGGGAAACGCTTGTATTAAATTTAAACGCCGGTTGCAGCAAATCTGGATGAAAAATGCTGCGTGACTGGGCCAGCCACCCGGCCGAACGGTTCGCCGGCGCGCCGGCTCCAAACGTTTCCCATATAATAATGGTTCTGGCAATATGGCAGAATCATGATATTAAGCCTCAGCATTGCATGCTTTGCATTTTTATCCTTTATTTTGCTTTTCAGCCTTATGATGTGTCGTGTTTGCTGGGACATGAGTTTTCTGCGCCTGGCCGCAGATGCTGAAAATCAACGAGTGTAGAAAATTCATAAAGTTGAAAAAAATCTGTCATGATACTAGAGTGGATCATGTTCACTTGAGTTCTTTTGATTTTTTTGTTAGTTTTTACTCCCTCCGTTGCTAAATATAAGTCTTTTTAGAGTTTCCAACGGAAAACTACATACATATGTATATAGACATATATTGGAATATAGATTCACTCATTTTGTTTCGTATGTAGTCCCCTAAGGGCGTGTTTGGTTCGAGAACGTAGTGGAACGGAATGTCATGGTTCCGTTCCTATGGAATGGGTCGATTCCGTTCTTATGTTTGGTTGGAACCAAATGATAGAACGGGTCGGTTCCATCTATGTGTTTGGTTGAAGGGGTGGAATTTGAAAATCAGGAATCAGCTCACTTCTTCATATCAATTGTGTGATTACTATCATATATGCATATCGCCTCCTTCCTCCTCCTGTCAACGGAGTTTGGTCAAGGGAGAGAGGGCAAAGTCGAGGAAAAGATGAAACGCGACGCGTTGCGCGTGGTTCCTTTGATTTGAAGGTACCAGCGCGTTCCGGATCTTGGGCGAATATGCCGTTCCGGAGAACCAGTTGGTTCCGGTTCCTCTACCCAACTAAACACGAGAACGATCCCTCGGAACGGAATGAACCCATTACATTCCACTTGATGACAGTAACCAAACACGGAATCTCTAAAAGAGACTTATATTTAGGAACGGAGGGAGTAGTCTACATTAAAAGAACAAGAAAGAGGAGTGTCTGGGGAGTAGTCTACATTAGAAGAACACGAAAGAGGAGTGTCTGGGCTTGTTTTCTTCCGCAGCCCACAAAATGTTAAGATTTTCATGAAAGTTGAAATGTGAACATAAAAATGAGTCATAATCTACATATTAAAATGTTTTGGATGAATATATTTATGTTGGAAAGAGCGCACCATTCGACATTATCCGCTGCCCCTTGTTTGTTATATATATAGTACTCCCTCCTTTCCATAATTCTTGTCGTGGTTTTAGGTCAACATATTACTTTTTATGTGGCTTTCTTGTTTCACTAAGTCAGTGTGTACTATCTCGTAATTATCGCAGATTGCGACGGATGTGGCTTCACGCGGACTTGATATTCCTGATGTTGAAGTTGTCATCAATTATAGTTTTCCTTTGACCACGGAGGATTATGTACACAGGATTGGGAGGACAGGTCGTGCAGGCAAGAAAGGTGTTGCACATACATTCTTCACTCAAGCGGACAAGGTAACTTGAGATCATGTATAGACTAGAGACTGAAAAACCTTGAAAGTGTCAAGTTACTCATGTAATGTTGCTATTTTAATCCCATATACAGGGACTTGCTGGTGAGCTTGTCAATGTTTTACGGGAGGCTGATCAGGTTGTTCCTCCAGCCCTTACGAAATTTGGCACACATGTGAAGAAAAAGGTTTGTGGCTAGCTGAAACTTTACATCTCACGTTTTCCTTTTAGAAGTTATATTTTAAGCATACGAGTAACACACATGGTATGGACAGCTGCAGTTAACCATAGCTTATCTGGGCTGAACTTTATGGCTGAATGCGTTTCAAGTAGTTTCTCATCTTTTTAAATTTTCTATCATTAAAATTTGAAATTGTGATTGTAAAGTATTAAACACCTGGGATAACTGTGAAAGTCTATCTTGACATTGGAACATGTCGCCGGATGATCAAAAGTGCATTCATAAGGTCATATTGTAAGCATTCATGATAAATTACTTCCAAGGAGGCTGTATTGTTGAGCCTTGTCTGTTTTAAGATTTGCTGCAGTGTTTTAAATTGGAGATGCGGTCTGTCATGAATGACCTTACATTATGTGCTAATCATTCTTGGGCAGGAATCAAAGATCTATGGTTCCCACTTCAAGGAAATCACAGCCGATGCTCCTAAATCAACAAAGATCACATTCGGTGATTCGGACGAGGAGTAACTAGCTTTTCTTGCTGGTGTTGGTCATACAGCAGCAGAAAATTCATTCAATACCGTAGTATGGTTTAGATTTAGGTCAGTATTTTACTTTATTTTCCTGAGGCCATTACAGGTGGTTTTTTATGTTTTTTTGGAAGTGAAGAAAAACAGTAAAGCTTGGGATGTGCTAAAACAGTATCAGCAGCCTATTCATGTCAAAAGCTGGTGATTCCCTGGTGCACTTGTTTGTTTCCTTGGAACCACTGCACTGTTATCAGCATATAAATTTGTAAAATGTCATCAGTTTTTTTTTGTTAATGTGTCAGAAAAATATTACTCAGGTGCAAACTCAGACGCACGACCATAATTTGCTTCAAGTTTATTTCCACTAAATTTCATTGTCAGTACCTAAGGGCATCTCCAACGCTTCAAGTTTATTTCCACTCAATTTCAGCATCAGTGTCAACTACCAAGGGCATCTCCAAAGCTCTGTCACAAATCGTCCGCAGTTTGTGGACACAGATAAAGAACGGTCATCCAATTATCAAATGTGAATTGAGTAAATTGGATGATTTTCATTTAAAATGGTTCAAATTCATGAAAAGGTAGACAAATTTAATGAAATAAAAGTGAATATGGCATTTTTGTAACATGTGGACGGTTCTGTCTCCAATGTTCTAACTCTTCGGCAAAGTCTGGCGCATGGCTGTGCACATCGCCAATCGAGTTGAGATTGGGTTTGATCTCTGTGTGTGAATAACCCTAAGCGGGTCAGTAGTACCATAAAAAATCTTCAAAAGTACCATTGCTTATAGAAACTCATACAAAAATGGTTACAGAGTGCATTTTGGGATTGCTTTGGTTGGGGATCAGCCCTTCGAGTTCAAACCAAAGTCTTTGCTTGTGACACTCTTCATATACGGTTGATGAGAACAACTAAAAAAGTTGTCTAAAGGGGTCGCCAATCATCTTGCGGAGTACAAACCGAATAGAGAATAAGCTCACATACTAGAATAAGCTAACATACAATATGTGAAATTGGTTGAACTAAACCAACAACCGTGTGAATGGTTTTGTAGTATACATCAAAACCAATTGCAATAATGTGAAGATGCACTCTCGGTAAGCCGAGTCATGGGATATTCTCATATCTTCTAGACATTATGAGGCCTAAAGTTCACCACCTAACCTTTCATCTCTCTCTCGTTATCGCCGTTGGTAGCACTTTGTAACCGAGTTACCGCGCCAAGATTTCTCTTATCTTTGGCAGACATACAATGCAATACACCCCCATAGCCGGAGTAGGGTGTTACCTCCTTTCAGAGGCCGTGAACATGTGTAGATCATATTGTCCTTTGTGTATATCCATCTTGATCTGCCACTTGCACACCCCTCTGAATAATTTTGCTATCTTTCGGTAGCACTGCTGATATCAAACATCGACACATATCATTTCTCAACATGATGGATAGTCTTACCTCTTGGCAATGTTGACGTGAATCCGTCACTTGGGTTTAATTTTGACGGACTACTTGAGTGAGAGGGATTTGTTGATCCTAGTCCTAAGAGGATATTTAGGCAAGTAATTTCACGATTAATAAAGACATGTCTTTGGTCAATGTATGGGAGGCCATCTAATTCCCCGGGTTTTATGGACATCATCATGTCTCAAGTGCTTCAACACCAAGGACATTGGCATCGGTCTACAAATGACCAAGTCGTGGAATACAATGGTGAACCTTCTCATTTATGTATGTATCCTATATACCTAAGAGACCCATCTCTACAATCCCATTTATCTAAACATGCACTATGCAGGATGGTCCTAAGACGACACATGTATACGAGACAATTCGATCAAACTGTGTGCGGTTCATGAATCGCAAGAAGTATGGTAATAAAACCGTTTCCAATAAAATAAACTGCATGCAATGGCTGATCCATCAAGCATGATTCATATAAGAGTTGTGTGTGCGATATAGTTGATCCATAAGAACTATTTGCAATGAGCTAAAATAACACAAACGATTACCCAGATCAAGATGTGTGCAATAGACGACATACGTATAACTCAAATGAACTGTTTGTGATGAGCTAAAATAACACAAACGATTACACAGATCAAGATGTGTACGATAGATGGCATACAAGTCACCCACATGAACTGTTTGCGATGAGCCAAAATAACACAAATGATTACCCAGATGAAGATGTGTGTGATAGACGACATATATGTCACCCGAATGAACTATTTGCGATGAGACAAAATAACACAAATGATTACACATATCAAGATGTGCGCGATAGACGTCATACATGTCACTTGGATGAACTGTGTGCGTTGAGCCAAAATAACACAAATGATTCGACGTAACAAGATGTGTGTGATACCCGACAAACATGTCAGTAATCAGAATTGTGTGGTAAGACCAATAATAACACAGACGATTCCTGCTAATAAGCACCTGATTCAGAAAATGATTGCATAAATTACCGTTCGTACTACTACTCATACATAATCAACTAAACAACATAATATCGACATTACATATAAGCAAGGTTCAGAAAACAACAAAATATAAATAGCTACGTGTCGATGTTGTTACGGGGCTAGCCTATTGGTGCGACGATGTTGAAATATTCTCTACACTGATGCAACATCCATTCTCGAAAGGAAAGATCCGAATTTGGGTTGGCGACGATCATGTCCTTAAAGATTTCGTAGGTCCGACCATTCCTCTACTCCCGCTCCTTCACAATAGCTCCGATCTCGGGAAAAATCCCATCCACGACCAAATGCGCACGCAATGCCTGGAAGAACATGTTCCAAGTGTCCGTAAACAACAAAAGCATCAACTGTGCGTGCTGCTAGAGTGCTAGCAGACTCTAACGAGCCTGCCGCCCTTACCACAGCCAAATCCATGCGTGTCGTCGAGGCAACGACGACCTCATTAGTGCGTGACGCACTGGCCGCATACTCAATGACACGTTCCGCGTACAGAACCGCACATGCCCCTAACAGATCTGTTGTATCCGCCATATTTTCCGTGCTTGCTGCCAAGGCCACCACACCCTCATCAGCGCATACCACCGCCAACGCAGCCGCGGGCTCCTGCGCACGTATTACCTATGACACCCCGCACCTTCCACCATGGAGAGGGTGGTTCGAGTTTCTGAGGATATGTGTAATGTGGAGGATTTTGTGGAGGCGGGGACAAAGGGGAGAAGGAGGTCAGATTTGGGGGTTGCGAGAGGAAAGATACAATTGATAGCGAAGAGAGGATATCTATTTGTGTCCCTACACCGTTGCATACAATTGTTACATTTTTTCGTGTGCGATTATATGTGTAGGAAAAGAATTCAAAAACTTTGAAAATGCTGGGAAATGTGTGATCTAACGAGCACACAATGTAAGTAAACAAAAAGTGAGCGATAGTAATAACGAGCACGCATGATTGATGGAACAAGACGTGTGCTACCCTGAAACCGCCCCAGTCCAACCATTAATGGCGTGCACCAGCTCGTAGCAACCTACATACGCCCCGATGCAGAAATTAATGGTGTTATACACATGACCCCGCAAAACCGTGTGCCATAAAAAATAGATATGTCATACCCGGGTGTAAAATATGAAGTGCCCATTACTGCAGGCGAGTTCTATACAAATAGTTTTTACCCACTTTCGGCGACATAGTTTTAAACCGTCGCCTTGTCTGTGTGTGATAGGGGGCATCCCACACGACACATCGATGCCTCCTGTGCTCACGCACACATGGGGCAAAAGAGCATGTGTGCGATCAGGTGAGCCATCAGAAACAATTGTATTATAGTAGTCATGTAAGATGTCCTTAGCATCCCACGCAATGAATACCAAAGATATGGTTCCGTTTGTATGGTACATCACATACATTTTTTTGCATAGTATTGTCTCTGATAGGGGTGGCCATCATAGATGATATTTATAATTATATCGTTTGTGTTATCCAATACATCAACACAATGCGTGGAAGAAACTATATGGCATATGACTGTCTATCACACACACTTTTTATTTGAAAACATTTGTGCAAGGTGGCCTAACGGATACAGTTGGCAGGCGTAAGTCGTGTGTGATTGTTCACTGATCCAACACGTCAACTTTCTAGAAACTTTGTGTGTTCGTTGAGTTCATCGCCCACGGTGTTGTCTCAGAAACCGCCTGCAATAGAAAAACAAATAAGCGAGTTAATTGCCCTATTATTGTTAATCTATTTAGTACTCATATTAACATTTCATATAAAACACACAATATATTTCATATAAGTATGAGGGAAACCAGGATTTCATAATTGAAATACATCAGAGTACAACATCATATAGCTTCAGCACTCAGTTACACCATATAGGCATACCTAGCTAGCCAATTACACAACATGACCTAGTTTCACACAACATGGAAAGTAGCATCATATACGGTAAATAGGCAGATGAATCTCAACTAGAAAATTGTTGAAGCGGAAGGCGAATATTGAGCCTTTAATGATGTTGAAGGTCCTTGCAACTTTAGGCCAGTGTTTGTGGATGATTGCCCACCCATCCTTCGTCCTCTTGAGGAAGACTTCAAGATTATACAAGTGGGTGTTGTATGCATACCTTTCTTGCCTCTTGATCATACATGTGGTTTGAGACATAATCATCAACAAACTGCTTTGGAAAGGACTAAAAACAATGATATGCATAAATATGTTTTCTAAATTTTGAAATGGCACAAAGGAAAAAAAGGTAGAAGAGTTAGTGCCATCCTATCGTTGACTGATGCCTTTTTCATTGTGGAGACAAACATCTAGTTGTTTTTCGTTGCTAGTTTCTTTATCCTAACAATCTTTCCGAGTTTCTTGATTTGACCGATATTCATGGACATCTCATTTCCCCATATGAAAATGGGTTGAAAGGTGGGTCTAAACCTCTTACAACATGACCTACATGTGCAAGAACAAATTATTAAAAACCTAAATATTAGAATTATTCTTGCAATTGCATAATAATGTGCCATTAGCCAAAGGACCATGCATGTGCAAACCTTAATGGTAAACGTTAGTGTCTCGCATTGTTTTCCCATGTAAAATGTATAAGGTAGATATTGATCATGTTAAGTGAGAGTTGGCATACTATGAGTAAAATCTGTTACTAAAAGGAATAAACACATCGCATATCCAACAAATTAATTCGATCCACATGGAAAAGATAGTTATCTAAACCAAGTGTGCTTAAGGACCAGGAAGTATAACAATTGTATATGTTTCACATGTATTCAGTACATCCTAATTCGATTTATTTCTCACATGCATAACAATTCAAAATTGTATCCACAACAATGAACATCACATTGTAGAATTGAACCAAACAATTGACAAATCAACACAACAAATGAACCAAATAGTTAACTGAGCACCATATTGCACAATATAACATACTAGAAGATCCTATTGCATAGTAGCATTAGATTGGACAATTAACTATAATTTCTAAAGGACAGGCAGGAGCAGCAAATGCAACAGGTAAACCGAACATGATTAACAAGCGTAGCTAGCCGAACATAGGTCCTTAGTAAGCTAAAAATAAAATAAACTATTCCTCGTCGTTGGAGATATCGATTACGATGGGCTCATTAAACTTGGAAGAGGTCAAGGCGTCCACATCGTGGGTGCTCTCCTCGTAGTGGAGAGTTTCCTAAGCATGTCCGGGTACCAACCAGATGGATCTGGAGTTGAGGTAAGCATGCCACCGTTGAGAAAAGGCCTCGTAGTCTTTGTCGAAGGCACCTCCGGTGCCCTCGATAAAACACCACAAAATGTGATTTAAATCAGCCAATTGTGTGGTGGCGTTCATGCGCGAGGCATCAACGGTGGCCTTGACGACGAGGTGCTCCTCCAAGATTTGGGGGGTCGACACGCATGGCAGCCATCACGGCCTCATCCGTGCCTGCCACCACGGTTTGCTTCTCCTCTGCCAAATGCTCCTTGGGCTCATGGCCATACTACATGCATGATATATCCTTTTTATCGATCCGGTGTTGGAACATGAAAGGGTATCCCGCACCTATTTCCCCACAGGTAATCTTGGATATCGAACCCATGAGAGGAAGATTACCTTGAAGCAATGGTCTCTAGAAAACTTTTACCAAAGTGTCAAATCCAGTTTTTGACCGGATCAACAAGAAAATTGCGATTCAAACACTTATAACAAAACAGGTACGAGTATGAGGTCTTAATGCTTACAACCATGTATTTGCGTTGGGATAAAAAAGGATGTTAGTTTGTGCTCGGGAAGTCACCCATCAAGATGTGCTTGTTTCATATCGAAGTGGGGGATGCGTCCAAATAACAACTTGACTGACACGAGTCCTGCATCAAGAATCAGTTGTCCTACCGAGGGCCCTATCCGTCTCGTGTGGTTTCCCCGATAATTAAGATAATCAAATCAGACAAAAACATTGGGTGTTTAATGGCTACACTTCATGAATCCCCAAGGATATGATGCATGTACCCTATTAAACCTTAATATCACCGGTGTTCGATAAAACACTTCATGGTCCCCTTGCTCCTAGCCTCACCGGTGCTCAATCTCTATGATCCAGGGTATTTGCAGGGATGAAGATCACGGACAAGAAAAGAGATACTTCATGAAACAATTTTATTGCACACATACGGGATGGTATGTTAAAGACTTTCATTGAGCCCCTCAACAAATACCTGGGGTTGCAAGGCTCATGCCTCAACCCATACCTTACCTAACTACTCACACATGGAGATTAGATCGCGAGAAGACACCATTGAAGAACACATCTTGGGATTGATTGATTGCAATATGTCTTAAAATGGATGCCTTGTACGATGCACGATTACAAGTACGAACTAGATGAGAGATCACTATGGTGGTGGAGATGGCTATGGAGGTGGAAATGGCGGATGCTAGGGTTTGTGGATGATGAAGATGATGAAGAGAATCTGGCTATGCTCGATGCTCCTGTGTTGACATCTCGACGGGTTCACCTATATAAATTTGTTCATGTAGACGAGCCAGCTCAGAATCCATGCCAAACAACCGCTCATGCGGCTGCCTGCGCCCGTATGGAACACCGTCTTTTGCTCTAGCTCTGGTCTGGCGCCTCTTATTGATTGTTTCTTCCTCCATTTTCCTTCCTTGCTATTCCTCCACGTGATTTCTCCCCTTTTATCCCATTTCCCATGGGAAAACATTAAAGAGAGGATTTGTGGAATCCTTTGCATTCATTAGTCATTAGTGGTAATATTAGAGTGAATATATCTCTTCTAGTGAAATATATTAGATTAAACAAGGGTGAAATGAGTGTAAAAATATCACTCATGAGTGCACCATGGATTTTGGTGACTTATTTGGAGGATGGGGCAGTGATTTGGGTGGAAGGTGTCACGCCAACAGTTAGGATATGTGGGATGGAGGAGGAGAAGGCGGGTGGGGGAGAGGGGTGATGACCCACAAGTATAGGGGATCAATCGTAGTCCTTTCGATAAGTAAGAGTGCAAACCCAACGAGGAGCACAAGGAAATGACAAGCGGTTTTCAGCAAGGTATTCTCTGCAAGTGTTGTAAGTAGTAATATTAGACAATTTTGTAGCAAGATAATTCGTAACAAGTAACAAGTAACAATTGTAACAAGATTGCAACAAGGTGGTCCAATCCTTTCATTAGCAAAGGATAAGCCAAAAGTGTTTCTTATAGTGAGCAAAGCGTTCTCGAGAACACACGGGAATTGTTGTCTAGTCACGTTCATCTATTTAGTTGATTCGAGTTAAATACTTTGATTTTACATGTGGGTGGACCGATGCTAAGGTGTTGTTCTTTCTTGAACGAAAACCTACTTATGATTACCCCCTCTCACAAGCATCCGCAACTACGAAAGAAGAATTAAGATAAATCTAACCATATCATGAAACAATATGGATTCAAATCAACCCCTTGCGGAGTAATGCATAAACTAGGGTTTAAGCTTCTGTCACTATCGCAACCCAACATCTACTTATTACTTCTACAATGCCTTCCTTTGCACCCAAGGATGGTGAAGTGTCATGTGGTCGACGTTCACATGACACCACTAAAGGAAGAACAACACAAACATCATTAAATATTGAATGAATACTAACTTCACATGATTAGTTATAGCAAGAATTCTCCCATGTCCTTCAGAACAAAAGTAACTACTCATAGATCATGTGAATGTTCAACATCAGAGGATTAATGATATGATTAAGGATCTGAACATATAATATTCCACCAAATAAACCAACTAGCATGATGTAATCAATACTATTAACAACCCACAGGTACCAATGTGAGGTTTTGGGACAAAGATTGAATACAAGAGATTAACTAGGGTTTGGGTGTTGGTGAAGATGTTTATGAAGATTGATCCTCCCACGATGGATGAAGCATTGGTGATGTTGATGGCTTCGATTCCCCTCGCCCGGAGGGAAGTAGCCCCGACAGAATCGCTCCCCCAGAGAGGAAAAGTGCTCCTCCCAGGTTTCACCTCGAGACGGTGGTGCTTCATCTCAAAAGTCCCCTTTGTTTTTCTAGGTAAAAGGGTGCTTATTGAGAAAGGAGGGCATCATAGAGGCAAAGGTGTCCCGCCTTTGGATGAGATGTGGCTATCATTTTTTGGTGTTGTAGACTTTGATGATCCGACTACGAACATGTGAGGATGTCGTGCCTTAGTAACAAGTAAACCAACTCCGAGAGGTTATTGACCATGCGAGAGCACGATCAATCCAAGCACGAGAGTCTATTTCCTGCACGCAAATGAAGAACAAGCAAGAAATTAAAATTGTGCAGGATCAAAAGTATGTCTAGAGGGGGGGGGGTGATTAGACTACTTGACAAGATATTTTTTTTCCTTTTCCCAATTTTACTTGAGAGGCAACTACGACAGTTATAACAAGTCAAATACACCCTACACATGCAATTCTAATAGTATTGTAGCAGAAAATAGACATGAAGTGTAAATAAAGGAGAAAGGGAGGGAGATCAAATGCATAAGGTTGACACGGCGATTTTTGGCATGGTTCCGATAGGTGACGCTATCGTACGTCCATGTTAGTGGAGACTTCAACCCACGGAGGGTAACAGCTGCGAGAGTCCACGGAGGGCTCCACCCACAGAGGGTCCACAAAGAAGCGGCCTTGCCCATCCCACCACGGCGTCCGTCCACGGAGGACTAGCCTTACTCACGGTATATCTTCGCGAAGTAGGCGATCTCCTTGCCCTTATAAACATCTTGGTTCAACTCCACAACACGAAGTAGGAGTCTCCCAAGCGACACCTAACCAATCTAGGAGGCACCACCCTCCAAAAGGTAATAGATGGGGTAGATCAATGAACTCCTTGCTCTTGTGCTTCTAAAGATAGTCTCCTCAACACAAATCTCTCTCTCATAGACTATGCATGGGTAGAAGAGGTTGATTTGGTGGAAAGCAGTTTACGGAGGCTAGAGATCAAGATTCAAATGATTGGATTGGAATATCTTGGTCTCAACACATGAGTAGGTGGTTCTCTCTCAAAAAATGGATCTGGAAATGAAGTGTGTGTTCTGAGTGCTTCTCCCACGAATGAGAGGTCGGTGAAGGGGTATATATAGGCAGCAACCAAAATCCAACCGTTACACGCAAAAGAGCAAACTCGGTGACACCAAAGTGGACAACTCGGTGGTACCAATTAGCACTAGAGTGGTGAACTTTTGAATCTCGGTGAGACTGATATATAGAACTCGGTGGCACCAAAAAGATGACTAACGGTCTGATGGCCAAACTTGGCGGCACCGATACTCAAACTCGAAAATTCTGATTTTGTGTATCTTGGCAACAAAATGTTGGTCACACTGAACTCAGTAGCACCGATGCAGTTTCGGTTGCACCGATTTGGCGGGAATGGCTAGGGTTCTGTCTTAGGTTCAAACTCGATGGGTCCAATGTGGCAGTGTTGGTTACACCGAATTTGTGTATGTGGAACTTGACAGAGTGGATATGTGGGAAAAATGAATGAGTGTTTTGGTGGCTAACTTTGAGCATTTGAGCAATCAGTTCATTTTACTACCTCACCCCCTTTTAATAGTATTGGCTTTCCTATGGACTCAAAAGTGATTTCTAACAAATATAAAATGAGGAGTCTTGTAGCTTGAAGCTTGAGCCAATATTAGTCCTTTCTTGCATCCAGGGGCATCTCCACATAAACCTTAAGCCATAGCATCTTTTCAACTTTTCTAAAATATACTTGGAAAACACATTAGTCCAATGATGCATATGTTGTGATCAATTATCAAAACCACCCTAGGGAGAAATTTTGCTTTCAGCCTCCCCCTTTTTGGTAATTGATGAAAACATATAGATCAAAGCTTCAAAAATAGATATAATCAGTGATTAACATCGACGCTTTGAGAAGTATGTGAAAATTAAGAGCTCCCCCTAATTTTTTGCATGATTTAAAATTTGCACTTGAATGCAAATGCACAATCGATTAGGATCATGGGTTACTCTTCCATGTCACATACATCTTGGTGGTGCGTAAAAGTAAAAGTAATGCACATGACACCAACAATAGAAGTGAGTGATCATCACAAGGATAGCTAAAACATGATATAGTAGCATCACACAAGATAAAGCGTATGATCACACACTGAGATAGGATAAAGTCATCCAAAAACCAAAGTTTTTAAAACCAAACGAGAGCAAATAAAGTCAAAATCTCTCTCTCACACGAGTCTATGATCTATACATTTCTCCCCCTTTGGCAACTAGTTACCAAAAAGTTCAAAAGTATAGAACTACTCGTCTCTCTGGGCAGTTGATGATGGAGTCGATGGAACGACATCTGCAAATACTTCTGCTAACGTCCCTGGAGCTGGAGGAGTTGATACTGAAGGAGCTTGAGCTTGAGCTGGTGCTGAAGGTGCTGAAGCTTGTGTTGAAGATGTCTGTCTTGTCTCCGGAGCAGGAACAACAACTGACCAGGGCCTGGTGCTGAACTGTGTAGTAGTGGGAGGAGGAGACTCATCCTCGTCATCATCATCTTCGTTTTCATCCTCTAAGCATGGAATCTCCACAGAGTCAACTTAATGTTGAAGGTGTCTCACAATGGTGGTCAACTCAGTTACCTTCATATCCATTTTGTGGAATTGTGTCTCCACAACTCTCTCAAGGCACTTCTGATTTTGCATGATCTCGTGAATGTTCTTCTCTATGCCTTGGACAGTGCTTACTAGAAATGCCATTTGCCCAGCTTGAGTTCTAAGCTGTGGAACTGGAGGTGGCTTGTTTCTAGCAGCTTCAGCCTCTGCTGCCATTCCTGTTGCAGCTGAGTTGGGGTCATTGTCATCCATCACAACCTCATTATCTACAAATTCTGGCTAAAGAGGTAGATGGGGATGATAAAGTTGATATTCATGCTTGCCTAGCTTGGCATTGATGAGCATCTGAATATAAGGTGCATATCCACATGATCTCTCTTGATCCGCAGCAGTACTTCGGATAGTCTCAACTATCAAGTCCATCACTCTAAATTTGGTATGGGTATCAAGTAGGCGCAACAGGCTTTGGAGCGGACTTCATTGCATCACCCACCAGCTTCTTCTTCTTGGGAGGAACTGGGATCTCCTCAGGAGCTTCTTCCTCAGCTTCTTCTGGGTCTTCAAACATAGAAGTCTTTCGGCCAATAAGATGGATAGTTCTTTTCCTACGTCTCTTCACACCAGCCTTCTTCGCAGGTGCTTCCTTGGCAATAGCTTTGCCCTTTTTGGCATAATCATGTGCTCTCATATCAGCAACACTGGCAGATATCTTCCTGACAACTTTCCTTGGAGGAGCCTTAGGAGGGGCTGAAGTTTCTTGTGGCAAAAAGTCCAAGTCTTCCTCATCAGAAATTTCTTCCTCCTTTGCCTAGTGGCTGCTTTGGGCAAGCCATGGGAACTGGGAGAACTAGGGTCTGAAGCAGTCCTCTATGGACTAGTGCCTGAGTCCATCTCGACACTCTGCTCTTTGTAGTCATTCTGACTATCATCTGAACCTGACATGCTGACAGACACACTCAACAGCAAACAATAGAACCTGTGAAGTGGATATAGGAAAGACAGAATGGATGAGCATCAAAAATTCAGATTATTTTTTGAAAATTTGAAGTTTGAAACTCAGGGTATGATCTTCTGCAGGATGTAAATCGGTGGTGCCGAGTTGGTATTTTTGGAGACACCGAGGAAACAGACTCGCTTAACAGAAACTTGACAGTCATTTTCGGTGGCACCAAAAATAGCTGCTCGGTCTCACCGAGTTGCTTCTCAGGAATCCTAAAACAGGAACCCGTGGAACCTATTTTACAAACTCGGTCTCACCGAGTTGCATTCTACGACAGATCTGATCCAAAATTTCCCACTTCTCCTAATCTATTGATTTTATCTGGTGGACAGGAGGTTTGCACAAAGTGGAAAGAAGAATTAAAAGATCCAATGTGTGAGAAACAAACGGTGAATGCAAAGGGATCGAACCATACCCTAGCTCGGTGGCGGTTCGGCTACGACGACGATGACGAAATAGATTTCATCGACGACGGCGAGTCCCAGCGGCGGCGGCGCTCGGGGAGTCAAGACGATGATCTGGGGTCTCGGGGGGGGGGGCAGCGAGGGTTTGGCGAACGAACCGTTTTGATGAAGTGAAATCAAAAGGTCCGGCCCGCACGTATATATACCCGTGCATTGTCGGTGTCACCGAGATGGCAAAATCGGTGTCACCGATTTCCTCAACTGTTAGTAGACAGGGAAACTCAGTGTAACCGAGTTGGCGGTTCCGGTGGTACCGAGATGAGAAAACCTGATCAACTTTGGAAAGTCGATGGCTCTGAGTTTGTGGAGTTGGTCACACCGAGTTTTTCAAAGAGGTTTTGGAAGGCAGCCTTTGACAATATTGAACTCCGAGTGCACCTTCACTAGAGGGATCGACAAGTGCTTGTTTAAGTTTTGTGATGAAGCATGAATAGAACTTGATATGAGATAGCATAGATAGCTAGAGAAGGGTCCTAAGCATTCTTGTCCATCCAATTGGCAAAAGATAAAACAAAAGCCATATAACAATAGTTGGATGTCCTCGAATGATTAAATTCATGTAGACCAACATGCTCACACAATAAGAATGATGATACAAACATGGTGAACATGCACATACATCCTAGCAGCTATCAAGCACTTGGGCGATGACAAGGGCATCTATATATGAGTATATTGACATAGGAGCCAAGCAAGAATACTTGATCATAGGTCATACTCATCGTTAAGCACAAGTGGGGTTACCACTTTTACATAAGCATTAATGTGTTGATATCCGTAGGATATGCTTATACTCAAGTATTAGAGTAAAGCTCTCCCTTGATATGATATCCCCACAAAGAGGGATCAACTAACCTTGGGTTTTGTTGTAGAAGACTTCAAGTAGGTGAAGTAGTGGTGGATGCTCAAAGTTGACGAAGATCATCTTGAGCTGGAAGCAATCCTTGTTGTTTTCATACTCTTCTCACCTACATGAGTTAGTCCCAAAGCAAAAAGGAACATATGCAAGTATATCTGTGAACATATGCATAAGGTTGAGGTTGATTGCATATAGTTCTTGCCAAAATGAATAAGAGTGAATTTCATTGGCAGAGTCGCCCCTCAAGAACTTCTAGTTTTTCCTCTTGGCAATCCACATCAAATTGATGGGAATCCATGGAGTTGTTATAGCATTTATTGAGGTAGATCTAGTAGTATCGTTGGGAACCCACTTGACCTTGGCTTGGGGTTCTTATTCAAATAGGTCAATGTCATCTTGAAGCTTTCCCTTGCCTTTGTGGTCTTGTGGTGGAAGGTCATCTTGTGAGTTTGTTCCTTCGGAAGGAGTGGACTTATCATCTTGGGGAACATACTTGGGAGTGGGATATGGACCTTCTTCCCAAACATCTCTGTTGACGTTGAAATATCCAACACCTTGTTTCTTCCGATGTCCTCCTTGCTTGCGCACAATTTCCCCGAATATCTTACTTCCGGCAAGACTCTTGAAGACACCTCTCATAATCCCTTTCAACAAATCATTTTCTTGCTCAAGTGTAACTTGGCTAAGAGAATCGTTAGTGGAATCAATAGATTTACTAGCAACAACATTATTGGATTTAGCTTTAGCATTGTTGTTACTAGATGAAGAAACCTTCTTGCCTTTGTTACTAGTGTTCTTAGGCTTAACTTGTGGAACAAAATTAGACAAGCGTAATCATTTGGCTAGATAAGAAGAACTCTTCTTTCGAAGGTCATCATTGATTGCTTTTAAGAACTCATGCTCTTGCTCCAAGTTGAGCTTCTCGAAGCGTAGCTTCTCATGGGTTCTTGCAAGCTCTCTATGATCTTCTAGAATAGTCTCATGAGCTAACTTAAGAGTTTTAAATTCTTGAGTTAGTCATTCAATCTCTTTCTTATCGTCATCATTCAATTTCTTTTGACTAGCATGATAATTAGCAAGTTCATTTTCAGTGCAATCACTCGTTTTATCTAGAAGCAAGTCATCTTCTCCTAACAAGCCATCCTCATCACTATTGAAATCAAGATACTCGGGGTGTGATACCTTGGGGCCTTTAGCCATGAAGCAGTTTCTGACTCCCTCATTTGGTGAATCAAATAAGTTGTAGGAGTTGGAGGAAACAAGTGCAATTCCGGCAACACCTTCATCTTGACTATAGTCGGAGTGGGAGTGATAGCTTCTCCCGGAGTGGTGATCAGTTTCGGATCCAGAAACCCATTCACGAACATGAGCTTGATGTCTTCATCTTGAACTGCTCTTGGTGTATTTGTTCTTCTTCTCCAATTCCTCGCCTATCTGTGAGTGTCTTCGTTCATAGTGATTTTCTCTACTCCTTCTCTCTCTGCGAGGTGACTCATCTCTTGAGCTTCGTCTTTGAGGTGACTCTTCTCTTCTTTTGTAGGGAGCCGAGCACTCATTTGAGCAGTGTCCGGGTTTCCCACAATTGTAGCAGTTTCGGTCACGACTGGACGAACGCTTCTCATCATGTCTTGAACTTGAGCTTCTATTTTTGCCTCTACTCTTGTAGAACTCATTGAATTTTCTAACCGTGAGGATTATCTCTTCATCAGTGACAAGATTATCTTTTGAAGCAGTGAGAGCATCACATGAAGCTTTATAAGCACCTCTTGACTTGTTGTGCAGCTCATCATTGTCTTTGAGTGACATCTCATGAGCAACAATCCTACCAATGACTTCAGTTGGCTTGAGATCTTTGTAATTTGGCATCATTTGGATCAATGTGCACACTGTGTCGTACTTGCCATCAAGAGCTCTAAGTATCTTCTTGATGATGAATTTGTCCGTCATCTCTTCGCTTCCTAAGCCGACAATCTCATTGGTGATGAGATCTAGCCTAGAGTACATTCCAGCGACTCCTTCACCATCCTTCATCTTGAGATGTCAAGTTGACTTTGGAGCACATCCAACTTAGATTCTCTGACAGAATCAGTACCTTCGTGCGTATCAACCAAAGTATCCCAAATCTCTTTAGCATTCTCAAGACGACTGATTTTGCTGAATTCTTCGGGGCAAAGGCAGTTGAAGTTGATATTGTAGGCTTGAGCATTAAGTTGCAACATCTTCAGTCCATCACCTGTCGCATCACAATCTGGTTAATGTCCTTCTCCAAAGAAGTTACCTTGCACACCAACACGAATAACAACCCAAACATGAAGATTAAAGCCAAGAATGTGCATCTTCATTTTATGCTTCCAACTAGCAAAATTAGTGCCATTGAAGTAAGGAAATCTACGATGATAATTTCCCTCACTAGATGCCATACTCCCCTAGGTTGCTGAACCAATGAAGTGGAGACCAAAGATCTGATACCACTTGTAGGATCGTAAGTATGTCCAGAGGGGGGTGATTAGATTACTTGACTAGATAATGTTTTTGCCTTTTCCCAATTTTACTTGAGAGGCAATGATGACACTTATGACAAGTCAAATACACCCTACACATGTAGTTCTAATAGTATTACAGCGAAAAGTGAACATGCAAGTGTAAATAGAGGAGTAAGGGAGGGAGATCAAACGCATAAGGTTGACACGATGATTTTTGGCATGGTTCCGATAGGTGCCGCTATCGTACGTCCATGTTAGTGGAGACTTCAACCCACGGAGGGTAACGGCTACGAGAGTCCACGGAGGGCTCCACCCACGGAGGGCCCACAAAGAAGCGGCCTTGTCTATCCCACCACGGCTTCCGTCCACGGAGGAATAGCCTTACTCATGGTAGATCTTTACGAAGTAGGCGATCTCTTGCCCTTACAAACATCTTGGTTCAACTCCACAACACGAAGTAGGAGGCTCCCAAGTGACACCTAACCATTCTAGGAGGCACCACCCTCCAAAAGGTAATAGATGGGGTAGATCAATGAACTCCTTGCTCTTGTGCTTCTAAAGATAGTCTCCTCAACACAAATATCTCTCTCATAGAATATGCATGGGTAGGAGAGGTTGATTTGGTGGAAAGCAGTTTGGGGAGGCTAGAGATCAAGATTCAAATGATTGGATTAGAATATCTTGGTCTCAACACATGAGTAGGTGGTTCTCTCTCAGAAAATGGATCTCGAAATGAAGTGTGTGTTCTGAGTGCTTCTCCCACGAATGAGAGGTGGGTGAAGGGGTGTATGTAGGCAGCAGCCAAAATCCAACCGTTACACACAAACGAGTAAACTCGGTGACACCAAAGTGGACAACTTGGTGGTACCGATTAGCACTAAAGTGGTGAACTTTTGTATCTCGATGAGACCGATATATAGAACTCGGTGGCACCGAAAAGGTGACTAATGGTCAGATGGCCAAACTTGGTGGCACCGATACTCAAACTCGGAAATTCCGATTTTTGTGTATCTTGACAACAAAATGTTGGCCACACTGAACTCGGTAGCACTAATGCAATTTTGGTTGCACCGATTTGGTGGGAATGGCTAGGGTTCTGTCTTAGGTTCAAACTCGATGGGTCTGATGTGGCAATGTTGGTTACACCGAATTTGTGTATGTGTAACTTGACAGAGTGGATATGTGGGAAAAATGACTGGGTGTTTTGGTGACTAACTTTGAACATTTGAGCAATCAGTTCATTTTACTACCTCACCCCTTTTAATAGTATTGGCTTTCCTATGGACTCAAAAGTGATTCCTCACAAATATAAAATGAAGAGTCTTATAGCTTGAAGCTTGAGCCAATATTATTCCTTTCTTGCATCCAGGGGCATCTCCACATAAACCTTAAGCCATAGCATCTTTTGAACTTTTTTGAAATATACTTGGAAAACACATTAGTACAATGATGCATATGTTATTATCAATTATCAAACCACCCTAGGGAGCAATTGTTCTTTAAAATTGCAATCTAGATATTGCGAATATAAGAGGAAAGCTTTATTGATGAAAGTGGAGCTCTCTAACTTCTTGGTGTGGTCGTAGAACACAAACGAAGGGCGCGAAGTTGCTGCTATGGCAAACTTTTATTCTAAATAAAAAAAAAATCTAAAAGGTTCCTTAAGGGATGTATTTATAGGGGAAAAGGGAGGGCATTTCGTCCACATTTGGCAAGGTGGGAGTAAAACACCTCCTGAGCCATTTCCATACAATACAGACTCTATAACTACCCTAGGATATTAGATATAGAAATTACATGGGCGTGGCCCAAAATAAGGTGTCGCAACACCTATAATAAGCTGTGGACGAAATT
The DNA here is from genome assembly GCF_904849725.1 of Hordeum vulgare subsp. vulgare. Lineage (NCBI taxonomy): Eukaryota > Viridiplantae > Streptophyta > Magnoliopsida > Poales > Poaceae > Hordeum > Hordeum vulgare. The sequence continues at coordinate 243,315,998 of NC_058522.1, forward strand.
TATGAAAGGACATCTTGTATATTTCATCCGTGTCCTTGTAATCAAGCATGCTTCAAAGTGTTGAAATTTGCACTATAAACACCATTCTGGTTCCCTTCATGCGTGCCTTCATCTCCATGCTTGATCCTGCTCCACTGTTCATCCCTATTGTCCATGCTAGGCCCTTCATTAGTAATCAACACAAATTTATCCAATTTAGGCAACATCATACTGTAATGAACATTAAAACTGTTACCAAGAAATAAAAGTACCCGATAATTAAATTGGCGTGCATGAGCTCTACTAATTGCTCCAGTATGTATAGCAACAGGGGATGTGCGTGCAACAATATTATTTATGTCCTCATCATCCTCCCCTTATTGAAATGAGTTCTTCCTCGACAGAAGCTCATCTTCCTCACCCAAATAGGGCTTCAAATCTGCAATGTTAAAAGTGGGACTAACCCCAAAATTTGCATGCAACTCAAGTTTATATGCAGTATCATTTATTTTCTCTAACACCTTAAAATGACCATAAAAACATGGCATTAACTTTGATTTGCGCAAATCAGGAAACCTATTCTTACGCAAATGTAACCAAACAAGATCTTCAGTGCAAAGACAACATGGTTTCTACCGTTATCTTCAACAAGTTTATATTTAGCATTCGTACGCTCAATGTTTTCCTTAGTTAACTCATGAAATTTCAAGATCAATTCAATATGTTGTTTATCATCAAAATTAACCTTCTCTGAAGATGGAAGGGACAACAAATCAACATGTGCACGAGGTAGGAAACCATACACAATTTCAAAAGGGCACATCTTAGTAGTAGAATGCAGGGGACGATTAGAAGCAAATTCAATTTGAGGCAAGCATTCTTCCCACATCTTTTGGTTATTCTTTAAAATAACCCTAAGAATAGTAGACACAGTTCTATTGACTACTTCAGTTTGTCCATCCATTTGGGGGTGACATGCAGTACTAAAAAGCAGTTTAGTCCCCAACTTAGCCCATTAATATCTCCAAAAGTGGCTAAGAAATGTAGTATCATGATCTGAAACAATAATATTTGGCACACCATGTAAGCAAATAATTTCACGAAAGAACAAATCAACAACATTAGTGTGGTACGGGAAGGGACGTCTTGAGGGGGGGGGGTGAATAGACTACTTGGCAAAATAGAAACCTATACTTTTCCCAATTTTATTGGCTAGCAAGTTTTAGCAATTCTAGTAAGTCTAGTACACCTACACTTGAGAGTAAACGAGTAAGCGGAAACTAAAGACATTCACATGAAAGTAAGGAGCAGAGATAGGAGGATCAAACGAGAAGATGACACATAGTTTTTTGGCGTGGTTCCAATAGGTGGTGCTATCATATGTCCACGTTGATGGAGACTTCACCCCATGGAGGGTAACGACCGCGAGAGTCCAAGAAGGGCTCCACCCGTGAAGGGTCCATGGAGAAGTAACCTTGTCTATTCCATCATGGCTTACATCCATGAAGTACTAGCCTCACTCGGGGTAGATATTCACGAAGTAGGCGATCTCCTTGCCCTTACAAACCTCTTGGTTCAACTCCACACGAAGTCGTAGGCTCTCAAGCGACACCTAACCAATCTAGGATACGCCACTCTCCAAAAGTTAATAAATGTGCTTCAAAAGATAGTCTCCTCAACACTCAATCAATCTCTCATAGATTTGGCTTAGTAGAAGAGGTTGATTTGGTGGAAAGCAACTTGGGGAGGCTAGGAATCAAGATTCATATGGTTGGAGTGGAATATCTTGATCTCAACACATGAGTAGGTGGTTATCTCTTAGAAAATGTATGGGGAAAGTGTTGGTCCATTCTGAGTGCTTCCTCTCCAAATGAGAGGCACGTGGAGGGGTATATATAGGCATCTCTAAAAATCCAATCGTCACAACATTATTGCCCAACTCGGTGATAGCGACGCAAAAACTCGGTTGCATCGACTAGTGCAAAATGTGGCATTTTTTAGCATTTTGGTGAGACAGATATATAAATCCCGGTGGGTACGATTTTGGCTGGCCTAGTCAGTTACCAGTTTTAGTGTCACTGATTCCTAAAACTCAAATGTTCTGATTTTTAGAAATGGGGCAATAGAAAGTTGTTCACTAATTTCGATTGCACCAAAACCAAACTTGGTGGCATCGAGATGGTTGGGTTGGCTCTATATTTTGTCTAGGGTTAAACTCGGTAGGGCGATTTGGAAACCTTGGTGGCACCGAATTTGCACTTTAGGGTTTGGACACAATATTTTGTGTGAGAATTCATGAGTATTTTTGGTGGCTAACTCTAAGCACTTGAGCAACAAGATCATCATAGATACCTCATCCCCTTTAATAGTATTGACTTTCCTATGGACTCAAATGTGATTTATCACAAAATGCAAAATGTAGAGTCTTGAAGCTTGAAGCTTGGCCGATCCTATTCTTATCCTTCCTTGGGGCTTCTCCTCACAATCCTTATCCAATCTTCTTTGTGGACTTTATCTGAAATAATCTAGGTAAAACTATTAGTCCAAGAGACAATGTATGTTGTCATGAATTATCAAAACCACCAAGGGAGCATTTGTGCTTTCAATTATCAACATCATCACTTTTATGTCATGGTATAAAGTGTTCCACTTTCGAAAATCTACCCACGACAACAGATATGCTATCCCTCCCTTTCTTTGTTTGAGATAAACCTAAAACAAAGTCCATAGATATATCCTCCCATGGAAGACCAGGTATAGGCAAAGTCATATATAAACCATGAGGATTGAGTCGTGACTTATCTTTTTGACATGTAGTGTAGCGAGCAACAAAACCCTCAACGTCCCATCTCATCTTTGGCCAAATGAAATGTGTATCAAGTACGTCCTTCATATTCTTCATGCCTAAGTGTACCATTCATTCTCCTCCATGCACCCCCTGCAACAACGAAATACGTATGCAACTAGTTGGAATGCATAGCTTGTTAGTACGGAATACAAATCCACCATTAATGACGAACTTGTTCCATGTTCCCCCTTCTTTACAATTCTGCAGAACAACTTTAAATTCAGCATCATGCACATATTGATCTTTGATGGTCTCCAAACCAAATATTTAAAGTCAATTTGTGAAAGCATAGTATAACAATGAGACAATGCATCTGTAATACTATTTTCTTTTCCCTTCTTGTGTTTAATGATATAAGGGAAAGTCCCAACGAATTCAACCCATTTAGCACTTTCACAATTCATTTTTTCTTGGCTTCTAATACATTTAAAATATTCATGATTACAATGTATAACAAATTCTTTGGGCCATAAGTAATGTTGCCTTGTTTACAAAGTCCAAACAAGAGCATAAAGTTCCTTATCATAAGTAGAATAATTCAAACTAGGCCCACTCAATTTTTCAGAAAAGTATGCAACATGTTTACCATCTTGTAATAACATACCTCCTAATCGACTTCCACCATCATCATATTCAAGCTCGAAAGTCTTACTAAAATTAGGAAGTTGGAGTAAGGGAGCATATGTTAACTTTTATTTCAATATCGTGAAGGCTTTTTCCTTTTCGGTACCCTCGTACTTGTGATCTGCGTTGGGTTTTTCCGTGAAGAGGAACGAGTTATCGCAGGACAATGTGGCTAAGTATTTCCCTCAGTTATGACACCAAGGTTTATCGAGCCAATATGAATACAAATCCTCAACTATCTTCAATGACTGCACACAAAAGAACAAACAACTTGCACCCAACGCAGGCAAGAGGGTTGTCAATCCCCTTGATCTCGTTATTTGAAAGCAAGTGAGGTGTGTAGATAATTGTAAATTGCAAAATAAAATAAAATAAAATAAATAACAACGAGGTAATGATAACGTTGTAAATATATAAGTGAATAGACCCTGGGGCCGTAGAGTTATCTAGTGGCATCTCTCATAGAAATAGCATATTGTGGGTACACAAATTACCCTGGGCAATTGATAGAAAAACGGATAGTTATGCGATTTTCACGGCAATGATCATGTGTACATAGGCATCACGTCCATAAGAAAATAGGCCGACTCCTTCCTGCACCTACTACTATTACTCCACCCATCGATCGCTGTCCATAATGCATCTAGAGTATTAAGTAAAAGAGAGTAATGCTTGGAGAACGATGACATGATGTGGACAAAGTAAACTCAATCAATATGAATAAGCCCCATCGTTTTATCCTTAGTGGCAGCAACACAAAGACGCATCTTGTCCCCTTCTGTCATTGGGATATAAAAACTCGCCAGGTTGAACCTACTACAACGCACTACTCCCACCGAACAAATATCAATCTAGTTGGCCAAACTACATCAATAGATCGGAGAGCATTACAAAGCTATAATGATCATGCACATAAGAATCATATAATTCAGCGAAGACTCAAATATGTATCATGAATAATATGAACATAAACCCGTAATTCATCCGATCCCAACAAACACACCATAGATAAGGATTACATTGGATAGATCAAGGCAAAGATGCGATGAAAATTGTATTGCAAATCAAGAGAGAGAGAGATTGCCATCTAGGTACTACCTACGGACACGTAGGTCTATGGTGAACTACTCACACATCATGGTGAGGGCAGCAAGGTTGATGAAGAAGCCCTCCGTGATCGATCCCCCTCACGCAGTTTGCCGGAACGGAACTCTAGATGGCCTCCTATCGGAACAAAGACTTGCGGCGGCAAAAAAAAGTGTTTCGGGAGTGCCTCTATTTTTAGGGTAAATAAGAATTTACACGCCAGAGAGGGGCATCGGGAGGCGCCCGAGGGAGGGGGGCGCGCCCTGTTGGCTTGTAGGCCCCTCATGGCTCTCCCAGCCTCCTCCTGAAGTTTCCAAGTTTTCTTTTGGTCGAGAAAAAATCATCAAAAAGTTTCATGGAAATTTGACTTTGCTTCGTAGTGTAAACCTGAAAAGTCAAAAACACGCAGAAAACAACAACTCGCCCTGGGCCATGGGTCAATAGGTTAGTGCTTAAAAATATTATAAATTGGTAATCAAATGCGCAAAAAAGTTTCCTAGAATGGTAATATATCAGCATGGAATAAGAAAAAATTATAGATACATTGGAGACATATCAGCATCCCCAAGCTTAATTCCTGCTCGTCCTCGAGTAGGTCAATGATAAAAACTGGATTTTTTTATTTGACATGCTACCATTATGTAATCTTTTGTATGTATGCTCATTGAGGAACGACGAATTAATAAGAGCAGCATAGTAATATTTATAAGTATAAGAAACAAAATCATTGGTTTTAAAAGTATATGATCCTAAAAGAATGTTTACCCCCATTGATCCTATTATATTTGCAAGGCAAGTCTCCATCTTCACCACATTAATGCAAATGTTAAGCACCATGGTGCCCAAGTCAGGCAATTGGATCGTACTTTTTCAATATGCATCAACCTTTTATTCTTCACGCAATACATGAGCGTGAACCATTGGACATAGCATATAGGTTGAATAGAGTATGGTGGTAGAGATCAAAGGTATAAAAAGTGGTGAAGATAGTCTCGCATCAACTAGGGGTAGCAACGAGCTATGGAGATGCTCATCAATAGAAGTCAATGCAAAGAGTAGGGATTACCATGCAAATGATGCACTAGAGCTATAAGTATATGAAATCTCAAGTGAATCTAAGTGGGTGCGCATCCAACTTGCTTGCTCATGAAGACCTCGGTCATTTGAGGAAGCCCATCATAGGAATATACAAGCCAAGCTTATTATGAAAAAGGTAATTCCCACTAGCATATGGAAGTGACAACATAGGAGACTCTCTCTATTAAGAACATGGTGCCACTTTGAGGCACAAGTGTGGTAAAGGATAATAGCAAAGTCCCTTCTCTCCTTTTCTCTTTTTTTTCATGGTGGGCCTTTTTTCTTTTTGCCTCCCCAATTCTCCTTTTTCATATATGTTGGGATCATTTGGCCTCCTCCATTTTTATTTTCCTCACTAGGACAATGCTCTAATAATGACGATCATCACACTTTTATTTACTTACAACTCAATATGAATAACTGATAGGAATATATGACTCTATATGAATGCCTCTGGCAGTGTACCAGAATGTGCAATGATCTAGCGTGACATACTGACATGTATAAAAAAAATGATGAAAGGTGGCTTTTTCCACAAATATTATGTCAGCTCTATATGATCATGAAAAGCAATATGATGATGAATGAACTACTCATGTGAAGTGACGATGGAATTTGCATGGCAATATATCTCAAAATGGCTATGGAACTGCCATGATAGGTAGGTATGGTGGCTGTTTTGAGGAAGAGAAAATGAGGCTTATGTGCAACAGAGCGTATCATGTCACGGGGTTTGGATGCACCGACGAAAGTTGCACCGATCCTCGAGGTGAGAATGGGCTATGCACGGTACCGAAGAGGCTAGCAAATATGAAATGGTGAAGATGCGTATGTCCATGGTGTCACATTAGTAATAAAGATCTCATATAATTATTGCAAAGTTTCATTAGTTTTACCACAAATTAAAGTACTCCTCGCATGCACCGAGGGAGGAGGTTTGTAGGAGTAAACCGTCGCGCACCCCCGACTCAAAACAACACTAGGATTTCAACGAGGAATAGAAATGCTCACACATCATCACCACGCCTTTTTATTTTTTAGATGAATAACAATTCAACACCTCTTAATATAGGTACTTATGAATTAACAATTGTGGACCCACACCTTTTTTATATTACCACATTAATGTCATCAACACAAAATTTCTCTATATGTGCTACATGAAGGTTTCGATTATCATTCATTGAACACCTATTATTTTTGGACTATTCTTATGACCCATGCAAATTACCTTCACCATTTATTCAAATCTCAAACAAATATAAGTGAAGAACGATAGCATATTATTTCTATAAAATTTACACGCCACTGTGCTAAAAAAGTTATAAGTGAAGCACTAGAGCAACTTCCAAGCTCAAAAGATATAAGTGAAGCACATAGACTATTCTAACAAATCATGATGAAGGTGTATCTCTCTCAAATAGATGTGTCCAACAAATGATGATTGTGTTATACTAAAAGTAAAGGCAAACAAAAGCAAATGACGCTCCAAGCAAAACACATATCATGTGATGAATAAAAATATAGCTCCAAGTGACATACCGATGGATTGAGACAAAAGAGGGGATTCCTTCCGAGACATCCCTAAGCTTAGATGCTTGAGTCTTCCTTAGAATATTAATTGGGGTGCCTTGGTCCTCCCAAGCTTAGGCTCTTGCTCCTCCTTATTCCGTGATCCACCGTGATAACACGCAATACTTGAAAACTTCAATCACAAAAAACTCAACAAAACTTCATGAGATCCGTTTGTATTGTTATAAATTGATTATTATTTTATTTTAGCATTGTGTACTGCATTATAACTTCTCCATGGCTTATACCCCCCGATACAATCCATAGCATAATCAAAACCAGCAAACTATGCATGCAAATCATAATGTGTCTAGAAGTGAACATTGTGTAAAAATATGTTTAATTTACATTCTTATGTAACTCAAAGAAATATGAAAAATTATGATGACCTGTAGAATTCTATATCAGTACTGTGTAAAAATTTCAGCTTAAGAATACGTTCTAGTAAAATCACAAAATTCCTCCACTTGATGTCAAAGTTTCTGTTTTTTGCACCGTATCAATTCTACTCATCATACAAATTATCCCAAAGGCTTTACTCGGTACAAACACTAATCTAAACATTAAAACATAATTATTACATAAGAAACAATCATTTTATCACAAACAAACAGGAAGTAAAAATAAATTTTAAGATCCATATTGGATCGCCTCCCAACAAGCGCTATTGTTTTATGCCCCTAGCTAGGCATAATGCATAGCATCAAGTGTTGTCATCTTTGACATCAAGCTCCTCAATAACACAACTATGATTAATAGGAACAACGGGAGGCTTTAAAATAGGATCCTTTATCAAGTTCACAAAATTGGGGTGAACACTAATCATTTTGAGATCTTCATTTTTAGAAGGAGGTGTACTAATGCTCTTAGGGATGTATATGAACTTGGGATGTTTACCACGTGAGGTACTAGCATTAGTTTTAGGTGGTGTGAAAGCGGAACCTACTTTGTCAATGACCTCCTCCATTTTATCAATTCTACTCAAACCTTGTTCTACCCTCTTATCAATAATGGTGTCTTTTTTCCTTTAAAGTTTTCAAAGTCACTCCTACATGAGACCAAAATTGAGTGATATGAATATTAAGTTTCTTATCCAACACCTCAATTGGTTCACTAGCAATCGTTTTTCTTTCAATAGCATCAAGCCTTCGCATAACACGTTACAAGGTTAAATTAGTTTCATTAACGATAATGGGAGGTGTCCCAACAAGATTTTCAATTGGTTATAAGCATCCAAGGTGTGACACATCAAGAAGTTTCCACCGGTTGAAAGTGCTAGTTATCTACTATAGGGAGGGGGTGAATAGGCGATTTTTATGGAAGGCTTAAAAAAGTGAATGTATTCGAAGTGTGCGGAAGTGATACATGATCAGGTAGGGATAACAATCAAGATACTAAGCAAAGCATGGAATACAATGAAGACATATAGGCATATTAAGCATGGTCATCATACACACTAAGATGAATCAGATTTAAACTGAGGATGTTTGAAGATAAACTGCAGTTATGAATGTCTTCGAGGTATGTCTTCAGAGAGATAGATCAAGCAATGGCTTTACAGTAGAGTAAGTAAGTGAGGGAAGGATAGAACTAGTAGCTTGACGAAGACACAAGATATGTTCGACCAGTTCCAGTTGTTGTGACAACTATACGTCTGGTTGGGAAGGCTGAGATTGAACTAAGAAGACCTCGTCTTCACCTCGTTGCCCTAGAGTCGAAGTCCCTCGGACAACGCCCAATCACTCTGGTAAGTCTTTAGGGGAGACTTCTGAAACCCGTGCAAACTTGGTCACCCGGAAATCCACAATGACTCTTGGATGCTCTAAACCCACAAACCTAACCGTCTGGAAGATCACAATCTTCAAGTGTGATTAGTCTTCAGTTCTCTCAGAACAAAGCGACTTCGGTGATGATCAAACACACTAGCTCTAGGTGTTTAGGTTTATTCTCAGAGGATGTTTCTCTCTCTCAATGTCTTGAAGGTGGGCTGCTCCAAAACGACAATAGTCATATCTCTCTCTAAGCAGCCACCTTCTCATGGTGGAGGGTCTAACAACCCGAAACCAACGCTCTAGAAGATTCCTCTTTTATTCTGTTTCCATCCTGTGATTATTTGTTTGTCACATTCATTGTTGCATCATTCGCATCATCTACATTGAATCGACACTTTGTTGTTGCCATTTTTCAAAACTTGAATCCGTTAGTAGTTGCCGCTTCTCTCTGTTTTCGTCGTTGACCATTTCGAGACCAACCACACACGCACGTGCCCGCGACATTGTTTAATCTTGTTTTTTTAAAGTGCATATAAAACCTTTCTCAGATTGGGTTCAAACTTAGCATGCGGTCTTATTTATATGTAGGTAGACCGCATGCAAAATTTTGTCGCAATCGGAGTTCGTTTGATACCCGAACCGTTAAACCTATAGCGGCACTATAGCCGGTCATTTCGTCGGACGTTTTTCGTTGTTTTAGAACTCTGTCGCCGGGTTGCCCGTTTTCCCTCTCATCTCCGCCTAGCCCCTCTACACAGTGCACCGACCTGCCCGCAACCTAGTTTGAAAACCCTCCCAAAACCCGAATCCGGCGGTCGTGACCGTTGGATCCGGATCAACCCCGGTTTACCACAAACCGTCTTCAATTTGTTAAATGGTCTCCCTAACCTAGTTATTTCCGACCGTCTGATTTAATTGGAAGGTCCAAATGCCCCTTTGGACTAACCAAATTGCTATTTGTAGTCCACCTAGACCTAACCCTAGCCCAATCCCGATCCCTACTCTTTTCCTCGATCTCCTCTCCCTCCTCCCGACAGCGCCGCCTCCGTGCCGAGAGTCCCATGCGCTCAGCCTCCTCGAGATCCCCTCATCGATCTTGTCTCCCTCGACACCCAACAGGCTCGCGATCCGAGCACCTCTTGTAACGACTAAGATGTGGCCCTTTCCTATTTCGGGGGCGATGCCTCAAAAGGGAAAGGGGCACATCTAAACGTTTCGCAAGCGAGATAATCATAACATTACATAACTGAAGAATGGCAAGTAGGGCATACATCTGCCATCTGACAATAGTATAACATAAAGCTTACAGCCACACAATTATTCATAGCATAGTTTAGTCCCGCTACGGACAACATGAAACAAGTAAAAGTATGACATGCCGCATGCTGGCCCACGATCACGACCACGGCCTCAGTCTTCCGATATTTCACATATAGACGGTAAGAGTCCTCATCGTACTCCCACTTCAGCTGGTTGTCATCAGGCTCTCCCGCGTCGGGCGTACTTGTACCTGTTGGGGTTGGTAGTAATCTATGAGCCATGAGACTCAACAATCGAATGACCTTGGTATTGAATCTAGTCAAGTTATTAGGTGAGGAAGGTTTATTGTATGGGTTTGCAACAACCTAAACATATATGGTGGATAACTTACGATGATCAGAGTAATTGATTTGGTGGTCTACGCGAGCGATCGAAGACTAGATGATCACTAAGTGATCCTGAACACCTACTTACGTCAAACATAACCCCACCGTGTTCCCGATCGAAGAGTGGTCTTCGAAGGAGACAGTCATAGTTACGCACACAGTTGGCAGTTTTATTAGAGTTACTTTAAGTTGTCTAGAACCGGATGTTAATAGATTATCCATGTTTGCCACATAACCGCGAGCACGACTTTCCGAAACATTAAACCCTGCAGGGGTGCTCCAACTAGTCCATCACAAACTGCCATGGGCCGCAAAGTAATCCTCTATCACGAAACTCATGATCTCGTCAGATTCCTTAGAGAAAACCTCAACTTCGAGGAGACCCTAAGTTTCACCGAAATTCCTATGCGCAAGATATATCGCTAAGGTAAGACAAATCTAGCAGGACCTCCCGTCGTGTCGACGACCCTAATAAGAGCCGCGTATCTCAGTCTCAGGACACGACGGATGAGCACTACGTACGGTGGCCGGATAGACATCCCTCAAGTTGCCCATGTTGGCCCCGCAAGTGGCTCTAGGTTTGGACCAACGCTCATGAGGAGCACTGGCCCGGGTTGTTGATTAAATCCTTAGGGTAGTTGTTCCCTATGCAAAATTATTATTAGGTGATTAGCAGATTAAAACCAATGTTGGGTCCTGCCGGACAAGCCTTAACACTACACGATTTATCAAGGGGGTCCCCATAACTACCCCGAGATTGTTAGGAGCGATCAGTTATGGAATCAAACACCGGTAGCCGAAACTAAGGTGGCAACAATGGAACAAATCACCTCACAAAAGGCTAGGCCTTTCGTCATTTACCAAGTATATAGGTGCATTAATTAAATAGAAGTTTAAACATAATGATATCAAAATACTCATGTTATTGTTCGATATATGCCATAGAGGCAATAATAAATTAGTTATTATTATATTTCCTTGTTCATAATAATCGTTTATTATCCATGCTAGAATTGTATTGATTGGAAACTCAAATACATGTGTGGAGACATAGACAACACACTGTCCCTAGTAAGCCTCTAGTTGACTAGCTCATTGATCAAAGATGGTCAAGGTTTCCTGACCATAAGCAAGTGTTGTTACTTGATAACGGGATCACATCATTAGGAGAATCATGTGATGGACTAGACCCAAACTATGAACGTAGCATATTGATCGTGTCGTTTTATTGCTATTGTTTTCTGCGTGTCAAGTATTTGTTCCTATGACCATGAGATCATATAACTCACTGGCACCGGAGGTCTACCTTGTGTGCATCAAACATCACAATGTAACTGGGTGACTATAAGATGCTCTACAGGTATCTCAGAAGGAGTGCATTGAGTTAGTATGGATCAAGACTGGGATTTGTCACTCCGTCTGACGGAGAGGTATCTCGGGGCCCACTCGGTAATACAACATCACACACAAGCCTTGCAAGCAATGTGACTTAGTGTATGTCACGGGATCTTGTATTATGGAATGAGTAAACAGACTTGCCGGTAAACGAGATTGAAATAGGTATGCGGATACCGACGATCAAATCTCGGGCAAGTAACATACCGAAGGATAAAGGGAATGACATACGGGATTATATGAATCCTTGATATTGAGGTTCAACCGATAAGATCTTCGGAGAATATGTAGGATCCAATATGGGCATCCAGGTCCCGCTATTGGATATTGACCGAGGAGTGTCTCGGGTCATGTCTACATAGTTCTCGAACCCGCAGGGTCTGCACAATTAAGGTTCGGTGACATTTCAGTATAGTTGTGTTACAGGTGTTGGGAACCGAAAGTTGTCCGGAGTCCCATATGAGATCTAGGACGTCACGAGGAGCTCCGGAATGGTCCGGAGGTAAAGATTGATATATAGGAAGTCCTGTTTTGGTCACTGGAAAAGTTTCGGGCTCATCGGTAGTGTACCGGGAGTGCCGGGAGGGGTGCCGGGGACCATCGGGAGGGTTGTCACGCCCCAAGGGGTCTCATGGGCTATGGGAAGAGATAAACCAGCCCCTAGTGGATTGGAATAAGTTCCCACTAAGGCCCATAAGGTTTGAGAAGGAAAAAACACAAGGTGGAAAGAGTTTCCAAGTGGGAAGGTGGAATCCTACTCCAAGTAGGATTGGAGTAGGACTCCTCCACCTCCAATTTTGGCCAAACCTTGAGGGTTTGAGGCTGCCTCCTCCCCTACCTCCCTCCTATATATACTGGGGTATTAGGGCTGATTTGACACAACTTTGCCATGTGCTGCTCGACCCTATACCACACAGTTTTTCCTCTAGATCGTGTTTCTGGGGAGCTCGGGCGGAGTCCTGCAGGATTAGAACGGAGCGCCATCACGCTGCCAGAGAACTCTTGTACCTCTCCGCCCCTCTTGCTGGATCAAGAAGGTGGAGAACGTCATCGAGCTGTACGTGTGCTGAACGCGGAGGTGCCATCTGTTCGGCACTCGATCAGAACGGATCGTGAGATGGATCGCGAGACGGTTCGTGGGATGGATCGCGGGACGGATCGTGGGACAGATCGCGGGACGGTTCGTGGGGCGGTTCGAGGGACGTGAAGACGTTCCACTACATCAACCACGTTTCTTAACGCTTCTTGCTGTGTGATCTACAAGGGTACGTAGATCCAAATCTCCTCTCGTAGATGGACATCACCATGATAGGTCTTCGTGTGCGTAGGAATTTTTTTGTTTCCCTTGCAACATTCTCCAACAGTGGCATCATGAGCTAGGTTCATGCGTAGATGTTATCTCGAGTAGAACACAAAAGCTTTTGTGGGCGGTGATGTGCGATTTGCTGCCCTCCTTAGTCTTTTCTTGATTCCGCGGTATTGTTGGATCGAAGCGGCTCGGACCGACATTACTCGTACGCTTACGAGAGACTGGTTTCATCGCTACGAGCAACCTCGTTGCTCAAAGATGAGTGGCGAGTGTCGGTTTCTCCAACTTTAGTTGAATCGTATTTGACCGAGGAGGTCCTTGGAGAGAGGTTAAATAGCAATTCATACATCTCCGTTGTGGTGTTTGCGTAAGTAAGATGCAATCCTACTAGATACCCATGGCAACCACGTAAAACATGCAACAACAATTAGAGGACGTCTAACTTGTTTTTGCAGGGTATTCTTGTGATGTGATATGGCAAACGACGTGATGTGATATATTGGATGTATGAGATGATCATGTTGTAATAGTTAATATCGACTTGCACGTCGATGCTACGGCAACCGACAGGAGCCATAGGGTTGTCTTTAAACTAACGTTTGTGTTTGCAGATGCGTTTACTATATTGCTAGGATGTAGCTTTAGTAGTAATAGCATAGCATACACGACAACCTCGATGGCGGCACGATGATGGAGATCATGATGATGGGGATCATGGTGTGGTGCCGGTGACAAGAAGATCATACCGGTGCTTTGGTGATGGAGATCAAGGAGCACTTGATGATGGCCATATCATTTCACTTATGAATTGCATGTGATGTTAATCCTTTATGCACCTTATCTTGCTTAGAACGACGGTAGCATTACGAGGTGATCTCTCACTAAAATTTCAAGACGAAATTGTGTTCTCCCCGACTATGCACCATTGCGACAGTTCTTCATTTCGAGACACCACGTGATGATCGGGTGTCATAGACTCAACGTTCACATACAACGGGTGCAAAATAGTTGCACACGCGGAACACTCGGGTTAGCCTAGCATGTGCAGACATGTCCTCGGAACACATGAGACCGAAAGGTCGAGCATGAATCGTATAGTTGATATGATTAGCATAGAGATGCTTACCACTGAAACTATTTTCGGCTCACGTGATGATCGGACTTGAGAAAGTAGATTTGGATCATGTTCCACTCAAATGACTAGAGAGATGTACTTTTTGAGTGGGAGTTCTTAAGTAATATGATTAATTGAACTAATTGTCATGAACATAGTCTAATGGTCTTTGCGAATTACGATGTAGCTTGCGCTATAGCTCTACTGTTTTTATATGTTCCTAGAGAAAATTTAGTTGAAAGTTGATAGTAGAAACTTTGCGGACTGAGTCTGTAAAACTGAGGATTGTCCTCGTTGCTGCGCAGAAGGCTTATGTCCTTAATGCACCACTCGGTGTGCTGCACTCCGAGCATCGTCTATGGATGTTGTGAACATCCGACATACACGTTTCCGATGACTACCCGATAGTTCAGTGCAAAAATACTTAATGGCTTAGAAGCAAGGCGCCGAAGATGTTTTGAAACGTCACGGAACATAAGAGATGTTCTAAAGAGATGAAATTGTGATTTCATGCTCGTGCCCTTGTTAAGAGGTATGAGACCTCCGACAAGATTCTTTGTCCACGAAGTAAAGGAGAAAAGCTCAATCGTTGAGCGTGTGCTCAGATTGTCTGAGTACGACAATCGCTTGAATCAAGTGGGAGTTAATCTTCCAGATGAGATAGTGGTGGTTCTCCAGAGACACTCCCACCAAGCTGTGAGAGCTTCATGATGAACTATAACATATCAAGGATAGATACAATGATCCTTGAGCAATTCGCAATGTTTGACACTACGAAAGTAGAAATCAAGAAGGAGCATCAATAGTTGATGGTTTGTAAAACCACTAAGTTTCAAGAAAGGCAAGGGCTAAAAGGGATACTTCATGAAATGGCAAACCAGTTGCTGCTCTAATGAAACCCAAGATTGAACCCAAAACCGAGACTAAGTGCTTCTGTTATGAGGGGAACGGTCACTCAGGCGGAGCTACCCTAGATGCTTGGTAGATAAGAAGGCTGGCTAAGACGACAGAAGTATATTTTATATACATGATATTGATGTGTACTTTACTAGTACTCCTAGTAGCATGAGGGTATTGGATACTGGTTCGGTTGCTAAGTGATTAGTAACTCGAAATGAAAGCTACGGAATAAACAGAGACTAGCTAAAGGCGAGGTGACGATACGTGTTGGAAGTGTTTCCAAGATTGATATGATCAAACGTCGCACGCTCCCTCTACCATCGGGTTTGGTGTTAAACCTAAATAATTGTTATTTGGTGCTCGCGTTGAGCATGAACATGATTGCATCGTGTTTATTGCAATACGATTATTCATTTAAAAGAGAATAATGGTTACTCTATTTTGCTTGAATAATCACCTTCAATGGTTTATTGAATCTCGATCGTAGTGTTACACATGTTCATGATATTGGTGCCAAAAGATACAAGGTAATGATGATAGTACCACCTACTTGTGGCACTGCCGCTTGAGTCATGTTGGTGTAAATTGCATGAAAGGCTCCATGCTGATGGATCTTTAAATCTCACTTGATTTTGAATCACTTGAGACATGCAAATCATACCACATGAGCAAGGCCTTGTTTTCATTGAGATGAAACAAGAAAGTAACTTGTTGGAAGTAATACATTTTGATGTATACCGTTCATTGAGTGCTAAGGCATGGAGTGGATATCGTTATGTTCTTACTTCACTGACGATTTGAGTAGATACAGGAGTATTTAATATTGAAAAGTTCAAAGCAATTTCAGAGTGATGATCGCGTGACAAGAGGACAAACTGTCTATGATATGATCATAGAGATGAATATCTGAGTTACGAGTTTTTGGTACGCAGTTAAGACAAAGTGAAAATTGTTTCGCAGTTCATGCCACCTGGAACACCATAGTGTGATGATGTGTCTGAGCGTCATAGCCACACCCTATTTGATATGGTGCATAGTATGATGTCTCTTATCGAATTACCACTATCGTTTATGGGTTATACATTAGAGACAACCGCATTCACTTTAAATAGGGCACCGCGCATTTTCGTTGAGATGACACAATATAGACTATGGTTTGGAGAAACCTAAGTTGTTGTTTTTTAAAAGTTTGGGGCTGCGATGCTTATGTGAAAAAGTTTCAGTCTGATAAGCTCGAACCCAAAGCGGATAAACGCATCTTCATAGGATATCCAAAACAGTTGGGTGCATCTCCTATATCATATCCGGAAGCGAAGTGTTTGTTTCAAGAAACGGGTCCTTTCTCGGGGAAAGGTTTCTCTCGAAAGAATTGAGTGGGAGGGTAGTGGAACTTGATGAGGTTAGTGAACCGTCACTTCAACTAGTGTGTAGCAGGGCGCAAGAAGATGTTCCTGTGGCGCCTACACCAATTGAAGTAGAAACTAATGATGGTGATCATTGAGCTTTGGATCAAGTTACTACAAACCTCGTAGGTCGACAAGGTCGCGTACTACTGCAGAGTGGTACGGTGACCCTGTCTTGGAGGTCATGTTGTTGAACAACAATGAACCTACGAGCTATGGAGAAGCGATGTTGGGCCCGGATTCCGACAAATGGCTGGAGGCCATAAAATCCGAGCGAGGATCCATGTATGAAAATAAAGTGTAGACTTTGGAAGAACTACTTGATGGTCGTAGGACTATTGAGTAAAGATGGATTTTTAAAAGGAAGACAGACGATGATGGTGATAAGTCACTATTAAGAAAAGCTCGACTTGTCGCAAAGATGTTTCCGACAAGATCAAATAGTTAACTATGATGAGACTTTCCACTCGTAGTGATGCTAAAAGTCTGTTAGAATTATGTTAGTAGCTGTTGCATTATTTGTGAAATATTGCACATAGGATGTCAAAACATTGTTTCCTCGACAGTTTCCTTGAGGAAAGATTGTATGTGATACAACCAGAAGGTTTTGTCGATCCTAAAGATACTAACAAGTATGCGAGCTCCAGCGATCCTTTTATGGACTGGTGCAAGCATCTCGTAGTTGGAATATACACTTTGATGTGATGATCAAAGCTTTTGGGTTTGTGCAAGGTTTATGAGAAACTTGTATTTCCAAAGAAGTGAGTGGGAGCACTATAGAATTTCTGATAAGTAAATGTGGTTGACATATTGTTGATCAGAAGTGATGTAGAATTTCTGTGAAGCATAATAGGTTGTTTGAAAGGAGTTTTTCAAAGGAAGACCTGTATAGAGCTATTTGAACATTGAGCATCAAGATCTATAGAGATAGATCAATACGCTCAATAGAACTTCCAAATGAAATGCATGCCTTGCCAAGATTTTGAAGGAGTTCAAAATAGATCGGCAAAGAAGGAGTTCGTGGTTGTGTTGTAAGGTGTGAATTTGAGTAAGACTCAAAAGCCCGACCACGGCAGAAGAAAGAGAAAGGACGAAGGTCGTCCCCTATGCCTTAGCCGTAGACTCTACAATATGCCATGCTGTGTACCGCACCTGATGTGTGCCTTGCCACAAGTCTGTTAAGAGGTATAGAGAGTGATCGAGGATTGAATCACTGCACAATGGTCAAAGTTATCCTTAGTAACTAATGGACTGAGGATTTTCTCTCTATTATGGAGGTGGTTAAAGAGTTCATCGTAAAGGGTTACGTTGAGGCAAGCTTTGACACTAATCCGAATAACTATGAGTAGTGAAACGGATTCGTATAGTAGAGTAGATATTTGGAGTATTTCCGAATAGCACGTAGTAGCAGCATCTATAAGATGAAATAAAGATTTTTAAAGCACACACGGATCTGAAATTTTCAGAAACGTTGACAAAAACCTCTCTCACGAGCAAGACGTGATCAGACCCCAGAACTATATGGGTGTTGGATTCGTTAAAATCACATGGTGATGTGAACTAGATTATTGACTCTAGTGCAAGTGGGAGACTGTTGAAAATATGCCCTAGATGCAATAATAAATTAGTTATTATTATATTTCCTTGTTCATAATAATCGTTTATTATCCATGCTAGAATTGTATTGATTGGAAACTCAAATACATGTGTGGAGACATAGACAACACACTGTCCCTAGTAAGCCTCTAGTTGACTAGCTCGTTGATCAAAGATGGTCAAGGTTTCCTGACCATAGGAAAGTGTTGTTACTTGATAACGGGATCACATCATTAGGAGAATCATGTGATGGACTAGAACCAAACTATGAAAGTAGCATATTGATCGTGTCGTTTTACTGCTATTGTTTTCTGCGTGTCAAGTATTTGTTCCTATGACCATGAGATCATATAACTCACTGGCACTGGAGGAATACCTTGTGTGCATCAAACGTCACAACGTAACTCGGTGACTATAAAGATGCTCTACAGGTATCTCCGAAGGTGTCCATTGAGTTAGTATGGATCAAGACTAGGATCTGTCACTCTGTGTGACGGAGAGATATCTCGGGGCCCACTCGGTAATACAACATCACACACAAGCCTTGCAAGCAATGTGACTTAGTGTATGCCACGGTATCTTGTATTACGGAACGAGTAAAGAGACTTGCCGGTAAACGAGATTGAAATAGGTATGCGTCTACCAACGATCAAATCTCGGGCAAGTAACATACCGAAGGACAAAGGGAATGACATACGGGATTATATGAATCCTTGACATTGAGGTTCAACCGATAAGATCTTCGGATAATATGTTGGATCCAATATGGGCATCCAGGTCCCGCTATTGGATATTGACGAGGAGTGTCTCGGGTCATGTCTACATAGTTGTCGAACTTGCAGGGTCTGCACACTTAAGGTTCAGTGACGTTTCGGTATAGTTGGGTTATAGGTGTTGGTAACCGAAAGTTGTTCGGAGTCCCAGATGAGATCCAGGACGTCACGAGGAGCTCCGGAATGGTCCGGAGATAAAGATTGATATATAGGAAGTCCTGTTTTGGTCACAGGAAAAGTTTCGGGCTCATCGGTAGTGTACCGGGAGTGCCGAGAGGGGTGTCGGGGACCATCGGGAGGGTTGTCACGCCCCAAGGAGTCTCATGGGCTATGGGAAGAGATAAACCAGCCCCTAGTGGGCTGGAATAAGTTCCCACTAAGGCCCATAAGGTTTGAGAAGGAAAAACACAAGGTGGAAAGAGTTTCCAAGTGGGAAGGTGGAATCCTACTCCAAGTAGGATTGGAGTAGGACTCCTCCACCTCCAATTTCGGCCAAACCTTGAAGGTTTGAGGCTGCCTCCTCCCCTACCTCCCTCCTATATATACTGGGGTATTAGGGCTGATTTGACTCAACTTTGCCATGTGCTGCTCGACCCTATACCACACAGTTTTTCCTCTAGATCGTATTTCTACAGAGGTCGGGCGGAGCCCTGCAGGATTAGATCGTCACGACCACCAGAGCGTCGTCACGCTGCCGGAGAACTCTTCTACCTCTCTGCCCCCTCTATCTAGATCAAGAAGGTGAAGATCATCATCGAGCTGTACGTGTGCTTAACGCGGAGGTGCCGTCCGTTCGGCACTAGATCGGAACGGATCGTGAGATGGATCGCGAGACGGTTCGTGGGACGGATTGCGGGACGGATCGTGGGACGGATCGCGAGACGGTTCATGGGGTGGTTCAAGGGATGTGAAGACGTTCCACTACATCAACCGTGTTTCTTAACGCTTCCTGCTGTGTGATCTACAAGGGTACGTAGATCCAAATCTCCTCTCGTAGATGGACATCACCATGATAGGAATTTTTTTGTTTCCCTTGCAACGTTCTCCAACAGTTATCACATGAGACAGCTGGCACCTGCAACTAGCAAAGCTACTCATTAGAGGTTGAGCAAGCCTACTTAGCCAGACAACATTTGCTAGGAGAGGGAGGTGTTTGGGGTTCATGGCAAAGACAGATGGCATTTATATCAAGTGGTAGGCAGCGAGCATATATCGAAGGAAACGTGATTCTAAGCATAACAAAGCTAGATACGGTATCAAGGTCACGATCATCTTGCCTGTGATGTCTTCAGCTTGGAACTGCTCTTGATCTTCCTGCACGTACTCTCCAGAATCCACGTACTCACTCTCTGATCCCGATGCTACCCTAGATAAAATAACAGCCACTGAACACCAACACAACGTAATGCAACAAGCAATATGATGCATGAGTGAAGAAGGAAGCATGCATCACTATTCTAGTCACTTTCATATGCATTAGTTGAGTTAATAGAATTCTGGACAACACCTCATATTAAGTTATCTTGACATGCATGATGATTGCATGATCATGTGCATCACGAGAAAACTATGCAAAAACATATAAAGAACGTAGAGAACGGAGCTACGGATCAACCGAAACTACAAAACAAGATATGGAGAGCTACGGTTCAAATCAGCCACAAACACACTCCAATGGCATTCCCCTGGTGTTACCAGGTTTCCACATGATCAAGCAACCAAATACAAGTGGGGTGGTGCATTAGAACACACCACACCATCAACAATACCCACACAAGCTTCAAATCAACAAAACATGCAATCTGTTTTTAGCAGCATCATAGCAGTTTGTCTACAACATTTAAAGTAGCTACAACCATCCAAATAAGCCAAACAAGATATGAGGCAAAAGCCATCCAAAATCTCTACAACCCTGAACAAGAAGTTAATACAAAGGAATCACACATGAGCAGATCTACAGGCACTAACTTGGACAAAATATCACAGATTCTGGGACTTAGTGAAAATCACAGATTTTCACCAGCTGCTTATGCTCTGAAGCATTTTGGCAGCCTCCAAAATGATATCTACAGGAAGTGTATAAGCATGAAATTTAACAGGGTGCTAGACAAACACAAAAGCTCACAAACTTTAGTTTGTTTCATGGGTTGATTCCCAACACAGGAGCTAAAGCAACCAAAATAATAGGGAAAGAAAATGACATCAGATTCTCAGACTTGGTGAAAATCACAGATTTTCACAAAGCTGTCAGTTTCAGCCAAGTGTCAACTTTGACAAGGCACCAAAGGTGCATAAAAATTCCTATGAACAAAACAAATACCCCATGCTGTACAGGGGTTCACCCACTACCACTACATCAAGGATTCATCCTCATAGGGTCAAGGCATCACCTAATACAAAGCACTAAACATGGCATCATGACAGAAAATGACAGTTTTATGAAGTTTCTCTAAAGTGAAATCTTATTGCACCAATGGATACCTTGGAAGATTCTACCCCAAAATCATCTATAATACATGGGTACTTGCATGTAACATCTAGGCACAAAGCTAGCTCGAAAAACAAACCTAGAATCCAATATGACATATAGGAACAATATCACATGTAGATATAGCACAAGTAGCAACATCTACACCTACACATGCACACACACAAGCCCATACACCACTACATCACTCCATAGTGACAAGCATGAGGGGTTAGCCCTCATGCACAAGTGCATATGTGCACCCATGCCCACACACACACATGCATGAGCACATACACACACATATATGTGCTCACATACACACACACTACAAAAGGTGCAACATGAGGGGCTAGGCCCTCTTGCACATGTGCATGTGCAACCACATGCACTCACACACACTCACATGTGTGCACACCTTCACTCACGTGCACACACACATACACACACTAGTGCACACCCATGCACTTGCACACACACATACACACACACATGCATGCATATAAGCTAAGCTTTAAAAGGATTTAAACCCCCTGGTTTCTAAAATAACAAAACAGAAAGATAATGCAGCAAAAGAAAGTAAAGGAAAAAAACACAAGTGCAAAACAAAATGGGGAGGCCCTGGGTTTCGAACCCACGACCTGTTGCCTCTCTGCACCACGCTAACACCACTGGGCTACTGCAGTTTAGCTGCGCAAACATAGGGGGGAATCCCTCTTATGCACACCCTGCCAAGCAAACACATCGAAGGGAAAAATCCCAGGTTTTAAAAGGGGGTGCTCGGGCTCGAACCCGAGACCCGCCCGACGTGCGTGTGGTAACAATGCCAGCCGAGCTGGTGCGGTGCTACTGTCCCAGAGGGGGATCTCAAACCAGGTAAGCAAGAAAAAGGACGGCCTTGCTCTGCTTTTGCAGAGAGGCGCCGGCGACGAGGCTCACCGGAGCGGGTCGTCCTACACGCATACGATGCGCCTGCGGGGTCTACTATGGCTACTCTACAACTGCGCGAGGGACGCCTCGGCCACGAAGCAGAGGAGCTACGCCCATGCACAAGCAACAGCAAGCAGCGGCCGCAGTTGCATCAACCTGCTGGTGCAACTCCGACAAGCGTTGAACTCATGGCTCGGACGCGGCTAACGGAGAGGGGAAGCGGAGGAGAGTAGGGGCTTCACTCACCTAGCGTTGAGAGGAGAGGGGCTCGCGGATGGAGAGCAGAAGGGCTCATCGACGAGGTGATGCAGAAGCCACCGGAGTGGAAGAAGAGGAGGTCATCGAGGACGTCGACGTAGCAACTCCCGTCGTGTGTTCTCCTCGGGAATGGAACCCCCGCGTCCACCGCGTGCTCTTGATCCGGTCGGGGAAGAAGCCGAGGCGCCGATCTGCCGGCGACGAGTTCAACAGGAGCCGACCATGGCGGTGGAGCTGCTCGGGAGCGCCCCCGACGGCGCGAGAGAGGAGAGGAGGAGGAAAATGGAGCCCTAGGGTTGCGAGGAGGGTGCGTGGTTACTTAAATGGCCTCGGGAGGCGCGCTTGGAGCCGCAAGATCGAAGGGGGGGAAGGATCGGCGATGGAGCTTCGGTCGTACACAGTGCCGACAACCCGAGGAGGGAGACGGTTGTGGGGTGGGCTGTGTGCAAGGAAAAAAGGAGATGGGCCAGGGGAAGGAGGTAGCGAGCCCACCTGGCGCGAGATAACAGAGAAAAAATAATCAAAAGGTTTTCTCATTTTTTAAATAACACCCTCACACAAAAATGCACACAACCACACAAGGGTTTGAAAAAATAAAATAAAATACTTAGGGCATAAGGGAATTATGCCCTATTTAAATAAAATATAAATCCGATTTTTGGAGCAACTAAATTAAATTAAAAACTGAATTTCCTATGCTGTTTTTGTAAATAACACCCCATTCAACTTAAGTTTTAAAACCCCAAGTCAATGCCCCTCAATCACAGGATAACACACTAAAAGATCAACATTTTACAAACAGGTTTCAAAGAAGTTAATTCATGGGTGCAACTAATAATAGAGAAGGGGTTTTGAGACCTTGTTTGAAAGCAACATTGTTTTGAAAACACCACCACATCAAACACAAGCACACTAGCATTCATAAACACAAGAGAATCATGAAGATCAAGCAACAACAACATCACAATGGGATTGTCATGAATGCAATGAATGCCATGATGCAAGATGAAGACACAAAACAAAGCCACATGAAATGATAACTCTTATAGTATTGAAACATGGTTCCAAAATAGGAAAGGTTCCCAAAATAGCAAGGGTTACATCTGGGGCATTACACCTCGCCTCCCTGCTTGAGCTCCCAGAGACTCCCCCATGGCGCCATGCTTCCTGCTCAAGCCGAGCATGCAGTGCCGCGCTCGTGCAAGCAGCACCCAGCGCCGACGCCGGACCATGTCACCGGCCACTTCTTCCTCCTGCTCCTTCTCCTCTCCTTCCTCCTCTAAGCTCTCTCTCTCTCTCTCTTGTTTTTTCTTCTTCTCTGTCAGGGAATGAGTAGAGTTTGCAGCCGCTCGAGCCGCCATGGCGAGCATGGCATGTTGCCGCTGCTGTAGGCTCGCCCCAGCCGCCCTCAAGGACCTATTTGCCTCCTCGTCGGATCAGGAGACCCCGGGTCCTCTCTCCTCCATGCCCTGCACCTCCTCCTGTTGATTCCCTCTCTCTCCGCTGATCTCTTTTCTCATTTGTTTTCTCAGGAGCTCCTCGCTGCACCAAGAACCAATAGGTTCAGTAACACTGCCAGTCAAGTAGCTCCACCACCAACTGCTGGAACCAGCCAAGTGCTACATGGGACCGAGTCCCCAAGCCCAGATCTGTGCCTCCTCGAGTTCATCCCAGCCTTTCCTCTGCATCTTTTTGACATGGCCGTTTGTCCCTGAACCCCGATATGAGCAATCCTCGTATCTAAAACTATGTTGTTTGTCTTAGATCCGTTCTCGTAAGTATTTGTTGTTTAGAGTGGGCACCATCTCTGTCAATGAGCAGGTTGCTAGCTGAGTTGGCTAGGGCAGCCAACTACCATGGTGGAGGTCTGTGGTTCGAGTCCCACGCACAACACAATTTTCTGCGATGTTTATTTTTATTTTGCATTCACATCTGCACTTTGTTGTTTAGCTAGTTCTTCTCAAGTGAACGCTATATATTGTCAGTAACATGACCGTAGCCCACTCTCTAGCACCACCTGGATTCATCCTAGAGATCTGCGGTTCGAAACCAAATCCATCCCGTTTTGCTTGTGTGCTTTATTGCAATTGGTTGTCTCAGTGAGCCAACATCCTGGAGGTCCAAGGATCAAATCCCCATGGCCTTTCTTTTATTTTCATCCTGTGTATTTTTTTCTTGGGCATGCATGTTGCATCCATGTCATTTGATCTGGCGTTGCTCGTATCTCTTAGGCCGTAAATCCGTTCGAGATGATCTATATATCTAATTGGACTAAAACGATGAGTAGAACCACATGAACCTATTTATTCTGTTGTTTAACAACATTTAATATTGACGTGTACCTAAATGGGAGTGAACTAAGTAATTCAAATGTGGAGTTTCGTCAATATGCAACTCTTTGCATATTGAGCTTCACTTAATGTGTAGTGTTTGATTGTTGTGAATTGTCGTGCCATGCCTTGCATATTTGAAACTGCTCATGCATCATATTTGTTGTGCATCATGTCGTGCATGTGCTGTGGTGAATATCGTGTGTTGATTCATTTTTTTGGTTTGCTTCGTCTCGATAGAGTTCCGCAAGCGTGTCAGAATGTGAGGACCCGTTCGACTACGTCGGTTCGTCTGCTTCACGGAGTCGTTCTTCTTTCGAGCGAGATCTCAGGCAAGATGATCATTTCCCTAGATACCATTACTATCAATGCCATGCTAGTTGTCTCGTTTATTTCGTTATGTATCGCTGCCTACCACCTGTTTAACATGCCTCCCAACATTGCCATGAAAACCTTCAACCTTCTACAACCTAGCAAACCACTAATTGGCTATGTTACCGCTTGCTTAACCATGTGTTAGTGTTGCTAGTTGCAGGTGCAGTTGCTTCCATGTGATAACATGGGTTCCTTGTTATATCACCCTATTAAATGCTATTTAATTTAATGCACCTATATACTTGGTAAAAGGTGGAAGGCTTGGCCTTTTCTAGCCTGGTGTTTTGTTCCACCTTTGCCACCTTAGTTTCGGCTACCGGTGTTCTATTCCATAATTGAGCGCTCCTAACACGATAGGGGTTGTTATGGGTACCCCCTTGATAATTCGTTTTAGATTAAGACTGGTTTGGCAAGGCCCTACTTTGGCACTAATTTTACTAGTAACTTAATAAAATTGCATAGGGACTTACCGGACCCCGTGGATAACTAATCAACCCCCGGGTCAGTGCTCCGCATGAGTGTTGGTCCAAACTGGCAGACTACAGGGCCACCGTGGGGAAACCCGAGGTTTGGTTTTACTCCTAGTGTGACCCATCCGTCGTGTCATGAGAACGATATACGCGACTCCTATCGGGATCGTCACCACGTCGGGCGGCCTTGCTGGATTAGTTTTACCTTTGACGAAATATCTTGTGCATCGGGATTCCGGTGAAACTTTGGGTAATCTGAGAGTTGAGGTTTCCACTAAGGAGTCCGATGAGATTGCGAGTTTCGTGATTGAGGATATCTATGCGGCTTGTGATAATTTGTGATGGACTAGTTGGAGCACCCCTGCAGGGTTAAATCTTTCGGAAAGCCGTGCCAGTGGTTATGTGGCAACGTGGAAACTTTGTTTAACATCCGGTTCTAGACGACCTGAAGTAAACTTTCCAACTGAGTGCGTAACCGTGACTGTCTCTTTCGTGAGCTCCTTCTTCGATCGAGGACACGGTGGGGTTATGTTTGACATAAGTAGGTGTTCAGTATCATTCATTTGGTCATTATTAGTTCACGTCCGTTATGCGTAGATCTTCCCCCTCTTGTTCTTGTACACGTAAGTTAGCCACCTCAAATAAATGCTTAGTCGCTTGCCGCAACCTCACCACTTAACCTTACCTCACTCATTAAGCTTTGCTAGTATTGATACCTTTGGAGATGAGATTGCTGAGTCCCTGTGGCTCACAGATTACTACAACACCAGTTGCAGGTACATGTAAAGAGTTACTTGACGTGAGGGCGACGATTGTGCATTTGGAGTTTCTTCTTCATCTTCTTCTTCGATCTAGGATGGGTTTTAGGCCGGCAGCCTGGGATAGCAAGGATGGACGTCGTTGTTTTATCGTTTGATTTTGTCCGTAGTCGGACCCTGCTATTTATCATGATGATTGTATGTATGTACTCATGTGACTCTGATGTAGCTTGTGGCGAGTGTTAGCCAATTTCATATACTCATCTTTTCAGTACTTGTACTTGTAACGATATCCATTCTTGTGAAACGACAAGATGCGTTTCTATCCCTGTCGAGGCCCTCGTGCTAAAATAAGGATAGAGCCGCAGCTTTGGCGTTACAAAGGGGGTGGGCTATTTATATCCAGCGGGCAACCCGATCTGATATGACTAATATGACCCTGGATCAATGGCCGACTCACACGTGTCACAATGGTCAGATTTCAAACACACGCGACCGCTTTACTTGGGCTACAAGTAAAGCTGACTCAACCAACCGTGGAAGGGATTTACTCTCATTGTCTTCACTTGAAGACATAGGTTTGGGTTGAGCATCACGTTATCGTTTCACTTTGATTACATCTACTCCACTTAACAGTACGGTGGTTCCTATGACTCAGGAAAGAAGAAATGAAACTACCCAAAAGATTTTGTCTTCACGTTTCATTATCTTCAAGCGAATGTCTTCGCGTACCACCAATGGCTTCGGCCATCATCAATGTCTTCGGACATTTTTGGGGGTAGTCTTCGATAGTTAAACCAAAACTCCAGGGACTTCTATCTGTGTTCTCCTTTGAACTCTCACAAACACATTAGTCCCTCAACCATGTTTGTCTTCAATATCCAAAACCAAACAAGGGTGGCACTAGATGCACTTTCAATCTGCCCCTTTTTGGTGATGGATGACAAACTGGTTGAAGTCTTCAATCGGGATAAAATATGCGAAGATAAAGACTTGGAGATTATGACTTCAAGATATAGAGAGCTCCCTGTGAAGATATGCTTATAAGATTTTGCTTGCAATGCGAAAGCACATGGCATGTTTTAGTTTGTGGAGGTCCCCCCTATATCTTGGAGTCCAATCACTATGCATTTATGTGATGTTTTGAAGATGATGAAATGCATAATGGAAAATGGGAGTTTGCAATATGATTTTAGGCCCATAGTATGAAACTAGAATAGGCGCCAAAAGAAGATAAACATAAATTGTGCAAACGTCTATCACGAATTAAGTTTTACAACCCAAATAGCAAATGTTCAAAATGAGAGTTGTAAACTTAACAAAAGTAGTAGCACCCAACCCATATAAGACCCGTTTGAAGACTATTGGCCAATGCTTCTCCCCCTTTGTCATCGGATGACCAAAAGGAACAAAGACATTTAACACTACGCATCCCCAGTATGTGTTGAGGACGATGGTGCGGTAGGGTCATTATGTGTTGGTGGAGCTGAGCTTGGTGCAGTGTCACATTGTAGAGTTGATGGAGGCACAAAGGTGGCATCATCAGTTTCATCTGCAAGTCTGACTTGAGGAGCAGGGACCGAAGAGGAGAAGTCGCTATCTTCGAAAGAGCGAGTTTGACGCCATTTCTACGCACGAGAAGGAGGAGCATCAAATTTGTAGGGTTGATGAAAACCATCCTTTCGATGGCCATCCACATGAGCCAGCATGGTCAATGTCTTCGAGGCACGACGACCAGTCTCATGCACCACAAAGGTGTTCTTTGTGGCGAGGTTGCGAATGTGATTGACATATGAAATTAGTGCATGCATTTGCATTCGGGTCCACTCATGGTGCTTATCCTCCTTCTGAATGATGGATACAAGAAGTTCTATGTCAGTTAAAGCATGCTCTCTGCAAGGTAGATTCTGCTAAGGCAGAGTAGTGGCTTTGGTGTCGGTAGCATTTTTTCGTGGTTGACGAATAGCACCAATGAGCCTTGTGTTGGGGAACGTCGCATGGGAAACAAAAATTTTCCTACGCGCACGAAGACCTATCATGGTGATGTCCATCTACGAGAGGGGATGAGTGATCTACGTACCCTTGTAGATCGTACAGCAGAAGCGTTAGAGAAACGCGGTTGATGTAGTGGAACGTCCTCACGTCCCTCGATCCGCCCCGCGAACAATCCCGCGATCAGTCCCACGATCTAGTACCGAACGGACGGCACCTCCGCGTTCAGCACACGTACAGCTCGACGATGATCTCGGCCTTCTTGATCCAGCAAGAGAGACGGAGAGGTAGAAGAGTTCTCCGGCAGCGTGACGGCGCTCCGGAGGTTGGTGATGATCTTGTCTCAGCAGGGCTCCGCCCGAGCTCCGCAGAAACGCGATCTAGAGGAAAAACTATGGAGGTATGTGGTCGGGCAGCCGTGAGAAAGTCGTCTCAAATCAGCCCTAATTGCTCCATATATATAGGAGGAGGGAGGGGGGCCTTGCCTTGGGGTCCAAGGCCCCCCAAGGAGTCGGCCGAGCCAAAGGGGGGGAGGACTCCCCCCCCAAACCGAGTTGGACTTGGTTTGGTGGGAGGAGTCCCCTTCCCTTCCCACCTCCTTCCTTTTTTTTTCCTTTCCTCTTGATTTTTCTTCTCTTGGCGCATTGGGCACTTGTGGGCTATCCCACCAGCCCACTAAGGGCTGGTGTGGCTCCCCCAAGGACTATGGGCTTCCCCGGGGTGGGTGGCCCCCCCGGTGAACTCCCGGAACCCATTCGTCATTCCCGGTACATTCCCAGTAACTCCGAAAACCTTCCGGTAATCAAATGAGGTCATCCTATATATCAATCTTCGTTTCCGGACCATTCCGGAAACCCTCGTGACGTCCGTGATCTCATCCGGGACTCCGAACAACATTCGGTAACAAACCATATAACTCAAATACACATAAAACAACGTCGAACCTTAAGTGTGCAGACCCTGCGGGTTCGAGAACTATGTAGACATGACCCGAGAGACTCCTCGGTCAATATCCAATAGCGGGACCTGGATGCCCATATTGGATCCTACATATTCTACGAAGATCTTATCGTTTGAACCTCAGTGCCAAGGATTCGTATAATCCCATATGTCATTCCCTTTGTCCTTCGGTATGTTACTTGCCCGAGATTCGATCGTCAGTATCCGCATACCTATTTCAATCTCGTTTACCCGCAAATCTCTTTACTCGTTCCGTAATACAAGATCCCGCAACTTACACTAAGTTACATTGCTTGCAAGGCTTGTGTGTGATGTTGTATTACCGAGTGGGCCCCGAGATACCTCTCCGTCATACGGAGTGACAAATCCCAGTCTTGATCCATACTAACTCAACGAACACCTTCGGAGATACCTGTAGAGCATCTTTATAGTCACCCAGTTACGTTGCGACGTTTGATACACACAAAGCATTCCTCCGGTGTCCGTGAGTTATATGATCTCATGGTCATAGGAACAAATACTTGACACGCAGAAAACAGTAGCAACAAAATGACACGATCAACATGCTACGTCTATTAGTTTGGGTCTAGTCCATCACATGATTCTCCTAATGATGTGATCCCGTTATCAAGTGACAACACTTGCCTATGGCCAGGAAACCTTGACCATCTTTGATCAACGAACTAGTCAACTAGAGGCTTACTAGGGACAGTGTTTTGTCTATGTATCCACACAAGTATTGTGTTTCCAATCAATACAATTATAGCATGGATAATAAACGATTATCATGAACTAAGAAATATAATAATAACTAATTTATTATTGCCTCTAGGGCATATTTCCAACAGTCTCCCACTTGCACTAGAGTCAATAATCTAGTTCACATCACCATGTGATTCCAACGAATCCAACACCCATATAGTTCTGGGGTCTGATCACGTCTTGCTCGTGAGAGAGGTTTCAGTCAATGGTTCTGAAACATTCAGATCCGTGTGTTCTTTACAAATCTTTATGTCATCTTATAGATGCTGCCTTTACGTGCTATTCGGAAATGCTCCAAATATCTACTCTACTATACGAATCCGTTTCACTACTCATAGTGATTCGGATTAGTGTCAAAGCTTGCATCAACGTAAACCTTTATGACGAACTCTTTAACCACCTCCATAATCGAGAAAAAATTCCTTAGTCCATTAGTTACTAAGGATAAATTTTGACCGCCGCTAGTGATTCAATCATGGATCACTCTCTGTACCCTCAACAGACTTTGAGTCAAGGCACACATCAGGTGCGGTACTCAGCATGGCATACTTTTAGAGTCTACGGCTAAGGCATAGAAGACGACCTTCGTCTATTCTCTTTATTCTGCCGTGGTCGGGTTTTTGAGTCTTACTCAAATTCATACCTCACAACGCAACCAAGAACTCCTTCTTTGCTGATCTATTTTGAACTCCTTCAAAACTTGTCAAGGCATGCATTTTGTTGAAACTTCTATTAAGCGTTTTGATCTATCTCCATAGATCTTGATGCTCAATGTTCAAGTAGCTCATTCCAGGTATTCCTTTGAAAAACCTTTCAAACAACCTTGTATGCTTTACAGAAATTCTACATTACTTCTGATCCACAATATGTCAACCACATATACTTATCAGAAATTCTATAGTGCTCCCACTCACTTCTTTGGAAATACAAGTTTCTCATAAACCTTGTACACACCCAAAATCTTTGATCATCTCATCAAAGTGCTTATTCCAACTCCGAGATGCTTGCACCAGTCCATTGAAGGATCGCTGGAGTTTGCATACTTGTTAGTATCCTTAGGATCGACAAAACCTCCTGGTTGTATCACATACAATGTTTGCTCAAGGAAACCGTCGAGGAAACAATGTTTTGACATCCTACGTGCAATATTTCATAAATAATGCAGCAACTACTAACATAATTCTAACAGACTTTTAGCATCGCTACGAGTGAGAAAGTCTCATCATAGTCAACTGTTTGATCTTGTCGGAAACATCTTTGCGATAAGTCGAGCTTTTCTTAATAGTGACTAATCACCATCATCGTCTGTCTTCCTTTTAAAGATCCATCTCTACTCAATAGTCTTATGACCGTCAAGTAGTTCTTCCAAAGTCTACACTTTGTTTTCATACATGGATCCTCTCTCGGATTTCATGGCTTCTAGCCATTTGTCGGAATCTGGGCCCACCATCGCTTTCTCCATAACTCGTAGGTTCACTGTTGCTCAACAACATGACCTCCAAGACAGGGTTACCGTACTACTCTGCAGCAGTACGCGACCTTGTCGTCCTACGAGGTTTGTAGTAACTTGATTTGAAGCTCAATGATCACCATCATCAGCTTCCACTTCAATTGGTGTAGGCGCCACAGGAACAACTTCCTACGCCCTGCTACACACTGGTTGAAGTGATGGTTCAATAACCTCATCAAGTTCTACTACCCTCCCACTCAATTCTTTCGAGAGAAACCTTTCCTCGAGAAAGGATCCATTTCTAGAAACAAACACTTTGCTTTCGGATCTGAGATAGGAGATATACCCAACTGTTTTGGATATCCTATGAAGATGCATTTATCCGCTTTGGGTTCGAGCTTATCAGACTGAAACTTTTTCACATAAGTGTCGAAGCCCCAAACGTTCAAGAAACGACAGTTTAGATTTCTCTAAACCTCAGTCTATACTGTGTCATCTCAACGGAAATACGCGGTGCCCTATTTAAAGTGAATGCGGTTGTCTCTAATGCATAACCCATAAACGATAGTGGTAATTCGATAAGAGACATCACAGCATGCACCATACTAAATAGTGCATGGCTATGACGTTCAGACACATCATCACACTATGATGTTCCAGGTGGCATGAACTGTGAAACAACTTCCACATTGTCTTAACTGTGTACCAAAAACTCGTAACTCAGATATTCATTTCTATGATCATATTGTAGACAGTTCATCCTCTTGTTACGACGAACTTCACTCTGAAACGGAATTGAACTTTTCAATATTTCAGACTTGTGATTCATTAAGTAAATACTCCTGTATCTACTCAAGTCGTCAGTGAAGTAAGAACATAATGATATCCACTGCGTGCCTCAGCACTCATTGGACTGCATACATCAAAATGTATCACTTCCAACAAGTTACTATCTTGTTTCATCTCAATGAAAACAAGACCTTGCTCATGTGGTATGATTTGCATGTCACTAGTGATTCGAAATCAGGTGAGTAAAGATCCATTAGCATGGACCCTCTTCATGCAATTTATACTAACATGACTCAAGCGGCAGTGCCACAAGTAAGTGGTACTATCATCATTAACTCGTATCTTTTGGCACCAATGTGTAACACTACAATCGAGATTCAATAAACCATTGAAGGTGATTATTCAAGCAAATAGAGTAACCATTATTCTCTTTGAATGAATAATCGTATTGCAATAAACACGATCCAATCATGTTCATGCTTAACGCAAGCACCAAATAACAATTATTTAGGTTCAACACCAATCCCGATGGTAGAGGGAGCGTGCGACGTTTGATCATATCAACCTTGGAAACACTTCCAACACGTATCGTCACCTCGCCTTTAGCTAGTCTCCGTTTATGTCGTAGCTTTCATTTCGCGTTACTAATCACTTAGCAACCGAACCGGTATCTTATACCCTCGTGCTACTAGGAGTACTAGTAAAGTACACATCAACATTATGTATATCAAATATACTTCTCTCGACTTTTGCCAGCCTTCTTATCTACCAAGTATCTAGAGTTGCTCCGCCTCAGTGACTGTTCCCCTTATTACAGAAGCACTTAGTCTCGGGTTTGGGTTTAATCTTGGGTCTCTTCATTAGCGCAGCAACTGTTTTGCCGTTTCACGAAGTATCCCTTCTAGCCTTCGCCTTTCTTGAAACTTAGTGGTTTTTCAAACCATCAACTATTGATGCTCCTTCTTGATTTCTACTTTCGCAGTGTCAAACATCGCGAATCGCTCAAGGATCATTGTATCTATCCTTGATATGTTATAGTTCATCACGAAGCTCTCAACGCTTGGTGGCAGTGACTTTTGGAGAACCATCACTATCTCATTTGGAAGATTAGCTCCCACTTGATTCAAGTGATTGTCGTACTCAGACAATCTGAGCACACGCTCAACGATTGAGCTTTTCTCCTTTACTTTGTGGTCAAAGAATCTTGTTGGAGGTCTCGTACCTCTTAACAAGGGCACAAGTATGAAATCACAATTTCATCTCTTTAGAACATCACTTATGTTCCGTGACGTTTTAAAACGTTTTCGGTGCCTTGCTTCTAAGCCATTAAGTACTTTGCACTGAACTATCGTGTAGTCATCAGAAACGTGTATGTCGGATGTTCACAGCATCCACAGACGACGCTCGAGGTGCAGTACACCGAGTGGTGCATTAAGGACATTAGCCTTCTGCGCAGCAACGAGGACAATCCTCGGTTTTACAGACTCAGTCTGCAAAGTTTGCTACTATCAATTTTCAACTAAATTTTCTCTAGGAACATATAAAAACAGTAGAGCTATAGCGCAAGCTACATCGTAATCCGCAAAGACCATCAGACTATGTTCATGACAATTAGTTCAATTAATCATATTACTTAAGAACTCCCACTCAAAAAGTACATCTCTCTAGTCATTTGAGTGGTACATGATCCAAATCCGCTATCTCAAGTCCGATCATCACGTGAGTCGAGAATAGTTTCAGTGGTAAGCATCTCTATGCTAATCATATCAACTATACGATTCATGCTCGACCTTTCGGTCTCATGTGTTCCGAGGCCATGTCTGCACATGCTAGGCTCGTCAAGCTTAACCCGAGTGTTCCGCGTGCGCAACTGTTTTGCACCCGTTGTATGTCTTGAAACGAAACGAGGCCACGTTGAGTCTATCACACCCGATCATCACGTGGTGTCTCGAAACGACGAACTGTAGCAACGGTGCACAGTCGGGGAGAACACAATTTCGTCTTGAAATTTTAGTGAGAGATCACCTCATAATGCTACCGTCGTTCTAAGCAAAATAAGGTGCATAAAAGGATTAACATCACATGCAATTCATAAGTGACATGATATGGCCATCATCACGTGCTTCTTGATCTCCATCATCAAAGCACCGACACGATCTTCTTGTCACCGGCGCCACACCATGATCATCCATCAACGTGTTGCCATCGGGGTTGTCGTGCTACTTATGCTATTACTACTAAAGCTACATCCTAGCAAAATAGTAAACGCATCTGCAAGCACAAACGTTAGTATAAAGACAACCCTATGGCTCCTGCCGGTTGCCGTACCATCGACGTGCAAGTCGATATTTCTATTACAACATGATCATCTCATACATCCAATATATCACATCACATCATAGGCCATATCACATCACAATCATACCCTGCAAAAACAAGTTAGACGTCCTCTAATTTTGTTGTTGCATGTTTTACGTGGTGACCAAGGGTATCTAGTAGGATCGCATCTTACTTACGCAAACACCACAACGGAGATATATGAGTTGCTATTTAACCTCATCCAAGGACCTCCTCGGTCAAATCCGATTCAACTAAAGTTGGAGAAACCGTCACTTGACAGTCATCTTTGAGCAAAGGGGGTTACTCGTAACGATGAAACCAGTCTCTCGTAAGCGTACGAGTAATGTCGGTCCAAGCCGCTTCAATCCAACAATACCGCGGAATCAAGAAAATACTAAGGAGGGCAGCAAAACGCACATCACCGCCCACAAAAACTTTTGTGTTCTACTCGAGAAGACATCTACGCATGAACCTAGATCATGATGCCACTGTTGGGGAACGTCGCATGGGAAACAAAAATTTTCCTACGCGCACGAAGACCTATCATGGTGATGTCCATCTACGAGAGGGGATGAGTGATCTACGTACCCTTGTAGATCGTACAGCAGAAGCGTTAGAGAAATGCGGTTGATGTAGTGGAACGTCCTCACGTCCCTCGATCCGCCCCGCGAACAATCCCGCGATCAGTCCCACGATCTAGTACCGAACGGACGGCACCTCCGCGTTCAGCACACGTACAGCTCGACGATGATCTCGGCCTTCTTGATCCAGCAAGAGGGCGGAGAGGTAGAAGAGTTCTCCGGCAGCACGACGGCACTCCGGAGGTTGGTGATGATCTTGTCTCAGGAGGGCTCCGCCCGAGCTCCGCAGAAACGCGATCTAGAGGAAAAACTATGGAGGTATGTGGTCGGGCAGCCGTGAGAAAGTCATCTCAAATCAGCCCTAATTGCTCCATATATATAGGAGGAGGGAGGGGGGCCTTGCCTTGGGGTCCAAGGATCCCCAAGGAGTCGGCCGAGCCAAAGGGGGGGAGGACTCCCCCCCCCAAACCGAGTTGGACTTGGTTTGGTGGGAGGAGTCCCCTTCCCTTCCCACCTCCTTCCTTTTTTTTCCTTTCCTCTTGATTTTTCTTCTCTTGGCGCATTGGGCACTTGTGGGCTATCCCACCAGCCCACTAAGGGCTGGTGTGGCTCCCCCAAGGCCTATGGGCTTCCCCGGGGTGGGTGGCCCCCCCCGGTGAACTCCCGGAACCCATTCGTCATTCCCGGTACATTCCCGGTAACTCCAAAAACCTTTTGGTAATCAAATGAGGTCATCCTATATATCAATCTTCATTTCCGGACCATTCCGGAAACCCTCGTGACGTCCGTGATCTCATCCGGGACTCCGAACAACATTCGGTAACCAACCATATAACTCAAATACACATAAAACAACGTCGAACCTTAAGTGTGCAGACCCTGCGGGTTCGAGAACTATGTAGACATGACCCGAGAGACTCCTCGGTCAATATCCAATAGCGGGACCTGGATGCCCATATTGGATCCTACATATTCTACAAAGATCGTATTGTTTGAACCTCAGTGCCAAGGATTCGTATAATCCCGTATGTCATTCCCTTTGTCCTTCGGTATGTTACTTGCCCGAGATTCGATCGTCAGTATCCGCATACCTATTTCAATCTCGTTTACCGGCAAATCTCTTTACTCGTTCCGTAATACAAGATCCCGCAACTTACACTAAGTTACATTGCTTGCAAGGCTTGTGTGTGATGTTGTATTACCGAGTGGGCCCCGAGATACCTCTCCGTCATACGGAGTGACAAATCCCAGTCTTGATCCATACTAACTCAACGAACACCTTCGGAGATACCTGTAGAGCATCTTTATAGTCACCCAGTTACGTTGCGATGTTTGATACACACAAAGCATTCCTCCGGTGTCCGTGAGTTATATGATCTCATGGTCATAGGAACAAATACTTGACACGCAGAAAACAGTAGCAACAAAATGACACGATCAACATGCTACGTCTATTAGTTTGGGTCTAGTCCATCACATGATTCTCCTAATGATGTGATCCCGTTATCAAGTGACAACACTTGCCTATGGCCAGGAAACCTTGACCATCTTTGATCAACGAACTAGTCAACTAGAGGCTTACTAGGGACAGTGTTTTGTCTATGTATCCACACAAGTATTGTGTTTCCAATCAATACAATTATAGCATGGATAATAAACGATTATCATGAACTAAGAAATATAATAATAACTAATTTATTATTGCCTCTAGGGCATATTTTCAACACCTTGCTCTAGCTGGGTTAGATGGAATCACAATTCCGTCCATGTTAGTGGTGCCACTGGTGCCTTGCACAATTGGATTCTTGCTCTTGGAGGGATACAAATCTGCAGGCACAACTTCAATATCTGGAAGATAAATGCCATGGTTGTGAGCAAAGGGAAGAAATGTGGTGCTATTTCTATACTCGATGAGGCGCATAATCCATGGTGCATATATCTTCTGTTCGAACAGATTTATGCTGTTGGCACCAAGATTGCGAAGGAATAGATCTTGAAGATCAAACCTGATGCCATAGACTATGTTGTAGACCAATGTCTTTATATCACCTTCAAGTTTGCGTGCGGAGTTGTGCCCTTTGATCGTCCGTATGGTGTGCGTGAGAATGTGGTAGATAGTCCTTGGCAGATACCGAAGATCATCAACAAAGAAGGATCTTGGCAAATCTGCATCTAGAGCCAATGGCTTCATGAGTGGAAGCATTTTAG
Organism: Hordeum vulgare subsp. vulgare; assembly: GCF_904849725.1. Classification (NCBI taxonomy): domain Eukaryota; kingdom Viridiplantae; phylum Streptophyta; class Magnoliopsida; order Poales; family Poaceae; genus Hordeum; species Hordeum vulgare. The sequence goes on from NC_058522.1 coordinate 243,353,762, forward strand.
TCATGTTGGGCTCTGGTGTGTGCAAGATGCTTTGCTTGGCTGCAGCGTAGGCTTTAGAAGATGAGTGTGACATGTATTTAGAGCCAACAAGTGGAGTCAGTGGAAAGAATTCTATCGCAGAGGTAGTGATGTGCTCATCACGAAACATGAAGTCAAACTTCCATGTATTCACATCTTTGCCATAGCCGGAGATGTGAAGGGTTGCATAGAACTGGAGAATGAGCTCCTCATTCCAGTATTCATGGTTACTGACAAATGGACCCAATCCAACATCTCGAAGACAATAGAGTGCATGATCAAAACAGGGAAGACCCTTCATAGCTTCAAAGCTGAGGTGCTTGTGGGGAAAGATCCTGTTTTGTCCATACGGTACACATGTATAGTATTGACGTTGTGGTGCGCTGTAGAACCTGTCAGACTGTGGCTTTGGACGATTGTATGGATTCCTGTCTGAGTCAAGGAAGGAGTTTGATCAATTGGAAGCTCTTGACATCGAAGACCAGCGGTCTTGCAGGGCTAGACTATCAAAGATTTGAAAGTCTATGCATTGGATTCATAACACTGGGGAGTCAGTGAATGTTGAATTCATACTGTGGGCTCATCCCTGGAGGTGCAACTAGCCGAGGCCATCTTGTAGGAACCATCTCTCCTTCCCTATTGCGAGCCATCACAATGTTATCTTCATTGTCTTCTGTAGATGGCATAGCAGGGATAGGAGGTCCATTAGTGGATGGGGCATTGGCTTCGCCCTCAGTAGTGTTGGCAGCAATGTCTTCACCTGGCATGTCTTTAGTCTCAGGTTGATTTCGAGGAGCATCTTCAATCCTAAGAACTTCTTCGACTAATGCAGTCGGTGAAATACGCACTTCTTCTTCAGGATGTAGCGACCCGACTCAAAACGAGTCAAGCCTCTGTGTTTCTCTGCCATCCCTGGATCAGTATGCTGGCACACACAGTACATCAATGTATATATCAAAGTGCAATCACATGTAAATAGCGTAAAACTGATATATACCTTAAATATCTCAGCGGAAGCAGTCAAGGGAGTGGAGTCCCAATAAACACCAACGACAAGTTGAGTGCGGACCGTAACCCTGAATCGTACTCTTACTCGTCGAAGAAAATATCTGCAACATAAGACGTTGCAGCCGTGTAGGTCAGCATATTGAATATGCCGACAAGTCATCAAAGAGAGGGGTAAAATAATAAACAACTATCTCTACATGCATATTTGGCAGGTGGGGCTATAAGTTTTGCATAAAGCCAGTTTTATCCTACAACAAGAGAGGGGCTAAAAGCAAAATATTACTACGCTGTTGGTTGTTAATGAGATGGTTCCGCCAACCAGTTCTCATACCCAAGTTATCAATATTACCCTCATAAAGTATTTATAATGGTGTTGAGAATTTCAGATAACTTCAGTTCCTTTGGCTCAAGTTGTCCATGACCGTGGACACGGCTAATCGATTAGGTTTGAGTACTCTGCAGAGTTTTGCACACGTTCCCCACAAGATTTGATCGCCTCCGAGTATGTCCTCGCACTTCAGGGTGTTTGAAGACCGGATGATCAAAACATGGTCTTTCAACGGGTCCCTCTGAATCCCTGTCGGTGCCCATCCATTCCTACCGTTCTTCTACATCTGCTAGCACCGCCTGTCCAGAGTCGCCGCGTTGTCCAACCAAGCCAGAGCCCATAATGACTTGTGGCTGTGCAGGTAAGCCTTGGGTCTTGAAAATATCCGTCCGTCTCTTTGAGCCTGGGTGAAGCTTTCCGCAGGATGTCATGGCCTCTCCAGCATCCCGGGTCATCCACTGGGTTCTCCAGGGAGCCGATCAACCGTCCTTCACCCAGAGTTGCATTTGCGTCCGAGGTCTTGAAAATCTTGTCTTAACCGGTCTTGATTATTAATCAACCTCGCATCACTCGTGTTATGCACTCAACCGAAATCCCGTCTACTCAAGCATAGCAATATGAAATTTGTCGTCTCGGGGCCATGTATCGGGGTTGTTGGGTGCCTACCACATGACACTACAAACTATACTAAAATTTCCAAGTACCTACTCAGCATGCAATTGGGCATAGGATGGTAGAACTGCGATGCATAAAACATAGGTGATAGTATGATCAGAGTGACTTGCCTGATATTACTTTATGAAGATAGTCGCTCTCAAAATCCTGATAATTTTACTCGCCACACTCCGAGCAATCTATCGTAAACGAATAGCATTCAATAAACATTCATGCCAAAAAGGAAGAACCAAAAGAACATAAAAACAAAACATGTCTTTGTGCAAAATAACAACGTACTAAGATTTAATAAAAAGGTCCTAAGTGTGTTGTAAAGTGAAGGTGCATGAATGAGATCAAAAGAGGTAATGGACGATGAACTATTTCTATATAAGATCGACTTGCATACACTATGGGAGATGATCAAAAATATTGGGAGAACAACATGAATGTTGTTTGACAAATAGTATAAGACGTAAGAATTTATTTGTAGAAAGAATTTCTTGAAATGGAGCCCTACAACGCAAGTTATAGCGAATTGAAGTATGAATTGAATTTGCATTCAAAAGGTCAAGAGAAGTTGAACTGAAGTACGATGGTTACGTACAAAAATATATGATATGAGTGTTTGGGGGTAAAAGGAATCAATTGAAAAGGTGGTACGATTTGCAAGATAAGATCAAATGAATGTTCGAATACAAATTTGAATCGCTCAAATTTGTAAGGTTCAAAGGTCGAAACTAATGATGCTACTGGATATAGGAGATCAATATGAGCGTGTAGAAAAAAGAATTACTAGATTTGAACTAGCGGATCAAAAGATACAAATACGTCAATATAACATTGAATCGGCTTAGAACGATGTGAACACTTTTGGACACTAATAGATAAATCTGATTTGATCAAAATTAGAAGTTGAAAAGTTAAAACTAATGATACAAACAGGAAGATTACTTTGATACGAATCCGACGCAATTGGGTTCATCTAAAACGGAGCTACGGATAAAAAGATATGATCAAAAGAAGTTTAAATATGAATATGAACAAATTTCGAAATTTGAAATTTCAAAAAGTTGATATCACAGGTTCACAGGATAGGTGGGATCAAGACGAAACTCTAGGCGTTGGTTTCATCTAATTCGGATAAACGAGTAAACAGTTACGACTATTTGAAAAATCAGGGCCAAGTTGTTTTACGGAATAAAAGTGCTACGTCTAAAAGAATTTAGTACTAATGTGGAAATACGAAGACTAATTAATATATCTAATTACTCTACCGTATACTAGTATAGGAATACTAGTCTAGAAATAATAAACTACGGGAGTATAAAAAAATACGAAGAAAAATACCTTTAGAATGAAGAGGAGGAATTAATTCCAATGAGGAGACGACTTCGAGAAATCCCGCCGAAGAGAAGAAAAAAATATTTTTATTTAATAAATCTAGTTAAACCAAAAGATTGATTTAACCCGAAATAGATGATTTTTGAATGCTCCTATGGGTCTATATTTATAGGTGGAAAGAAGGTTTAATGGTCCATAGGTAGGCGATGTGGGATTAAATATATACGTAATGTAGGGAAACTAGAAAAAAGAAGTAAAAAGGTGCCTCATGGGCCAAAGGAATCGGCCGGCCGCGCACACAGCGCACGCACACGTGCTGAGATGTTTGACATCATGAGTTTTTTTTTTCAAATTTGTTTTTTTTTGCGAACGAACAATTTTTTTTAAACAAAGAAGAAAAACTTGTAAATAAAAAAGAGAGAACATTTTATATAGACATATTATATATCAAAATCTTCAGAATAAAATTTTCTAAAACATGAACATATTTTCAAAACCAAAAAAAATACTTTTTAAAAAAATTAGTTTTTTGCAATAACTTTAAAATGAAAAGGAATTTTAATTTCAAATAAATTGCAAATACTTAAAATTTGAATCAAGACATTGTCTCTGATTTTGGAGGGTCATTTTCCTCCTCTCATTTGATTTTTTTTAATCAAAGGGTTTTGAAAATATTTAAACTCAAAATTGAAAAGGGATTTCAAAATAGAAAATTTTGGGAAAGTCATTTTATTCCCTCTCATTTTTTTGAGAAGTTTCAAATTCCACTCAAGTTTCAATCACTCAAACAAACAAACAATCAATCTAATAATTATATTAACATTCCAAAATTTATAATTTTGGGATGTTACAAACTACCACACTTAAAATGAATCTCGTCCTCGAGATTCGAAGAGGCTAGAAAGAAAAGGTTATGGTTTGGGGGGTCTTCTAACAAATCTAGTCTTCTCCAAAGTGGGGTGCTACCACACTTAAAATGAGAGTTACTGGTCGCTCAAATTTTTAACAATCCTCTGGGGTCTTGGCATCTCGCTCGTCACATTCTTCATGGTAACTTCTTTGGTGAAGTTCTTCCATTATATTCATAACGTTTCCATCAAAATCGAGGGTTCTTTTGTTGATATAATATTCTTCCGTCACTGGGTCTTCTTAACTGACAAGTCTCGTGACCATTCTAAATAACCTATCAATGATTCTCATGGTGGTCTACCATTTGTGGTTATCCTGCAGAGAGAAGGGTCTTGGCTTCATCCTCACCGTAAAATTTCCTACGCGTGACAACAAGTGCCATGTACATGGGCTTTCATTATACCATTCTAAGGCTCAAACAAAAGCTTCAAAGGACGTCGTCTCTCACTATGGGTAAGTCACTTAGATTTACCATTCCGAATAGCAAGAGAATGACAATAGTAAGTCGTCATGGTGGCCAAGCCATGTCGCACTGAAATCATTACCTTGTATAAGGCTTAGTGAATCTCGTATTCTAACACTTGGACATCCTCACAAGCGTTGCAGAGTTTCTCTTGTCCACGAACGAAGTTCGGATAAACCATTTGTTCTGCAAGCTGAACAAAACATCTATTGTTTCTTAACCACTCTCAAGTTGTCGTATTCTCCTAAGAAAACGTTTGCTGAAACAAGTTTCCTTCTCCAAAAATATAGTACTTGATCCTTGTTAGTCCCGGGGTCTGTGGGTTTCAGGCATACTTGGGGTAAATGTGACACCGAGCTGGGTAGTGGGTGGTTCCTTCACACAAGAAACAAGTCACCTGACTAGTTGGGCATTCCTCAGCTGGGTGATTTTCTTCACAATGAGTGCATCCATCCTTGTGTTCTTCCTGGGTGTGTCCTATTTCTCCATAGATCTTGCATGCACAAGTCTTCTCCTTAAGATTTTCATAGTACTTCTGAATAAGTCAGGATCTTAACAAAGTCTTCTTGAATTCGTCCCAGGTTTCTGCTCCACTAAATCCTTGTATGGCATGATGCATTTTCCACCAGATTGCAGCACTCTGGGTAAAGTACTGGAGAGCGTGTGCACCTTCATACTTCCTGGAAATCAAATTGCTCTCGAAGTAGTTCTCCATGTTCTGAATCCATATTTCAGCCTCCAGCTCGGTCATTGGTCCAGAGACTACAAGTCCAGCTTCATACTCCATCTGGTAGGGTTGAGGTTTTGGGGATGAGACGGGTAAGATAGGGAGGGAGACACACACAATACAAACAATATTTTTGAGAATAGGTTTTCTTTGTGGCCATCGGAAAACACACACCAATGACGGCTCACAAATCATCGTAACTAACGTGGGTATATAACAGGGGTTTGGACTTCTAATGGTCATATAAATATTCGAACGCTTCAGGGTCTTCGAATTCTTCGGGTCTTGAGAGTCTTCAATTGGTGCAACTTCAATTCTTCAATGCATGATGAAATCCTCTTTACTTTGAAGTGGGACTCAGTTGATCCTTCATGTCGTCAAAGGGGTAAGGGTATTGTCTAACTATTTGAGGTCAGAGAGAACATTCGATGAAATCAGAAGAGATGAGAAGTAAAAGGTATTGTTGAAAATAAATTTTTTGAGAGATCCTTTCATAAGAAATTTCCAGTTTCTAGGGTCACGTCCTACAGTCAACATGTGCTCTGATACCATTTCTGTAGCGACCCGACTCAAAACGAGTCAAGCCTGTGTGTTTCTGTGCCATCCCTGGATCAGTATGCTGGCACACACAGTACATCAATGTATATATCAAAGTGTAATCACATGTAAATAGCGTAAAACTGATATATACCTTAAATATCTCAGCGGAAGCAGTCAAGGGAGTGGAGTCCCAATAAACACCAACGGCAAGTTGAGTGCGGACCGTAACCCTGAATCGTACTCTTACTCGTCGAAGAAAATATCTGCAACATAAGACGTTGCAGCCGTGTAGGTCAGCATATTGAATGTGCCGGCAAGTCATCAAAGAGAGGGGTAAAATAATAAACAACTATCTCTACATGCATATTTGGCAGCTGGGGCTATAAGTTTTGCATAAAGCCAGTTTTATCCTACAACAAGACAGGGGCTAAAAGCAAAATATTACTACGCTGTTGGTTGTTAATGAGATGGTTCCGCCAACCAGTTCTCATACCCAAGTTATCAATATTACCCTCATCAAGTATTTATAATGGTGTTGAGAATTTCAGATAACTTCAGTTCCTTTGGCTCAAGTTATCCATGACCGTGGACACGGCTAATCGATTAGGTTTGAGTACTCTGCAGAGTTTTGCACACGTTCCCCACAAGATTTGATCGCCTCCGAGTATGTCCTCGCACTTCAGGGTGTTTGAAGACCGGATGATCAAAACATGGTCTTTCAACGGGTCCCTCTGAATCCCTGTCGGTGCCCATCCATTCCTACCATTCTTCTACATCTGCTAGCACCGCCTGTCCAGAGTCGCCGCGTTGTCCAACCAAGCCAGAGCCCATAATGACTTGTGGCTGTGCAGGTAAGCCTTGGGTCTTGAAAATATCCGTCCGTCTCTTTGAGCCTGGGTGAAGCTTTCCGCAGGATGTCATGGCCTCTCCAGCATCCCGGGTCATCCACTCGGTTCTCCAGGGAGCCGATCAACCGTCCTTCACCCAGAGTTGCATTTGCGTCCGAGGTCTTGAAAATCTTGTCTTAACCGGTCTTGATTATTAATCAACCTCGCATCACTCGTGTTATGCACTCAACCGAAATCCCGTCTACTCAAGCATAGCAATATGAAATTTGTCGTCCCGGGGCCAACTATCGGGGTTGTTGGGTGCCTACCACATGACACTACAAACTATACTAAAATTTCCAAGTACCTACTCAGCATGCAATTGGGCATAAGATGGTAGAACTACGATGCATAAAACATAGGTGATAGTATGATCAAAGTGACTTGCCTGGTATTACTTGATGAAGATAGTCGCTCTCAAAATCCTGATAATTTTACTCGCCACACTCCGAGCAATCTATCGTAAACGAATAGCATTCAATAAACATTCATGCCAAAAAGGAATAACCAAAAGAACATAAGAACGAAACATGTCTTTGTGCAAAATAACAACGTACTAAGGTTTAATAAAAAGGTCCTAAGTGTGTTGTAAAGTGAAGGTGCATGAATGAGATCAAAAGAGGTAATGGACGATGAACTATTGCTATATAAGATCGACTTGCATACACTATGGGAGATGATAAAAAATATTGGGAGAACAACATGAATGTTGTTTGACAAATTGTATAAGACATAAGAATTTATTTGTAGAAAGAATATCTTGAAATGGAGCACTACAACGCAAGTTATAGCGAACTGAAGTATGAATTGAATTTGCATTCAAAAGGTCAAGAGAAGTTGAACTGAAGTACGATGGTTACGTACAAAAATATATGACATGAGTGTTTAGGGGTAAAAGGAATCAATTGAAAAGGTGGTACGATTTGCAAGATAAGATCAAATGAATGTTCGAATACAAATTTGAATCGCTCAAATTTGTAAGGTTCAAAGGTCGAAACTAATGATGCTACTGGATATAGGAGATCAATATGAGCGTGTAGAAAAAAGAATTACTAGATTTGAACTAGCGGATCAAAAGATACAAATACGTCAATATAACATTGAATCGGCTTAGAACGATGTGAACACTTTTGGACACTAATAGATAAATCTGATTTGATCAAAATTAGAAGTTGAAAATTTAAAACTAATGATACAAACAGGATGATTACTTTTATACGAATCCGACGCAATTGGGTTCATCTAAAGCGGAGCTACAGATAAAAAGATATGATCAAAAGAAGTTTGAATATGAATATGAATAAATTTCGAAATTTGAAAATTTCAAAAATTTGATATGATAGGTTCATAGGATAGGTGGGATCAAGACGAAACTCTAGGCGTTGGTTTCATCTAATTCGGATAAACGAGTAAAAAGTTATGGCTATTTGAAAAATCAGGGCCAAGCTGTTTTACGGAATAAAAGTGCTACGTCTAAAAGAATTCTAGTACTAATGTGGAAATACGAAGACTAATTAATATATCTAATTACTCTACCGTATACTAGTATAGGAATATTAGTCTAGAAATAATAAACTACGGGAGTATAAAAAATACGAAGAAAAATACCTTTAGAATGCAGAGTAAGAATTAATTCTAATGAGGAGACGACTTCGAGAAATCCCGCCGAAGAGAAGAAAAAAATATTTTTATTTAATAAATCTAGTTAAACCAAAAGATTTATTTAACCCGAAATAGATGATTTTTGAATGCTCCTATGGGTCTATATTTATAGGTGGAAAGAAGGTTTAATGGTCCATAGGTAGGCGATGTGGAACTAAATATATACGTAATGTAGGGAAACTAGAAAAAAGAAGTAAAAATGTGCCTCATGGGCCAAAGGAATCGGCCGGCCGCGCACACAGCGCACGCACACGTGCTGGCTGGGATGTTTGGCATCATGAGTTTTTTTTTCAAATTTGTTTTATTTATTTATCTTTTTGCGAACGAATAATATTTTTTTAAACAAAGAAGAAAAACGTATAAATGAAAAAGAGAGGACATTTTATATAGACATATTATATATCAAAATTTTCAGAATAAAATTTTCTAAAACATGAACATATTTTCAAAACAAAAAAAATACTTTTTTAAAAAAATATTTTTTTGCAATAACTTTAAAATGAAAAGGAATTTGAATTTCAAATAAATTGCAAATACTTAAAATTTGAATCAAGACATTGTCTCTGATTTTGGAGGGTCATTTTCCTCCTCTCGTTTGATTTTTTTTAATCAAAGGGTTTTGAAAATATTCAAACTCAAAATTGAAAAGGGATTTCAAAATAGAAAATTTTGGAAAGTCATTTTATTCCCTCTCATTTTTTTGAGAAGTTTCAAATTCCACTCAAGTTTCAATCACTCAAACAAACAAACAATCAATCTAATAATTATATTTACATTCCAAAATTTATAATTTTGGGATGTTACACAGGAATGGAAGACATGAGAGCTCTAGATTCTCGACGAAGGCGTTTGAGTGGTGATGCACTGGTGGTGGTTTCAATCTCCTTTGCCACAAAAGGTGATTCAGGTGATATTGGTTCAGGTGGGAAGAAAGGTGGTGAGGGTGTATCGGGGTCAGCTTCAGGTATCTCTGGCCTGAGTGTAGTGCCAATGTCCACAAATTTGCTGGTTTGTTCTGGTGATGATACCATTGGTGCGTTAACTTGTGGAACATGTTCTTGCTCGACATTGTCTTCAGGACCAATGTCTTCACGAGCAATGTCTTCACATGCATTGGATTCATCAGCTCGAATCGCTTCTATGTTCCGAGTGTCTCTGGTAGCAGACTCGTGTAGAACAACTTGTCTCTCCATGGTTTCTGATGCACGAGGAGCCATTGAGATAGGTGTCGCGTCACAATTAGAGGCTCCTCACGAACAGAGAGTGTGACAGTTGGAACTTGAGGAGGAACTTGACGAGGGCACGAAGACTTTGCTTTCTTAGTCTTCGGTGATGGAGAGGGTTGAGCTTCAGTGGGCTAAGACCTCTTGTGTTCCTTTGCCTCAGCTTCAGCTTGCTTGGTTCTCTTGCTTAATGTAGAAGGTTAAGATTGTGGGTTCCTTGAGCTTCAGAAACCAGCGGGAAACTATATGCCTCTTGATGCAGGTCGACGAGGACTTTGTTGATTTGAAGACTTTGAAGCTTGCTTGGAGCAATCAATGATTCTTGGATCAAGGGCAGGCTGGCCAAGTGCTTTCCTCTTTAGCATTGCATTGTGTGATTGGCCCATCTATTCAGCCTTTTTCTTGAGACGCACTAAAGCGCCTTTGACAACATCGCATCTCTTTTCAAACTCATCGTTGAGATCTTTCATCATGAGTTTATATCCATGTATCTGATTGGCATCGAGCTAGTGGATGTTTGCCTTGAAAAGTGCCTTTTCATGGCGAATCTTTTTGCGCTGCTATACTGCCTTTTGAGCAACGGTTAACTTATCATTTACCAGCCCTTGGAAGGTGATGCTCATGCCAATTGGGAGCTAGAGAGAGTCAATGGTGAGAGTGGGACCAGCAAACCACCCATCTATGAAATGGCATATGATGTTTGCATCAAAGAGAGGCAAGTCTTCAAGACGCTTGGCCTCTTCCTCTTTCTGTTGGATAAGCTTCACCAAAGCTTCATCGTGGAACTCATCATCAGTGAGCTCAGTCATGTTGGCGACATCCATCAATGAAATGGATGGCTTCGGTCCATGCACAACAGTTGCTTTTCGCCATTCGCGTATGCAGGCGAGATTCATCCTGAGCTTCTTCTGGATCAGGTGACCTTGAAGCCTGAGATGTTGCCGCATACTTGAAAGCCTTTGAAGCCTTAGGCTTTGAAGCCTTTGAGGGCCTTGAAGTGATGTATGCTTAGGCTTCATGTTTTTGGCAGGGGGCTAATTCGCTTCAGTACGGTCAGCATCATCTTTGTCAGTATCATCATCATTTCCATCATCTCCACGGGTGAAGCCTTGCATGCTTGTTGGATCTACATTTTCTCACATGAGTGGCCGGAACATGCATGGGAAGAATCCATGACTTATGGCTTCAACCTTTGTCTTCAGAGGGAGATTCTTGTGGACAATGTCCATCCATGGGTCCTTCTCAGTGTGCTTCTCAACATATTCATTAGTGACGAAGCGATAATTGTACCATTCCATAGCCCAATATCTGCGAATCCATTGAATGCGATTCTTGCACGGATGGTATGTCTCATATGGATCACACTTGTAACGGTCATACAGGTGCGGAGGCAGATCCCTTGCTATGTTCAGACGTCTTGGTTTACGTCCCTTCTTTGGAGTGCCATCTCTAGCCATTGTCTTTGACAAAAGCTTTGCAGGAGAGTGCAAACAAGAGTAGGCTTCAAAAGAGTCCAAGTGAATCTGCAAGTAGTGTGCAAATCAATACAAACTATGAGATCCTAGCGGTTCTACTTCGGATATGTACGTGTGAGAGAATTAGAGACGTGTGGGAAAAGAGGACGTCATACGCATTCTCAAAAGATTTTGGGGATGAGACGGGTAAGAGAGGGAGGGAGACACACACAATACAAACAATATTTTTGAGAATAGGTTTTCTTTGTGGCCATCGGAAAACACACACCAATGACGGCTCACAAATCATCATAACTAACGTGGGTATATAACAGGGGTTTGGACTTCTAATGGTCATATAAATATTCGAACGCTTCAGGGTCTTCGAATTCTTCGGGTCTTGAGAGTCTTCAATTGGTGCAGCTTCAATTCTTCAATGCATGATGAAATCCTCTTTACTTTGAAGTGGGACTCAGTTGATCCTTCATGTCGTCAAAGGGGTAAGGGTATTGTCTAACTATTTGAGGTCAGAGAGAACATTCGATGAAATCAGAAGAGATGAGAAGTAAAAGGTATTGTTGAAAATAAATTTTTTGAGAGATCCTTTCGTAAGAAATTTCCAGTTTCTAGGGTCACGTCCTACAGTCAACATGTGCTCTGATACCATTTCTGTAGTGACCCGACTCAAAACGAGTCAAGCCTGTGTGTTTCTGTGCCATCCCTGGATCAGTATGCTGGCACACACAGTACATCAATGTATATATCAAAGTGTAATCACATGTAAATAGCGTAAAACTGATATATACCTTAAATATCTCAGCGGAAGCAGTCAAGGGAGTGGAGTCCCAATAAACACCAATGGCAAGTTGAGTGCGGACCGTAACCCTGAATCGTACTCTTACTCGTCGAAGAAAATATCTGCAACATAAGATGTTGCAGCCGTGTAGGTCAGCATATTGAATGTGCCGGCAAGTCATCAAAGAGAGGGGTAAAATAATAAACAACTATCTCTACATGCATATTTGGCAGGTGGGGCTATAAGTTTTGCATAAAGCCAGTTTTATCCTACAACAAGAGAGGGGCTAAAAGCAAAATATTACTACGCTGTTGGTTGTTAATGAGATGGTTCCGCCAACCAGTTCTCATACCCAAGTTATCAATATTACCCTCATCAAGTATTTATAATGGTGTTGAGAATTTCAGATAACTTCAGTTCCTTTGGCTCAAGTTGTCCATGACCGTGGACACGGCTAATCGATTAGGTTTGAGTACTCTGTAGAGTTTTGCACACGTTCCCCACAAGATTTGATCGCCTCCGAGTATGTCCTCGCACTTCAGGGTGTTTGAAGACCGGATGATCAAAACATGGTCTTTCAACGGGTCCCACTGAATCCCTGTCGGTGCCCATCCATTCCTACCGTTCTTCTACATCTGCTAGCACCGCCTGTCCAGAGTCGCCGCGTTGTCCAACCAAGCCAGAGCCCATAATGACTTGTGGCTGTGCAGGTAAGCCTTGGGTCTTGAAAATATCCGTCCGTCTCTTTGAGCCTGGGTGAAGCTTTCCGCAGGATGTCATGGCCTCTCCAGCATCCCGGGTCATCCACTCGGTTCTCCAGGGAGCCGATCAACCGTCCTTCACCCAGAGTTGCATTTGCGTCCGAGGTCTTGAAAATCTTGTCTTAACCGGTCTTGATTATTAATCAACCTCGCATCACTCATGTTATGCACTCAACCGAAATCCCGTCTACTCAAGCATAGCAATATGAAATTTGTCGTCCCGGGGCCAACTATCGGGGTTGTTGGGTGCCTACCACATGACACTACAAACTATACTAAAATTTCCAAGTACCTACTCAGCATGCAATTGGGCATAAGATGGTAGAACTACGATGCATAAAACATAGGTGATAGTATGATCAAAGTGACTTGCCTGGTATTACTTGATGAAGATAGTCGCTCTCAAAATCCTGATAATTTTACTCGCCACACTCCGAGCAATCTATCGTAAACGAATAGCATTCAATAAACATTCATGCCAAAAAGGAATAACCAAAAGAACATAAGAACGAAACATGTCTTTGTGCAAAATAACAACGTACTAAGGTTTAATAAAAAGGTCCTAAGTGTGTTGTAAAGTGAAGGTGCATGAATGAGATCAAAAGAGGTAATGGACGATGAACTATTGCTATATAAGATCGACTTGCATACACTATGGGAGATGATAAAAAATATTGGGAGAACAACATGAATGTTGTTTGACAAATTGTATAAGACATAAGAATTTATTTGTAGAAAGAATATCTTGAAATGGAGCACTACAACGCAAGTTATAGCGAACTGAAGTATGAATTGAATTTGCATTCAAAAGGTCAAGAGAAGTTGAACTGAAGTACGATGGTTACGTACAAAAATATATGACATGAGTGTTTAGGGGTAAAAGGAATCAATTGAAAAGGTGGTACGATTTGCAAGATAAGATCAAATGAATGTTCGAATACAAATTTGAATCGCTCAAATTTGTAAGGTTCAAAGGTCGAAACTAATGATGCTACTGGATATAGGAGATCAATATGAGCGTGTAGAAAAAAGAATTACTAGATTTGAACTAGCGGATCAAAAGATACAAATACGTCAATATAACATTGAATCGGCTTAGAACGATGTGAACACTTTTGGACACTAATAGATAAATCTGATTTGATCAAAATTAGAAGTTGAAAATTTAAAACTAATGATACAAACAGGATGATTACTTTTATACGAATCCGACGCAATTGGGTTCATCTAAAGCGGAGCTACAGATAAAAAGATATGATCAAAAGAAGTTTGAATATGAATATGAATAAATTTCGAAATTTGAAAATTTCAAAAATTTGATATGATAGGTTCATAGGATAGGTGGGATCAAGACGAAACTCTAGGCGTTGGTTTCATCTAATTCGGATAAACGAGTAAAAAGTTATGGCTATTTGAAAAATCAGGGCCAAGCTGTTTTACGGAATAAAAGTGCTACGTCTAAAAGAATTCTAGTACTAATGTGGAAATACGAAGACTAATTAATATATCTAATTACTCTACCGTATACTAGTATAGGAATATTAGTCTAGAAATAATAAACTACGGGAGTATAAAAAATACGAAGAAAAATACCTTTAGAATGCAGAGTAAGAATTAATTCTAATGAGGAGACGACTTCGAGAAATCCCGCCGAAGAGAAGAAAAAAATATTTTTATTTAATAAATCTAGTTAAACCAAAAGATTTATTTAACCCGAAATAGATGATTTTTGAATGCTCCTATGGGTCTATATTTATAGGTGGAAAGAAGGTTTAATGGTCCATAGGTAGGCGATGTGGAACTAAATATATACGTAATGTAGGGAAACTAGAAAAAAGAAGTAAAAATGTGCCTCATGGGCCAAAGGAATCGGCCGGCCGCGCACACAGCGCACGCACACGTGCTGGCTGGGATGTTTGGCATCATGAGTTTTTTTTTCAAATTTGTTTTATTTATTTATCTTTTTGCGAACGAATAATATTTTTTTAAACAAAGAAGAAAAACGTATAAATGAAAAAGAGAGGACATTTTATATAGACATATTATATATCAAAATTTTCAGAATAAAATTTTCTAAAACATGAACATATTTTCAAAACAAAAAAAATACTTTTTTAAAAAAATATTTTTTTGCAATAACTTTAAAATGAAAAGGAATTTGAATTTCAAATAAATTGCAAATACTTAAAATTTGAATCAAGACATTGTCTCTGATTTTGGAGGGTCATTTTCCTCCTCTCGTTTGATTTTTTTTAATCAAAGGGTTTTGAAAATATTCAAACTCAAAATTGAAAAGGGATTTCAAAATAGAAAATTTTGGAAAGTCATTTTATTCCCTCTCATTTTTTTGAGAAGTTTCAAATTCCACTCAAGTTTCAATCACTCAAACAAACAAACAATCAATCTAATAATTATATTTACATTCCAAAATTTATAATTTTGGGATGTTACACAGGAATGGAAGACATGAGAGCTCTAGATTCTCGACGAAGGCGTTTGAGTGGTGATGCACTGGTGGTGGTTTCAATCTCCTTTGCCACAAAAGGTGATTCAGGTGATATTGGTTCAGGTGGGAAGAAAGGTGGTGAGGGTGTATCGGGGTCAGCTTCAGGTATCTCTGGCCTGAGTGTAGTGCCAATGTCCACAAATTTGCTGGTTTGTTCTGGTGATGATACCATTGGTGCGTTAACTTGTGGAACATGTTCTTGCTCGACATTGTCTTCAGGACCAATGTCTTCACGAGCAATGTCTTCACATGCATTGGATTCATCAGCTCGAATCGCTTCTATGTTCCGAGTGTCTCTGGTAGCAGACTCGTGTAGAACAACTTGTCTCTCCATGGTTTCTGATGCACGAGGAGCCATTGAGATAGGTGTCGCGTCACAATTAGAGGCTCCTCACGAACAGAGAGTGTGACAGTTGGAACTTGAGGAGGAACTTGACGAGGGCACGAAGACTTTGCTTTCTTAGTCTTCGGTGATGGAGAGGGTTGAGCTTCAGTGGGCTAAGACCTCTTGTGTTCCTTTGCCTCAGCTTCAGCTTGCTTGGTTCTCTTGCTTAATGTAGAAGGTTAAGATTGTGGGTTCCTTGAGCTTCAGAAACCAGCGGGAAACTATATGCCTCTTGATGCAGGTCGACGAGGACTTTGTTGATTTGAAGACTTTGAAGCTTGCTTGGAGCAATCAATGATTCTTGGATCAAGGGCAGGCTGGCCAAGTGCTTTCCTCTTTAGCATTGCATTGTGTGATTGGCCCATCTATTCAGCCTTTTTCTTGAGACGCACTAAAGCGCCTTTGACAACATCGCATCTCTTTTCAAACTCATCGTTGAGATCTTTCATCATGAGTTTATATCCATGTATCTGATTGGCATCGAGCTAGTGGATGTTTGCCTTGAAAAGTGCCTTTTCATGGCGAATCTTTTTGCGCTGCTATACTGCCTTTTGAGCAACGGTTAACTTATCATTTACCAGCCCTTGGAAGGTGATGCTCATGCCAATTGGGAGCTAGAGAGAGTCAATGGTGAGAGTGGGACCAGCAAACCACCCATCTATGAAATGGCATATGATGTTTGCATCAAAGAGAGGCAAGTCTTCAAGACGCTTGGCCTCTTCCTCTTTCTGTTGGATAAGCTTCACCAAAGCTTCATCGTGGAACTCATCATCAGTGAGCTCAGTCATGTTGGCGACATCCATCAATGAAATGGATGGCTTCGGTCCATGCACAACAGTTGCTTTTCGCCATTCGCGTATGCAGGCGAGATTCATCCTGAGCTTCTTCTGGATCAGGTGACCTTGAAGCCTGAGATGTTGCCGCATACTTGAAAGCCTTTGAAGCCTTAGGCTTTGAAGCCTTTGAGGGCCTTGAAGTGATGTATGCTTAGGCTTCATGTTTTTGGCAGGGGGCTAATTCGCTTCAGTACGGTCAGCATCATCTTTGTCAGTATCATCATCATTTCCATCATCTCCACGGGTGAAGCCTTGCATGCTTGTTGGATCTACATTTTCTCACATGAGTGGCCGGAACATGCATGGGAAGAATCCATGACTTATGGCTTCAACCTTTGTCTTCAGAGGGAGATTCTTGTGGACAATGTCCATCCATGGGTCCTTCTCAGTGTGCTTCTCAACATATTCATTAGTGACGAAGCGATAATTGTACCATTCCATAGCCCAATATCTGCGAATCCATTGAATGCGATTCTTGCACGGATGGTATGTCTCATATGGATCACACTTGTAACGGTCATACAGGTGCGGAGGCAGATCCCTTGCTATGTTCAGACGTCTTGGTTTACGTCCCTTCTTTGGAGTGCCATCTCTGGCCATTGTCTTTGACAAAAGCTTTGCAGGAGAGTGCAAACAAGAGTAGGCTTCAAAAGAGTCCAAGTGAATCTGCAAGTAGTGTGCAAATCAATACAAACTATGAGATCCTAGCGGTTCTACTTCGGATATGTACGTGTGAGAGAATTAGAGACGTGTGGGAAAAGAGGACGTCATACGCATTCTCAAAAGATTTTGGGGATGAGACGGGTAAGAGAGGGAGGGAGACACACACAATACAAACAATATTTTTGAGAATAGGTTTTCTTTGTGGCCATCGGAAAACACACACCAATGACGGCTCACAAATCATCGTAACTAACGTGGGTATATAAGAGGGGTTTGGACTTCTAATGGTCATATAAATATTCGAACGCTTCAGGGTCTTCGAATTCTTCGGGTCTTGAGAGTCTTCAATTGGTGCAGCTTCAATTCTTTAATGCATGATGAAATCCTCTTTACTTTGAAGTGGGACTCAGTTGATCCTTCATGTCGTCAAAGGGGTAAGGGTATTGTCTAACTATTTGAGGTCAGAGAGAACATTCGATGAAATCAGAAGAGATGAGAAGTAAAAGGTATTGTTGAAAATAATTTTTTTGAGAGATCCTTTCGTAAGAAATTTCCAGTTTCTAGGGTCACGTCCTACAGTCAACATGTGCTCTGATACCATTTCTGTAGCGACCCGACTCAAAACGAGTCAAGCCTGTGTGTTTCTGTGCCATCCCTGGATCAGTATGCTGGCACACACAGTACATCAATGTATATATCAAAGTGTAATCACATGTAAATAGCGTAAAACTGATATATACCTTAAATATCTCAGCGGAAGCAGTCAAGGGAGTGGAGTCCCAATAAACACCAACGGCAAGTTGAGTGCGGACCGTAACCCTGAATCTTACTCTTACTCGTCGAAGAAAATATCTGCAACATAAGATGTTGCAGCCGTGTAGGTCAGCATATTGAATGTGCCGGCAAGTCATCAAAGAGAGGGGTAAAATAATAAACAACTATCTCTACATGCATATTTGGCAGGTGGGGCTATAAGTTTTGCATAAAGCCAGTTTTATCCTACAACAAGAGAGGGGCTAAAAGCAAAATATTACTACGCTGTTGGTTGTTAATGAGATGGTTCCGCCAACCAGTTCTCATACCCAAGTTATCAATATTACCCTCATCAAGTATTTATAATGGTGTTGAGAATTTCAGATAACTTCAGTTCCTTTGGCTCAAGTTGTCCATGACCGTGGACACGGCTAATCGATTAGGTTTGAGTACTCTGCATAGTTTTGCACACGTTCCCCACAAGATTTGATCGCCTACGAGTATGTCCTCGCACTTCAGGGTGTTTGAAGACCGGATGATCAAAACATGGTCTTTCAACGGGTCCCTCTGAATCCCTGTCGGTGCCCATCCATTCCTACCGTTCTTCTACATCTGCTAGCACCGCCTGTCCAGAGTCGCCGCGTTGTCTAACCAAGCCAGAGCCCATAATGTCTTGTGGCTGTGCAGGTAAGCCTTGGGTCTTGAAAATATCCGTCCGTCTCTTTGAGCCTGGGTGAAGCTTTCCGCAGGATGTCATGGCCTCTCCAGCATCCCGGGTCATCCACTGGGTTCTCCAGGGAGCCGATCAACAATCCTTCACCCAGAGTTGCATTTGCGTCCGAGGTCTTGAAAATCTTGTCTTAACCGGTCTTGATTATTAATCGACCTCGCATCACTCGTGTTATGCACTCAACCGAAATCCCGTCTACTCAAGCATAGCAATATGAAATTTGTCGTCCCGGGGCCAAGTATCGGGGTTGTTGGGTGCCTACCACATGACACTACAAACTATACTAAAATTTCCAAGTACCTACTCAGCATGCAATTGGGCATAAGATGGTAGAACTACGATGCATAAAACATAGGTGATAGTATGATCAAAGTGACTTGCCTGGTATTACTTGATGAAGATAGTCGCTCTCAAAATCCTGATAATTTTACTCGCCACACTCCGAGCAATCTATCGTAAACGAATAGCATTCAATAAACATTCATGCCAAAAAGGAATAACCAAAAGAACATAAGAACGAAACATGTCTTTGTGCAAAATAACAACGTACTAAGGTTTAATAAAAAGGTCCTAAGTGTGTTGTAAAGTGAAGGTGCATGAATGAGATCAAAAGAGGTAATGGACGATGAACTATTGCTATATAAGATCGACTTGAATACACTATAGGAGATGATCAAAAATATTGGGAGAACAACATGAATGTTGTTTGACAAATTGTATAAGACATAAGAATTTATTTGTAGAAAGAATATCTTGAAATGGAGCACTACAACGCAAGTTATAGCGAACTGAAGTATGAATTGAATTTGCATTCAAAAGGTCAAGAGAAGTTGAACTGAAGTACGATGGTTACATACAAAAATATATGACATGAGTGTTTAGGGGTAAAAGGAATCAATTGAAAAGGTGGTACGATTTGCAAGATAAGATCAAATGAATGTTCGAATACAAATTTGAATCGCTCAAATTTGTAAGGTTCAAAGGTCGAAACTAATGATGCTACTGGATATAGGAGATCAATATGAGCATGTAGAAAAAAGAATTACTAGATTTGAACTAGCGGATCAAAAGATACAAATACGTCAATATAACATTGAATCGGCTTAGAACGATGTGAACACTTTTGGACACTAATAGATAAATCTGATTTGATCAAAATTAGAAGTTGAAAAGTTAAAACTAATGATACAAACAGGATGATTACTTTTATACGAATCCGACGCAATTGGGTTCATCTAAAGCGGAGCTACGGATAAAAAGATATGATCAAAAGAAGTTTGAATATGAATATGAATAAATTTCGAAATTTGAAAATTTGAAAAAGTTGATATGATAGGTTCATAGGATAGGTGGGATCAAGACGAAACTCTAGGCGTTGGTTTCATCTAATTCGGATAAACGAGTAAAAAGTTATGGCTATTTGAAAAATCAGGGCCAAGCTGTTTTACGGAATAAAAGTGCTACGTCTAAAAGAATTCTAGTACTAATGTGGGAATACGAAGACTAATTAATATATCTAATTACTCTACCGTATACTAGTATAGGAATATTAGTCTAGAAATAATAAACTACGGGAGTATAAAAAAATACGAAGAAAAATACCTTTAGAATGAAGAGTAAGAATTAATTCTAATGAGGAGACGACTTCGAGAAATCCCGCCGAAGAGAAGAAAAAAATATTTTTATTTAATAAATCTAGTTAAACCAAAAGACTTATTTAACCCGAAATAGATGATTTTTGAATGCTCCTATGGGTCTATATTTATAGGTGGAAAGAAGGTTTAATGGTCCATAGGTAGGCGATATGGGACTAAATATATACGTAATGTAGGGAAACTAGAAAAAAGAAGTAAAAAGGTGCCTCATGGGCCAAAGGAATCGGCCGGCCGCGTACACAGCGCACGCACACGTGCTGGCTGGGATGTTTGGCATCATGAGTTTTTTTTTCAAATTTGTTTTTTTTATTTATTTTTTTGCGAACGAATAATATTTTTTTAAACAAAGAAGAAAAACGTATAAATGAAAAAGAGAGGACATTTTATATAGACATATTATATATCAAAATTTTCAGAATAAAATTTTCTAAAACATGAACATATTTTCAAAACAAAAAAATACTTTTTTAAAAAATTATTTTTTTGCAATAACTTTAAAATGAAAAGGAATTTGAATTTCAAATAAATTGCAAATACTTAAAATTTGAATCAAGACATTGTCTCTGATTTTGGAGGGTCATTTTCCTCCTCTCGTTTGATTTTTTTTAATCAAAGGGTTTTGAAAATATTCAAACTCAAAATTGAAAAGGGATTTCAAAATAGAAAATTTTGGAAAGTCATTTTATTCCCTCTCATTTTTTTGAGAAGTTTCAAATTCCACTCAAGTTTCAATCACTCAAACAAAAAAACAATCAATCTAATAATTATATTTACATTCCAAAATTTATAATTTTGGGATGTTACACAGGAATGGAAGACATGAGAGCTCTAGATTCTCGACGAAGGCGTTTGAGTGGTGATGCACTGGTGGTGGTCTCAATCTCCTTTGCCACAAAAGGTGATTCAGGTGATATTGGTTCAGGTGGGAAGAAAGGTGGTGAGGGTGTATCGGGGTCAGCTTCAGGTATCTCTGGCCTGAGTGTAGTGCCAATGTCCACAAATTTGCTGGTTTGTTCTGGTGATGATACCATTGGTGCGTTAACTTGTGGAACATGTTCTTGCTCGACATTGTCTTCAGGACCAATGTCTTCACGAGCAATGTCTTCACATGCATTGGATTCATCAGCTCGAATCGCTTCTATGTTCCGAGTGTCTCTGGTAGCAGACTCGTGTAGAACAACTTGTCTCTCCATGGTTTCTGATGCACGAGGAGCAATTGAGACAGGTGTCGCGTCACAATTAGAGGCTCCTCACGAACAGAGAGTGTGACAGTTGGAACTTGAGGAGGAACTTGACGAGGGCATGAAGACTTTGCTTTCTTAGTCTTCGGTGATGGAGAGGGTTGAGCTTCAGTGGGCTAAGACCTCTTGTGTTCCTTTGCCTCAGCTTCAGCTTGCTTGGTTCTCTTTCTTAATGTAGAAGGTTAAGATTGTGGGTTCCTTGAGCTTCAGAAACCAGCGGGAAACTATATGCCTCTTGATGCAGGTCGACGAGGACTTTGTTGATTTGAAGACTTTGAAGCTTGCTTGGAGCAATCAATGATTCTTGGATCAAGGGCAGGCTGGCCAAGTGCTTTCCTCTTTAGCATTGCATTGTGTGATTGGCCCATCTATTCAGCCTTTTTCTTGAGACGCACTAAAGCGCCTTTGACAACATCGCATCTCTTTTCAAACTCATCGTTGAGATCTTTCATCATGAGTTTATATCCATGTATCTGATTGGCATCGAGCTAGTGGATGTTTGCCTTGAAAAGTGCCTTTTCATGGCGAATCTTTTTGCGCTGCTATACTGCCTTTTGAGCAACGGTTAACTTATCATTTACTAGCCCTTGGAAGGTGATGCTCATGCCAATTGGGAGCTAGAGAGAGTCAATGGTGAGAGTGGGACCAGCAAACCACCCATCTATGAAATGGCATATGATGTTTGCATCAAAGAGAGGCAAGTCTTAAAGACGCTTGGCCTCTTCCTCTTTCTGTTGGATAAGCTTCACCAAAGCTTCATCGTGGAACTCATCATCAGTGAGCTCAATCATGTTGGCGACATCCATCAATGAAATGGATGGCTTCGGTCCATGCACAACAGTTGCTTTTCGCCATTCGCGTATGCAGGCGAGATTCATCCTGAGCTTCTTCTGGATCAGGTGACCTTGAAGCCTGAGATGTTGCCGCATACTTGGAAGCCTTTTAAGCCTTAGGCTTTGAAGCCTTTGAGGGCCTTGAAGTGATGTATGCTTAGGCTTCATGTTTTTGGCAGGGGGCTAATTCGCTTTAGTATGGTCAGCATCATATTTGTCAGTATCATCATCATTTCCATCATCTCCACGGGTGAAGCCTTGCATGCTTGTTGGATCTACATTTTCTCACATGAGTGGCCGGAACATGCATGGGAAGAATCCATGACTTATGGCTTCAACCTTTGTCTTCAGAGGGAGATTCTTGTGGACAATGTCCATCCATGGGTCCTTCTCAGTGTGCTTCTCAACATATTCATTAGTGACGAAGCGATAATTGTACCATTCCATAGCCCAATATCTGCGAATCCATTGAATGCGATTCTTGCACGGATGGTATGTCTCATATGGATCACACTTGTAACGGTCATACAGGTGCGGAGGCAGATCCCTTGCTATGTTCAGACGTCTTGGTTTACCTCCCTTCTTTGGAGTGCCATCTCTGGCCATTGTCTTTGACAAAAGCTTTGCAGGAGAGTGCAAACAAGAGTAGGCTTCAAAAGAGTCCAAGTGAATCTGCAAGTAGTGTGCAAATCAATACAAACTATGAGATCCTAGCGGTTCTACTTCGGATATGTACGTGTGAGAGAATTAGAGACGTGTGGGAAAAGAGGATGTCATACGCATTCTCAAAAGATTTTGAAGATAAATCATATCGTTTCAGCGGGAAGGGATCCCATAGTGGCCAATTTTGAAGGGGAACACGGGAACATGCTCCTCTGCCCAAAGGTGGTCTTCGCCTACAAAGTGGCTGCCCACGATGCAGGGACGGGCCCGGGGATGACGTCTATCCGGCTGGCGGGCGGCGACGGCCTTGTTGCACTAGTAGGGAAACCTTTGGGAAATGCCTTCGGGGCCCCGGTACGCCTTGCCCCCCTTTGCACTAAAGGGGAAACTGCATCACCCTGTTGTCTGCTCGCGTGTCCTTCCCTTGCGTCACCCTTGACTCCTGAGGCCGGGCCTCGCCTCGGAATATCCGCCGCCTAGGAGGGGTCCTGAGGAGGCCCCCTGCGGGTCTTGATGTTGTTCCTCCTCGTGAGGCTTCACCCCTCACGAGGGCCTTGCCTTGAGTGGCGCCGAGTCCGTTGGTTCGCTTGATGAAGTGGGCCGACCCTGGGCCACATGCAGGCAACTCTGGGTACCCACATTCCCAGAACACCGATAGTAGCCCCCAGGCCCACGGCGTGCTCGGGTTGGCTTCTAGGTGAAGACTCGGGGGTGACCTGAGACGCCACGGGCCCTAAATGCGTGTGGGCCTGGCCGGCACGCGTCACGCGGCCTGCGTTGGGTCTTCCTCACCTTCAGGCTTTGCGTGAGTTATTAGGAGCCTTGCTTGTTGCGTCGAAGCATCATTGCTTTCCTACTCCCACGCTCGATCTTCCTCCTTGGTCTCCAATTCCAACCGGCATCCCGAGATCTAGCGTCACACCGCTCCTCCACAAGTCAAGTGATGGCGCCCGCCGGCAAGCATAAGCCAGAGGCGCAAGGTCCAGCCCTCGCTTCTCCGCTCTTGGAGTGCGTCCTTTCCAAGGAGATGGATCTCGCCCCTGCGCTTCCGTGGACTGCGGCCGAGACCAACGAGTTTGGGCGGACCCCGATTTGGCCTGGCACCACAGAGGAGCGGTCCACGTCGAAGGCGGTGTACCCCTTCTTCCTCCATAGCATCTTCGCCGGACTGGTGCGACCTTTCTCCCCATTCTTCACCGCCATCTTGAACCACTACGGGATCTAGGCTCTTCATCTCCAGCCCAACTCTATCTCTCTCCTGTCCGTCTTCGCTTTCTACTGCGAGGCTTTCGTAAGAGTGCAGCCTTCGATGGCCCTCTTCTGCCACTTCTTTAGCCTACGCCTGCACGACGGCGCCCATTTGTCGGCGTGTGTCTCCTTCATGGCAGCCCAGAGCGGCAACCTACTCCTAAAGGCCGGGAACACGATGGAAAACTTCAGGTAACGTTGGGTTCTTATGGGCCTCATGGATGTCAACCCTCGGCTGGAGGAGCCGAAGGGATTGCCGAAGAAGACCTCCGCGTGGAGCTCGGTGAAGCTTTCCGACCCTCGGGTTGCGCCCGTCCTGGAGCGCTTCTCCCGCAACATCAGTGCCAAGAGGCTGACTGGTGGGATGATACTGAAGGAGTTCTTGGCGCAGCGCCTGGCGCCCCTTCAGGCCCACTCCAGGCCCCTGTGGGACTACTGCGCGGGTGACAACAAGCTCAGGCTCTGGTCCCAAGACCTCCCTACTGATGAGCTGAGCAGGGTCATGGCGATCTTGCTGGGCGGCGACCGAGGTGACTTGTCTGAGGCTCCAGGTCCGTTGTACCGTCTTGACAACTGGGCGAACGTGATTGTCGGGTTGCCTGTCTTTGATGAGCGTGGGCTCCTCCCAGCCGCGGGCTCTGGTCCGGTAGAGGTGTCGCCATCAGAGGTATCGCCGGACGACACCTCTTTACTCGGAGAAGACCCCATCATAGGTATCGCCGGACGACACCTCTACCGGACCCCATCAGAGGTAGAGGTCTCTTTACTCAGATGGGGTCACTGGTCCGGTAGAGGTCTCTTTACTCGGAGAAGACCGTCGAGGACTGCATGACGAGCGTGCCCCTCCCGTCGCAGATAGTCCTCCTGTGCGAGCTCGCGGATGATGATGCCACTGGTGGGGTCTCCGCGGGGGTTCTTGTTGGAAATATGCCCTAGAGGCAATAATAAATTAGTTATTATTATATTTCTTTGTTCATGATAATCGTTTACTATCCATGCTATAATTGTACTGATTGAAAAACAATACTTGTGTGGATAAATAGACAAAACACTGTCCCTAGTAAGCCTCTAGTTGACTAGCTCGTTGATCAAAGATGGTCAAGGTTTCCTGACCATAGGCAAGTGTTGTTACTTGATACCGAGATCACATCATTAGGAGAGTCATGTGATGGACAAGACCCAAACTATGAACGTAGCATATTGATCATGTCGTTTTATTGCTATAGTTTTCTACATGTCAAGTATTTGTTCCTATGACCATGAGATCATATAACTCACTGGCACCGGAGGAATACCTTGTGTGTATCAAACATCACAACGTAACTGGGTGACTATAAAGATGCTCTACAGGTATCTCTGAAGGTGCCTGTTGAGTTAGTATGGATCAAGACTGGGATTTGTCACTCCGTGTGACGGAGAGGTATCTCGGGGCCCACTCGGTAATACAACATCTCACACAAGACTTGCAAGCAATGTGACTTAGTGTATGTCACGGGATCTTGTATTACGGAACGAGTAAAGAGACTTGCCGGTAAACGAGATTGAAATAGGTATGCGGATATCGACGATCGAATCTCGGGCAAGTAACATACCGAAGGACAAAGGGAATGACATACGGGATTATATGAATCCTTGGCACTGAGGTTCAACCGATAAGATCTTCGGAGAATATGTAGGATCCAATATGGGCATCCAGGTCCCGCTATTGGATATTGACCGAGGAGTCTCTCGGGTCATGTCTACATAGTTCTCGAACCCGCAGGGTCTGCACACTTAAGGTTATACGTTGTTTTATGCGTATTTGAGGTATATGGTTGATTACCGAATGTTGTTCAGAGTCCCGGATGAGACCACGGACGTCACGAGGGCTTCCTGAATGGTCCGGAAACGAAGATTGATATATAGGATGACCTCATTTGATTACTGGAAAGTTTTTGGCATTACCGGGAGTGACGAATGTGTTCCAGATGTTCACCGGGGGGGGGGGGGGGGCAGCCCACCCGGAGGAAGCCCATAGGCCTTAGGGGTGCCGCACCAACACTTAGTGGGCTTGGTGGGACAGCCCAAGAGGCCCTATGCGTAGGAGAAGAAAAAATCAAAGAGAAAAAAGGGGGAAGTGGGAAAGTGGAGAAGGACTCCACCTTCCAATCCTAGTTGGACTAGGATTGGAAGGGGAGGACTTCCCCCCTTGCTTCGGCCGACCCCTTGGGGCTCTCTTGAGCCTCAAGGCAGGTCCCTCCCCCTCCCTCCTATATATACTGAGGTATTAGGGCTCATTTGAGACAACTTTGCCACGGCAGCCCGACCGCATACCTCCACGGTTTTTCCTCTAGATCGTATTTCTGCGGAGCTCGGGCGGAGCCCTGCTGAGATAAGATCACCACCAACCTCCGGAGCGCCGTCACGCTGCCGGCGAACTCATCTACCTCTCTGTCTCTCTTGTTGGATCAAAAAGGCCGAGATCATCGTCGAGCTATACGTGTGCTGAATGTGGAGGTGCCGTCTGTTCGGCACTAGATCGAAACGGATCGTGAGATGGATCGCAAGACGGTTCGTGCAACGGAACGTGAGATGGTTCGTGGGACGGATCGCGGGACGGATCGCGGGACGGTTCGTGGGACGGTTCGCGGGGCGGATCGAGGGACGTGAGGATGTTCCACTACATCAACCGCGTTTCTTAACACTTCTGCTGTGCGATCTACAAGGGTACGTAGATCGGAAATCTCCTCTCGTAGATGAACATTACCATGATAGGTATTGCATGTGCGTAGGAATTTTTTTGTTTCCCATGCGACGTTCCCCAACAGTGGCATCATGAGCTAGGTTCATGCGTAGATATTATCTCGAGTAGAACTTAAAAGTTTTTGTGGGCGGTGATGTGCGATTTGCTGCCCTCCTTAGTATTTTCTTGATTCCGCGGTATTGTTGGATCGAAGCGGCTCGGACCGACATTACTCGTACGCTTACGAGAGACTGGTTTCATCGCTATGAGCAACCCCGTTGCTCAAAGATGACCGGCGAGTGCCGGTTTCTCCAACTTTAGTTGAATCGGATTTGACCGAGGAGGTCCTTGGAGAGAGGTTAAATAGCAATTCATACATCTCCGTTGTGGTGTTTGCGTAAGTAAGATGCGATCCTACTAGATACCAATGGCAACCACGTAAAACATGCAACAACAATTAGAGGACGTCTAACTTGTTTTTGCAGGGTATGCTTGTGATGTGATATGGCCAACGACGTGATGTGATATATTGGACGTATGATATGATCATGTTGTAATAGTTAATATCGACTTGCACGTCGATGGTACGGCAACCGGCAAGAGCCATAGGGTTGTCTTTAAACTAACGTTTGTGCTTGCAGATGCGTTTACTATATTCCTAGGATGTAGCTTTAGTAGTAATAGCATGAGTAGCACGACAACCCCGATGGCGACACGTTGATGGAGATCATGATGATGGAGATCCTGGTGTGGCGCCGGTGACAAGAAGATCGTGCCGGTGCTTTGGTTATGGAGATCAAGAAGCACATGATGATGGCCATATCATGTCACTTATGAATTGCGTGCCATATTAATCCTTTATGCACCTTATTATGCTTAGAACGACGGTAGCATTATGAAGTGATCTCTCACTAAAATTTCAAGACGAAATTGTGTTCTCCCCGACTGTGCACCATTGCGATGGTTCGTCGTTTCGAGACACCACGTGATGATCGGGTGTGATAGACTCAACGTTCACATACAACTTGTGCAAAACGGTTGCACACGCGGAACACTCGGGTTAAACTTGACGAGCCTAGCATGTGCTGACATGTCCACGGAACACAAGAGACCGAAAGATCAAGCATGAATCGTATAGTTGATATGATTAGCATAGAGATGCTTACCATTGAAACTATTCTCGACTCACGTGATGATCGGACTTGAGATAGTGGATTTGGATCATGTACCACTCAAATGACTAGAGAGATGTACTTTTTCAGTGGGAGTTCTTAAGTAATATGATTAATTGAACTAATTATCATGAACATAGTCTAATGGTGTTTGCAAATTACGATGTAGCTTGCGCTATAGCTCTACTGTTTTTATATTTTCCTAGAGAAAATTGAGTTGAAAGTTGATAGTAGCAAACTTTGCGGACTGAGTCTATAAAACCGAGGATTGTCCTCGTTGCTACGCAGAAGGCTTATGTCCTTAATGCACCACTCGGTGTGCTGCACCTCAAGCGTCATCTGTGGATGTTGTGAACATCCGACATACACGTTTCTGATGACTACGCTATAGTTCAGTGCAAAATACTTAATGGCTTAAAAGCAAGGCGATGAAGACGTTTTGAAACGTTACGGAACATAAGAGATGTTCTAAAGAGATGAAATTGTGATTTCATGCTTGTGCGCTTGTTAAGAGGTATGAGACCTCCGACAAGATTCTTTGTCCACGAAGTAAAGCAGAAAAGCTCAATCTTTGAGCGTGTGCTCAGATTGTCTGAGTACGACAATCGCTTGAATCAAGTGGGAGTTAATCTTCCAAATGAGATAGTGATGGTTCTCCAAAGTCACTGCCACCAAGCTGTGAGAGCTTCGTGATGAACTATAACATATCAAGGATAGATACAATGATCCTTGAGTGATTCGCGATGTTTGACACTGCGAAAATAGAAATCGAAAAGGAGCATCAATAGTTGTTTGTTAGTAAAACCACTAAGTTTCAAAGAAAGGCAAGGGCTAGAAGGGATACTTCGTGAAATGGCAAAACAATTGCTACACTAATGAAGAGACCCAAGATTAAACCCAAACTCGAGACTAAGTGCTTCTGTTATGAGGGGAACGGTCACTGAGACAGAGCTACCCTAGATGCTTGGTAGATAAGAAGGCTAGCAAAGTTGAAAGAAGTATATTTGATATACATGATGTTGATGTGTACTTTACTAGTACTCCTAGTAGCACGTGGGTATTGGATACCGGTTCGGTTGCTAAGTGATTAGTAACACGAAATGAAAGCTACGGAATAAACAGAGACTAGCTAAAGGCGAGGTGACGATACGTGTTGGAAGTGTTTCCAAGGTTGATGTGATCAAACATCGCATGCTCCCTCTACCATCGGGATTGGTGTTAAACCTAAATAATTGTTATTTGGTGCTTGCGTTAAGCATGAACATGATTGGATCGTGTTTATTGCAATATGATTATTCATTTAAAGAGAATAATGGTTACTCTATTTGCTTGAATAATAACCTTCGATGGTTTATTGAATCTCGATCGTAGTGTTGCACATGTTCATGATATTGGTGCCAAAAGATACAAGGTAATGATGATAGTACCACTTACTTGTGGCACTGCTGCTTGAGTCATGTTGGTATAAATTGCATGAAGAGGCTCCATGCTGATGGATCCTATATACTCACTTGATTTTGAATCACTTATGACATGCAAATCATACCACATGAGCAAGGCCTTGTTTTCATTTAGATGAAACAAGATAGTAACTTGTTGGAGGTGATACATTTGATGTATGCAGTCCAATGGGTGTTGAGGCACACAGTGGATATCATTATGTTCTTACTTCAATGACGATTTGAGTAGATACACGAGTATTTACTTAATGAATCACAAGTCTGAAATATTGAAAAAGTTCAATTCTGTTTCAGAGTGAAGTTCGTCGTAACAAGAGGATAAACTGTCTACGATATGATCATAGAGATGAATATCTGAGTTGTGAGTTTTGGTACACAGTTAAGACAATGTGAAAGTTCTTTCGCTATTCATGCCACCAAGAACACCATGGTGTGATGGTGTCATAGCGGCGACCTATTTGATATGGTGCATGCTATGATGTCTCTTATCGAATTACCACTATCATTTATGGGTTATGCATTATAGACAACCGCATTCACTTTAAATAGGGCACCGCGTAATTCCATTGAGATGACACAATATAGACTAAGGTTTAGAGAAATCTAAGCTGTCGTTTCTTGAAAGTTTGGGGCTGCGACACTTATGTGAAAAAGTTTCAGTCTGATAAGCTCGAACCCAAAGCGGATAAATGCATCTTCATAGGATATCCAAAACAGTTGGGTACATCTCCTATCTCAGATCCGGAAGCAAAGTGTTTTTTTTTCTACAAACGGGTCCTTTCTCGAGGAAAGGTTTCTCTCGAAAGAATTGAGTGGGAGGGTGATACAACTTGATGAGGTTATTGAACCATCACTTCAACTAGTGTGTAGCAGGGCGCATGAAGTTGTTCCTGTGGCGCCTACACCAATTGAAGTGGAAGCTGATGATAGTGATCATTGAGCATCAGATCAAGTCACTACAGACCTCGTAGGTCGACAAGGTCGCGTACTACTAAAGAGTGATACGGTAACCCTGTCTTGGTGATCATGTTGTTGAACAACAATGAACCTACGAGTTATGGAGAAGCAATGGTGGGCCCGAATTCCTACAAATGACTGGAGGCCATGAAATCCGAGAGAGAATCCATGTATAAAACAAAGTGTAGACTTTGGAAGAACTGTTTGATGGTAGTAAGACTATTAAGTAAATATGGATCTTTAAAAGGAAGACAGACGATTATGGTGATAAGTCACTATTAAGAAAAGCTCGACTTGTCGCAAAGATGTTTTTGACAGGATCAAAGAGTTGACTATGATGTGACTTTCTCACTCGTAGCGATGCTAAAAGTCTGTTGGAATTATGTTAGTAGTTGCTGCATTATTTGTGAAATATTGCACATAGGAAGTGAAAACATTGTTTCCTCGACGGTTTCCTTGAGGAAAGATTGTATGTGATACAATCAGAATGTTTTGTCGATCCTAAGGATAGTAACAAGTATGCAAGCTCCAGCGATCCTTCAATGGACTGGTGCAAGCATCTCGGAGTTGGAATATACACTTTGATGAGATGATCAAAGATTTTGGGTTTGTACAAGGTTTATGAGAAACTTGTATTTCCAAAGAAGTGAGTGGGAGCACTATAGAATTTCTCATAAGTATATGTGGTTGACATATTGTTGATCAGAAGTAATGTAGAATTTCTGTGAAGCATAAAAGGTTGTTTGAAAGGAGTTTTTCAAAGGAATACCTGGATTGAGCTACTTGAATGTTGAGCATCAAGATCTAGGGAGATAGATCGAAACACTTAATAGAAGTATCAACAAGATGCATGCCTTGACAAGTTTTTTAAGGAGTTCAAAATAGATCAGCGAAGAAGGAGTTCTTGACTGTGTTCTAAGGTGTGAATTTGAGTAAGACTCAAAACCCAACCACGACAGAATAAAGATAATAGACGAAGGTCGTCTTCTATGCCTTGGCAGTAGACTCTAAAGTATGCCATGCTGAGTACCGCACCTGATGTGTGCCTTGCAGTAAGTCTGTTAAGAGGTACAGAGAGTGATCCAGGATTGAATCACTGATCAACGGTCAAAGTTATCCTTAGTAACTAAATGGACTAAGGAATTTTTCTTGATTATGGAGGTGGTTAAAGAGTTCGTCGTGAAGGGTTACGTCGATGCAAGCTTTGACACTAATCCAAATAACTATGAGTAGTGAAACATATTCATATAGTAGAGTAGATATTTGGAGTATTTCCGAATAGCACGTAGTAGCAGCATCTATAAGATGACATAAAGATTTGTAAAGCTCACTCGGATCTGAAAGGGTTCAGAACCGTCAACTAAAACCTCTCTCACAAGCAAGACGTGATCAAACCCCAGAACTGTAAGGGTGTTGGATTCGTTAGAATCACATAGTGATGTGGACTAGATTATTGACTCTAGTGCAAGTGAGAGACTGTTGTAAATATGCCCTAGAGGCAATAATAAATTAGTTATTATTATATTTCTTTGTTCATGATACTCGTTTATTATCCATGCTATAATTGTATTGATTGGAAACACAATACTTGTGTGCATAAATAGACAAAACACTGTCCCTAGTAAGCCTCTAGTTGACTAGCTCGTTGATCAAAGATTGTCAAGGTTTCCTGAGCATAGGCAAGTGTTGTTACTTTATAACGCGATCACGTCATTAGGAGAATCATGTGATGGACAAGACCCAAACTATGAACGTAGCATATTGATCGTGTCGTTTTATTGCTATAGTTTTCTGAGTGTCAAGTATTTGTTCCTATGACCATGAGATCATATAACTCACTGGCACCGGAGGAATACCTTGTGTGTATCAAACATCATAACGTAACTCGGTGACTATAAAGATGCTCTACATGTATCTTTTAAGGTGCCCATTGAGTTACTATGGATCAAGACTGGGATTTGTCACTCCGTGTGACGGAGAGGTATCTCGGGGCCCACTCGGTAATACAACATCACACACAAGCCTTGCAAGCAATGTGACTTAGTGTATGTCACGGTATCTTGTATTACGGAACGAGTAAAGAGACTTGCTGGTAAACGAGATTGAAATAGGTATGCGGATACCGATGATCGAATCTCGGGCAAGTAACATACCGAAGGACAAAGGGAATGACATACATGATTATATGAATCCTTGGCACTGAGGTTCAACCGATAAGATCTTCGGAGAATATGTAGGATCCAATATGGGCATCCAGGTCCCGCTATTGGATATTGACCGAGGAGTCTCTCGGGTCATGTTTACATAGTTCTCGAACCCGCAGGGTGTGCACACTTAAGGTTCGACGTTGTTTTATGCGTATTTGAATTATATGGTTGGTTACCGAATGTTGTTCGGAGTCTCGGATGAGATAACGGACGTCACGAGGGTTTCCAGAATGGTCCGGAAACGAAGATTGATATATAGGATGACCTCATGTGATTACCGGAAAGTTTTCGGCATTACCGGGAATGTACCGGGAGTGACAAATGGGTTCCGGATGTTCACCGGGGGGGGGGGGCAGCCCACCCGGGGGAATCCCATATGACTTCCACCTTGCTTCGACCGACCCCTTGGGGCTCTGTTGAGCCTCAAGGCAGGTCCCTCCCCGTCCCTCCTATATATACTGAGGTATTAGGGCTGATTTGAGACAACTTTGCCACGACAGCCCGACGACATACCTCCATGGTTTTTCCTCTAGATCGTATTTCTACGGAGCTCGGGCGGAGCCCTGCTGAGATAAGATCACCACCAACCTCCGGAGTGCCGTCACGCTGCCGGAGAACTCATCTACCTCTCCGTCTCTCTTGCTGGATCAAGAAGGCCGAGATCATCGTCGAGCTGTACGTGTGCTGAACGCGGAGGTGCCGTCTGTTCGGCACTATATTAGAACGAATCGTGAGATGGATCGCAAGACAGTTCGTGTGGGGACCCCGACTAGCAAGTCGAGTTCGCCGTGCCCAGTGACCCCAAGGATCAATGTTCACTGAACACATATACTGAATGATAGAGTCTTACATCCAAGTACCAAATTATTACATCAAATGACCATAAGGTCGGGTTCAAGAGCAAGGCCTAAAGCCAAATAAAGGGATACATCGAGTAGAGGAAACTCGTAAGGGCTAAGCGGTGCCCATGCCATCAACCCTACACCGAGAGGCATTCTGACTCGGAAGCGTCCTAGATCGCAGGTCCGTCTCCGACGGCGTACTCATCGCCAAAATCCGGTCCTTCCATGTCTGGTCAATAACATAACCAGTGGCAAGCCAATGAGTACTTTGAATGCACTCGCAAACAGCCCATGACATAAATGGTAATGAATAACAGTAACATGCATCTTTAGTGGAATGCGATGAGGTGGTATGATCATGTATATGCATCAGGTTAAAGAATTACTCTTGAAGAACAGGTTACAGATATTGACATATCCGTAAAGGGTTGAACACACCGGGTTCACCCTAAATGCCAAGTCATCGGACTTGTCATAATCTCAAGGTATTAATGAGGGCTAAACCATCCGGGTTTACCCTATATGTCAAGTCACCGAACTTGATCATATTATTGTGATTATCATGATTATAATGACACCTTTTTAACACCACACACACACACTTGGTTTATGCAGAAAATCAGGACGTAGTTTAAGCAGCACCACCCAACTGTCCTTGACCGTGGACACGGCTATTCGAATAGTTTACACTCTGCAGAGGTAGTACGCTGGACCCATGAGAAACTGAATACTTCCGTGTCATCCACGACTCGCGGTATATCACATATACCCGAGGTAAGTATCCGATCATCATCTTTCCCCTGACGATACTAGACAAAGAGATCCACTCGATTGGTACCCAGCCCACATGTTGTATGTCTTACGAGCACCGACTCTGGACTGTAACAACCATGCAGGGACCAACGGTGTGCCTGGAACTCATAATAATGGCATAGTCGTCCTACCTGGCATGACCCCATCACGAGAGTGACACCGATCACTCCCGCCACTAGTAATGTGGCTCTTTGCTAGCACCGACCAGAGTAATGAACAAAGCCCCGTCCCATAAAGGGGTATCGTGGTCGTACTGGGTAAGGTTGGGACGGTCGACACATCATAAATCTAATCCATTTCCGAAACCATACTCACACCAAAATCACCGGTGCATCACTTCACCAAAAGTGATCACCAACTCATCATCACCCTTGGGCATTAGTGGCACCCGACGGGGTTTTCATAAACTCTTTATTTAACTCATCATCATGCTCATGATAGAAGGCTCTATTATTACTTGTCAACATGATGTGCCTTAACATTACTTGTCAACATGAAAATATCATGACCCTCACGGGGTCAAGCTCAATGCAGTGATTAACTCTACTAGACAACATGACAGTAGCAAGATCCTCGTAGATGGTAGGACCAAGCTCATCATGTTTGTGCTCCGAGGAGCCATGTAATAACACTACTATCAATGCAAGTGCTTCGAAGAAGCCTTCGGTACCATCACATCAATGATGAACCGGCATCGTGATTACATGCAACGGAAAATACTTGCTATTCTAGCATGCATCATTTTATTTACTTAAGTCATGGCAAAAGGGCATGCTTGCCTTGGTCAGCTAGGTATCCGGGGTCTTCGAGGTCTTCCGCTCCGGATCCTCCGTCACTCGATAATTCTACAGTCGAGAAAGGAATAAATAAATACTAGCTTTTACTAAAACAGTTCACAAAGTGCTTTTAAAAATGTTGCAAGGCTTGAATAAATCCAGGTTATTATTTTGAAAAATGTTCCCTACTGTTTTATTAGCTAAGCATATTTATTTAAAAGCAAACAGAAGCAAACAAGTGCTTTTTAATATCATTTTATTATACCAAAATAGTTTCTGTTATTGATAAATGTCAACTATTACAGAATCAAATACTACTCATTTTTAGAAAAATACTGGTGGAAGAATTATATTTTTCTACTGGCTAAATCTTTTATAAAAATCATTTAGTTTGCTGGATTAAAACAAAAGAAAAAGGCCAGGGAAACAGATCCAGCCGGCCCAGCCAGCAGGCCTGGCCACCAGGCGCGCGCGGGCCAGGTTCAAACGTGACCTGCGGGCCCCTGGGTCAGCGTCAGCGGCTGCGCGCGCTGGCTGCCCCAGGACACCGACAGGTGGGCTCCACCTGGCGGGTCCTTCTCCTACCTCTGGCCAGAGAGGTGGAGATGGACGCCGGCGAGGCTGCCGTTGTCCCCAGGCCTAGCTAGGAACGGGAACGGGTTCCTCGTGCCTCCGCCTACCTGCTCGTGGTCGGGACGTCACCGGAGGTGGTCTGGGTCGCCGGCGACGAGGTGCTCGTGGCGGAAGGGTTTCGGGTTCGTGTTGAACTAGGGGCTAGAGGTATGGATTTGCTCGGGAGAGTTAGGGGAAATGTTCCTGGTGTCGAGGGGAGTGTAATGAGAGGTCGGGCAGCGCAGGAGCCGACGTGTAGCCGGAGATCGATCGAA
This sequence comes from Hordeum vulgare subsp. vulgare, assembly GCF_904849725.1. Classification (NCBI taxonomy): domain Eukaryota; kingdom Viridiplantae; phylum Streptophyta; class Magnoliopsida; order Poales; family Poaceae; genus Hordeum; species Hordeum vulgare. The sequence goes on from NC_058522.1 coordinate 243,389,885, forward strand.
GCTCCGAGGCGGAGGGGCCTCGATCGATCTCGAGCACCGGGGCTCTGCGAGGTCGATTGGGCGGCTAGGGAGTGTCTACTGGTTGTGCTGAAGATGCTTGGAGGGTGCTGGAGTGCCGGGGGGGTCTATTTGTAGGCCAACGACGGTGACCCGACTCGGGCACGCCGGTGACTCACCGTGGCACGCGTGCAAGCACAGTGAGGTGCTGGCCGCGAAACCACGGGTTCGGGACGTGGTTTAGGGCCTCCTGATGCAACGGCCGCAGAGGGAAAGTGAGTGGGGACGAGCTGCAGCGACCGTGCATGCTCGGCCGCGTCGGGCGCGCACGGGCACGCATCCCTGGGGTAGCTTTGCACTGAGGGGCTGTTGGGGGAGTGCTTGGACACTACTGGGGAGGCTGGGACTGGCCGGAGCGTCGGCCCCTTGCGAATGGCTCTCTGCAGCGCGCCTAGAGCGCAGTTTTGGCATGCCACGACATGCTGACTCGCTCTGGGGCACTTGGGACGTGTCCTCCATGTCCTGAGTGTTGCTCGGAGTGTGCCTAGCCGTTTTGGTTTAGTGGGAGCTCGAGCTGGTCAAGGGAGCAAGGAACACTAGTGTTGCCAGTACTGTCCTGCAGGTCAAATTGGAGTTCTTGTCACTTGTGCTTGGAATTGGGGAGGGGCTGGTTGACTAGGTGCTCAGGGTGTTCTGGTGCTCTAGCCCACCAAGTTTGGGGCCTTGACATTGGGTAAAACAGTGGCTAGGAAGGTTTATACCTTCCTGTCAGTAGGTGTTCGACAGTGACTTGGGGGGCTTCCACACCACCACTGTAAATGAAACTTAACAGGTTTGGTCTTGGGGTAAAAACATGGGGTTCCACCAAATATGAGCTTCATTGAACAAGTTTGGCTTTGCAAACTTGAAAATGTCTCAAAGTGGCCAGTACTGTCCCTTACAAAGGAAGTGTGGTCAAACAGAGTCTCACAAATCCCATTTTTGGTGTGGAGTCCTCATTTGGGGTGTTAAACACCTCTGCAAAGTTTCAGCTCTATTGGAGAAACTTTGAAATGTAGAGTTGTTCCAACTCTACTCTGGACAGAGAGGGTTTTGGGCTCTCTAAGTGCACTTACCCACCTTGGATCAAGGTGAGATTTTAGGTGAGCACCTAATATGGTTTGGGAGGGCTCCTGTAATTTTATGGGAATTTACTGAGATACTTTCCTTTGGAAACATCTCAAAAAGCTAAAACAGACAGAAATGGTTTTCAGGGGTTTACTCAAATAATATTAATATAAAATAGGGTTTAAAATCTTATGTATGAAAATATATGTCCTTCTGAGCTTCCATGAATTTACTGAGAATTTCCTAAGGCAGGAAAGTAATTTTCCTTGTGGAAATATCATTACTGGCCTTAGAAATAGACATAGATATAAAATAGAAAAATAATATTTTAAATCACAAAATAGTGTTTTAATGAATGAAAATGATATTAGGATCAGATCACCAACTTTAGTTGAAAGTGCCACTTGGCTTCATGAGCTAGTAGTGTATCCCAACATGATGAAGGTGATCTTGATGTAAAGGAAAAAGGGTTTTTGATGAGAGCAAAATAATAAGTTTTTCATGGGTTGAGTCATCAAATAAGCAAGCATACACTCAAACAAGGGTTTACATTGTACTCACAACATTATTTGGAAATTTTTTAACAAGCTCTGATTTTTGCAATACAGAAAACTTGGGGTGGAAAACAGGGTGTGACAGTTCGTGCAACAGATCGCGAGATGGTTCGTGGGACGGATCACGGGACGGATCGTGGGACGGATCGCGGAACGGTTCGTGGGACGATTCCCGGGGCGGATCGAGGGACGTGAGGATGTTCCAGTACATCAACCGCGTTTCTTAATGCTTCTGCTGTGCGATCTACAAGGGTACGTAAATCGGAAATCTCCTCTCGTAGATGAACATCACCATGATAGGTATTGCGTGTGCGTAGGAAATTTTTTGTTTCCCATGCGACGTTGCCCAACAATTCTCTCACGCCCGACCCGGACCTCCCGGGGACCCTCGTCGACCCCGCGGGCTACGCGATCTACGTGCGTGCTCGCCCCCGAGAAGTGTGAGACTGGGTCATTGATACGTCGCCAACGTATCAATAATTTTTGATGGTTTCATGCTATTATCTTGTCAAACTTTGGATGTTTTGTATGCCTTTTATATATTTTTTGGGACTAACTTATTAACTCAGTGCCAAGTGCCAGTTCCTGTTTTTCCATGTTTTTGACTCCTTTCAGAGGAGGATTTTGAACGGAGTCCAAACGGAATGAAACTGCCAAAAAGATCTTTCTGAAACAGAAAAAGATCGGGAAGCCAGAGAATTAGGGCAGGGGCTTGCAGGGACCCCACAAGCCCTCATGGCGCGGCTAGGGGGGCCTGCGCCTCCCTGGCTTGTGGGCTCCCTGGGCCACCTCTGCCCTACGTTTTGCGCCTATATATTCCCTAAAATCCCATAAAAAATCAGGAGATCATCGAAAGTACTTTTCCGCCGCCGCAAGCTTGTGTCTCCGCAAGATCCCATCTCGAGCACGTTCTAGTACCCAGACGTAGGGGGGATTCGGATACGGAGGGCTTCTTCATCAACACCATGACCTCTCCGATGATGCCTGAGTAGTTCACCATAGACCTACGGGTCCATAGCTAGTAACTAGATGGCTTCTTCTCTCTCTTGGATCTTCAATAGAAAGTTCTCCATGATCTTCATGGAGATCTATCCGATGTAATCTTCTTTTGCGGTGTGTTTGTCGAGATCCGATGAATTGTGGATTTATGATCAGATTATCTATGAATCTTATTTGAGTTTCTTCTGATCTCTCTCATGCATGATTTCATATCCTTGTAATTCTCTTCGAGTTGTGGGTTTTGTTTGGCCAACTAGATCTATGGTTCTTGCAACGGGAGAAGTGCTTGGTTTTGGGTTCATACCGTGCGGTGACCTCACCTAGTGACAGAAGGGGTAGCAAGGCACGCATCGTGTTGTTGCCATCAAGGGCAAACAGATGGGTTTTTCATCATTGGTTTGAGATTATCCCTCTACATCATGTCATCTTGCTTAAGGCGTTACTCTGTTCGTCATGAACTCAATACACTAGATGCGTGTTGGATAGCAGTCGATGTGTGGAGTAATAGTAGTAGATGCAGAAAGTATCGGTCTACTTGTCTCGGACGTGATGCCTATATGTATGATCATTGCCTTAGATATCGTCATGACTTTGCGCGGTTCTATCAATTGCTCAACAGTAATTTGTTCACCCACCGTAATATTTGCTATTTGGAGAGAAGCCTCTAGTGAACACTATGGCCCCCTGGTCTGTTCCACACCATATTTTCAATCTTACACTTTTTCTTCGTTGCACTTTCCGCTTTCAGATCTCACTTTGCAATCAATCTTGAAGGGATTGACAACCCCTTTATAGCGTTGGGTGCAAGCTCTTTTGTGTTTGCGCAGGTACTCTGGACTTGACGAGATTCTCCTACTGGATTGATACCTTGGTTCTCAAACTGAGGGAAATACTTACTGCTCCTTTGCTGCATCACCCTTTCCTCTTGAAGGGAAAAACCGACGCGAGCAAGAGAAGTAGCAAGAAGAATTCCTGGCGTTGCCGGGGAAGAACTTTTGTTGCCGTAGCAGTCATCCTTGGCGCATTCCGCCTCCGCTCATAGAAAACCTCAGGCGCCGGGCTCGCCCCCTCTGTGGGGGGTCCTGTTGCTCCCGCCGACGCGGGGGCGGCGAAGAGGAAAGGGTGGATCGACCCCGAGGAGTAAGTCACTTGTCTTGGCACGCTATGTGCGTTAGAAGTCCGTGCTTGGCTGATTCCCTGTTTTTCTTGATGCCGAGGGACGTCGTCTCGCTGAAGGCGAGGAGGAAGAAGTCTGGCGTCAAGCCGAAGGCGGCTCCCGATGCACCACCAGTTCTCTGCAACGCTTCGTCGCCTACTGATGGGGGAGATGAGGCTCACAAGGCAACCTCCCAGGGCCCGAGCTTCACGCCCCCGAGGCCCCGAAGCGCCCTGAGGCGGCCGTGGTGACGCCGTTGCCCGAGGGGCGGGCCCTGGAGGCCCCGCTACCTGCTGATGCACCAACGCCTGCAACCTCCAAGCAGCCTTCGGATCCCCCTATTCTTCGTGATGCTGCCTCCCCGACGGCACCGTCCGCGACGATATTGGAGGCTCTCGAGGAGGAGGTCGGGAGTACCTCAGTATTCACCCAGGGTGTCTTGAACGCGGCCTTCACTGCACTGGGCAAGGTCGCACCCAAGATGGGGAAGGCCGAGAGGGAAGCCGAGGCCACCCGCGCTGCGTGTGAAGAGGCGCTCGAGGGAGCCAAGGTGACGGCCGAACGCTACGAAGAGGTGGAGGCCCGTCTGTAGGCCCTTCGATGGGAGCTGGCCAAGCTAGCCGAGTAGCACCGCTTGCATGAGGAGGAGCTTAACGCCCGTGAAGCGAAGCTCCTTGCCTAGGAGGAAGAGCTGTCCCAGGAGGCGACTCACTTGGGAGAGCGGGATAAGGAGGCCACCTCGTGGAAGGCCCTCCTCGATGCCCAAGAGAAAGCTCTCGTCGCGGTTGAGGAGAAGAAGGTCGTGGAATTGGCCTGCTTCCCTGACATTGAGCTCGAGCTTCGCGTGGCGCTCTACTCCCTCTGCCGGACGGGTTCGACGAGCCTCTCGCCACCCTGGTGGAAGGCTTTGCCTCACTCGCGAAGAAGCTCGTCGTGGCACTGGAGGGCGCCGCCATGCAGGTAGACAAGATCTTGGACAACGAGTGTCGCGACCTTTTCTTCGCGGCCTCGACTTGCGTCTTCAGCCACCTTCATATTCGCGAGCCCGGATTTGACCTCGGCTCCATGGTCTTGCCGGTCCCCACCTAGGCCCGCGACCGCACCGCGGAGGCGGTGAAGGGCTCTGTGGAGGCATTGGTGAGGAGGTTCGCTCGCGTCACAGCTCCTTCGTTTCCAGGCATCGCTGAAGCCGACGACGGGGAAGACGATGCTTGTGACGTCGATGACCTGCCCCCTGCAGAGGGGGAGAGTGGCGATGGCTCCTCGTGATTTCTTATCCCCGTCTTTTCCCTACAATGCACATCGTGCCTCGTGGAGGCGTTAAACTTATTTGCGTTTTCATGAACTTGTCAAGGCTTGTAATAATTGAATGCTCGAATGTTTTCTTCACCTTGTTCATGTCATGTTTGTTGTGTTACTCTGCGTCGGCAGGGCCCGCCCCGCGTGTCCCTCCCCTCGATTAGACCAACCTGAAACCAAGGACGACCCAAAGGGGGAAGGGGCTACGAGCATAGTTAGGCCCCTGAGTCGTGATGCTCAGGGCCCCCCCTTGACGCGCGAGTTGCCCTCATGAGGAGAACGCGGCGAGGATTGTAAAACTTTAGAACACTTTCGGCACTCCACGTCGGTAGGGCCCGCCCCGCGCGTACCTCCCCACAGTTGAATCGACCAGAAACCAAGGACGGCCCAAAGGAGGAAGAGGCTACGATCATAGTTCGACCCCTGAATCGCGATGCTCAGGGGTCCCCCTTGACGTTCGAGAGATTCCGATGTCCCTCCTAAGTGTCTAAGGTGGCTTGTTGAGCACACTAGGCTCTGCGTCGATAGGGACCGTCCCGCGCGTACCTCCCTGTGATTGAACCGGACGGAAACTGAGGACGGCCCAAAGGGGAAAGGGGCTACGGGCGCAGTTAGGACCCCGAGTCGCAATGCTCAGGGGTCCCCCTTGACATACGAGCGACTCTGTACCTTCAATTGTTTGCCCCACGTGTTGGGCATGGGCGTAGTCACGTGTGGACTGTATTGATCCCCTTCCCGGCCGTGGGTGTAGCCACTGACGGGCTGTGCTCATGCCAGCTGCAGGCACAGTCATTGGCGGACTGCTTTGGTGCGAGCTGAGGGCATAGTCATTGGCGGACTGTGTTGATGGCCTCTATCTGTACCCAGGGTGGAGCATAGGTCTTCCACTAGGCGTGGGGTGGACCCCTCCGCGTCTTAGGGGTCCCCTGGGTGTATACAGCCTTGGTTCGTTATTACGTGAGAGTGTCACGGTGGGGGTGTAAATGGGAAGTCGTGAGGATGCTTTTGCCTCGCGAGTGTCCCTACCCCGAGTCATTGGTGGACTGAGCTTCTCCCCAGCGTGGAGCATAGGGCCGCCAATAGGCGTGGGATGGACCCCTCCATGTCCTCGGGGGCCCTTGGGCGCCGTATATAGCCTCGGCTCGTTATTACGTGAGAGTGTCACGGTGGGGGTGTGTCTGGGAGGTCGCGAGGACGCTTTGGCCTCGCGAGTGTCCCTACCCCCGAGTCATTGGTGGACTGAGCTTCTTTTGGGTCATTTGGCAAACCATGTTGATTTCTTTTCTTTGGGAGTGAGATTTGGTGTTTGATGTCTCAGGCGGCCTGCAAAGATAAGCTTCGACCGGAGCCCCCATGCGGGGGTCGACCGCCCAAAGACGTAAGCAAGGTAGAACGTTAGGGTTCGAAGCGGGCGATGTAGAAATAACTGAAAGACCCTTAAATGAAAGTAGCGGCTGGGAGTGTAGTGAGCTCCAGGAGACCGCATGGCCTTGTGGGTGTCCTCGGACGGGGTGAGCCAAAAAAGTTACCTGGCAGCATTCAACAAAAAGTCACATGGCGGCCCTGCCGCTGAAGTGTCGAAAGTGCCGCCGTTGTCCGATCTCATGTTTTCGCGGTCGCGGTCCTCACGGGTCCACCGTCTCCCGAGGTTCAGGGCCTTCAATCGGGCCGAGCGCCTCCTCCTCCTCCCCGACACGCCCAGCGGGCCGAGCACGAGCATGACCCGCTAGAGCCGCTGATAAGTGCCAGCCGCGTTTTCCAACCCAGAGGGCATGTGTGCACCAACGCGCGGGTGCACCCACCGGTGCTCAGTTGGCGCGGGCCAGAAAGGGCCTTGGGCAGCGGCTCTGTCGATTGCGAGCGCATTGATGCAGACGCGTGGCCGGTCGACCGTGTCGCCGACAGCGAATGCGATTGATGATGCAACATAGCCCCCGCCTCGCACGACTTGGGCTTCTCGAAGTTCTCAAATTACTCTAATGGCAGACTCACGAGAGCTGAGCCGGCGCGCGTCGGTGCTCGCCCTTCAGTTGTGCTCGAGAACCTCCCTTGCCTCACTGGCCTGGCCGGGGATCTCCCTGGTGGGAGCCCCCAGGCCCGACCCAAGGGGGGCGTCGAGCCTGCTTTCCTATGCGACGGGGGCAGGGCCTCGTCCCCCGGCACGGAGCCCGTAGCCCCTAGGCGCTCCTTGGGGAGGAGTTCCTTCTTCTTCTTGTGTGGGTCCCCGCAAGGCGGTTCATCTTCTTCATCGTCCGAGCCCTCCACTGCCGCTGTGTGGTAAGAGCGCTCGAGTGCGCAGACGACATCCTTCTCATCGCATGCAATGGTGATGACGTTGCCGCTCCCCGGCATCTTGAGGACGTTGTGTCGTTGTATCCATGGTGGGTCACTGCCATGAACTTGGCGAGAGCCAGGTATCCAAGGATTGCACTGTACGGCAGGTGAGTGTGTGCGACGTCGAAGACGATGACCTCAGTATGGTAGTTCTTGCGCTCGCCGAAGGTGACTGGCAGGTGCACCTGCGTGATAGGCATGGTGGACCCCTCTGTGACTCCTGAGAAGGGTTTTGTCGGCAGGAGCTGTGCGTACGATAACTGGAGTTTCTCGAAGGTCTCGACCGAGAGCACGTTGAGCCCAGCTCCACTGTCGATAAGAGTTTTGGTGACGAGGACGTTGCTGATGGTTGGGGTGCACATCATGGGGATCTTGCCGGCCATGAACAAGCACCTGAGCTGATCGTTGGGATCAAGGTTGTCAGAATCGTGATCCTGAATCGGATCGGAGCTCCAATGGCAGGATCGCAAATCGTAGAATCTTCACTATCAGGATTGTAAAAACGTAGATTCTATGAATCAAAATCATAGAATCAAAGGGGTTAGTTTGGATCGTAAAGTCGTAGAAGTGTACAACAGAATCACGATTCTGACAACCTTGCCTGGGATCGAAGGCGGTGCTGGTCTGGGACCAGTTGAGGGGGCGCATCACTTCAGGCTTCGGAAGAGCGACATTCACCTCCCGTGCGAACTACTTGAAGGCGGGGTTGGAGGCTAGGGTCTGGGCGCCGCCCAAGATGGAGGCCACCGCCCTGACCTCCTGGAAGCCCCCAACCCCATCGTCCTGCCTATCTTCATCCCTCCTCCTGGGTGGCGGAGGTAGAGGAGGCAACCCAGCCTCACGAGGTTGGCCGCGTCATTGCCCCTCCTGAGGGTTGTCATCCCAGCGGTCCTCCTGAGGTTGGCCATGCCAACGGTCCTCATGAGGCTGCTCGTGCCACCCCTGACGCGGCTCTCGGTCATCCCAGCGGCCTCCGCCTCGGGTGGGACTTCTATCTCCCCGCCCACGGAGCGTGCTGAAATGCTCTGCATGGGCCAGCCGGAGCTCTTGGCACTCAGATGTGTCATGACCGCTGGTGACATGGAAGATGCACATTGGCCCCCCTCTTGACGGGCGCTCTCCTCCTCGATCGTACTCCGCCTCACGCTCGGATGCAAACACCGTAGGGGCCTTACGCTTCAGCTCCTTGGCCTTGGCCTTCTTCTCCTCTGGTTCCACTGCCTGAGGCCCGAGGAGGGACAGGCGACCTTCCTCAGCCCTGGCACACTTGTTTGCTAGGTTGAACATCTCCAGCGCGGTGCTCATTTCGTCACTCATGGCTAGCTCCTCCTTCATCTTGAGGTCGGTGACTCCGTCAGAGAAGGCCGAGATGACAGCCTTGTCCGACGCCTTAGGGATCTTGAGGCACATGACCATGAAACGATGTATGAACTTGTGCAGGGTCTCCCCCTCTTGCTTCTTGATGGGCCGTAGGTCATTCACGGTGGGGGGGGGTTGCGAATGCCCTAGAAATTGGCGATCAAGCGCTCGCGCAGTCTGTCCCACGAGGTGATGGATGCCTTCAGGAGATTGAGGAGCCAAGAGAGCACGCCACCCTTGAGCGCCATGGGGAACCAGCACACCATGACCTTGTCGCCTCCTCCTGCCACCCTGATGCTCAACGTGTAAAGCTCTAGGAACTCTGCCGGGTCCAGGGCGTCATTGTAGTGTGGGGGTAGGTTGGGCTTGAACTTGCCGGGCCACGCAGTTGGGTAGAGTTCGGAACGATGGTGAGGCACCCCACTGTCCCGACGGGTGCGACGCACGCGGTAGCGGCTGGATCTTGTTGCTCCATCGGGTCTGCTTCGAGCGGGGTGTGCTCACGACGCGGGGGTTGCGGCGCTGGGAGCGCGTTCCTGGCACCGTGGGGCCGAGGGACCACCTGACAGTTGGCTTCATCTCCTGGCCCCAACCTGGGCTCGCGAGGTTGGACGCGGGGACGCGCTTCCTGTGTGTGATCGGGGCGCACGTCCCGCCGCAGTGGTGGGGGCAGCGCATCCTGTTCTTTGTCGTTTGCTTGGGATGGCTGGGGTCGAAACGGACAAGAGAGTGACCCGGAGTCACTGGCGGCAGCGACGAGCTCCTCGAGGCGCTGGAGTTAGTCGTGGTGGCGGTCAGGAGCGGTCTGGTAGCGGAGCTGCTCGGTGGCCATGGCGAGCGCACGCTGGCTGTGTGGCATCTTTGGTTGGAGCGCACTCCAAGAGCCCCGAATGAGCGACGGAGTGGCGTTGTGGCCGTCGCGGCCGTCACGGTGCTGAGTAACCGACTCGGAGGAGCCCTGTTGTTCTTGAGCGTCGGGGCCCGTGGCGGTGTTCATCACGGGCGATGGCGACCGGCGTGCACCGGCGGGGCCCCCGGGCGCCGTTTGAGCGACACGAGCGGCGCACCGTTCGGCGCGAGCCCGGCGAGCGTCAGCCATTGGAGCGCCGAAGCTTGGTGGAGACGAAACCCGGAGAAGACCTTGACACGCCCCCTACTTGGCGCGCCAAATGTCGTATTTCGGGCTCCGCAAAACCCAAAAGATTCAAACTCAGGAGCGTGTACGAAGGTCTCTCACTGACTCGCCTCACCTAGCTCGTTACTCGCTTCGGATGGTTAGAAACTCACTCGATGGCGAGGGAAACACAGAACACAACAGTTTACCCAGGTTCGGGCCGCTGCGAAGCGTAAAACCCTACTCCTTCTTTGGTGGATTGCCTCTTGTGGAGGTTGGTGGATGAACTAGTACACTACTTGGGCGCTTTCGGAGGCTGGATGACCTTACAGAGCGCTAGTGGGCGAATAGGTGGTTTGGAATCAGATCCCCTCTAGGAAGCAACATATCCTCTATTTATAATGGCGGCCTGGTACGTCGCCAACGTATCTGTAATTTTTGATGGTTCCATGCTATTATCTTGTCAAACTTTGGATGTTTTGTATGCATTTTATAACTTTTTTGGGACTAACTTATTAACGCAGGGCCAACTGTGAGTTCCTGTTTTTTCCGTGTTTTTGACCTTTTTCAGAGGAGAATATCAAACGGAGTCCAAACGGAATAAAACCTCTGAAAAGATTTTTTCCGGAACATAAGATACGCGGGGAACTTGAGAACCAAGGCAAAGGGCTCCGGGGGAGGCCACAAGCCCCCTAGCCGCGGCCTGGGGGGGCGCCTAGCAGGCTTGTGGGCCCCTCGTGGCTCCTTTGCACTACCTCTTCCGCCTATAAATTCCCTAAAAATCTGAAACCACGGGAGAGAGCCACGAAAATACTTTTCCGCCGCCGCAAGCTTCTGTCTCCGCAAGATCCCATCTTGGGCACGTTCTGGTGCCCTGTCGGAGGGGGGATTCGGACACGGAGGGCTTCTTTATCAACACCATTTCCTCTTCGATGATGCGTGAGTAGTTCACCACAGACCTTCGGGTCCATAGCTAGTAGCTAGATGGCTTCTTCTCTCTCTTGGATCTTCAATACAAAGTTCTCCATGATCTTCATGGAGATCTATCCGATGTAATCCTCTTTTGCGGTGTGTTTGTCGAGATCCGATGAATTGTGGATTTTTGATAAGATTATCTATAAATCTTATTTGAGTTTCCTCTGATCTCTTATATGCATGATTTCATATCCTTGTAATTCTCTTTGAGTTGTGGGTTTCGTTTTGCCAACTTGATCTATAATTCTTGCAACGGGAGAAGTGCTTGGTTTTGGGTTCATACCGTGCGGTGACCTCACCTAGTGACAGAAGGAGTAGCGAGGCACGCATCGTGTTGTTGCCATCAAGGGTAAAAATATGGGTTTATATCTATTGCATGAATTTATCCCTCTACATCATGTCATCTTGCTTAAGGCGTTACTCTGTTTGTTATGAACTCAATACACTAGATGCATGTTGGATAGCGGTCGATGTGTGGAGTAATAGTAGTAGATGCAGAAAGTATCGGTCTACTTGTCTCGGACGTGATGCCTATATGTATGATCATTGCCTTAGATATCATCATGACTTTGCGCGGTTCTATCAATTGCTCGACAGTAATTCGTTCACCCACCATAATATTTGCTATCATGAGGGAAGCCTCTAGTGAACACTATGGCCCCCGAGTCTACTTCACATCATATTTTCAGCTCTACACTTTTACTATGTTACACTTTCCGCCTTCAAATCTCACCTTTCAATCAATCATGAAGGGATTGACGACCCCTTGGTAGCGTTGGGTGCAAGTTTGTTGTTTTTGCGCAGGTACTTTGGAGACTTGCCTTGATACTCCTACTGGATTGATACATTGGTTCTCAAACTGAGGGAAATACTTACTGCTACTGTGCTGCATCACCCTTTCCTCTTTAAGGGAAAAACCAACGCAAGCTCAAGAGGTAGCAAGAAGAATTTCTGGCGCCGTTGCCGGGGAGCAACAAGTCAAGAATAGTTTCCTTCAACGTGTCAATTTCTGGCACCGGGGACTATTCTAAGTGAAGCTTATCCAAGTAACTATCGCAAACTCATCTCTTGCATTTACTTTTTTGCCTCTCGTTTTCCTCTCCCCCACTTCTGAAAAACAAAAATTTACAAAAATATTTGCCTTTTTCGTTCGCCCTTTTCGTTCGCTTGTTTCTTGTCTGCTTGCTGAAGTCACCATGACTGAAAACACCAAACTTTGTGACTTCTCGAATACTAATAATAACTCCGATTGCTCCCGCCACTAGTGCGGAATCTTATGAAATCTGTGTTGCTTTGTTGAATCTTGTTATGAAAGAGCAATTCTCCGGCCTTCCTGGCGAAGATGTCGCATCCCATCTTAATACCTTTATTGAGTTATGCGATATGCAAAAGAAGAAAGATGTGGATAATGATGTGATTAAATTTAAGCTATTTACGTTCTCATTGTGAGATCGAGCAAAAACTTGGTTTTCATATTTATCCAAAAATAGCATTGATTCTTGGAACAAGGGTAAAGATGCTTATATATCCAAGTATTTTCCACCGGCTAAGATTATCTCTCTCCGTAATGATATCATGAATTTTAAGCAACTAGATCATGAACATGTTGCACAATCTTGGGAGAGAATGAAATTGATGATTAGTAATTGTCCCGCTCATGGCTTGAGTCTTTGGGTGATTATACAAATCTTCTATGCTGGTTTGAATTTTTCTTATAGAAATATCTTGGATTCCGCTTCCGGTGGAACTTTCATGGAAATCACATTAGGAGAAGCCACAAAACTCCTACACAATATCATGACAAACTATTCTCAATGGCACACTGAAAGGTCACCTACTAGTAAAAAAGTGCATGCTATAGAAGAAATTAACTCTTTGAGTGCTAAGATGGATGAGTTAATGAAATTGTTTGTTAGTAAAGGTGCTCGTTTAGATCCAAATGATATGCCCTTGTCTTCCTTTATTGAGAGTAGCAATGAAAGCTTGGATGTTAATTTTGTTGGTAGGAATAATTTTGGTCACAACAATGCTTTTAGAGGTAACTACATTCCTAGGCCTTTTCCTAGTAATCCCTCTAATAACTTTGGCAATTCCTAACACAATGCTCATGGAAATTACAATAAATTACCCACTGATCTAGAGAGTAATATTAAAGAGTTTATGAACTCGCAAAAGATTTTCAATGCATCCATAGAAGAAAAACTGCTCAAAATTGATGACTTGGCTAGGACCGTTGATAGAATGTCTTGATATTGATGCTTTGAAATTGAGATGTGCTCCTCCCAAGTTCAACATGGATTAAACTTTGAAAGCTATGCATGTTTCCATGAATGAGAGTAAAGAAAGAACCGCCCAAATTCGTGCTAGACATGAATGGCTTAAAAAGGCGTGTTCTCGTGATGAGAATCACGAAGATCTTAAAGTTCTTGGTGTGACTCCCATTGAATCCTTGTTTTCTAATGTCAAACCTAATGATAATGGGGCTGGATATGAATCCACTTTGGTTGAGAAACGCCCCAATGATTCGGAGTCTATCTATCTTGATGCTAAAAGCATTGAAAGTGGAGTAGAGGATATCAAAACTTTGAGTAGTAATGAAATTACTACTTCGGATTTCAAGGAATTCAATTATGATAGTTGCTCTTTGATTGAATGTATTTCCTTGATGCAATCCATGCTAAACTCTCCACATGCTTATAGCCAAAACAAGGCCTTTACTGATCATATCGTCAATGCTATGATGAAATCTCTTGAAGAGAAACTTGAGTTGGAAGTTTCTATTCCTAGAAAACTTCATGATGAGTGGGAACCTACTATCAAAATCAAGATCAAAAACTATGAATGCAATGCTTTGTGTGATTTGGGTGCTAGTGTTTCCGCTATTCCAAAGTCTTTATGTGATGTTCTAGGCTTCAATGAGATTGATGAGTGCTCTCTTAATTTGCATCTTGCAGATTCTACTATTAAGAAACCTATGGGAAGGATCAATAATGTTCTTATTATTCCAAACAGGAACTATGTACCCGTAGATTTCATTATGCTTGATATTGATTGCATTCGACATGTCCCATCATTCTTGGTAGACCTTTCCTAAGGACTATTGGTGCTTTCATCGATATGAAGGAAGGGAATATTAGATTTCAATTTACATTAAAAGAAGGGCATGGAACATTTTCCTTGAAATAAAATAAGATTTCCTTAGGAATCCATGATGAGGGCTACTTATGGTTTGAGCACCAAAGACGACGATACGTGATTCTATCGCCTTATGCCTAGCTAAGGGCGTTAAACAATAGCGCTTGTTGGGAGGAAACCCAATGAATTTATATTTGCTTTTTGCTTTCTGTTTTCTTGTGTCCACACCATCACAATTCTGTGATGATTGTGTTTTTGTGTTTCTTTTTGTATTTGTGCCAAGTAAAACCTTTATAACTAGTTTTCGTGATGGTTGTTTGATCTTGCTGGAAAAGACACAAACTTTGCGCTCATGAACTTATTTTTAGTTCCTATCCAGAAAGAGATTTTGAGTTGATTCTTTTTGCTTCTGGTCTATATGCCAATTTCCCAAATTGTCATAATTTTTCAGAATTTTTGAGATACCAGAAGTATACGAAGTATACATATTGCTACAGACTGGTCTGTTTTTGACAGATTTTGTTTTTGTTGTGTTGATTGCTTATTTTGATGAAACTATGGATAGTATCGGCGGGTAATAGCCATGGAAAAGGGAGAATACAGTAATATCACACCAATATAAATAGAAATCAAGTTTTCTACAGTACCTAAAGAGGTGGTGGTTTGTTTTCTTATGCTAATGATATCACGAGTTCCCGTTTAAGTTTCGTGTTGTGAAGTTTTCAAGTTTTGGGTGATGTTCTCATGGACAATGGGATAAAGAGTGGAAAGAGCTCAATCTTGGGGATGCCCAAGGCATCCCAAGACAAATTCAAGGACACCAAAAAGCTTAAGCTTGGGTATGCCCCAGGAAGGCATCCTCTCTTTCGTCTTCAATCCATCGGTAACGTTACTTGGAGCTATATTTTTATTCACCACATCATATGTGTTTTGCTTGGAGCATCGTGTATTATAGGAGTCTTTTCTTTTCGTTGTGTCACAATCATCCTTGCTGCACACCTTTTTGAGAGAGACATGCACTCATCGTGAATTTGCTAGAATACTCATTGAGCTTCACTTATATCTTTTGAGCTAGATAACTCCGCTCTAGTGCTTCACTTAGATCTTTTTAGAGCACGGCGGTGTTATATTTTGGGGAAATAAGAACTCTATATCTTCACTTATATCTTTTTGAGAGTGCTCTCTTTGAGTAACTTGGTAATTGGCTTGTGCTATGAAAGTAGTCCTAAAGATGATAGGCATCCAAAGAGGATATAATAAAACTTCCATATTCATGTACATTGATTAGTGAAGAGAAGTTTGATTCCTCTCAATTAGTTTTGAGACATGGATTTGGTAATATTAGAGTTATGTTAGTAGGGTGTTGTGAATCTAGAAATACATGTGTTGAAGTTAGTGATTCCCGTAGCATGCACGTATGGTGAACCGCTATGTTAGGAAGTCGGAGAATAATTGATTTATTGATTGTCATCCTTTGTGTGGCGGTCAGGATCGCGCGATGGTTAACACCTACCAACCCTTCCCCTAGGAGTATGTGTTTAGCACTTTGTTTCGATTACTAATAAAAACTTTCGCAATAAGAATATGAGTTCTTCATGACTAATGTGATTCCATGGTATAGATGCACTTTCACCTTCCACCATTGCTAGCTTCTCTAGTGCTGCGCAACTTTCGCCAGTACACAAAACCACCATATACCTTCCTCAAAACAGCCACCATACCTACCTATCATGGCCTTTTCATAGCCATTCCGAAATATATTGCCATGCAACTCCCACCGTTCCGTGTCATGACATGTGCCGTCACTTTCATATTGCCATTGCATGATCGTAAGATAGCTAGCGAGATGTTTCAACGTCATACGCTAAGCTAGATCGTTGCACATCCCGGTACACTGCCGGAGGCATTTCCTATAGAGTCATCATTGCTCTAAGTATTGAGTTGTGAGTAAATAAAAGTGTGATGATCATCATTATTAGAGCATTGTCCCATGTGAGGAAATAAAAAAAGAGGCCAAAGATGCCCACCAAAAAATGAAAATAGGCGAAAGAGCCCATCCAAAAAAAGATAGAAAAAGAGAGAAGGGACAATGCTACTATGTTTTTCCACACTTGTGCTTCAAAATAGCACCATGATCTTCACGATAGAGTCTCTCGTTTTGACACTTCCATATACTAGTGGGAGTTTTCATTACATAACTTGGCTTGTATATTCTTATGATGGGCTTCCTCAAAATTGCCCTAGGTCTTCGTGAGCAAGCAAGTTGGGTGCACACCCACTAGTTTTCCGCTTGAGCTTTCACACACTTATAGCTCTAAGTGCATTCGTTGCATGGAAATCCCTACTCATTCACATATTTATCTATTGATGGGCATCTCCATAGCCCGTTGATATGCCGAGTCAATGTGACCATCTCCTCCTTTTTGCCTCACAACCTCCACCACACTCTATTCCACCCATAGTGCTATATCCATGGATCACGCTCATACATTGCGTGAGAGTTGAAAAAGGTTTGAGAAAGTAAGAGTGCGAAAACAATTACTTGGCCAATACCGGGGTTGCGCATGATTTAAATTCGCTGTGTGGGGATGATGGAGCATAGCCATACTATATGATTTTGTAGTGATAACTTTCTTGGGCCTTGTTATTTCAAAAGTTCATGATTACCTTGCTAGTTTGCTTGAAGTATTATTGTTTTCATGTCAATAGCAAACTATTGTTTTGAATCTTACGGATCTAAACATTCATGT
Organism: Hordeum vulgare subsp. vulgare; assembly: GCF_904849725.1. Taxonomy (NCBI): domain Eukaryota; kingdom Viridiplantae; phylum Streptophyta; class Magnoliopsida; order Poales; family Poaceae; genus Hordeum; species Hordeum vulgare. The sequence goes on from NC_058522.1 coordinate 243,406,664, forward strand.
CACATGAAAGAAGTTGCAAAGGACAAATATGTTAGGTAGCATTCCACATCAAAAATTCAGTCTTTATCACTTCCCTACTAGAGGACGAGCAGGAATTATGCTTGGGGATGCTTGATACGTCTCCAACGTATCTATAATTTTTGATGGTTCCATGCTATTATCTTGTCAAACTTTGGATGTTTTGTATGCATTTTATATTTTTTTGGGACTAGCTTATTAACTCAGTGCCAAGTGCCAGTTCCTGTTTTTTCCGTCTTTTTGAACTTTTTCATAGGAGAATATCAAACGGATCCAAACGGAATAAAACCTCCGAAAAGATTTTTTTCCGGAATAGAAGATACGCAGGGAACTTGAGAACGAAGGCAAAGGGCTCCAGGGGAGGCCACAAGCCCCCTAGCCGCGGCCTGGGGGCGCCTAGTAGGCTAGTGGGCCCCCATGGATCCTTTGGCCTACCTCTTCCGCCTATAAATTCCCTAAAAATATGAAACCACGGGAGAGAACCACGAAAATACTTTTCCGCCGCCGCAAGCTTCTGTCTCCGCAAGATCCCATCTGGGGCACATTCTGGTGCCCTGCCGGAGGGGGGATTCGGACACAGAGGGCTTCTTCATCAACACCATTGCCTCTCTGATGATGCGTGAGTAGTTCACCACAGACCTTCGGGTCCATAGCTAGTAGCTAGATGGCTTCTTCTCTCTCTTGGATCTTCAATACAAAGTTCTCCATGATCTTCATGGAGATCTATCCGATGTAATCCTCTTTTGCGGTTTGTTTGTCGAGATCCAATGAATTGTGGATTTATGATTAGATTATCTATAAATCTTATTTGAGTTTCCTCTGATATCTTATATGCATGATTTCATATCCTTGTAATTCTCTTCGAGTTGTGGGTTTCGTTTGGCCAACTTGATCTATAATTCTTGCAATGGGAGAAGTGCTTGGTTTTGGGTTCATACCGTGCAATGACCTCACCCAGTGATAGAAGGGGTAGCGAGGCACGCATCATGTTGTTGCCATCAAGGGTAAAAATATGGGTTTATATCTATTGCATGAATTTATCCCTCTACATCATGTCATCTTGCTTAAGGCGTTACTATGTTTGTTATGAACTCAATACACTAGATGCATGCTGGATAGCGGTCGATGTGTGGAGTAATAGTAGTAGATGCAAAAAGTATCGGTCTACTTGTCTCGGACGTGATGCCTATATGTATGATCATTGCCTTAGATATCATCATGAGAGAAGCCTCTAGTGAACACTATGGCCCCCGGGTCTACTTCACATCATATTTTCAGCTCTACACTTTTAGTTTGTTGCACTTTCCGCCTTCAGATCTCACCTTGCAATCAATCGTGAAGGGATTGACAACCCCTTTGTAGCGTTGGGTGCAAGTTCGTTGTTTTTGCGCAGGTACTTTGGAGACTTGCCTTGATACTTGATACGTCTGCAACGTATCTATAATTTTTGATGGTTTCATGCTATTATCTTGTCAAACTTTGGATGTTTTGCATGCCTTTTATATATTTTTTGGGACTAACTTATTAACTCAGTTCCAAGTGCCAGTTCCTGTTTTTTCCATGTTTTTGACCCCTTTCAGAGGAGATTTTGAAACAGAGTCCAAACGGAAGAAAATCCCCGAAAATATTTTTTCTGTAACGGAAGAAGATCGGGAAGCTTGAGAGCCAAGGCAGGGGGGTCTCAGGGGCCCCACAAGCCCTCACCCCGCGACCAGGGGGGAGACCACGGCCCACAGGCTTGTGGGCCCCCTGGACGCCCTCTGCCCTAGGGGTTGCGCCTATATATTCCCTAAAAATCCCAAAAACAATCAGGAGATCATCGAAAGTACTTTTCCGCCGCCGCAAGCCTCTGTCTCCGCAAGATCCCATCTGGGGCACGTTCTGGTGCCCTGCCGGAGGGGGGATTCGGATATGGAGGGATTCTTCATCAACACCATGACCTCTCCAATGATGCGTGAGTAGTTCACCATAGACCTACGGGTCCATATCTAGTAACTAGATGGCTTCTTCTCTCTCTTGGATCTTCAATACAAAGTTCTCCATGATCTTCATGGAGATCTATCCGATGTAATATTCTTTTGCGGTGTGTTTGTCGAGATCCGATGAATTGTAGATTTATGATCAGATTATCTATGAATCTTATTTGAGTTTCTTCTGATCTCTCTTATGCATGATTTCATATCCTTGTAATTCTCTTCTAGTTGTGGGTCTTGTCTGGCCAACTAGATCTATGATTCTTGCAATGGGAGAAGTGCTAGGTTTTGGGTTCATACCATGCGGTGACCTCACCCAGTGACAGAAGGGGTAGCGAGGCACGCATCGTGTTGTTCCCATCAAGGGTAAAAAGATGGGGTTTTCATCATTGGTTTGAGATTATCCCTCAACATCATGTCATCTTGCTTATGGCGTTACTCTATTCGTCATGAACTCAATACACTAGATGCATGCCGGATAGCGGTCGATGTGTGGAGTAATAGTAGTAGATGCAGAAAGTATCGGTCTACTTGTCTCGGACGTGATGCCTATATGTATGATCATTGCCTTAGATATCGTCATGACTTTGCGCGGTTCTATCAATTGCTCGACAGTAATTTGTTCACCCACCGTATTACTTGCTATTTTGATAGAAGCCTCTAGTGAACACTATGGCCCCCAGGGTCTACTCCACACCATATTTTCAGCCTTACACTTCTTACTTCGTTGCACTTTCCAACTTCAGATCTCACTTTGCAACCAGTCTTGAAGGGATTGACAACCCCTTTGAAGCGTTGGGTGCAAGCTTGTTTGTGTTTGCGCAGGTACTCTGGACTTGACGAGACCCTCCTTCTGGATCGATACCTTGGTTCTCAAACTGAGAGAAATACTTACTGCTCCTATGCTGCATCACCCTTTCCTCTTCAAGGGAAAAAGCCAACGCAAGCTCAGTCTTCGTCAACGTGTCAATTTCTGGCGTTGTTGTTTGAGAAGTAGCAATACTCCTACTGGATTGATACCTTGGTTCTCTAACTGATGCAAATACTTACTGCTATTGTGTTGCATCACCCTTTCCTCTTCAAGGGAAAAACCAACGCAAGCTCAAGAGGTAGAACGGCCCCGATCCTCTTCTCTTATCGTTTCGGCAGGAAGGGATCCCAAAGTGGCCAATTTTGAAGGGGAACAGGCTCCCCTGCCCAAAGGTGGTCTTCGCCTGGAAAGTGGCCGCCCGCGATGCAGGGACGGGCCCAGGGATGACGTTTGTCCGGTTGGCGGGCGGCGACTGCCTTGTTGCACCAGAAGGGAAATGTTTGGAGGATGCCTTTGGGGCCCTTGTACGTCCTTGCCCCCCTTTGCACTAAAGGGGAAACTACACCACCCTGCTGTCTGGTGCTCGCCTGTCCTTCCCTTGCATCACCCTTGACTCTTGAGGCCGGGCCTGGCCTCGGAATAACCGCTGCCCTGGAGGGTTCCTGAGGAGGCCCCCTACGGGTCTTGATGTTGTTCCTCCTCATGAGGCTTGACCCCTCATGAGGGCCTTGCCTTGAGTGGCGCATCCTGTTCTTCGTCGTTTGCTTGGGATGGTTGGCGTCGAAACGAATAGGAGAGTGATGCGGAGTCACCGATGGCAGCGACGAGCTCCTAGAGGCGCTGGAGCCAGTCATTGTGGTGGTCAGGAGCGGGCCGGTAGTGGAGCAGCTCGGTGGCCATGGCAAGCGTGTGATGGCCGTGTGGCATCTCCGGTTGGGCGTGCGAGGTCGCCCTGGAGCCCCAGACGAGCGACGAAGTGGTTGTGCGGCCGTCGCGGTGCTCGGTAACCGGCTGGTAGGAGCCCTATTGTTCTTGAGCATCGAGGCCAGTGGCGGCGTTCATCACGGGCGATGGCGACTGGCGTGCACCGGCGAGGCCCGCATGTGCCGTCTGAGCGACGCGCCGTTCTGTGCAAGCCCGGTGAGCGTCAGCCATCAGAGCAACGAAGCTTGGTGGAAACAGAACCTGGAGAAGACCTTGACACGCCCCCTACCTGGCGCCCCAAATGTCGGATTTCGGGCTCCGCAAAACCCTAAAGATTTAAACTCAGGGGCGTCTACGAAGCTCTCGCACTGACTCGCCTCACCTAGCTCGCTACTCGCTTCGGATGGTTAGAAACTCACTCGATGGCGAGGGAAACACAGAACACAATAGTTTACCCAGGTTCGGGACGCTGCGAAGCATAAAACCCTACTCCTGCTTTGGTGGATTGCCCCTCGTGGAGGTTGGTGGATGAACTAGTACAGTGCTTGGCACCTCCGGAGGCTGGATGACCTTGCGGAGCGCTAGTGGGGCGAATAGGTGGTTTGGAATTGGACCCCCTCTACGAAGCAACATATCCTCTATTTATAGTGGCGGCCCCGATCTTCTTCCCTTATCGTTTCGGCGGGAAGGGATCCCATAGTGGCCAATTTTGAAGGGGAACAGGGGAACATGCTCCCCTGCCCAAAGGTGGTCTTCGCCTGGAAAGTGGCTGCACGCGATGCAGGGACGGGCCCAGGGATGACGTTTGTCCGGTTGGCGGGCGGCGACGGCCTTGTTGCACCAGAAGGGAAATGTTTGGAGGATGCCTTTGGGGCCCTTGCCCCCCTTTGCACTAAAGGGGAAACTGCATCACCCTGTTATATGTTGCTCGCGTCTCCTTCCCTTGCATCACCCTTGACTCCTGAGGTCGGGCGTCACCTCAGAATATCCGCCGCCCAGGAGGGGTCCTGAGAAGGCCCCCTGCGGGTCTTGATGTTGTTCCTCCTCATGAGGCTTGACCCCTCAAGAGGGCCTTGCCTTGAGTGGCGCCGAGTTCGTTGGTTCGCTTGATGAAGTGGGTCGGTCCTGGGCCACATGCAGGCAAGTCTGGGTACCCCCATTCCCAGAACCCCTGACAGAGGTGGTCTAGCATGTGGCGACACTTCATAAACGACATCCCAACCATTGAGGTTTTGAGGCCCACGGTAGATAGAAAACTTGGGTTGCGTGTTGAGCCGTAATATAGACATCGGAACATCTAAATGGGTGCTTTCTTTGATTTTGACTAGCCCTATATGTTCATTTGTCCTTCTAGTCTCCTTCGGATGGAACCAATAACATTTGAATACTACGACGTTCAGTGTGTTTTCACCATAGAATATAAGTTCATAAATTGGTTCAACGCTTCCATAATACTCGGTACCAGCTTCACCGATAGCAGAGACACCACAAATTGTAGATTTTTGGTCGGCCATAGATAGTTCTTTGCGAGAGGTACAAAAGCGATACCCGTTGATGTTGTATTTCTCTAATGAATGGACCTTATAATCAAAAGCATTAGCGACATTTCTCAATTTGGTGTCCATTGACTCTGATTTAGCCTGCAAGTTTCATACAAAAGGATTATTGCATTACCAGAAATTAGACCAAGAAATGAAATGGTGCATTAATGGTAATTACCGTTTGTTTGAACCAAGAGATGAAATCCGGATAGCCGCCTCCATGCTTTGCGAGAAAATTATACTCTTCAATGGAATCCTTTTGGATCAACGCTCCATCAAAGAATTTGGCAACGTATCAATTGTATCAAATATCCGGGAATAAGAGCAGTTCAAAGGGATTAGAAGTTGCGAAACAATGTACCGAGAAATTACTCGATGTACGACCGCACTTCTGTTAGGTTGTTGAAGATATACAACGCAATGGTCTGTCATTCTTTGACATCCAACACTATTGGTTTCGAAGCACTGGGTCATGCAAGCTTCCCTTTGAATAGGCTGAGATTGGATCCACCTCTTCTAGGGTCACGAGAATTGTACTGAGGCTTCACATTATGCAAATGACGACTTTTGGCTTCGTAGTGTGTTGTCACAAAGTTTGTTGCCTCCTGAGTAATGAATGCCTCGGCCATCGATGCTTCAATTCTACATTTATTTTTACATTTTGCTCCAAATGTCTTCTGCATCCTCTTAGTTGCAAAGCACTAACGATTTTGCGCCCCCCCATATTGCCTCGGTCGGGAGATGTAAAATCAAATGTTGCATTGTATTAAAGAAGCCCGATGGAAAGATCTTCTCTAACTTGCAGAGCAACTTTGGCGCCAACATTTCCATGTCATCTACCACACGAGGCAATAGTTCTTTCTCACAAAGAATACGAAATAAATAGCCCAGCTCTGCCAGTACTAGCCATTCATCCTTAGGGATAAAGAGACGCAACATCACTCGCATTACCCCGCTCAAGCCATATGTGCCAATCATGACTCTTGAGACTAAATATTTTCAATTTTTCAAGACTCCCTCCCCTATTTAGATTCTCTACATACCCTTTGGGGAACATCAAGTGCATTTTCACTCACAAGAAAAATTCCCTCATAGATCCCTTTCCAAGATTGAACCAGGCCTTTTGCTTCGACCAGTTCTGCTTTCCTTTCGGTTGTCGCATGTTTTGTAACGGTCTATCACATAGAGTCTGCTGGTCGATTCTAGCCTTAGGATTATCCTTTAACTTCCCCTATATGCCAAACAATGTACCAAAAGGAGCCGCTATGATATTCTTTTCACTATGCATCACATCGATGTTGTGTGGAAGAAAGAGGTCTTTGAAGTAAGGAAGATCCCACAAGCATCTCTTGTGAGTCCAGGCGTGTTCTGAATTATACCAATTGAAATACCCTAGACGCTCTAGATCATGCTCAAGAGTGTTTAAGTGATCCATGACTTGTTGGCATGTCAACGCAGGTGGTGCCGAGTTACAAATGTACCTTTGATGAAGTTCTTCTTGTCTTTTCTGAACTCATGGTGAGGATCCAGGAACTGTCTATGCAAGTCGAAGCAAGAATACTTCTGGCCCACCTACAGCCAATGAAACTGAAGAGCTGCCTTGCATGTGGGGCATGGGAACCTTCTATGCACAACACATCCAGCGAATAGCACATACGCCGGCAAGTCATGCATCGAGTACATGTACCAGACATGCATTTTGAAGTTTTGTTTTCTAGGAGCATCGTATGTCTTGAACCCATTATCCCAAGCTTCTTGCAATTCATCCTTAAGCGGTTGCATGTACAAATTCATATTATTCCCCGGATAGTTGGGCCCTGGAATTTTCAACGTCAGGAAATGTTCTTTTTTGGATAATCTATTCGGGGGGGGGGGGAGATTTAGTGGAATGACAAATACAGGCCAACAATTGTATTGTGTTGCCATCATACCAAATGGATTGAACCCATCTATGTCGATGCGGACTCGAGGATGCCTTGGATCTGTTGCTTTATCTGGATGTAACGCATCGAAGTGCTTCCACGCAAAAGCATCCAATGTGTGTACCAACATCTGATTCCCATCTGCATCTAGTTTGGTTCTTTTGCCCAATTTGTGCCATGTCATGTCTGTGGTCGTCTCTTCAACCATGAAAAGACGTTGAAGTCTTGGTATGACTCGCATATACCAAAGAATATTAACAAGGATTTTGGTCTGTCTCTTCTCACCCATACCGTTGTCTACCACAACATACCTGGAAGACTTGCAAATGGGACAATAGTTCAAGCCCACATAATCAAGCATAAATAAGGCACATCCTTTCTCACATGCATCTATCTCCTCATAGGGCATCTTAAGTACACTGAGTATTTTGACCGGCTGGTACAGGTTTGCACGCATGGCATGGCCTTTGGGTAGAAAGCGTCCAAATAGTGTAATCATCGCATCGTAGCATTCTCTGCCCAAGTTGAATTGAGCCTTCAGAGTCATTACTTGTGCGATGGCATCCAACTGACGAAGTTATGTGTTCTCATGGAGAGGATGTGTTGAAGACTCCAACATATCATACAAGGCCTTTGCAGATTCCTCCCTCTCATCATCCAAATCCAGAGCGTCATCGACTCTTGCACCTTGTCTTCGACACCAGTACCATGCTCGTTGGTGTGACGATGAACCACCTTAGCTCTCATATGTTGGGCAGACTCACCACGAAATGTCCACACCGTATTATCAGTCGTAAAACCACACTTCTGCAAGTGTTTACCCATTTCACCCTCTGTCATCTGTGAAAAGTTGTCGCACATACGACAGGGGCACCATGTTATTCTCTAGCCATTTGCAAATGTGGCTTTCAGAAACCCCTTGGTTTTTGTTAACCATTCATTGGTCATGTCTTTCTGACTAGTGTGACCGATGTACATCCATGCACGATCACTCATCTTGCCTACCTACTAAACACACAAGAAATATATATATAATTCAGCATATATATTCATGAGTTAATCAAGTTTGTCAATTTTATTATATCCATGCAACCTACACGCTAATAGGTAAAGATAGGTCCTAATCCCACCCGAGTATGTGTAGATTGGGTTCCTTTTCCCATGCTCCCCGATGCTCTCCTGATACAGGTCTCGGCAACAAGACAAGAGAATGTGTACCCGGAGAACAATGGGGTGGCGCTGACGAAATTTTGCCTCGGACCAAAGTAGAGCATGGGAAATGTAACCCAATCTACACGTACTCGGGCTATCCATGGATAACATGGACAATTCGAAAGGATGACGGTTATAAATATGCAAAGACATGCATATTTTACAGATGCCTCCCTTTTGAACGGGAGACGCATACTAGTCATGCATAAATTTGCTACTTGGTATTCCTAACAATTTTTTTTGGCCAAAGCAATAAAATAGATTGTGGCAATATCTATGACTCAATGGCCATACATGGATAAATGTAGAAAAATATCATTGTGTCAATATCTCTAACAATTAAGGAAAATTACAAATAGCAAAGGAATTTACAATTTGACTTAACAATCCACTTTTTGAAGAGATTGATGACATCCTCATCTTTCACTTGCTTCAGGAATTCTCTCTCAACGAACTTAACCAAGCAATTGTTCAAATATTCATCATCCATTTTGTTTCTTAGTGAACTATTCACATATTTCATTGAGGAAAATTCCCTCTCAACACTAGCAGAGCCTACCAGAAAAATGAGAACCAACTTAAGAAGTTTGTAGACAATATAATATTGTTCGTTCTTTTTTGATCAAATCATCAAATCCATCACATAAATGTCTGCCTTCTTCAAACTTCAATGTTCCTTTAGTTCTATTTCAGTTTAAAAATAACCAGTGAATGGGTTCTACTCCTTATAGCAATCATAGGCAGTGTCATTTACAACAAATCTTTAGATTTCTTAAATAAACATAGGGAAAAAATACATTGGTGGAGAACTCGAGTTGTGCCGTGTTCACTAGAGGAGGGGTCGGCGGTGCAGCCATTGAGGAAAGGACTGGAGGTGGAGGACTGTGGGGACCCTGACTTACGAGTCGAGATCGCCGAATGAACGTGTTGTGTGATCCCAGAGATCAATGCTCACCGAACACATAGATACTGAATATTAAGAGTCTTACATCCAAATACCGAATTATTACATGACGTGACTGAATGGTCAAGTTCACAAGGTAGGGCCTATAATGCCAAATCATACTGATACAACTAGTAGTGGAAATCTTAGGGCTAAGCGGGTGCCCATGCCATCAGCCTACACCAACAAGCATTCTGACTAGGAAGCGTCCTAGTTCGCAGGGGCGTCTCCGAAGATGTACTCATCTCCAAACTCCGGTCATTCCATGTCTAGTCAATAATATAACCAGTGGCAAGCCAATGAGTAATTTTGAATGTACTCGCAACCAGCTCATGATATGAACAATGCAAGTGAAGGATAACAATAATATGCATCTTTGGTGGATAACATCTTGGTTGTAAATAAACATGATCATGGTGTGCAACATAAGCTAAATGTTGATTTGAAGAACATGTTACAGATATCAATATATCTGTCGAGGGCTGAACACTCCGGGTTCACCCTATATGCCAAATCACCAAACTTGGTCATATCAATTCATTCACGAAACACCATTTACCACATACTCACACACACTTGGTTTATGCGGAAACGACTGGACGTAGTTTAAGCAGGATTACCCAACTGTCCTTGACCATGGACACGACTATTCGAATAGTTTTACACTCTGCAGAGGTAGTACGTTGGACCCACGAGATCCGGGAAACTTCCATGTCATCCACGACTCGCGGTATATAACATACCCGAGGTAAGTACCCGATCAATGCCTTTCCCCTAACGATACTAGACAAAGGGATCCACTCGATTGGTACCCAGCCCGCATGTTGTACGTCTTACGAGCACCGAATCCGGACAGTATCAACCCTGCGGGGACCAACGGTGTGCCTGGGACACGTAAAAACGGCATAGTCGCCCTACCTGGCACTACCCCATCACGCGAGTGACCAGACATCACTCCCGCCACTAGTAATGTGGCTCTTTGCTAGCATCGACCAAAGTAATCAACACAACCCCGTCCCGTAAGGGGTAACGTGGTCGTACATGAAAGGCTGGAGGGTCGACACATCATAAATCTATTCCCATTTCCGAAACTATACTCACTCAAAATACCCGGTGCACCACTTCACCAAAAGTGGCCACCTAACTCATCATCACCCTCGGGCATTAGTGGCACCCAACAGGGTTTTCATAAACCTTTGATTTATGCCATCATCATGTTCAAGCTAATACTACTCTAACTTTACTTGTCAACATGATATTAGCATGACCCTCATAGGTGGTAAGATCAAGCTCAATGCATGTGCTCCGGAGGAGCCATCGGTAATATCACTTCAATGATTTACCGGTACTTATGATCATACGCAACAAAAATATTTGCTACACTAGTATGCATCATAACATAAGCTCAGACATGGTCAAAGGGTTGCTTGCCTTGGTCAGCTAGGTATCCGGGGTCTTTGAGGTCTTCCGCTCCGACTCCTTCGTCACATGGGTTTTCTATCGTCGTATAAAGATAAAATAATAAGTAGCTCACTTTCAAACTGATCACAAAGTCATTTTAAAAATGTTGGTTATTTCTGATAAATCCAGGTTGTTACTTAAAAAAATATTTGCTTCAGTTTCAAGTGAATTAATATTTTTAAAATCAACTTAACAGACGCAAAACTATTCCAAATTAATCCTTTTTATTATTATAAAATAGAATAGTTGTTGCAAAAATTACTTTAAAGGTTCTGATAAATACTACATGTTTTTAGAAAAATAACAGTGGAAATACCATATTATTTCACTAGTTAAATCTTTTTACAAAAATCATTGAAAAACATGTTTTAAAAATAACAGAAAAGGGCTACAGACCCTGGCCTGGCTAGGCCTAGGACTGTGCCGGCCCAAAGGCCAGCCAGCTAGCCTGCCAAGGCGAGCGCGCCGTCAGGTTTGAACCTGACGTGCGGGACCCTGCGGTCAGTGGCTGCGGGAAGCGAGCGACAGAGAGATGGTCCACCGATAGGTGGGGCACACCTGTCGGGGTCATCTCCTACCTCTGGCCAAAGAGGAGGACGAGCATGCCGGCGTGCCTACCGACGTCCTCGGGCCCTAACGACGACTGGAATGGGTCCAACTCATCGTCGTTTACCTGATGGTGGTCGAGACAACGTCGGAGGGGCTCAGGTTCACGGCGACGAGGTATCCGCGACGGAGGGGTTTCGGGCGAAGGTGGAGGAGGTATCTAGGGGCACGGATTTCCTTGGGAAAGAGGGGGAAAGATTCATGGTTTCACGGGGAGTGATTTGGGGGGCAGAGGGACGCACGAGCCGACGTGTAGCTGGAGATCGACCGGAGCTCCGAGGGGGAGGGGCCTCGGTCGATCTCGGGCATCGGGGCTCTGCTGGCTTACTCGGGTGGCTAGGGAGGTGCTAGAGGTTGCTGCGATGAGGTTTGAGGGGTGCTGGAGCGCGAGGGGGGGAGGCTATATATAGGCCCGCGACGGTGAGCCGACTCTAGAGCGCCGCTGATTTACCATGGCGCGCATCGGGGTGCAGAGAGGAGCTGGGGTCGAAACCACGGTCTCATGACATGGTTTGGGACTGCCAGGACTCACGGCGAGGAAGGGAGAGAGAGGAGAGACGAGCATCCATGGCCACACATCTCTGGTCGGTTCTGGTGTGCGCGGGCACGGGTCGCACCAACTCTTAGAGCGGGAGAGGAGGGGCCCTGATGGTCACCTGATGCAGAGGGGCTGTCGGGGAAGAGGTTAGACACTTCGGGGGAGGCTGGAACTGGACGAGAGCGTCGCCCCCACCTCAGTGGCTCCCTGTAGCACGCCCAGAGCGCAGCTTTGGTATGGCACGGCATGCTGGCGCGCCTTGGGTGCCTTGGACGTGTCTAGCATGTCCTGGGCACTCGCTGGGATATGGCTAGCCATTGGAGACCCGTGGGAGCTTTTGCTGGTCAAGGGGAACAAGAAAAACACGTGCTGTTAGCCTTGAGATGAAGCTTAGATTGGGGATTTTGTCATTTCTACTTTGAACCAGAGAGGGCCAAGTTGACTGGGGCTTGGCATTGATGCTGGCGAGCTAATCTGAGAGTCTGGGAGAAAGGGTAGGGGTTTAGCTGAGGTTAGGAGGGATTTTACCCATCTGTCAGAAGGTGCTCGACAGTGGTTTGGGTGGTTGCACCCCACCACTGGTTCTGCAACTTAACATGACTGGATTTGGTGCTAAAACAAGGGGTTTCACCAAGTTTGACCTCCATTGGACAAGTTTAGCTTTGTAAACTTGAAAACATCACCAAATGACCAGATATGTTCCTTCCAAAGAGAGTGTGGGAAAATTATGTCCCACAAATCCCATTTTTGGTATGCGACCCTCATTTGAGGTATTAGGCACTCGTGCAAAGTTTCAACTCTATTGGACAAACTTTGCGATGTAGAGTTTCTCTAACTGCAATCTGGACATAAGGGGTTTTGCACTTATTTGGTGTCCTTAATCACCTTGGATAAAGGTGAAACTTTATATGGACACCAAATATGGCATAGGGATACCACTGGAATTTTCTAGGAATTTATTGAGAATATTTCCTTTGGAAATATTTCAAAAGGTCAAAACAGACAGAAATGTTTTTCAGGGTTTTACTCAAATAATAATAATATAAATAGGGGTTAAAATCTTATGTATGGAAAATATATGTCCTTCTGATCATCTCCAAATTTTATCAGATTTTTCAAAGGGAGACAAGTATTTTTTTCATATAGTAATACCATTTCTGGCCTCAGAATTGGACATGCAAATAAATTAGGAAAATCATTCATAAAATAATTATATTATGTTTTTGGTGCTCTAAAATGGTGCTAGAACCAAATTACCAACTTTGGATAAGAACACTCCTTGCCATCAAGGGCATGTAGTGCAACTCAAAGGAGGGTTTTACTTTAACCAGAAATAATAAAAGGGTTCTGAAAACATTTAAGTCATGAGAAATGTGGTTTGTGATATCACATGATCAAGCATACTAGCATAAAATGACATTCATGGCACTCACAACATTAGTTTTGAAAAAAAAACTCAGATTCTTGAATTACAGAAAAAGTGGTAGTGAAAACAGGGTGTGACAGACCTATCCCCCTTACAAGAATCTCGTCCCCGAGATTCCTAAGCTAGGTGCTAAAAAGGTACGGAAACTCAGATCGGAGATAGTCTTCACACTCCCATGTTGCTTCTGCTTTGGTGTGGTTGCTCCACTGAACCTTGATATACTTGATGGTGCGGCTTCTGGTACTACGCTCTGCTTCATGCAGGATGCGGATGGGCTTCTCTCGGTAAGTGTGGCCTGGCTGAAGGTCGATGGCCTGATGGTCAATGTCCTTGTAAAGATCAGGACGGTTTGGCGCTTGAAGACACTTCCAAAGTTGTGACACGTGGAAGACGTTGTGCACACCCGAAAGTTCCGGAGGTAGCTCCAACTGGTAAGCAACTTCTCCACGCCTTGTCGTGATCTTAAAAGGTCCAATGAACCTTGGAGCAAGTTTCCCTTTAACATGGAAATGCTTGGTTCCCTTGAGAGGTGTGACACGGAGGTACACCTGGTCTTCAAGGTTAAACTCCAATTCTTTGCAGTGAGAATCCGCATAGCTATTATATCGCAACTTGGCTGCTTTTAGGTTTTCTCGAACAAGTTGTACCTTATCTTCTGCTTCTTGCAAAACTTCCGGCTTAAAAATCAATCCTTCACCGGTTTCGAACCAGTTGAGCGCGGTGCGACACTTTCGTCTGTACAACACTTCAAATGGGGCCATCTCGAGACTGGACTGGTATCTGTTGTTGTATGAGAACTCAATGAACGGCAGACAGTCTTCCTGTTTGGCACCATGTGCCAGGACACAAGCGCGGAGCATATCTTCAATTATCTGATTCACTCTCTCCGTCTGTCTGCCCGTTTGCGGGTGGAAAGCGGTCCTGAAAGCGAGTTTGGTTCCGAGAGCTTCTTGGAACTTCTTCCAGAATCTTGAGGTGAACTGCGTGCCTCGGTCAGATACAATCTCCTCGAGAACTCCGTGAAGGCTCACAATACGCTCAATATAGAGGCTAGCCAACTTGTCGCCCCCATAGGTGGTGCTGACCAGGATGAAGTGAGACACCTTAGTTAGATGGTCGATGATGACCCATATGGAGTCATGGCCTCTGTTAGACCTTGGTAAGCCGGTAACGAAGTCCATGCCTAGTTTGTCCCACTTCCATTCTGGCACCTGAAGATGTTGTAGCAGTCCAGCAGGTCGCTGATGCTCAGCCTTGACCTGCTGGCACACATCGCACTTGGCAACGTAGGACGCTATTTCCCCCTTCATGCCATGCCACCAGAATTTCTCTCGGAGATCTTGATACATCTTGGTACCACCGGGGTGAATAGAGCAGGGTGTATCATGTGCTTCCTGCAGGATCAAATCCTTGAGTTCTGCCTTGTTGGTACGCATAAACGTTTCCCAAACCACACTACTCCTTGTTCATCCACTAAGAATTCTGGGGCCTTGCCTTCTTGGATCTTCTTCTTGATGCCTTCAATGCTCTTGTGCCCCTTCTGGGCCTCCTTGATATTATCAGCGAGCGTTGGTTTGACTTCGAGGTTGGCTAGGAATCCTGATTCCACTAGCTCCAACCCGAAGTTCTCCATTTCTTCATATAAGGCGGGTAGCCTTTCCTTGAGCATGACGTTCAAGGTGTTGGTCGTCCTGCTTAAGGCATCAGCCACTACATTGGCCTTACCGGGGTGATATTGAATGTTGAGGTCGTAGTCTTTGATTAACTCCAACCACCTCCGTTGCCTCATATCCAATTCCCTTTGAGTGAAGATGTACTTCAGACTTTTGTGGTCGGTGTATATTTCACATTGCTTTCCCACAAGGTAATGTCGCCATGTCTTTAGAGCATGCACTACGGCTGCCAATGCGAGATCATGGGTGGCATAATTCTCCTCATGTGGACCCAGTTGCCGTGACAGATACGCCACGGCTCTGACGTCTTGCATTAGGACTCCACCGAGATCGGTTCTGGAGGCATCACAATATATCACAAACTCCTTCCTGATATCTGGAGTAGCCAATACCGGGGCGGTAATTAATCTCTTCTTCAACTCCTGGAAGCTTGCTTCACACTCCGGCGTCCGTTCGAACTTCTTGCCTTTCTTCAGGAGCTGAGTCATGGGTCGAGCGATGCGAGAGAATCCTTCTACGAACTTGCGGTAGTATCCCGAGAGCCCGAGGAAGCTCCTGACTTCCTTCACATTGATTTGCGACTCCCGGTTGGTTACCGTAGTAAACTTGGAGGGATCAACTACCAATCCACTTGCCGTCATGGTATGACCCAAGAATCCAACTTCGTTCAGCCAGAATTGGCATTTGCTGAACTTGGCATAAAGTTGGTGCTCTCGAAGCTTTTCCAACACTAACCCCAAGTATTGCGCATGGTCTTCTTCAGACTTGGAAAAGATTAATATGTCATCAATAAATACGACGACAAACTTATCCAGGTATTCCATGAAGACCTTGTTCGTGAGGTACATGAAGTAAGTTGGGGCATTAGTCAACCCGAAAGACATGACAGTGCATTCGTATAGACCATACCGGGTCACGAACACAGTCTTGGGTATGTCTTCAGGTCGGATCTTCAGTTGGTAATATCCAGATCGGAGATCGATCTTGGAGAATACCTTAGCTCCATTTAACTGGTCAAACAAGTCTTCAATCTTGGGGAGTGGGTACTTCTTCTTGATCGTAACTTCATTGAGAGAACGGTAATCGACATAGAGTCTGATAGTTCCATCCTTCTTAGACACGAACAGAACAGGTGATCCCCAAGGTGATGCACTCGGACGAATGAACCCTTTCCTGAGTTGCTCATCCAGCTGCTTCTTCAGCTCTGCCAGCTCTTCGGATCCCATCCTATTAGGCTTCTTATAGATAGGCCTTGATCCGGGCATGAGCTCAATGATGAACTCGATGTCTCGGTCGGGAGGCATCCCTCGTAGCTCATCCGGAAAGACGTCCAGGTACTAACAGACTATCGGCACTCGGTCCAACTCTTCTCTTGACACGTTGTTAACCTCCGGTACTCGAGTGGTTACTGGCTCAGAGACATACTTGACTTTGACCCCTTGGTCGCTTGTCATGGTAATAGCCCTGTTGGCACAGTGTAAGATGCTCTGGTGTTTGGCCAACCAATCCATGCATAGAATTACTTCTAGGCCTTGCGACTTAATGACAATGAGGTCTGGTGAGAAGCTTATCCCATTGATAACAATCCCGACTTTCCTACACCCTAGGTTGGTCCTTAACACTGCTCCCGGGGTTTGTATTGCCATTTGCCTATTAAGTAGAGTAGGCTTCAAACCACATTTTTCCGCAAATCTTTGTGTAACAAAAGAATGTGAAGCACCACAATCAAACAATATTGTTGCTGGGGTGGAGTTGATGAGGAACGTACCTAGAATGCAATCCGGGTCTTCATGTGCCTCTTCTGCGGAGATATGATTAATACACCCCTTGATGTGATACTACTGGTTGCGGGGAGCTTGGTTCCTGCATCGAGCTCCTTGGCCTTGGTTTGGCGCATTGGGGTGCGGTGCGTCGGGCTTCTTGTTGGGACATTGCCCGGGATAGTGCCCTGTTTGTCCACATCCAAAACAGGTAACTTGTGTTGGAAGGTTGCTCTTGTCTCCACTGTTGTTCGGTGGGTTGTATGCTGGCTTGGTGTTGACTTGCTGTTGAGGCTGGTAGTTCTGGCGAAACGTTGGAGACTTGTACTGCTGTTGTTGATAACTGGGTCTTGTTGGAGCTGACTGCCATGGGCGTGGCTTCGGGTTACTAGGTCCTCCACTACCCATCAGCTTGTGCTTACGGGTGTCGTCCATTGCATGATGCTTATCCTCCAACATAAGAGCCTTATTAACCTCATCGCTGAAGGTCCGGCATTCACAAACAACCAGTTCATACTGAAGTGACTGCTACACTTCTTCCATAAAGCGTTCTACTTTAGTGGCCTCAGTGTTGACATCCTCTGGTGCATATCTTGACAGGAGGTTGAACTTCTGCAAATACTCCTTGACGGATCCACTGCCTTGCCTTAAGGCTCGGAATTCACGCTTCTTAATGGTCATCATTCCGGGAGGAATGTGAGCAGCACGGAATCCCTCTTTGAACATAGCCCAAGTGATGACATGCCCGGCTCGCTGCTACTTCTCAAACAACAACACTAGAAATTGACACGTTGACGGAGACTTGCTTGCGTTGGTTTTTTCCCTTGAAGAGGAAAGGGTGATGCAGCACAGGAGCAGTAAGTATTTCCCTTAGTTTGAGAACCAAGGTATCAATCCACTAGGAGAATCTCGTCAAGTCCAGAGTACCTACGCAAACACAAAAGAGCTTGCACCCAACGCTTTAAAGGGGTTGTCAATCCCTTCAAGATTGTTTGCAAAGTGAGATCTGAAGGCGGAAAGTGCAACGAAGTAAAAAGTGTAAGGCTGAAAATATGGTGTGGAGTAGACCCGGGGGCCATAGTGTTCACTAGAGGCTTCTCTCAAAATAGCAAATATCACAGTGGGTGAACAAATTACTGTCGAGCAATTGATAGAACCACACAAAGTCATGACGATATCTAAGGCAATGATCATACATATAGGCATCACGTCCGACACAAGTAGACCGATACTTTCTGCATCTACTACTATTACTCACACATCGACCGCTATCCAGCATGCATCTAGTGTATTGAGTTCATGACGAACAGAGTAACGCCTTAAGCAAGATGACATGATGTAGAGGATAATCTCAAACCAATGATGAAAACCCCATCTTTTTACCCTTGATGGCAACAACACGATACATGCCTCGCTACCCCTTCTGTCACTGGGTGAGGTCACCGCACGGTATGAACCCAAAACCAAGCACTTCTCCCTTTGCAAGAATCATTGATCTAGTTTGCCAAACAAAACCCACAACTCGAAGAGAATTACAAGGATATCAAATCATGCATAAGAGAGATCATAAGAAACTCAAATAAGATTCATAGATAATCTGATCAAAATCCACAATTCATCGGATCTCGACAAACACACTGCAAAAGAAGATTACATCAGATAGACCTCCATGAAGATCATGGAGAACTTTGTATTGAAGATCCAAGAGAGAGAAGAAGCCATCTAGCTACTAGCTATGGACCCGTAGGTCTATGGTGAACTACTCACGCATCATCGGAGAGGTCATGGTGTTGATGAAGAAGCCCTCCGTATCCGAATCCCCCCTCTGGCAGGGCACCCGAACGTGCCCCGGATGGGATCTTGTGGAGACAGAAGCTTGCGGTGGCAAAAAAGTACTTTCAATGATCTCCTGCTTTTTTTGGATTTTTAGGGAATATATAGGCGGAAAACCTAGGGCAACGAAGCCTCAAGGAGCCCACAAGCCAGGGGGCGCGGGGCCCCCGGGCCGCGCCATGAGGGCTTGTGGGGTCCCCCGTGGCCCCCTGCCCTGATTCTCCGGCTCTCCGATCTTTTTCTGTTCCGGAAAAAATCTTTTTGGCAGTTTCATTCCGTTTGGACTCCGTTCAAAATCCTCCTCTGAAAGGGGTCAAAAACAGGGAAAAAACAGGAACTGGCACTTGGCACTGAGTTAATAAGTTAGTCCTAGAAAACATATAAAAGGCATGCAAAACATCCAAAGTTTGACAAGATAATAGCAGGAAACTATCAAAAATTATAGATACGTTGGAGACGTATCAAGCATCCCCAAGCTTAACTCGTGCTCATCCTCGAATAGGGAAGTGATAAAGACTGAATTTTTGATGTGGAATGCTACCTAGTATAGTTGTCCTTTGCAACTAGTTTCACGTGACATGAATGTTCAGATCCGTAAGATTCAAAACAATAGTTTGCTATTGACATGAAAACAATAATACTTCAAGCAAACTAGCAAGGTAATCATGAACTTTCAAAATAACAAGGCCAAGGAAAGTTATCCCTACAAAATCATATAGTCTGGCTATACTCAATCATCCTCACACAACTAATGTAAATCATGGACAACCCCGGTATTAGCCAAGTAATTGTTTTCGCACTCTTACTTTCTCAAACTTTTTATAACTATCACGCAATACATGAGTGTGAGCCATGGATATATCACTATAGGTGGAATAGAGTGTGGTGGTGGTTGTGAGACAAAAAAAGGAGGAGATGGTCACATTGACTTGGCGTATCAAAGGGCTATGGAGATGCCCATTAATAGATATCAATGTGAATGATTAGGGATTGCCATACAAGGGATGCACTAGAGCTATAAGTATGTGAAAGCTCAAAAGGAGAAATAGTGGGTGTGCACTCAACTTGCTTGCTCACGAAGACCTAGGGAAATTTTGAGGAAGCCCATCATTGGAATGTACAAGTCAAGTTATATAATGAAGATCCCCACTAGCATATGGTAGTGACAAAGCAAGAGGCTCTCAATCATGAAGAACATGGTGCTATTATGAAGCACAAGTGTGGAAAAAAGATAGTAGCATTGTCCCTTCTCTCTTTTTCTCTCTTTTTTATTTGGGCTCTTAGGCCTCTTTTCTTTCTTTTTTCTCTTTTTTTGTTAGGGCTCTTTGGCCTCTTTTTTTTATTTCGTCACATGGGACAATGCTCTAATAATGATGATCATCACACTTTTATTTACTCACAGCTCAAAGCTTACAACGATGATGACTCTATAGGAAATGCCTCCGGCAGTGTACCGGGATGTGCAACGATCTAGCATGGCGTATGACGTTGAAAAAATCTCGCTAGCTATCTTAAGTTCATGCAATGGCAATATGAGAGTGACGGCACAAGTCATGAGACGGAACTATGGAAGTTGCTTGGCAATATATCTCGGAATGGCTATATATATGCCATAGTAGGTAGGTATGGTGGCTGTTTTGAGGAAGGCATATGGTGGGTTTGTGTACCGGCGAGAATTGCGCGGCACTAGAGAGGCTAGCAATGGTGGAAGGTGAAAGTGCATCTATACCATGGACTCACATTAGTCATGAAGAACTCACATACTTGTTGCGAAAGTTTTTATTAGTAATCGAAACAAAGTGCTAAACGCATACTCCGAGGGGAAGGGTTGGTAGGTGTTAACCATCGCGCGATCCCGACCTCAACATAAAGGATGACAATCAATAGATCAATTATACTCTGACTTCCTAACATAGCGGTTCACCATACGTGCATGGTACGGGAATCACTAACTTCAACACAAGTATTTCTAGATTCACAACACCCTGCTAACATAACTCTTAATATTATCGAATCCACGTCTAAAAACTAATTGAGAGGAATCCAGACTTCTCTTTCTACTCAATGCACATGAAGATGGAGGTTTTTGTATCCTCTTTGGGTACCTATCACCTTTGGGACTACTTTCATAGCATAAGCCAACTACCAAGTCACACACCGCCGTGCTCTAAAAGATATAAGTGAAGCATATAGAGCAAAAGTATCTAGCTCAAAAGATATAAGTGAAGCACTATGAGCATTCTAGCAAAATCACGATGAGTGCATGTCTCTCTCTCTCTCAAAATGGTGTGCATCAAGGATGATTGTGACACAACAAAAATAAAAGACTCCTACGATACAAGACGCTCCAAGCAAAACACATATCATGTGGTGAACAAAAATATACCTCCAAGTAATGTTACCGATGGATTGAAGACAAAAGAGGGGATGCCTTCCCGGGGCATCCCCAAGCTTAGTCTTTTTGGTGTCCTTGAATTTGGCTTGGGATGCCTTGGGAATACCCAAGCTTGAGCTCTTTCCACTCTTTATCTCATCGTCCATGAGAACATCACCCAAAACTTGAAAACTTCACAACACAAAACTTAAACAGAAACTTGTGATAACATTAGCACAAGAAAAATAACTACCACCTCTTTTGGTACTGTAGAAAACTTGAATTCTATCTATATTGGTGTTGGGCTACTGTATTCTCACTTTTACATGGCTAGTAACCCCCGATACTAACCATAGTTTTATCAAAACAAGCAACCAACTCAACAAAAACAGAATCTGTCAAAAACAGACCAGTCTGTAGCAATCTGTATACTTCGTATCCTCAAAAATTCTGCAAATTTACTCTGCCTGGGCAAAAGGCATATCAACCAGCAGAAAAAAGAATCAACTTAAAAGCTCTTTCTGAATAAAAATGAAAAATCTTCTCGTGAGCAAATAGTTTTTGTCTTTTTCCAGCAGGATCAAACAACCATCACCAAGACTAGTCATAAAGGTTTTGCTTGGCTCAAACACAAAAAGAAACACAATCACAACAGAATTATGATGGTGTTGACGCGAAAAAACAGAAAGAAAAAAAGATAAATTCATTGGGTTGCCTCCCAACAAGCGCTATTGTTGAACGCCCTTAGCTAGGCATAAAAGCGATAGAATCACGTATCGTCGTCTTTGGTGCTCAAACCATAAGTGGCCCTCATCATGGATTCATAAGGCAATCTTATTTTCTTTCTAGAAAAGTGTTCCATGCCCTTCCTTAAAGGAAACTAAAATCTAATATTCCCTTCCTTCATATCGATGATAGTACCGATAGTCCTTAGGAAAGGTCTACCAAGAATAATAGGGCATGTAGGATTGCAATCAATGTCAAGCACGATGAAATCCACGGGTACATAGTTCCTATTTGCAATAATAAGAACATCATTGATCCTTCCCATGGGTTTCTTGACAGTAGAATCCGCAAGATGCAAATTAAGAGAACACTCTTTAGTCTCATTAAAACCCACAACATCACATAAAGACTTTGGAATCGCGGAAACACTAGCACCCAAATCACACAAAGCATTGCATTCATAGTTTTTGATTTTTATATTGATGGTAGGTTCCCACTCATCATGAAGCTTTCTAGGGATAGAGACTTCCAATTCAAGTTTCTCTTCAAGAGATTTTATCATAGCTTCGACGATATGATCGGTAAAGGCCTTGTTTTGGCTATAAGCGTGTAGAGAGTATAACACGGATTGCATCAAGGAAATGCATTCAATCAAGGAGCAACTATCATAATTGAATTCCTTGAAATCCATAGTAGTAATTTCATTACTACTCAAAGTTTTAACCTCTTCTACTCCACTTTCAATGCTTTTAGCATCAAGATAGATGGACTCCGAATCATTGGGGGAACTTTTCAACCAAAGTGGATTCATATCCAGCCCCATCATCATTAGGTTTCACACAAGAAAACAAAGATTCTATGGGAGTCACACCAAGCACTTTAAGATCTTCGTGATTCTTATCACGAGAACACGCCTTTCTAAGCCATTCATGTCTAGCACGAATTCGGGCGGTTCTTTCTTTGCTCTCAATCATGGAAACACGCATAGCTTTCAAAGTTTCATCCATATTGATCTTGGGAGGAGCACATCTAACTTTCAAAGCATCAACATCACTAGACATTCTATCAGCGCTCTTAGCCAAATCGTCAATTTTGAGTAGCTTTTCCATATGGACGCATTGAAAATCTTTTGAGAGTTGATGAACTCTTTGATATTGCTCTCTAGATCAGAGGGTAATCTATTGTAATTTCCATGGATATTGTTGTAGGAGTTGCCAAAGTTATTAGAGGAGTTACTAGAAAAAGGCCTAGGAACATAGTTTCCTCTAAAAGCATTGTTGTTGCCAAAGTTATTATTACCAACAAAATTAACGTCCAAGCTAGCGTTGCTACTCTCAATCAAAGAAGACAAGGGCATATCAATAGGATCTAAAGGAGCACTTCTACTAGCAACCAAATTCATTAACTCATCCATCTTAGCACTCAACGAGTTAATTTCTTCTATAGCGTGTACCTTCTTACTTGTAGGTGACCTTTCAGTGTGCCACTGAGAGTAGTTCGTCATGATGTTGTCTAGGAGCTTTGTGGCTTCCCCTAATGTGATTTCCATGAACGTTCCACCTGAGGTTGAGTCCAAGATATTTCTAGAAGCAAAATTCAAGCCAGCGTAAAAGATTTGTTTAATCATCCAAAGACTCAAGCCATGAGCGGGACAATTTGTAATCATCAATTTCATTCTCTCCCAAGATTGTGCAACATGTTCATGATCAAGTTGCTTGAAATTCATGATATCATTACGGAGAGAGATAATCTTAGCCGGCGGAAAATACTTGGATATATAAGCATCTTTGCACTTATCCCAAGAATCGATACTATTTTTGGGCAAAGAAAAAACCAAGTTTTTGCACGATCTCGCAACGAGAAAGGAAAAAAGATTCATTTTAATCACATCATTATCCACATCTCTCTTCTTTTGCATATCGCAAAGCTCAATGAAGGTATTGAGATGGGATGCGGCATCTTTACTAGGAAGGCCGGAGAATTACTCTTTCATAACAAGATTCAGCAAAGCGGCATTGACTTTGTATGACTCCGCACTAGTGGTGGGAGCAATCGGAGTACTAATAAAATCATTATTATTAGTATTCGAGAAGTCACAAAGTTTGGTGTTTTCATTCATGGTGACTTCACCAAGCAAGCAAGTACACAAGCAAAGAAAGAGCAAGCGAGAAAAAGGGCGAACGAAAAGGCAAACGAAAAAGGCAAACGAAAAAGGAAAATTGGTGAAGTGAGGGAGAGGAAAACGAGAGGCAACTGGCAAACAAAGTAAATGCAAGAGATGAGTTTGTGACACCTACTTGGATGAGTTCTTGACTAGATCCTCCCCGGCAACGGCGCCAGAAATCCTTCTACTACTTCTCAAACAACAGCGCCAGAAATTGACACGTTGACGGAGACTTGCTTGCGTTGGTTTTTTCCCTTGAAGAGGAAAGGGTGATGCCGCACAGGAGCAGTAAGTATTTCCCTCAGTTTGAGAACCAAGGTATCAATCCAGTAGGAGAATCTCGTCAAGTCCAGAGTACCTGCGCAAACACAAAAGAGCTTGCACCCAACACTTTAAAGGGGTTGTCAATCCCTTCAAGATTGTTTGCAAAGTGAGATCTGAAGGCGGAAAGTGCAACGAAGTAAAAAAAGTGAAAGGCTGAAAATATGGTGTGGAGTAGACCCGGGGGCCATAGTGTTCACTAGACGCTTCTCTCAAAATAGCAAATATCATGGTGGGCGAACAAATTACTGCCGAGCAATTGATAGAACCGCGCAAAGTCATGACGATATCTGAGGCAATGATCATACATATAGGCATCACGTCCGAGACAAGTAGACCGATACTTTCTGCATCTACTACTATTACTCCACACATCGACCCCTATCCAGCATGCATCTAGTGTATTGAGTTCATGATTAACAGAGTAACGCCTTAAGCAAGATGACATGATGTAGAGGGATAATCTCAAACCAATGACGAAAACCCCATCTTTTTGCCCTTGATGGCAACAACACGATGCGTGCCTCGCTACCCCTTCTGTCACTGGGTGAGGTCACCGCACGGTATGAACCCAAAACCAAGCACTTCTCCCATTGCAAGAATCATAGATCTAGTTGGCCAAACAAAACCCACAACTCGAAGAGAATTACAAGGATATGAAATCATGCATAAGAGAGATCAGAAAAAACTCAGATAAGATTCATAGATAATCTGATCATAAATCCACAATTCATCGGATCTCGACAAACACACCGCAAAAGAAGATTACATCGGATAAATCTCCATGAAGATCATGGAGAACTTTGTATTGAAGATCCAAGAGAGAGAAGAAGCCATCTAGCTAATAGCTATGGACCCGTAGGTCTATGGTGAACTACTCACGCATCATCGGAGAGGTCATGGTGTTGATGAAGAAGCCCTCCGTATCCGAATCCCCCCTCCCACATGGCACCAGAACGTGCCCCAGATGGGATCTTGCGGAGACAAAAGCTTGTGGCGGCGGAAAAGTACTATTGATGATCTCCTGATTTTTTATGGATTTTTAGGGAATATATAGGCGCAAAACCTGGGGCAACTGAGCCTCAGGGAGCCCACAAGCCAGGGGGCCGCGCCCCCCTGGCCGCGCCATGAGGGCTTGTGGGGTCCCTGGTGGCCCCCTGCCCTGATTCTCCGGCTCTCCGATCTTTTTCTGTTACGGAAAAAATCTTTTTGGCAGTTTCATTACGTTTGGACTCCGTTCAAAATCCTCCTCTGAAAGGGGTCAAAAACATGGAAAAAACAGGAACTGGCACTTGGCACTGAGTTAATAAGTTAGTCCCAGAAAACATATAAAAGGCATGCAAAACATCCAAAGTTTGACAAGATAATAGCATGAAACCATCAAAAATTATAGAGACGTTGGAGACGTGTCACTCGCATGATCTGAAATCCATCCCACCAAGCTCTGGTTGTGCCTCCAAGACAGTGAGAAGCATAGAGGACTTCCTCACGATCATCAGCGCATTTGACCAACGCGAGGAGGTCTTTGATAGTACGGATCCAGTCATCGGCATCCAATGGTTCAGTCGTCTTCGTGAATATCGATGGCGTAGTTCGCATGAACATAGAGAGAGTAGAGCGACCATTGCCATTCCCGTTCTGTGACGGGTTGTTCACCAAGACTTGAGTCAGCTGCTGAATAGTGGCATCATTGGCTTGGCATTCCTCGCAGAGAGCTTGAAGGAACTGAGCCATAGTCAAGCTTTCAGGAGGACGCGATGGCGGTGGAACATCGTCTTGCTGCTGCTCGTGGTGATCTCCAGCTTGAGCATCCCCTCCAGTTCCCTGCTGCTGACCTGAAGAGGCAGAGTCGGGGTTGCCGAAGGTGCTCGTGCGAGTTGCAATCACCATCTTGTCAAGGGAGTAGATAGGTCAATTTGTTGAACTGACTGGAATCATAAGGGATGATGTTCTAGTAAAAGGGGGTCTCGTGCTGTGCTAGTATGAAATTTTTAAGCCAAAGATTTTTTGGAAAAGCTATTGCATTAGATTAAAACAAGTCATGTAGTCTCTTACAAGATGCCTAAGGCAGAAATGCGGCTTGCATCCAAACATGCTTACACAACACTCATGGTTCGCATGAACCGATACATGAATTTCCTACACTTGAGGAACTCCTAATTGCCTGCGTCGTGGTCCTAAGCGGCGGACTGCTCGGTCTCATAGGTGGGTTCTGCATGGTCTTCGTCTTCATCTTCATCTGAACTTTCCTCCTTTAGAGGAGTGGGAGAAGGAAGCGGTCCGTCTCGGCATCTCTTGGTTGGCGAGGCAGCAAAGAGTTCAGTGTACCCTTTCGCGGTCAGGCGGCGACTCTGAATAGGAGTGGCCTGTAGCGGTGGTACTCCTCCTCAGAAAGCAACACCTGCTCGTCCTTCGGGTGCTCCTTCCTTCTTCAGCTTGCGGGTCTTCATCTTCTCCATGCGGAGCAGATCCTTGACTTCATGCAGTTCTTGGCGAATCTTTGTTGACTCCTTGATCAAAAGGTGCGTCAAAGTGTCGGAGGAGAGGCTGAAGTAGGTTTGGAACCTTAGTGGCGTCCCGTCCTTTGAAGATGGGTCGAGTGTCCAACTCCCATCTATCCCATCCTTAACAAAAGGTAGGTGACGAGTATATGGCTCGTTAGCCATCTCGGGAAGGATATCGCGGAGACGCACGAGCGCCTCTCGTGCGGCTGTCTCCACTGCGAGCATCAGATCCTCCATTTGTGGTGCTTCAAAGAACCAACTAGTCGGGGAGTCATTAGCCTTCACTATCACATTCACGTGATATTCCTTGGTGTCGGTGTTGACCTAGTGCTCATGGTAGAGGAATATGGGCGTGCGGCATACTTGGCACTTCTCGAGGCTATCACCCAAAAGTAGGGGAAAGCCCGTCTCTAGAAGCATCTCAGGTACGGATGCCATGTACAAGATGTAGGGGAGAAGGTTAGAAAGTTTTTAGTGGGTGCAAAAATCTCAGGTTATGGTCTAGGTGCACTAATCGTCTTAGCTATCGTCCATGCTACCTAAGGCTTCCTATAGTCAGGATGGCTCTGATACCAGCTCTCTGGGGACCCTAACTTACGAGTCGAGATCGCCGAATGAACGTGCTCAGTGATCCCAGAGATCAATGCTCACCGAACACACAAATACTGAATATTAAGAGTCTTACATCCAAATACCGAATTATTACATCACGTGACCAAATGGTCAAGTTCACAAGGTAGGGCCTATAAGGCCAAATCGCACTGATACAACTAGTAGCGGAAATCTTAGGGCTAAGTGGGTGCCCATGCCATCAGCCTACACCAACAGGCATTCTGACTGGGAAGCGTCCTAGTTCACTGGGGCATCTCCGAAGACGTACTCATCTCCAAATGCCGTCCTTCCATGTCTGGTCAATAATATAACCAGTGGCAAGCCAATGAGTACTTTTGAATGTACTCACAAACAGCCAATGATATGAACAAGGCAAGTGAAGGATAACAATAATATGCATCTTTGGTGGATAACATCTTGGTTGTAAATAAACATGATCATGGTGTGCAACATAAGCTAAATGTTGATTTGAAGAACAGGTTACAAATATCACTATATCTGTCGAGGGCTGAACACTCCGGGTTCACCCTATATGCCAATTCACCAAACTTGGTCATATCAATTCTTTCATGAAACACCATTTACCACATACTCACACACATTTGGTTTATGCGAAAACAACTGGACGTAGTTTAAGCAGGATTACCCAACTGTCCTTAACCGTGGACACGGCTATTCGAATAGTTTTACACTCTGCAGAGGTAGTACGCTGGACCCACAAGATCTGGGAAACTTCCGTGCCATCCACGAATCGCAGTATATAACATAACCGAGGTAAGTACCCGATCAATGCCTTTCCCCTGACGATACTAGACAAAGAGATCCACTCGATTGGTACCCAGCCCACATGTTGTACGTCTTACGAGCACTGACTTTGTACAGTATCAAACATGCGGGGACCAACGGTGTGCCTGGAACACGTAAAAATGGCATAGTCGCCCTACCTGGCACGACCCCATCATGAGAGTGACCACACATCACTCCCGCGACTAGTAATGTGGCTCTTTGCTAGCACCGACCAGAGTAATCAACACAGCCGCGTCCCATAAGGGGTAACGTGGTCGTACATGTAAGGTTGGGACGGTAGACACATCATAAATCTATTCCCATTTCCGAAACCATACTCACTCAAAATACCCGGTGCACCACTTCACCAAAAGTGGCCACCTAACTCATCATCACCCTCAGGCATTATTGGCACCCGACGGGGTTTTCATAAACCTTTGATTTATGCCATCATCATGCTCAAGCTAATACTACTCTAACTTTACTTGTCAACATGATATTAGCATGACCCTCATAGGTGGTAGGACCAAACTCAATGCATGTGCTCCGGAGGAGCCATCGGTAATATCACTTCAATGATTTACCGGTACTGATGATCATATGCAACGGAAATATTTGCTATACTAGCATGCATCATAACTTATGCTTAGACACGGTCAAAGGGTTGCTTGCCTTGGTCAGTTAGGTATCCGGGGTCTTCGAGGTCTTCTGCTCCGACTCCTTCGTCACACGGGTTTTCTATCGCTGTATAAAGATAAAATAATAAGTAGCTCACTCTCAAACTGATCACAAAGTCATTCTAAAAATGTTGGTTATTTCTGATAAATCCAGGTTGTTATTTTTTTAAATATTTGCTTCTGTTTCTAGTGAAGGAATATTTTTAAAATCAACTTAACACAAGCAAAATTATTCAAAATTAATTAATCCATTTTATTATTATAAAATAGAATAGTTGTTGCAAAAATTACTTTAAAGGTTCTGATAAATACTACATGTTTTTAGAAAAATAACACTGGAAATATCGTATTATTTCACTAGTTAAATCTTTTTACAAAAATCATTGAAAAACAGGTTTTAAAAATAACAGAAAAGGGCTACAAACCCTGGCCTGGCTAGGCCTGGGACTGGGCCGGCCCAAAGGCCAGCGAGCTAGCATGCCGAGGAACGCGCACCGTCAAGTTTGAACCTGACGCGCGGGCCCCTGCGGTCAGTGGCTGCGGGTAGCGAGGGAGAGAGAGATGGGCCAACGACACGTGGGGCACACCTGTCGGTGTCGTCTCCTACCTCTGGCCACACAGGAGGAGGAGCACGCCGGCGTGGCTACCGACGTCCTCGGGCCCTAACGACGATACGGATGGGTCTGGCTCATCGTCGCCTACCTGATGGTGGTCGAGACAACGTCGGAGGGGCTCAGGTCCACCGACGACGAGGTAGCCACGGCGGAGGGGTATCGGGCGAAGGTGGAGGTGGTAGCTAGGGGCACGGATTTTCTTGGGAAAGCGGCGGAAAGATTCCTGGTGTCACGGGGAGTGGTTTGGGGGGGCAGAGGGACGCATGAGCCGACGTGTAGCCGGAGATCGACAGGAGCTCCGAGGCGGAAAAGCCTTGGTCGATCTCGAGCACCGGGGCTCTACTGTCTTACTCGGGTGGTGATGACCCACAAGTATAGGGGATCAATCGTAGTCCTTTCGATAAGTACGAGTGTCGAACCCAACAAGGAGTAGAAGGATCTGACAAGTGGTTTTCAGCAAGGAAAAATCTGCAAGCACTGAAATTGTCGGTAACAAGTGATTGTGTGGTGACATGATTCGTAGCAAGCAACAAGTAACAAAAGTAGCAACAGTGCAGCAAAGTGGCCCAATCACTTTTGTAGCAAGGGACAAGCCTGAATAAAGTCTTACAAGAGGAAAAACGCTCCCGAGGACACACGGGAATTTCTGTCATGCTAGTTTCATCATGTTCATATGATTCGCGTTCATTACTTTGATAGTTTGATATGTGGGTGGACCGGTGTTGGGGATATTATCTATTGATAACCCGCCCTAGTTGGGCCGGGTCACCAAGTATGGCGATTCATCTAAAATATGGTTCGGGCCTTCGCGTGGCGAGGCCGAAGGTTGTATGGCGGTTTACAACTTCCGGAAGGTCTCCAAGCTTTGGAAAGATAGCGACTTAGAGATCGTAAGAGTCATGGTTGGTAGAAAGGAAAGTACCCTTGTAAACCCTAGGGACTCGACCTGTATATAAAGGCGAGTCCCAGGGAAGAAGAGGGTAGGTTAGAAATCATCGAGTGCTAGGTCTGACGAGTTACGCCCTCCTTGTAATCGAAACTCCATCAATACAACACAAAGCAGGACGTAGGCTTTTACCTCCTCACGAAGGGCCGAACCTGGCTAAACCGTCGTCTGACTCCCGTTCAACCCCTTTGAGTCGCCACCAAGGTGCGATGGCTCCAATACTAAGTCCTTTCATGAGGACATCTGCCGTGACAAAACCACGACAGTTGGCGCCCACCGTGGGGCCTGCGCACGGTGGAGTTGAGTTCTCAAAGGGAGCCCTACCAGGGTTTGGGAGCTACGCGACGGGGCTCATGACTCGGAGCCGCCATGGGAAGTACTACATCAACAACCTGCTATGGGGGCCCGAGGCGGATTCGATCGAATCTGGTTACAGGGTCCCCTTCGGCAAGATCAGCGTCTTCATCGACATGATTGGATCATCCGTGCCTGAGCCGGACATCTCCACCGACATCGTCGATCCGGCCAGGTACGTCCGCCCGGTGGTGACGCCAAATCTAACACGCCCGGTCTTTGTTGGATTCACGTAGGGATCGGAGGAACTAGAACACTCAGCGACCCAGGAAACCACACCGGTCAACACTGATGACGAATCGTCCATGCGCGATTCGGATCCGATCGAGTCTCTACATGGGAATTGTCTTGGGAGCTTGTCGCTGGCCATGGATCCCGAAGTCCTTGACCGAACCCGCCATCAGATCGCCATTTACATGGCTGGGGCGACTCAACCTTCGCCAAACCCGGCAGGCGGGGATGGAACTGGCGAGACATCTAGAAGCCCGGCCGCTGTCTTGGTGGAATTAGCTATGGAAATTACAAGGCTCATGGCGACCCCCATCACAACGGAAAACCAGGAGGCAGTAAACACGGAATTGAAAAAACTAAGAGAAGCAGTGGCAAAGGCTCAGCGGGATGCCGAGGTGGAGTCAGCCAGGATCGAGACCCGGCAAGCTCAAATTACCGCTGAGATAACTCGCTTAAATACTGACAACTGGCGGCTCGAAAGACATCAGCGCGCATCTGACGCCGTCCATCAGCGGAGGCACCAGGGTCGCCTGCCCCCTGATCTCAACCCGACCTGCATGTTCGATACTCTGCGAACTCCCGGGACGGGAGCCGCCCCAGGGGGAGGACCGGGCCAGCCGCCTAACCCGCCGGTTCAACCAGTTGTGGATCGCATCTCCCGATTCCGGACACCTCAAGGTCACTTCTCCAACCCGGTGGACAACGTCCTTGCTGCAACTCGCCATTTGGAATCTCTTCCGATTCACGGCAATACTCCTGCCGAGATAGAAGCAAGGAACGCCATTGAGATGTTGAAGACGGCGGTGGTTCAAAACGCCCAGTTCTCACATAGCCTAGATAGGCTGCATTCCACTCCCCAGGCGAGTCACGCCAGGAGTCGGCCAGAGGACCAGCCCGATGTAACAGCGCACCGCGGCTCATCCCCCAGGACAACCCGCCTGATCATCAAAACCCGCCAGGCCGGGATCTCCCGGACGTCCAAGTCGCCCCAGCCCCTCTTGTCGGGAGTGGCGGACGAGTGGGGGTGCCGTGCTTGGCCCCCGCCCTTCGCAATGAACAAATGCCCAAGGATTTTAAAGGACCAAGAAAGGTGCCTAACTACACCCCGGACCTTGAGCCGGCGTCATGGTCGAGAGTTATGAAATCGCCATGGACATGCTCGACGTAAACGAAGCAGTTTGCGCCACATACTTCACGATGATGCTCGAAGGGACAAGGCGTACTTGGTTAAAAAACTTACCCCCCAACTCCATCCAGATCTGGGTTGAATTGAAAGAGCGCTTCATCAAAAACTTCCGAGGAACTTGCAAACGTCCAATGACGATTGTCGATATGCAGCACTGCGTTCAGTGCCCCGATGAGTCGTCCCACCACTGGTCACGGCGGGTCGCCGAAATTATTCATTCATCAGACGGTATTACGGCGGCTCAGGTTGTGTTGATCCTGGAGCAGAATTGCCACTACGAACCTCTGGTACACAAGTTGGGGCGACTCAAGCGAAAGGTCCAAGACATGGGGGAGCTAATGGATACCCTCACTAGATACGCTGAGGCGGACGACACCAAAGATCCCGGTGAGGACGGTAAAGCTAACTCGCCAAGGAAGGGCTAGTCATCCAAAAATCATACCCGGTTCCAGGGACATAACCGCCACAATCAGGGAGCGAATGGCAAGAGAAGGCAGCAGGAAGAATCTTCGGATTTAGTCGCCAATACCAACACCAGCAATGGCAACCAACGCCAGAAGAAAGGCAGGGGATACAGTGGTAAAAAGCCGCGTAACTATGAAGAGTTACTAAGGGCCCTTGCCCGTACCATGCCATGGCAAACGGACCGGCGACTCATTCCTGGGAGAACTATTACGTGATGCGGGAGTTTCGGGCGGAGGCGATCAAAAAAGGGCAAAATGGTGACCCAGACCAACTGTAGGAGCAGTTCGCTGCACCCAACAAACGTCAGAACCCCTTCGGCGGTTTTCCCGAGCCGGGGGCTCAGGGGGGCTCGCAGCCGAGCAGCGGCCAGTATCCGGTGCATCACCAGCGACGGTATAACCCGCCCGGAGTTTTCCAGCAACCACCCCCACACGAGGCTTCGCAGGGCCAAGATGACAACGGCGGCTTCCGCAACAACCCCAAACAGTTAAGCAATGGGCAGTACCACGTTTTCACCACCAATGCTTGCAAGCGTGATAAAAAGGTGAGTCACCGAGCATACAGTGTGTCTGAGCCAGCACTCCCTAGGTACCTCCACTAGTCCGAGAAGACCATATCATGGAGTAGGGAGGATCATCCGCCAAGAGTTGACAATCCTGGCAACTTAGCGTTGGTTCTAGCTCCCCAGGTTGGGGGGTATAACCTGTCGAAAGTACTAA
The DNA here is from genome assembly GCF_904849725.1 of Hordeum vulgare subsp. vulgare. Lineage (NCBI taxonomy): Eukaryota > Viridiplantae > Streptophyta > Magnoliopsida > Poales > Poaceae > Hordeum > Hordeum vulgare. The sequence continues at coordinate 243,439,984 of NC_058522.1, forward strand.
TGGATGGTGGCAGCGGCATCAATATTTTGTATTTTGACACTTTCCAAAGGATGAACCTATTGGAAAAGAATTTGATGCCTTCAACCACGCTATTCCACGGAATCGTCCCACGCAAATCGGCATACCCCATAGGCCGAGTTAGACTCACAGTTGCATTTGGAACAGCATATAACTACAGGAGTGAGTCGCTGATGTTTGAGGTGGTCAAATTGAAAAGCCCCTACCATGCGTTGTTTGGGCGGCCGGCTTACGCCCGGTTCATGGCTCGCCCATGCTATGTTTACCGTAAACTCATGATGCCTGGTCCTAAGGGACCCATCACGGTTGACGGTGATAGAAGGATTGCCAGGGAATGTGAAGAAGGGGACGCGGCTTATGCGGAAGTCACCTACGCCGCAGACGAGCTCAAATATCATCGGGCCAATGTTGATCCGGCTGACATGTCACCCTTAAAAAAGCCAACGACAGATGTTGAGCCGCCCCTCAAGTTCAAACCAACGGATGATACTAAAACGGTTGATTTCGTTCCTGGCGATTCAACCAAGAAGTTCACCATTGGGACGGGTCTGGATCCCAAATAGGAAAGCGCGCTCATCGAATTCATCCGTGAGAATCGGGACATCTTCGCATGGAAACCTTCTGACATGCCTGGTGTGCCGAGAGAATTCGCTGAGCACCATCTTAATGTTGACCCAAAGGCAAAACCTATCTAGAAGTATCTTCGTAGGTTTAACGAGGAACGACGCAAGGCAGTCGGGGAAGAGGTTGCCCGTCCCTTGGCCGCCAGATTCATCATAGAAGTTTTTCACCCTAAATGGTTGGCTAACCTGGTCTTGGTACTAAAAAAGAATGGTACTTTCCGTATGTGCATTGATTACATGGACCTCAACAGAGCTTGTCCAAAAGATCCTTTCGCTCTTCCGCGCATCGACCAGATTATTGACTCAGTTGCGGGATGCGAACGTTTGTGCTTCTTGGACGCCTACTCTGGATATCACCAAATCAAGATGGCCGTGGAGGATCAAGAGAAAACAGCTTTTATAACCCCCTTTGGGGCTTTTTGCTATGTGTCCATGCCGTTTGGACTCAAGAGTGCAGGGGCGACTTATCAGCGCTGCATTCAGAACTGCCTCCGTAGTCAAATCGGACGTAACGTCCACGCCTACGTCGATGAAATTGTGATTAAAACCCGCCAGGGGGAGACGGTACTAGAAGATCTCAAGGAAACTTTTGATAATCTGCGGGTGTATCAGATGAAGCTAAATCCCACCAAGTGTGTTTTTGGTGTTCCTGCAGGGAAATTGTTGGGCTTCCTGGTGTCTGAGCGTGGCATCAAAGCTAACCCGGACAAAATCGAAGCAGTTACTTCCCTTGGAAAGCCAGCAAATGTTAACCAAGTCCAACGAATGGCGGGTCGCATTGCGGCCTTAAGTCGCTTCATAAGCCGCCTGAGAGAAAAGGAGATTCCCCTTTATCAATTGCTAAAGAAATCTAACCCTTTTGTTTGGACAGATGAAGCTTTCGAAGCCTTGAAACGGCAACTGGTCAACCCGCCGGTCTTGGCCGCCCTGACTGAGAAAGAACCCATGCTTTTGTATATTGCGGCAAACTCCAAAGCAGTAAGTGTGGCGGTGGTCGTTGAAAGGAAGGAGGAAGGAAAGGAATACCCAGTGCAGCGCCCGGTGTATTTTGTCAGCGAAGTGCTAACTCTTTCCAAGCAACAGTACCCACATTGGCAGAAGTTAGTGTATGGGGTGTTTATGGCGAGTCGGAAGCTTAAACATTATTTTCAAGAACATCCCATCACGGTGGTTAGTTCCGCCCTCCTCGGGGACATCATCCAGAATCGGGCGGCAACAGGGCGGATTGCCAAGTGGGCGATTGAACTTGGGCCGCATCACGTACGATACACCCCTCGCACAACCATCAAATCTCAAGCCTTGGTTGATTTCGTCAATGATTGGACCGAGTTACAGGCCCCGAAAGATAGGCCTAATCTTACATACTGGACTATTTATTTTGACGGATCCAGACAGTTGGAAGGCTCGGGGGCTGGTGTGGTACTGGTGTCCCCTCAAGGAGATAAATTCTGTTATGTCCTCCGACTCATGTTTCCGTGCACCAACAATGCTACAGAATATGAAGCTTTGCTTCACGGCTTGCGACTCGCCAAGAAGATGAACCTTACGCTGGTCAGATGTTTTGGCGACTCTGATCTGGTGGCTCAGCAAGTTTCAGGCACTTCGGATTCTCGAGACCCCCTGATGGCGGCTTACAGAAGGGCTGTGTCTGATGTGGCGGGTCATTTCCATGGCTATCAGGTTGATCACATTGACCGGCGCCTTAACGAGGCGGGTGATGCCCTTTCGCGTCTTGGTTCCCAGCGAAAGCCGGTTCCCCCCAATGTTTTTCTGGATACTTTGCATAATCCCTCCGCGAGTTTGCCATCAGAGGAGGAGTTGGCGATAGCAGATCCTGAGTCTCAATTCATGGCGGCTCTCCACATTACGCTGGATTGGGTTCTTCCCTATCTGGCCTATCTCGCCCGAGGCGAATTACCAACAGATGAAGTTTTGGCCCGCCAAATTGTTCGGCGAAGGAAAACCATGGTGATCATCAACGGCAAATTATATAAGCGGAGTACCTCTGGGGTTTTTCAACGATGTGTTTCCTCCGAAGAAGGGTGCATAATCCTAAATGACATTCATTCCGGAGATTGTGGGCATCACGCCGGGTCACGTTCATTGGTTTCAAAGGCATTCCATCATGGTTTCTTTTGGTTGACGGCTCATGCAGATGCAGAAGAGATAGTTCGTCGATGCGAGGGATGCGAGCGCTATGGACGACAGGCTCATGTGCCAGCTCAAGAACTAAGAATGATTCCCATCACTTGGACTTTCGCGGTCTGGGGGTTAGACATAGTTGGCCCCTTTAAAATGTCATCCAACAAGAAAACCATTTGCTGGTGGCGGTTGATAAGTTCACCAAGTGGGTTGAGGCAGAGCCTGTTGGAGCTTGCGATGCGGAGACGGCGGTCAAATTCTTGAAAAAGCTGATCTTCCGGTTTGGATATCTACACAGTATCATTACTGATAACGGCACTAATTTGTCTCAAGGGGCGATGCAGGAGTTTTGCCGTCGAGAGCATATCCGGCTTGATGTTTCTGCGGTTGCTCACCCACAATCTAATGGACACGCGGAGCGGGCGAATCAGGAAGTTTTACGGGGAATCAAGCCCCGACTTATGATTCCCTTGGAAAGAACCCCAGGATGTTGGGTTGAGGAGTTGCCTTCAGTGCTATGGAACATCCGGACCACCCCGAACCGGTCCACGGGTTTTACCCCTTTCTTTTTGGTCTATGGAGCAGAGGTTGTTCTTCCCACTGACATAAGGCATGACTCGCCTAGAGTCACCGCTTATGTGGAACAGGACAACGAACTGGCGCGTCAAGACTCTTTGGACGCCTTAGAGGAGGCGCGTGACTTGGCTGCGGCCCGATCGGCCATTTATCAGCAGGATCTACGACGTTATCACAGCCGCCGGCTCAAGAGCCGAACCTTTCAGGAAGGCGACTTAGTGCTTCGGCTGATACATGATCGTGTTGGCATGCATAAGTTATCACCACCATGGGAAGGACCGTTCGTCGTCAGCAAAAATCTTCACAACGGATCTTACTATCTGGTGGATCTCCGGCCTAACCGGCCAACCACGGAGGCTGAGTCGACTCGCCCCTGGAATATTGCCCACTTGCGGACTTATTACTCCTGAGCTCTTAAGATGTGCATTTTGTAAGTTTTTCAGTTCTTATAAAGCAATAAAATTAAAATGCCTCCCGACTTGGGGGCTTCCTCTCATTGAGATCAATTTTATTACCCATTTGGCCTATGAAATTATTGTCTTGGGTGGCGCTTGTGCTTGTTTGACTCGCCCTATCCTGTCGCGACCTTATGAGCCGACGAAATTATTATCTTGGGTGGCGTTTGAGCTTGTTTGACTCGCCCTATCCTGTCGCGACCTTATGAGCCAACGAAATTATTATCTTGGGTGGCGCTTGAGCTTGTTTGACTCGCCCTATCCTGTCGCGACCTTATGAGCCGACGAAATTATTATCTTGGGTGGCGCTTGAGCTTCTTTGACTCGCCCTATCCTGTCGCGACCTTATGAGCCGACGAAATTATTATCTTGGGTGGCGCTTGAGTTTGTTTGACTTGCCCTATCCTGTCGCGACCTTATGAGCCGACGAAATTATTATTTTAGGTGGCGCTTGAGCTTGTTTGACTCGCCCTATCCTGTCGCGACCCTATGAGCCGACAAACTTGCTATTTTTACCTCCCTGGCATTGCTACAAGATTTTTTAGACTTTTTATCTGACTCGTCTCAAAATATTTGGGGGCGACTACTATTTGTTATCACTTATTACTCACTGAGATGGTTTAATATATGTTTTCAAGCTTAGAAAAAGTTGATGATCAAAATCACTCTAGCCATGGCGGATTAAGCATCATAAAAAGGCCTCAATGGCAGATCAAGTATTAGGATAAAAAAGCCTCAAACGGCAGATCAAGCATTTCAAAACGCCTTAAGGGAGACATAAGGATTTTTTTTAAGGTGTCATAGAAGCAGTGTTGATTCCTAAAAGAGACCTATTACATGGCTCTCATGGCCAATTCAATGAAATTGTATTCTGCTGATGCCCTTGGATCAGCCTGCTGCGACTTTGGCCAACCTCAATCTGCAAGTCGCCCAGTACCCAGTTACACTTGGATAAAGCGGCAAATTCATCTTCATCAGTCAGGATTCATGAGAGATCCGCGTCCAAGTCAAAAGGATTCTTGGGTTGACGTGGAGTTAAGTTGGTCGTCACAAAGGTTGGCGGGTTGACCTTCTTGTTCTTATTGTCATAGGCGGCTTGGTATTTTGATAAGTCCAGGCTTGCAGCAAGCTGAGTCGCCGCCAGACGGGAGTCCTTGACAATACGCTGGTAGTCCTCTTCGGCGAATTCTGACCCATCATCCTTGAGTTGAGGAAAGCCCGCCGCTACTTCTTCTGGGTTTATCTCTGGAGCATATGCTAAACATCGACTCAATGTAGTCAGCACTCCTTTCCGGGCGGCTGACCGAGTTAACTCGCCAATCTGGGGAGGAAGAGTGGATAGGCAGCCAAGCATCTTCTTTATTGATGTTATAGGTGTTGGATATATGCCCTAGAGGCAATAATAAAATGGTTATTATCATATTTCCTTGTTCATGATAATCGTCTATTGTTCATGCTATAATTGTATTAACAGGAAACAGTAATACATGTGTGAATAGATAGATCACAATGTGTCCCTAGCAAGCCTCTAGTTGGCTAGCTCATTAGTCAATAGATGATCATGGTTTCCTGGTCATGGGCATTAGATGTCATTGATAACGGGATCACATCATTGGGAGAATGATGTGATGGACAAGACCCAATCCTAAGCATAGCACTAGATTGTATTGTTCGTATGCTAAAGCTTTTATAATGTCAAGTATCTTTTCCTTCGACCGTGAGATTGTGCAACTCCCGGATACCGTAGGAGTGCTTTGGGTGTATCAAACGTCACAACGTAACTGGGTGACTATAAAGGTGCACTACGGGTACCTCCAAAAGTGTCTGTTGGGTTGGTACGAATCGAGATCGGGATTTGTCACTCCGTGTGACGGTGAGGTATCTCTGGGCCCACTCGGTAGAACATCATCATGAGCTCAATGTGACTAAGAAGTTAGTCACATGATGACGTGCTACGGAATGAGTAAAGAGACTTACCGGTAACGAGATTGAACAAGGTATAGGTATACCGACGATCGAATCTCGGGCAAGTTCTATACCGACACACAAAGGGAATCGTATACGGGATTGATTGAATCCTTGACATCGTGGTTCATCCAATGAGATCATCGTGGAGCAAGTGGGAGACACCATGGGTATCCAGACCCCGCTGATGGTTATTGGCCAGAGAGGTGTCTCGGTCATGTCTGCCTGTCTCCCGAACCCGTAGGGTCTACACACTTAAGGTTCAATGACGCTAGGGTTATAGGGAATTGTTATACGAGGTTACCGAAAGATGTTCGGAGTCCCGGATGAGATCCCGGACGTCACGAGGAGCTCTGGAATGGTCCGGAGGTAAAGATTGATATATAGGACGGATGGTTTCAGATACCGGAAGTGTTTCGGGCATCACCGGTAACGTACCGGGACCACCGGAGGTGGCCCCGGGGGACCACTGAAGGGGGGCAACGACCCCGGGAGGTAAGGTGGGCCAAGTGGGGGTGGGAACCAGCCCCTAGGTGGGCTGGTGCGCCTCCCCACTCAGCCCAATGCGCAGGGGAGAGAAAAGGGGGGGCAAACCCTAAGCCTGGTGGGCCTAAGGCCCACCAGATGGTGCGCCACCCCCTCCTCCCCCCTCTGGCCGCCGCACCTCCCATTTGGGGGGGCTTCTGCACCCCCTAGGGTGGGAACTCTAGGGGTGGCACCCCCTCTCCCCTCCCCCTATATATATCGGGCACTTTTGGCCATTGAGGGACACACTTTTCCCTCTCCCTCGGCGCAGCCCTGCTCTTCTTTCTCCTTCTCTCTGCCGGTGCTTAGCGAAGCCGTGCCGGGAGACCTCGTCTCTCCATCGACACCACGCCGTCGTGCTGCTGGAGTTCTTCCCCAACCTCTCCCTCCTCCTTGCTGGATCAAGGTGCGGGAGACGTCACCGGGCTGCACGTGTGTTGAACGCGGAGGTGCCGTAGTTCGGCACTAGATCGGAATCGCTGCGAGTACGACTCCATAAACCGCGTTCTAGCAACGCTTCCGCTTAGCGATCTTCAAAGGTATGAAGATGCTCTTACCCCTCTCTCGTTGCTGATCTCTCCATAGGAAGATCTGAATATGCGTAGGAAAATTTTGAATTTATGCTACGTTACCCAACAGTGGCATCCGAGCCAAGTTTTCTATGCGTAGATTCTATGCACGAGTAGAACACAAAAGTTGTGGGCGATGATTTGTCAATTTGCTTGCCGCTACTAGTCTTATTCTTTTCCGGCGGTATTGTGGGATGAAGCGGCCCGGACCGACTTTACACGTACGCTTACGTGAGACTGGTTCCACTGACAGACATGCACACCGTGCATAAAGGTGGCTAGCGGGTGTTTGTCTCTCCTACTCTAGTCGGATTGGATTTGATGAAAAGGGTCCTTATGAAGGGTAAATAGCTTTGGCATATCATCGTTGTGGCTGTCACGTAGGTAAGAAGGCTTTCTTGCTAGAAACCCAAATCAGCCACGTAAAACTTGCAACAACAATTAGAGGACGTCTAACTTGTTTTTGCAGGGTTTGACATGTGATGTGATATGGCCAAAGTTGTGATGTTGCATGTATGATGTATGAGATGATCATGTTATTGTAATAGGTTTCACGACTTGCATGTCGATGAGTATGACAACCGGCAGGAGCCATAGGAGTTGTCTTAATTTATTGTATGAGATGCAACGACATGTGTTTACTACTTTTACTTCATTGCTAACGTTTAGCTATAGTAGTAGTGATGGTAGTAGTTGGCGTGACGACTTCACGGAGACACGATGATGGAGATCATGATGATGGAGATCATGGTGTCACGCCGGTGATGATGATGATCATGCGATGCCTGAAGATGGAGATCGAAAGAGCAAAGATGATTATGGCCATATCATGTCACTATATGATTGCATTGTGATGTTTATCATGTTTTACATCTTATTGCTTAGAACGACGGTAGCATAATAAGATGATCCCTCTTAAAATTTCGAGAACGTATTCCCCTAAGTGTGCACCGCTGCGAAGGTTCGTTGTCTCGAAGCACCACGTGATGATCGGGTGTGATAGATTCTAACGTTCGCATACAACGGGTGTAAGCCAGATTTACACACGCGAAACACCTAGGTTGACTCGACGAGCTTAGCATGTACAGACATGACCTCGAATACGAGAGACCGAAAGGTCGAACATGAGTCGTATGGTTGAATACGATCAGCATGGAGTTGCTCACCATGGTGACTAGTCCGTCTCACGTGATGATCGGACACGGGTTAGTCAACATGGATCATGTATCACTTAGATGACTAGAGGGATGTCGATTTAAGTGGGAGTTCATACTTAATTTGATTAAATGAACTTAATTGTCATGAACTTAGTCTAAAAGTTGTGTTTATAAATATTGTAGATGTCCAACGTCAACCTCAATTTCAACGCATTCCTAGAGAAAACAAGCTGAAAGATGATGGTAGCAACTATGCGGACTGGGTTCGCAACTTGAAGCTCATCCTTGAAGCAGCTAAAAAGGCTTATGTCCTTGATGCGCCGCTAGGTGACCCTCCCGCTCCCGCAGCAGCCCAGGACATTCTGAACGTCTGGCAAACGCGGAGTGATGACTACTCTCTGGTTAGGTGTGGCATGTTATACAGTTTAGAAACGGGGCTCCAAAGGCGTTTTGAGCAACACGGGGCATATGAGATGTTCCAGGAGCTGAAGCTAGTTTTTCAAGCTCATGCCCGTGTCGAGAGATATGAAGTCTCCGACAAGTTCTTTAGCTGTAAGATGGAGGAGAACAGTTCTGTCAGTGAGAACATACTCAAAATGTCTGGGTTACACGGTCGTCTGACTTCACTTGGAGTCGAACTTCCGGATGATGCTATAATTGACAGAATCCTCCAGTCTCTCCCACCAAGCTACAAAGGCTTTGTGCTTAACTACAACATGCAAGGGATGGAGAAAGCCATTCCCGAGTTGTACTCGATGCTCAAGTCTGCAGAAGTAGAAATCAAGAAAGAGCATCAAGTGTTGATGGTCAACAAGACCACTAGTTTCAAAAAAGGCAAGGGTAAGAAGAACTTCAATAAAGACGGCAAAGCTGTTGCCGTGCCCGGTAAGCCAGATGCCGGGAAGAAGAAAAAGAACGGACCCAAGCCTGAGACTGAGTGCTTCTATTGCAAGGGAAAGGGTCACTGGAAGCGGAACTGCCCCAAATACTTAGCGGACAAGAAGGTCGGCAACGTTAAAGGTATATGTGATATACATGTTATTGATGTGTACCTTACCAGCCCTCGTAGTAGCTCCTAGGTATTTGATACCGGTGCTGTTGCTCACATTTGCAACTCAAAGCAGGAACTACGGAATAAGCGGAGACTGGCCAAGGACGAGGTGACGATGCGCGTCGGGAATGGTTCAAAGGTCGATGTGATCGCCATCGGCACGCTACCTCTACATCTACCATCGGGATTAGTTTTAAACCTTAATAATTGTTATTTAGTACCAGCTTTAAGCATGAACATTGTATCAGGGTCTTGCTTAATGCGAGACGGCTACTCATTTAAGTCAGAGAATAATGGTTGTTCTATTTATATGAGTGATATGTTTTATGGTCATGCTCCAGTGGTGAATGGTTTATTCTTGATGAATCTCGATCTTGATGTTACACATATTCATAGTGTGAGTACCAAAAGATGTAAAGTTGATAATGATAGTCCCACATACTTGTGGCACTGCCGCCTTGGTCACATCGGCGTTAAGCGCATAAAGAAGCTCCATACTGATGGACTATTAGAGTCTCTTGATTTTGAATCATTTGACACATGCGAACCGTGCCTCATGGGCAAGATGACTAAGACTCGATTCTCAGGAATATTGGAGAGAGCAACCGGCTTATTGGAAATAATACATACTGATGTGTGTGGTCCAATGAACGTTGAAGCTCGCGGTGGTTATCGTTATGTTCTCACTCTCACCGATGATTTGAGTAGGTATGGGTATATCTACTTGATGAAGCACAAATCTGAGACGTTTGAAAAGTTCAAGGAATTTCAGAGTGAGGTTGAGAATCAACGTGACAGAAAAATTAAATGTCTACGATCTGATCGTGGAGGAGAATATTTGAGTGACGAGTTTGGCACACACCTAAGGAATTGTGGAATCGTTTCACAACTGACGCCGCCTGGCACACCGCAACGCAATGGAGTGTCTGAACGTCGTAATCGCACTTTATTAGATATGGTACGATCTATGATGTCTCTTACCGACTTACCGCTATCATTTTGGGGATACGCATTAGAAACTGCAGCATTCACTTTAAATAGGGCACCGTCTAAATCCGTTGAGACGACACCGTATGAACTATGGTTTGGCAAGAAACCTAAGTTGTCGTTTCTTAAAGTTTGGGGCTGCGATGCTTATGTGAAGAAACTTCAACCAGAAAAGCTCGAACCCAAAGCGGAGAAATGCGTATTCATAGGATACACTAAGGAAACTATTGGTTATACCTTCTATCTTAGATCCGAAGGTAAAACCTTTGTTGCCAAGAACGGATCCTTTCTAGAGAAAGAGTTTTTCTCGAAAGAAGTAAGTGGGAGGAAGGTAGAACTTGATGAGGTAATTACACCCCCTCTCGAACAGGATACTGGCGCAGCGCGGGAAGTTGTTCCTGTGGCGCCTACACCGACTGAAGAGGAAGTTAATGATGATGATCATGAATCTTTGTATCAAGTTACTACTGAACCGCGAAGGTCCACAAGGGCACGCTCCGCAGCAGAGTGGTACGGCAACCCTGTGATGGAAATCATGTTGTTAGACAACGGTAAACCTTCGAACTATGAAGAAGCGATGGCGGGCCCGGATTCCAACAAATGGCTTGAGGCTATGAAATCCGAGATAGGATCCATGTATGAGAACAAAGTATGGACTTTGGTGGACTTGCCCGATGACCGGCGAGCCATAGAAAATAAATGGATCTTCAAGAAGAAGACTGATGCAAACAGTAATGTAACCGTTTACAAAGCTCGACTTGTCGCAAAGGGTTTTCGACAAATTCAAGGAGTTGACTACGAAGAGACTTTCTCTCCCGTAGCGAAGCTGAAATCAGTCCGAATCATGTTAACAATTGCCGCCATTTATGATTATAAATTTGGCAAATGTACGTCAAAACAGCGTTCCTTAACGGGAACCTTAAGGAAGAGTTGTATATGATGCAACCAGAAGGTTTTGTCGACCCTAAGGGTGCTAACAAAGTGTGCAAGCTCCAGCGCTCCATCTATGGGCTGGTGCAAGCATCTCGGAGTTGGAACATTCGCTTTAATGAGGTGATTAAAGCGTTTGGGTTCATACAGGTTTACGGAGAAGCCTGTCTGTACAAGAAAGTGAGTGGGAGCTCTGTAGCTTTCCTCATACTGTATGTGAATGACATATTATTGATGGGGAATAATATAGAGATGTTGGAGAGCATAAAGGCCTATTTGAACAAGAGTTTTTCAATGAAGGACCTTGGAGAAGCTGCATACATATTAGGCATCAGGATCTATAGAGATAGATCGAGACGCCTCATAGGTCTTTCACAAAGTACATACCTTGACAAGATATTGAAGAAGTTCAATATGGAAAACTCAAAGAAAGGGTTCTTGCCAGTTTTGCAAGGTATGAGATTGAGTAAGACTCAGTCGCCGACCACGGCAGCAGATAGAGAGAAGATGAGTTCTGTCCCCTACGCTTCAGCCGTGGGCTCTCTAATGTATGCCATGCTGTGTACCAGACCTGATATAAACTTTGCCATAAGTTTGGTAGGGAGGTACCAAAGTGATCCCGGTATGGAACACTGGACAGCGGTCAAGAATATCCTTAAGTACCTGAAAAGGACTAAGGAAATGTTTCTCGTTTATGGAGGTGACGAAGAGCTCGTCGTAAAGGGTTACTTTGACGCTAGCTTCGACACAGATCTGGATGACTCTAAGTCACAGACCGGATACGTATATGTGTTGAATGGTGGGGCAGTGAGCTGGTGCAGCAGCAAGCAAGAAGTCGTGGCAGCATCTACATGTGAAGCGGAGTACATAGCTGCTTCAGAAGCAGCTCATGAAGGAATTTTGATGAAGGAGCTCATCACCGACCTTGGAGTGGTTCCAAGCACGTCGGGTCCAATGACACTCTTCTGTGATAGCACTGGGGCCACTGCCATAGCCAAGGAGCCCAGGTTTCACCGGATGACGGAGCACATCAAACGCCGCTACAACTCCATCCGGGACCATGTCCAGAGTGGAGTGATAGATATTTGTAAAGTACACACAGATCTGAATATTGCAGAACCGTTGACTAAACCTCTTCCACGAGCAAAACATGATCAACACCATAATGCTATGGGTGTTCGATACATCACAATGTAACTAGATTATTGACTCTAGTGCAAGTGGGAGACTGTTGGAAATATGCCCTAGAGGCAATAATAAAATGGTTATTATCATATTTCCTTGTTCATGATAATCGTCTATTGTTCATGCTATAATTGTATTAACAGGAAACAGTAATACATGTGTGAATAGATAGATCACAATGTGTCCCTAGCAAGCCTCTAGTTGGCTAGCTCGTTAGTCAATAGATGATCATGGTTTCCTGATCATGGGCATTAGATGTCATTGATAACGGGATCACATCATTGGGAGAATGATGTGATGGACAAGACCCAATCCTAAGCATAGCACTAGATCGTATTGTTCGTATGCTAAAGCTTTTCTAATGTCAAGTATCTTTTCCTTCGACCATGAGATTGTGCAACTCCCGGATACCGTAGGAGTGCTTTGGGTGTATCAAACGTCACAACGTAACTGGGTGACTATAAAGGTGCACTACAGGTACCTCCAAAAGTGTCTGTTGGGTTGGTACGAATCGAGATCGGGATTTGTCACTCCGTGTGACGGAGAGGTATCTCTGGGCCCACTCGGTAGAACATCATCATGAGCTCAATGTGACTAAGGAGTTAGTCACACGATGACGTGCTACGGAACGAGTAAAGAGACTTACTGGTAACGAGATTGAACAAGGTATAGGTATACCGACGATCGAATCTCGGGCAAGTTCTATACCGACACACAAAGGGAATCGTATACGGGATTGATTGAATCCTTGACATCGTGGTTCATCCGATGAGATCATGGTGGAGAAAGTGGAAGCCACCATGGGTATCCAGACCCCGCTGATGGTTATTGGCCAGAGAGGTGTCTCGGTCATGTCTGCCTGTCTCCTGAACCCGTAGGGTCTACACACTTAAGGTTCGATGACGCTAGGGTTATAGGGAATTGTTATACGAGGTTACCGAAAGATGTTCGGAGTCCCGGATGAGATCCCGGACGTCACGAGGAGCTCCGGAATGGTCCGTAAGTAAAGATTGATATATAGGACTGATGGTTTCGGATACCGGAAGTGTTTCGGGCATCACCGGTAACGTACCGGGACCACCGGAGGTGATCCCGGGGGACCACCGAAGGGGGGCAACGACCCCGGGAGGTAAGGTGGGACAAGTGGGGGTGGGAAACAGCCCCTAGGTGGGCTGGTGCGCCTCCCCACTCAGCCCAATGCGCAGGGGAGAGAAAAGGGGGGGGGCAAACCCTAAGCCAGGTGGGCCTAAGGCCCACCAGATGGTGCGCCACCCCCTCCTCTCCCCAGTGGCCGCCACACCTCCCATCTGGGGGAGCTTCCGCACCCCCTAGGGTGGGAACCCTAGGGGTGGCACCCCCTCTCCCCTCCCCCTATATATAGCGGGCACTTTTGGCCATTGAGGGACACACTTTTCCCTCTCCCTCGGCATAGCCCTGCTCTTCTTTCTCCTCCTCTCTGCCGGTGCTTGGCGAAGCCGTGCCGAGAGACCTCATCTCTCCATCGACACCACGTCGTCGTGATGCTGGAGTTCTTCCCCAACCTCTCCCTCCTCCTTGCTGGATCAAGGTGCGGGAGACGTCACCGGGCTGCACGTGTGTTGAACGCGGAGGTGACGGCACTAGATCGGAATCGCTGCGAGTACGACTCCATCAACCGCGTTCTAGCAACGCTTCCGCATAGCGATCTTCAAAGGTATGAAGATGCTCTTACCCCTCTCTCGTTGCTGGTCTCTCCATAGGAATATCTGAATATGCGTTGGAAAATTTTGAATTTATGCTACGTTACCCAACAATAGGCTCCTTGGTGCCCATCACCGCTTTCATAGTCAGTACACTGCCGGTATATAGCTGCTCCGTCAGCGTGTAAATCGCCTTCAGCGTCAGGACGCAATCATCCTGAAGGTTGGCGGCTCTCGGACCCGTATAAGGGGTAATGATAATCAGCGACTCAGATAAAAGTTATTTGTTTACAAAGGTCAAGAGTTAGTTTTTTACCAAAGACGGCTTGCGCCATGTTTGAGATATGACGTTTTAAGCCGGACAGCTCTTGTTGCACATTATCCAACTTGGCTTCAGCCTTTTCTGCTCGCTTTGTTAAAACATCTTGGTCAGCTTGAGCCCTTTTTAAGTCGGCTTTTAGCTTTTCCATCTCAGCTAAGACCAGTTGATACTTCTCCTCCGATTTGGCCCGGGCATCCTGCTGATCAGATAAGCTTTTCTTCAAGTCGCCAAGTGTTGATTCAGTCTGGATAAGAGATTCCTATTGAAGCATATGGTTAAGGGGCAAGTCTCAGAACTATTGCAAGCAACATCCCTGACACTTGGGGGCTAATGTATAATTTTTTAAGACAAAATTATACAGCGTCAAGACCCGGCTTGTCTTTTTACTGATGACCCGACCCTTGGGGGTTACTGGTCAAAAGTTTTTCAAGTCATCAAGACCCAGCTCATCTTTTTACTGATGACCCGGCCCTTGGGGGTTACTGGTCGAAAAAATTTAAGTCATCAAGACCCGGCTCATCTTTTTACTGATGACCCGGCCCTTGGGGGTTACTGGTCGAAAGTTTTTCAAGTCATCAAAACCCGGCTCATCTTTTTTCTGATGACCCGGCCCTTGGGGGTTAATGGGGATAATATAGTATACAAACGTACCTCATGTTTGTTTTTCAGCTTCCGAAGCAGGCTTTTCTCCATCTCATAACTCGCCTCCGCGCGACTTGGAAAACCAGAGCAAAGTTCTTTGAATTCCAGATGTTCATATTGAGAGAGCTTAGCCTTGGAGAGTTCATACTCAGGAACAGTTTGAGATGATGATGATACATGCTTCGATAAAACCGTTGTGGCCGGTTTAGAGAAGCTAGTACCAGTGATAATTACAGCATCCGGGTCTTTTGTTGTTGTCAATGGACTTGGCGGGTTGGGTGCATCCATTGTTTCCTTAGGAGAGCTAGGGAGATCCACGTGATCTTCAGGTTTGTCTTGGATCGGCGCCGACTTTTCGATAGGCTCCGAGATTGTGATGGGAGTTGACCCGCCAGTTTTTCTTTTCTTCGCCTGTGCCCTGAAAGGAGAAGGGGGTGCGTTTAAAGGACTGAAAATTTATCACCATTAGACTAAAAGTAAATATTATCAAAGACTTACCCAAGGACACGGATCATCGGCAGAAGTGCCGATATTACTGAGTCGCCAGATGTAGGAGGAACTCTGCAAGAATTGTACTTCGAAGATATAAGCAAGTTACAAATGCGATCCAAAAAGACATGAAGAAGTGTTGTTAAAGGATACCTCATTTGGCCTTTTCTTGTTCCTTGTTGGTAAACCGGACACCAGATCACCTGAATGACTTCGGGTCTTTCGATTTGAAGTATGTTGTGCTTTCTTCAGAAGAAAATTTGGGTCCAAACAAGCATTTGGGTGTGAGAAGGGAACTTTCCCACAAATTTTCCTGGCCGGCTTAGGTGGAGAAGGAGATGAATCAGAGGAAACAGACATTACCTCTACGGAATCCTCCTGGCTTTCATTGTCTTCATTCTATTCAAGAAATGCAGAGGTGTAAATACAAAGTTATCAGTAATGGCTGGCGAGTTAAGAGAGGATAGGTTTTTACCTCCGAAGGTGCGTCGCCGACTTGGGATTCATCGGCCTCAGATGGTCCGGTCACAGCAGCTTTGCCCTTGCCCTTGGATTTCTTCTTTGGAGGCGGCCTAGCTTGCTTCATGGCTGACTTTTTTGGCCTCTTGGACCAAAATTTATCACCTTTCTGAAATGGCATATTTTATAAGAGGTCATAGTTCGATTGAGACATAAGAAGTAAAAGACAAAAGGCGGGTTAAAGTTGTTTACCTTAGGTGCCGGGTTAATCTTGCAGAAAGGTTTTAGACCTATTTGGCCGCATTTTCCCGCGGGCTCGCCGGTTAGCATCTTGATGATGGTGACAATGTCACTTTCCGTCAGAGACGTGTGGAAGTAGCACTGAGGATGATCTAGAGTGTCGTCGAATTCACACATTAACCCGTCCCGGCGACTTAAAGGGAGGATGCGCCATTCGACCCAGCAGCGGATCAAGTCAACTCCATAAGGTCGTTGTTTGTCAAAGATCTTAATTCGGACAATACTGGGGAAAATCTGACTCCTCCTCTTCGGTGAGCTTGTCTGGGAGTTTGAAATTTGTTGGAAGGCGATCTTCCCTATAACCCAGAAGTTTGTTTTCACCCTCAGGCGAGGTCTCTTGACAATAGAACCAAGCCTCGCCCCAGCCTTTGGGGTGGCTTGGCATGGCGAGTGACGGAAATGGGCTATCCCTGCGACGCTGAACATTTACACTGCCAAGCTCCAGGCAGGGGCCATTGTGAAATTCTGTTTGGCGATTTAAGTGGAAGAAATACTAGAATAAGGGAACTGAGGGTTCCATCCGCAAGTAAGCCTCACAAAACACCTGGAACTGGCATAGGTTGCTTATCGAGTTGGGCCCGAGATCTTGGAGGCGGACATTCATAAAAGCCATGGCATCTCTGAGGAACTTTGATCCAGGCGGCTTAAAACCCCGCTCAAGGTGTTCAACGAAAACAACTATTTCCCCTTCTTTGGGATTGGGGATTTCTTCTCCGAACCCGATGCGCCAACCGATAACATCCTGAGGGTCCAAGTTTCCCGTTTTCACTAATCCTCTAGTATGGCATCATTAACCTTGGTGGGGAGCCAGTCACTTTTGAAAACGGCGCCCATGCTACAAAGGGATAAAGTACGGGTGAATCGACACGCCAAAACATCTACTGAAAGAGGTGAAACGATTTCATTTGACACGCCAAATAATTTGTCCGCTGGCTGAGGAAAAGTTTTGATCCGCCAACGAAGGCCCGGGTCAGGTTGCCACGGCGACTTCTGAAACTTTGGCTACTTAAGGGAGCGGTGTTTCAAGGCATCAGAGGTATTTATCCAAAAATGGCGAAGTATGAAGACTACAAACAGTTTTCACATAACAAGCGGTAGATTATGGATCTACTGGACAGCTAGAAATGAACGGGAAAATGACCGGATACGGCAACCTGCGACTGAAATGGGATAATACTGTTGATTTGGTGAAATCCTACTCTAAGTGTGCAAATTGAGAGTGGACAAATAAAGGTATCAAATACATTGATTTTCTCGTCATTGTCTCCATCGATTAATCAGGAACAAGTAACAACTATTCGGGAAGCACCAAGAACGTGGCAGTGATGAACTTCGAAAGAGAACTGGGATCTGCTCTTGAATAACAGAAACCTAGCCTGGTGGATTCGGCTGGAGATGGTCAACGGCGATGAAGGCTTTCGGAAAGGCGCGAAAACCTGAGGCGGCGACGAAGTGTTCGGCGGCGACGAGCTATTGGACGACGACGGGACGGTCGATAACGGCGAACTGCTCGGCCACGGCGAAGTACTTGAAGGCAACAAGATCCTCGGGCGGCACCAAGGTTTTCGGACGACGGCGAGAACCACGGGTGGTGGTGGAGCTCTCGGAAGACGATGAGGGTTTTCGCTGCGATAATGAGGAGAAGGGCGACAAGACTGATAGGTGGAATGCGCCCAGTCCTTTCCCCCCACCTATTTTAACAGGGCAGGCGCTGGAATCGAGGCGCCGCGAGCGGGAACCGCCAAAAGATAAAGATTCGCCATGATGGCGCTCCGAAAATTTTGGGATAACGATACCAAAGGATCTGTTGGGGATTACGTCATTGTCTTTTCTGGAATTCAAGGGATAAGAAGGTACCAACGAGAAATGGTTTGGCGACTTAAGTTTTTCCGCGACAGATGGCGGGTTAAGTTCATGGCGTATAAAAGAGGATGAAAAATGAATCGCCCTTAATTGAGTAAGGATATTGGCATGAAGAAAATTCAATTCAAATCTAGGGCCTAATGTTGGGGATATTACCTATTGATAACCCGCCCTAGTTGGGCCGGGACACCAAATCTGGCGATTCATCTAAAATATGGTTTGGGCCTTGGCCTGGCGAGACCGAAGGTTGTATGGCGGTTTACAACTTCCGGAAGGTCTCCAAGCTTTGGAAAGATAGCGACTTAGAGATCGTAAGAGTCACGGTTGGTTGAAAGGAAAGTACCCTTGTAAACCCTAGGGACTCGACCTGTACATAAAGGCGAGTCCGAGGGAAGAAGAGGGTAGGTTAGAAATCATCGAGTGCTAGGTCTGGCGAGTTACGCCCTCCTTGTAATCGAAACTCCATCAATACAACACAAAGCAGGACGTAGGCTTTTACCTCCTCACGAGGGGCCGAACCTGGGTAAACCGCCGTCTGACTCCTGTTCAACCCCTTTGAGTCGCCACCAAGGTGCGATGGCTCCAATACTAAGTCCTTTCACGAGGACATCTGCCGTGACAAAACGACGACAACCGGCGCTTGGGTATTGGCCTTACTTGGACAAGCATCCCACTTGTGATTAACCCCTCTCGCAAGCATCCACAACTACGAAAGTAGAATTAAGACAAAGTCTAACCATAGCATTAAACTAGTGGATCCAAATCAGCCCCTTACGAAGTAACGCATAAACTAGAGTTTAAGCTTCTGTCACTCTAGCAACCCATCATCTACTTACTACTTCCCAATGCCTTCCTCTAGGCCCAAATAATGGTGAAGTGTTATGTAGTCGATGTTCACATAACACTACTAGAGGAAAAACAACATACAACATATTAAAATACCGAACGAATACCAAATTCACATGACTATTATTAGCATGACTTATCCCATGTCCTCAGGAACAAAAGTAACTACTCACAAAGCATAATCCTAATCATGATCAGAGGTGTAATGAGTAGCATCAATGATCTGAACATAAACTCTTCCACTAAGTAATCCAACTAGCATCAACTACAAAGAGTAATCAACACTACTAGCAACCTTACAAGTACCAATCGGAGTCGCGAGATGGAGATTGGTTACAAGTGATGAACTAGGGTGTGGAGATGAGATGGTGCTGATGAAGATGTTGATGGTGACGAGTCCCCTCCAATGAGAGGAGTGTTGGTGATGACGATGGCGACGATTTCCCCCTCGGGGGGGGGGGGAGTTTCCCCGGCAGGATCGTCCTGCCGGAGCTCTAGATTGGTTCTGCTCAAGTTCCGCCTCGTGGCGGCGGCGAAACCACGGAAAAGCTCCCTTCTTATTTTTTTTCCTCGACGAAACCCTCCATATAGCAAAAGAGGGGGCCAGTGGGCCAATGGGCTGCCCACAAGCCCCCATGGCGCGGCCTGGGGGTGGCCGCACCGTGCAGGCTTGTGGGCACCCCCTGGTGCCCCTCCGGTACTTCTTCGGCCCAATATTTTTTATATATTGGGAAAATAATCCCCGTTGATTTTCATAACGTTTGGAGTTGCGCAGAATAGGTATCTCAACTTTGCTCCACTTTCAGGCCAGAATTCCAGTTGCTGGTATTCTCCCTCTTCATGTAAACCTTGCAAAATAAGAGAGAAAAGGCATAAGAATAGTACCGTGAAGTGAAATAACAGCCAAAGAAGCGATAAATATCAACAGGAAAACATGATGCAAAATGGACGTATCAACTCCCCCAAGCTTAGACATCGCTTGTCCTCAAGCGAAAGCCGAGCTCAATAAATATGTCCACATGTTTAGGGAGAGAGGTGTCGACAAAACAAGATACGAACATGCATGCATCATGATCAAGATCAGAACAGCAATACCAACATATAATCTCTCATGTTAAAGTGATAATTCCTTCACAAAGTAAAGCATGGATCAAGAACCTTACCGAGAAGTAACAACCGAGAGCCTTTAGTCATTGAAGAAATTGCAATTTATCACAACATCAGAAAGAGTCAAATAAGAGCTTGTAAAGAAAATCCACATACTCATTCATTCTTGCGTTCTCTACAATTGCTACAACTCATGTGGTACTCATGAGATCAAAGTTTCAGCTGGACACAGAGAGAGATGGGGGCTTATAGTTTTGCCTCCCAACTTCTTACCTCAAGGGTAATGTCAACAATAATAATTCATGGATGCCTACCTCCAAGTTGACATATGAATATGGATCTTTCCCAAGCATATGACGGTAGCCAAGACAAAGGCAAAACGAGGAATTGGTGAAGATCACCATGACTCTTTCAAGAGCAAAAAGTAGAGGTACAAGATAGGCCCTTCGCAGAGAGAAGCAGAGGTTGTCATGCGCTTTTGAGGTTTGGATGTGTGTCCTCTTAGTGCGGAGGAACATCACTTTATATTGCCTCATGTGATAAAGAACTTTATTATGCAGTCTATCGCTTTTATGTCTTCCTCATCACAGGTTCGTATAAAGCTTATTTTCCACACACTAATAGATCATACATATCAGAGAGCAAATTTTATTGCTTGCACCGATGACAACTTACTTGAGGGATCTTATTCAATCCATAGGTAGGTATGGTGGACTCACATGGCAAAACTGGTTTGAAGGTTTATGGATGCACAAGTAGTATCTCTACTTAGTGTGGGAGGTTTTGCTAATATGAGGTGGAAGCAATCGTCACATGCTAAGGGATCTCTAATCATATAACATTGTTCAGAGCCAAGCAAACACAATTCATTACGTTGTCTTCCTTGTCCAACATCTACTTCTAGGCATGCAATAGTTTGTTGAGTGTTCACAATCATAGATGGTGTCAGAGATGATATATTTATATGTGAACCTCTCCTTCTTTATCACTTCCTATTAATTGCAACAATTACCAAGGTCTACGTTTGACTACCCTCATCACTCCCCATAAGATCATTACATGATCTTTCATTCTTTTGTTCTATTCTAACTCGTTTGATCATGGTAAGAGGCAAAGCCCTTCAACTAAGACACTCTTTATTATATGGCTCACGAGTAAGAATACATCGGGGGTGACACAAAGAAAAACTCAAAACTAAAACACTAAGACTTTTAAACTACTAGAGAAAAAGAAAACTGGAAAGGAAAACTAAAAACAAAGGTAAAGGCAAAAGATGTGATGGTGATAGGATACCGGGGCAACTCCCCCAAGCTTGGCACAAGACAAGGGGATTGCCCATACCAATGCTCAGTTGTCTTCCTTTGGCAGTGATGGTGGTGGAGTTGTTGAAGCGGTCTTGAGCTTGTCTAATTTCCACTTGAGCATAAAGTTCTGCTCCCTCAGATCATCATTTTCCTCCTCAAGCTTCAACACTCTTTGGCATAGTTCCTGCTTACTCTCCTACAAGAAACCGGAAGGGATAAACAAGGTCTTAGGTTTCTTCCTTGAGTCAGGGAGGCTCGACTTCTTGAACTCCACATGCGTGCGTCCAGGTTGAGGTAGAGGAGCCTCCTCTTCATTGGAACTTGTTTGTTCCTTCCCCTTGGGATCATAATCTTCTTCCTCATGAGTGGTCCAGCCATATGGTTCCAAGTCCCCATAGACCTTGGGGTTAGCAAGGTAATCAGACACAGAGATCTCCCCCTCTGAATCCTGAGAAGACATCTTCACCTAGATCTGCGGAAGAATACAGGCTCGAAACAAAAAACAAAGGAAATCTGCGTGATGCAGGGGTCAGACCAAATGGAAGTATATATAATGATTTTTCCAGATCAGAAGGAGTCCCCTGCATGAAAACGGAGTCTCGGAGGCGCACGAGGTGGCCACAAGCCCTCACAGCGCGACCAGGGGGTGGGCCCGCGCCGTGCAGGCTTGTCGCCTCCTCGCGCACTTTTCGGACTACTTCCAATTTTTGTATTTTTTTCAAATATTCCAAAACGGAGAAAATTTCCTATTGGAAAAGTTTTGGACTCTGTATTCTTACCGAATCTCATACCTCTTCATTTTCGGAGTCTGAAACAGGCTGATAAATGTCCCTTAGGTATTCTTCCGGAGTTATGGTATTGATGATATTGCTTTCAACATTTATGGGAGTACCTGAGATATAATGCTTGATTCTCTGCCCATTTACCACTCTCGGACAATTACCTTCCATGTTGTTGATCTTGATAGCACCGGAATGATATACTTCCTCGACAACATAGGGACCTTCCCATTTACAGAGAAGCTTGCCTGCAAAGAATCTTAAACGAGAGTTATATAGCAAGACATAATCACCTACGTTGAACTCACGCTTTTGTATACTCTTATCATGCCACCTCTTAACCTTCTCTTTGAAGAGTTTGGCATTCTCATATGCCTGAGTTCTCCACTCATCAAGTGAGCTAATGTCAAATAACCTCTTCTCACCGGCAAGTTTGAAATCAAAGTTGAGCTCTTTGATTGCCCAATAAGCTTTATGCTCTAGCTTAAGAGGTAAATGACATGCTTTTCCATACACCATTTTGTACGGAGACATGCCCATGGGATTCTTATAGGCAATTCTATAAGCCCATAGTGCATCATAGAGCTTCTTAGACCAATTATTTCTAGACATGTTGACAGTCTTTTGCAGAATCAGTTTAATCTCTCTATTACTTAGCTCTACTTGACCACTGGACTGAGGGTGATAGGGAGACGCAATTCTATGGTTGACATCGTACTTAGCAAGCGTTTTACGGAAAGCACCATGAATGAAGTGTGAACCACCGTCGGTCATTAGATATCTAGGGACTCCAAATCTAGGGAAGATAACTTCTTTCAGCATCTTGATAGAGGTGTTGTGATCAGCACTACTAGTGGAGATAGCTTCTACCCACTTAGTGACGTAATCAACAACAACTAAGACATGCGTATACCCGTTGGATTTTGGAAAGGTCCCATATAATCAAAGCCCCAGACATCAAATGGTTCAATGACAAGTGAATAGTTCATATGCGTTTCCTGACGTTTGCTAATATTACCTATTCTTTGACATCGTCACAGGACAAGACAAACTTACGGTCATCCTTGAAGAGAGTGGGCCAATAGAAACCTGATTGCAATACCTTGTGTGCAGTTCTATCTCCCGCATGGTGTCCTCCGTAGGCCTCGGAGTGACACTTCTGTAGGATATGTCCCTATTCATGTTCAGCTACACAACATCTAATAACACCATCTACTCCTTCCTTATAAAGGTGAGGATCATCCCAAAAGTAATGTCTCAAGTCAAAGAAGAACTTCTTCTTTTGATGGTACGTGAAACTAGGTGGTATGTATTTGGCAACGATATAGTTTGCATAATCAGCATACCACAGTGCACTACGTGAAGCATTGATGACATTCAATTGCTCATCGGGAAAGCTATCATCAATAGGTTGTGGGTCATCAAGAACTTCTCCAACCTAGACAAGTTATCTGCTACTGGGTTATCAGCACCCTTTCTGTCAACAACATGCAAATCAAATTCTTGTAGCAAGAGAACCCATCTGATAAGTCTAGGTTTAGTGTCCTTCTTCTCCATGAGGTACTTAATAGCAGCATGATCAGTGTGAATAGTGACTTTGGAATCAACTATGTAAGACCTGAACTTTTCACACGCAAACACGACTGCTAAAAATTCCTTCTCCGTAGTGGCATAGTTTCTCTAGGCACTCTCTAGAGTTTTACTAGCGTAGTGAATAACATTCAACTTCTTATCAACTCTTTGCCCTAGAATAGCACCAACAGCATAATCACTAGCATCACACATGATCTCAAAAGGAAAGTTCCAATCAGGTGGTTGAACAATAGGTGCAGTTATCAAAGCCCTCTTAAGTATTTTGAAAGCTTCCTCACAATCTTCGTCAAAAACAAAAGGAATATCGTTTTGCAAGAGATTGGTAAGAGGCCTAGAAATCTTAGAGAAGTCTTTAATGAACCTTCTATAGAAACCAGCATGACCAAGGAAACTTCTAATACCTTTGATATCTGTGGGGTATGGCATTTTCTCGATTGCACCAACCTTAGCCTTATCGACTTCAATACCTCTTTCAGAAATTTTATGTCCTAAGATGATGCCTTCATTAACCATAAAGTGGCACTTCTCCCAATTCAAGACAAGATCGGTGTCTTTACATCTCTACAAGACTTGATCAAGGTTGCTGAGGCAATCATCAAAGGAAGACCCGTAAACGGAGAAGTCGTCCATGAAAACCTCGACAATCTTTTCACAGAAGTCAGAGAATATAGCCATCATACATCTTTGAAAGGTGGCAGGTGCATTACATAAGCCAAAAGACATACGTCTATAAGCAAACGTACCGAAAGGGCAGGTGAAAGTTGTTTTCTCCTGATCAGATTGTGCAACTGGTATTTGGGAGAAACCATAATAACCGTCTAGAAAGCAGAAGTGTGTGTGTTTAGACAGCCTTTCTAGCATTTGGTCGATAAAAGGCAAAGGGTAATGATCTTTCCTAGTGGCCTTATTCAACTTCCTAAAATCAATCACCATCCTATAGCCAGTAATAATCCTCTGTGGGATCAACTCATCCTTATCATTAGGGACAACGGTGATGCCTCCCTTCTTAGGAACGCAATGCACCGGACTCACCCAATCGCTATGAGCAACAGGATAGATAATACCCGCGTCCAGGAGCTTTAGTATTTCTTTTCTCACTACTTCTTTCATCTTAGGATTCAATCTCCTTTGATGATCAGCACCAGGTTTGAATTCAGGATCAGTTTTGATCTTGTGCTGGCATAGAGTGGGACTAATGCCCTTAAGATCATCGAGAGTATATCCTATAGCAGCACGGTGCTTCCTCAGAGTTTTTAGTAGCTTCTTTTCTTCATGCTCTGAGAGGCTAGCACTAATAATGACAGGATATATCTCATGTTCATCAAGATAGGCATACTTAAGAGTATCAGGCAACTGTTTAAGCTCGAACACAGGATCACCCTTTGGTGGGGGTGGATCCCCAAGAAGTTCAACAAGCAAGTTATTCTTAAGGATAGGATATTGTTCTAAGACAACTCTATATATTTCATCCCTTGCATCCATATGCATATCATTTTCATGCTCAAGCAAGTATTGTTCTAAGGGATCAGTAGGAGGCACGGCAATAGAGGCTAAGGCAATAGTTTCATCCCTACTAGGCAACTCCTTTTCATGAGGTTGTCTACCGAACTTAGAGAAATTGAACTCGTGTGACACACCTTCAAAGCCAACAGTGACAGTTTGCTTCTCACAATCAATATGAGCATTGACGGTATTGAGAAAAGGTCTGCCAAATATGATGGGAGAAAAGCTATCTTGAGTGGTAGCAAGAACGAGGAAATCAGTAGGATACTTCGTTTCACCACACAAGACTTCAACATCCCTAACAATTCCCACAGGGCAGATAGTATCTCTATTGGCAAGTTGAATAGTGACATCTATAGGTTCTATCTCAATAGGTGCAATCTCATCTTTGACTTCATCGTATAAGGATTGAGGTATTGCACTAACACTAGCACCCAAGTCACATAAACCATGATAACAATGATCTCCTATCTTAACAGAAACCACAGGCATGCCAACAACACGCCTATGTTTGTCTCTAACGTGAGGTTTAGCAATTCTAGCAGCATCTTCACAAAAGTGAATATTATGTCCCTCAACTTCTTCAGACAGAAGATCTTTGATAATAGCAATGCTAGGTTCCACTCTAATTTTCTCAGGGGGTGTAGGTGTTCTAATATAGCCTCTACGTATGACAGTTGAAGCTTTAGAATGATCCTTTATCCTAACAGGGAAAGGTGGTTTCTTTACTGGGTACCACAGGATCATTATAGGCAATGACTTTCTCTTCAACTAGAGTGGGTTTAACTACATTGACTTCTAAAGGAGGATGAAATTTAAACCACTTCTCGTTGAGGAGATCAATATGGGAAGCAAAGGATTCACACAATGAAGCTACTGTCTCAGAGTCAAGTCCATACTTAGCGCTAAAGTCACAAAAAGTATTTGTCTCAACAAAGGATTTAACGCAATCAAACGTGAAATTCATACCTGACTCCTTACCTTCTTCAAGCTCCCAATCTTCAGAGTTGCATTTAATTCTTTCCAATAAATTCCATTTGAAGTCAATATCTCTCTTCATAAAAGAACTGGTACAAGAAGTGTCAAGCATGGTGCGATCATCATGAGAAAGCCGAGCATAGAAGTTCTGAATCATAATTTCTCTCGGGAGCTCGTGATTGGGGCATGAATATAGCATTGATTTAAGCCTCCTCCAAGCTTGAGCGATGCTTTCTCTGTCACAAGGGCAAAAATTACAAATATAATTCCGATCACGATGTAAATGCATAGGATAAAACTTTTGATGAAATTCCAATTTCAACCGATTGTAGTCCCATGATCCAGTATCATCACATAGCCTATACCATGTGAATGCCTTATCCTTCAAAGATAAAGGAAAGACCTTCTTCTTGACCTCATCCTTGGGCACACCTGCAAGCATAAATAAACCACAAACCTCATCTACATAGATCAGATGCAAGTCTGGATGTGATGTTCCATCTCCTGTAAAAGGATTAGCCAGCTGTTTCTCAAGCATACCCGAAGGGAATTCAAAGCAAATATTTTCACTAGGTGCAGCAACTTGAGGAGCAACTCTTTGTGCTTCCGTTCGAGGTGAAGATACCCCGAGCAAGCCCCTCAAAGGATTAGTATCCATAGTGACAAGTGACAACAAATTTCAGTACACTATATGAATGTTTCCTTACCAAGTACCACTTACCAAAGGCGCTTCACTCCCCGGCAACGGCGCCAGAAAAGAGTCTTGATGACCCACAAGTATAGGGGATCAATCGTAGTACTTTCGATAGGTAAGAGTGTCGAACCCAACGAGGAGCAGAAGGATCTGACAAGTGGTTTTCAGCAAAGAAAAATCTGCAAGCACTGAAATTGTCGGTAACAAGTGATTGTGTGGTGAGATGATTCGTAGCAAGCAACAAGTAACAAAAGTAGCAACGGTGCAGCAAAGTGGCCCAATCACTTTTGTAGCAAGGGACAAGCCTGAATAAAGTCTTACAAGAGGAAAAACGCTCCCGAGGACACACGGGAATTTCTGTCATGCTAGTTTCATCATGTTCATATGATTCGCGTCCGTTACTTTGATAGTTTGATATGTGGGTGGACCGGCGCTTGGGTACTGCCCTTACTTGGACAACCATCCCACTTATGATTAAACCCTCTCGCAAGCATCCGCAACTATGAAAGAAGAATTAAGACAAAGTCTAACCATATCATTAAACTAGTGGATCCAAATCAGCCCCTTACGAAGTAACGCATAAACTAGGGTTTAAGCTTCTATCACTCTAGCAACCCATCATCTACTTACTACTTCCCAATGCCTTCCTCTAGGCCCAAATAATGGTGAAATGTTATGTAGTCGACGTTCACATAACACCACTAGAGAAAAAACAACATACAGCATATCAAAATACCAAACGAATACCAAATTCACATGACTATTATTAGCATGACTTATCCCATGTCCTCAGGAACAAAAGTAACTACTCACAAAGCATAATCATAATCATGATCAGAGGTGTAATGAGTAGCATCAAGGATCTGAACATAAACTCTTCCACCAAGTAATCCAACTAGCATCAACTACAAAGAGTAATCAACACTACTAGCAACCTTACAAGTACCAATCGGAGTCGCGAGATAGAGATTGGTTACAAGTGATGAACTAGGGTTTGGAGATGAGATGGTGCTGATGAAGATGTGGATGGTGACGAGTCCCCTCCGATGAGAGGAGTGTTGGTGATGACGATGGCGATGATTTCCCCCTCCGGGAGGGAAGTTTCCTGCCGGAGCTCTAGATTGGTTCTGCTCAAGTTCCGCCTCATGGCGGCGGCGAAACCACGGAAAAGCTCCCTTCTGATTATTTTTTCCTGGACGAAACCCTCCATATAGCAAAAGAGGGGGGCCAGTGGGCTGCCCAGAAGCCCCCATGGCGCGGCCTGGGGGGTGGTTGCGCCGTGCAGGCTTGTGGGCACCCCCTAGTGCCCCTCCGGTACTTCTTTGGCCCAGTATTTTTTATATGTTGGGAAAAAAATCCCCGTTGTTTTTCACGGCGTTTGGAGTTG
Source organism: Hordeum vulgare subsp. vulgare (assembly GCF_904849725.1). Classification (NCBI taxonomy): domain Eukaryota; kingdom Viridiplantae; phylum Streptophyta; class Magnoliopsida; order Poales; family Poaceae; genus Hordeum; species Hordeum vulgare. Next base: position 243,468,112 of record NC_058522.1, read on the forward strand.
CCCAGAATAGGTATGTCAACTTTTCTCCACTTTCAGGCCAGAATTCCAGTTGCCGGTATTCTCCCTCTTCATGTAAACCTTGCAAAATAAGAGAGAAAAGGCATAATAATAGTACCGTGAAGTGAAATAACAGCCAAAGAAGCGATAAATATCAACAGGAAAACATGATGCAAAATGGACGTATCAGGTGGCTAAGGAGGTGCTAGAGGTTGCCGCGATGAGGTTTGAGGGGTGCTGGAGCGAGGGGGAGGCTATATATAGGCCCGCGACGGTGAGCCGACTCAGGAGCGCTTGTGATTCACTGTGGCGCGCATGGGGGTGCAGAGAGGAGTTGGGGTCGAAACCATGGTATCACGACGTGGTTTTGGACTGCAAGGACTCACTGCGAGGAAGGGAGAGAGAGGAGAGACGAGCATCCGTGGCCGCGCATCTCTGGTCGGTTCTGGTGCGTGCGGGCACGCGTCGCACCAACTCTTAGCGCGGGAGAGGAGGGGCCTTGATGGTCGCCTGATGCAGAGGGGCTGTCAGGGAAGAGGTTAGACACTTCGGGGAGAGGTTGGAACTGGGAGAGAGCATCGCCCCCACCTCGGTGGCTCCATATAGCACGCCCAGAGCGCAGCTTTGGCATGCCATGGCATGTAGGCGCGCCTTGGGGTGCCTTGGACGTGTCTAGAATGTCCTGGGCACTGGCTGGGATATGGATAGCCGTTGGAGACCCGTGGGAGCTTCGGCTGGTCAAGGGGAACAAGAAAAACAGGTGCTGTCAGCCTTGAGCTGAAGCTTAGATTGGGGATTTTGTCATTTCTACATTGAACCATAGAGGGGCCAGTTGACTCGGGCTTGGCATTGATGTTGGCCACCTAATCTGAGAGTTTGGGAGAAAGGGTTGGGGTTTAGCTGAGTTTAGGAGGGCTTTTACCCATCTGTCAAAAAGTGCTCGACAGTGGTTTGGGGTGGTTGCACCCCACCACTGGTTCTGAAACTTAACAAGACTGGGTTTGGTGCTAAAACAAGGGGTTTCACCAAGTTTGAGCTCCATTGCACAAGTTTATCTTTGTAAACTTGAAAACATCACCAAATGACCATATATGTTCCTTCCAAAGAGAGTGTGGGCAAATTAAGTCCCAAAAATCCCATTTTTGGTATGGGACCCTCATTTGACGTATTAGGCACTCCTGCAAAGTTTCAACTCCATTGGATAAACTTTGCTATGTAGAGTTGCTCTAACTTCAATCTGGACAGAAGGGGTTTTGCAGTTATTTGGTGTCCTTAATCACCTTGGATCATGGTGAAACTTTATATGGACACCAAATATGGCTTAGGGATACCACTGAAATTTTCTAGGAATTTATTGAGAATATTTCCTATGGAAATATTTCAAAAGGTCAAAACAGACAGAAATGGTTTTCAAGGTTTTACTCAAATAATTATAATATAAATAGGGGTTAAAATCTTATGTATCGAAAATATATGTCCTTCTCATCGTCTCAAATTTTATCAGATTTTTCTAAGGCAGAAAAGTATTTTTCCATATAGGAATACCATTTGTGGCCTCAAAATTGGACATGCAAATAAATTAGGAAAATAATTCATAAAAATAATTATATTATGTTTTTGGTGCTCTAAAATGGTGCTAGAACCATATCACCAACTTTGGGTAAGAACACTCCTTACCATCAAGGGCATGTAGTGCAACTCAAAGCAGGGTTTTACTTTAACCAGAAATAATAAAAGGGTTTTGAAATATTGAAGTCATGAGAAATGTGATTTGTGATATCACATGATCAAGCATGCAAGCATAAAATGACATTCATGGCACTCACAACATTAGTTTTGAAAAAGTTTTAATAAACTCATATTCTTGAATTAAAGAAAAAAGTGGTAGTGAAAACAGGGTGTGATAAGGACCCAAGCAGGCAGCGGCAGCCGGGGGTCCATGGAGGCGAGAGGCTAGATCCCTGAGGCCGGAGGTTGTATCCCCAAGCGACGGAGGGGGCGTGGAGAGCGGGCGCTTGCGAGAGTCGACAAGGGCTCCGAGCGGTGGGACGATCCCCTCGGCCTCGTAGGGGCGAAGAGGCAAGCGCTCGGAAGGTGGGGGAAGGAGCGTGGGACATTGTCAGAGCAGCGGGTCGTCTCGGGGGCTGAGAGGAGGAGGACACGGAGGTGGTGGGTCATCGGCTCCGGCGGCGGCGAGAGAAAGAGAGGGAGGGAGGGGGTGTGATACTTGTGATGTGCATTAGGTTTTTCATGAAGAGGAATGGGTTATCGCAACACAATATAGGTAAGTACTTCCCTCGGTTATGAAACCAAGGTATATCGAACCAATAGGAATACCAATCCTCAACCGTCTTCAGAGGTTGCATGCAAAAGAACAAACAACTTGTACCCAACATGAGCAAGAGGGTTGTCAATTCCCTTGATCTCGTTATTTGCAAGCAAGTGAGTTGTGTAGATAATTGTAAATTGAAAGATATATATAAGGTAAATTAGAACAACAAGGTAATGTAAATATATAAGTGAATAGACCCACGGGTTGTAGTGTTTGCTAGTGGCATCTCTCATAGCAATAACGTATCGTGGGTTGATAACCCACAAGTGTAGGGGGTCGCAACAGTTTTCGAGGGTAGAGTATTCAACCCAAATTTATTGATTCGACTCAAGGGGAAGCCAAAGAATATTCTCAAGTATTAGCAGTTGAGTTGTCAATTCAACCACACCTGAAAGATTTAGTATCTGCAACAAAGTATCAGTAGCATGGTAGTATGATAGCAGCAGTAGCAACAGTAACGAGTAGCAGCAAAGTGACAGCAGTAGCAGCAAAGTAACAGCAGTAGCAACAGAGTAAGAGTAGCAGCAGTGACTAACGTAGCAAGGACCAGTAGTAAAAGACTCGTAGGCATTGGATCGGTGATGGATGATTATGTCGTATGCTATTCATCATGCAAGAGTTATAACACGGAGAGATATGTAACTAGCTCCAGTTCGTCAATGTAATGTAGGCATGTATTCTGTATGTAGTCATACGTGCTTAGGGAAAAGAACTTGCATGACATCTATTGTCCATCCCTCCCGTGGCAGCGGGGTCCTAATGGAAACTATGGGATATTAATGTTCTCCTTTTAATAAAGAACCGGACCAACGCATTAGCACTTGGTGAATACATGAACTCCTCATACTATGGTCATCTCCGGGAGTGGTTCCGGCTATTGTCACTCCGGGGTTGCCGGGTCATAACACAAAGTAGGTGACTACAACTTGCAAGATAGGATCAAGAACACACATATATTGGCGACAACATAATAGGTTCAGATCTGAAATCATGGCACTCGGGCCCTAGTGACAAGCATTAAGCATGGCAAAGTAGTAGCAACATCAATCTCAGAACATAGTGGATACTAAGGATCAATCCCCGTCAAAACTAACTCGATTACATGATAGATCTCATCCAACCCATCACCGTCAAGCAAGCCTACGATGAGATTACTCACGAACGGTGAAGAGCATCATGGAATTGGCGATGAAGGAAGGTTGGTGATGACGATGGCGACGATCTCCCCTCTCCGAAGCCCAGAACGGACTCTAGATCTGCCCTCCAGACGAAGAACAGGAGGTGGCGGCGCCTCCGTATCGTTAAACGCGATGAACTCTTCTCCTTGATTTTTTTCCAGGCGAAAGGGACTAAATAGACCTGAGATAGGAGGCGGTGGAGTTTTGTGGGCCCCACAAGCCTGCCAGGCGCGGCGAGGGGGACCGCACCTGGTGGGCTTGTGGGCTCACAGCTCCACTTCCTCCGTTGATTCTTGCGCCAGTATTTTTTATATATTCCACAAAAATTCTCTGTAAATTTTCAGGTCATTCCAAGAACTTTATTTCTACACAAAAACAACACCATGGCAATTCTGCTGAAAAAACGTTAGTCCGGGTTAGTTCCATTCAAATCATGCAAATTAGAGTCTAAAACAAGGGCAAAAGAGTTTGGAAAAGTAGATACGATGGAGACGTATCATGGGTACACAAATTACTATTAGGCAATTGATAGAAAAGCGGATAGTTATGCAATTTTGACGGCAATGATCATGTGTATATAGGCATCACGTCCATAAGCAAAGAGGTTGACTCCTGCCTGCACCTATTGCAATTACTCCACCCATCGACCGCCATCGAGCATGCATCTATAGTATTAAGTAAAACAGAGTAATGTTTGGTGAATAATGACATGATGTAGACAAAGTAAACAATTAATATGAATGAACCCCGTCATTTTATCATTAGTAACAGCAACACAAAGACATATATTGTCCCCTTCTATCACTCGGATATAGAAATTCGTTAGGTTGAACCTACTATAACGCACTACTCCCACCGAAGAAATATCAATCTACTTGCCAAACTACATAAATAGATCAGACAGCATTACGAAGCTATGAGGATCGTGCACATAAGAATCATATTAGAATTCATAGACGACTCAAATATTTATCATGAATAATATGAACATAAACCCACAATTCATCGGATCCTAACAAATGTACCATACAAAGGTATTACATCGGATAGATCAAGGCAAAGATGCGATGATCATTGTATTCAAGATTAGGGAAGAGAGAGATTGCCATCTAGGTACTACCTACGAACATGTAGGTGTGTGGTGAACTACACACACATCATCATGAGGGCAGTAAGGTTGATGAAGAGGCCCTCCCTGATTGACCCCCCCTCCGGCAGGGTGCTAGAACGGAGCTCTAGATGGGCTCCCGTCGGAATAGAGACTTGCGGTGATGTAAAAATTGTTATGGGACCTCCTCTGCTGTTTTTAGGTTAGATGAGAATTTGCAGGCTAGAGAATAATGCTAGGAGATCCACCAAGGGGCCGCGAGCCAAAACGGTGCCCGTCGAGGGTGCGCCCTGTAATCCTGTAGGACCCTCGTGCGGCTTCCGGCCATTTTCCGAAGCTTCTAGGTCTTGTTTTTATCCAAAAATAGTCATCAAAAATTTCATGGCAATTGGACTTCATTTGGTATAGTGAACCTGCAAAGTAAAAAACACGCACAAAACATCAACTAGCACTAGGCACTAGGTCAATAGGTTAGTGCTCAAAAATATTATAAATTGGTAAATCATGACCCGAAAAGTATCGTAGAATGATAATAAATCAGCATGGAACAATAAAAAATTATAGATACGTTGGACATGTATCACCATCCCCAAACTTAATTCTTGCTCATCCTCAAGTAGGTAAATGATAGAAATAGAATTTTCGATTTGACATGCTACCCTTTATATAGTCTTTGTATGTATGCTCTCTAAGAAATGATGAAGTAACAAACATCAACATAGCAATATTTATAAGTATAAGAAACAAAATCACTGATTTTCAAATTATACGATCCTAAAAGAATGTTTACCCATATTCATCTTATTATATTAGCAAGGCAACTCCGTCTTCACCACATCAATACAAATGTTAAGCACCGCGTTGTCCAAGTCAAACAATTGGATCATACTTTTTCAGTATGCATCAACTTTTTATTCTTCACGCAATACATGAGCATGAACCATTGGACATTGCATATAGGTGGAATAGAGTATGATGGTAGATATCAACGGGGTAAAAAGTGGAGAAGATAGTCTCACATCAACTAGGCGTACCAAACAGATATGGAGATGGTCTCGATAGATGTCAATGCAAGGAGTAGGGACTGTCATGCAAATGATGCACTAGAGCAATAAGTGTATGAAAGCTCAACTGAAGCTAAGTGGGTGTGCATCCAACTTGCTTGCTCATGAAGACCTCGGGCATTTGAGGAAGCCCGTCATCGAAATATACAAGTCAAGTTTATAAAAGGGTAACTCCCACTAGCATATAGAAGTGACAAAACACGAGACTCTCTATATGAAGAACATGGTGCCACTTTGAGGCACAAGTGTGGTAAAGGATAGTAGCAAAGTCCCTTCTCTCTTTTTCTCTCATTTATTTTCTCTTTTTTCGTGGTGGGCTTTTTTTATCTCCCTCATTCGTTTTTTATATGGTGGGATCATCTGGCCTCCCCCATTTTTTTTGTCCAGAGTCTCATCCCGAATTGTGGGGGAATCATAGTCTCCATCATTCTTTCCTCACTAGGAAAATGCTCTAATAAGGATGATCATCACACTTTTATTTACTTAGAACTCAATATGAAGAACGGATAGGAAGATATGACTCTATATGAATGCCTACGGCAGTGTACGAGGATGTGCAAGATCTAGCATGACATGTATCAAAAATATGATGAAAGGTGGCTTTGCCACAAATACGATGTCAGCTTTATATGATCATGCAAAGCTATATGATGATGAACAAAATATTCATTATAAGTGATGATGGAATTTGCATGGCAAAGTATCTCGGAATGGCTATTGAAATGCCATGATATGCAGGTATGGTGGTTGTTTTGAGTAATATATAATGAGGCTTATGTGCAACATAGTGTATCATGTCATGGGGTTTGGATGCACCGGCAAAAGTTGCACCGATCCTCGAGGTGAGAATGGGCTATGCACGGTACCGAACAGGCTAGCAAATATGAGAAGGTGAAGATGCGTATGTCCATGGTGTCACATTAGTCATAGGGAACTCGAATATTTATTGCAAAGTTTTATTAGTGTTATCATAACTCAAAATACTACTCACATGCCCCAAGGGAGGACGTTGGTAGGAGTTAACCGTCGCGCGTCCCCGGCTCAAAACAACACTAGTATTTCAACGAGGAATAGAAATGCTCACACATAATCATCATGCCTCTTTAATTTGTAGATAAATAACAAGTTAACACCTCTTAATATCGACACTTCTATAAATTAATAATTGTGAACTCACACCTTTTTCATGTTGTCACATTAATGCCATTAACACGAAATTTCTCTATATGTGCCACATGATGGTTTTAGTTATTATTCATTGAATACCTTTTATTTTTTAAGTACTCTTACGACACATGAAAATTACCATCACTATTTATTAACTCTCAAATAAATTTAAGTGAAGAACAAGAGTATGTTATTTCTATAAAATCTACATGCCACCGTGCTCAAAAATATATAAGTGAAGTACTAGAGCAACTGCCAAGCTCAAAAGATATAAGTAAAGCACATAGAGTATTCTAACAAATTATGATGAAGGTGTGTGTCTCTAAAATAGGTGTGTAAAGAAAACAATGGTTGTGGTAAACTGAAAGTAAAAGCACACAAAAGCAAACGATGCTCCAAGCAAAACACGTATCATGTGATCAATAAAAATCTAGCTCCAAGTGACATACCGATGGATTGAGATGAAAGAGGGGATGCCTTTTGGGGCATCCCCAAGCTTAGACGCTTGAGTTTTCCTTAGCATATTACCTTGGGGTGCCTTGGGCATCCCCAATCTGAGGCTCTTGCTACTCCTTATTCCATGGTCCATCGTGATAACACGCAAAACTTAAAAAATTCAATCACACAAAACTCAACAAAACTTCGTGGGATCCGTTAGTATAGGAAACATATCAAATATTTTAGGTATTGTTATATATTGTTTCTTATTTTATTTTATCATAAGGTACTGTATTATAACTTCTTCATGGCTTATACCCCCCTATACAATGCATAGCATAATCAAAACAAGCAAACTATGCTTGCAAAAACAGAATCTGACTAAAATAGAACAGTCTCTAAAGATACATTTAATTGCCATACTTCTATAAAGCAACAAATTATAAACAATTAGGATGACCTGTAGAATTTGTATATCAGTACTATATAAAAAATTCAGCTTCATAAGACGTTTAAGTAAAATCACATAATTCATGCAGTGGACGTCAAAGTTTCTACTTTTGCACCGTATCAATTCTACTCGTCATACAAATCATCCCAAACGCTTTACTTGGCACAAACACTAATTAAAATTGTTAGAGCATATATCTCCATATGTGGTTTTGGTAATTGATGACAATTCCTATGGACTAATGGTTGCCTTAAGTTATATTTATAGGATTTGTCCATAGGCACTTCTTGAAGTCCATCTGTTGGGTTCAAGGAGTTTATATGATGACCAAGATGTTATTCAAGGTATTATCCAAAGAATGGTCATAGAGACACTAGGTTGATCAAGATATCAGACAAAGAGTAAATCAAGATGATCAACACACAAAGCGTATAAGATGTACCGGGAGGGATCAAGTGATCCCATGGTATGGTAAGCATTGTCCATTACGTGTTTGTGTACTAACCCATGGTCTTTGTGAGACTCCTATGTGGGGGTTAGGTGTGCTTCCATTGGGCTTGCGTCAAAAGGAAGATCTCATACAACTCATGAAGGATGACGTCAAGTGGTGATCGTCATCAAGATTGTGGTGTGCAAGTTCAAGTGGATCAACACGAATATATCATTGAAACTATTGTCAATGATCATGTGTTGATAACGACAACCTCATGTGCTAACAAGGACAAGATCAAGATAAGCATTCCTGAGCACTACATGCTTGATTCTTGTGGATGTTCACATGGTGGACAAATGAAGATGAATACATAAGCTAGGCTTTCCACATTGTGTATGGGAGAGCTACTTGAAGACTTCATCATGTCTTGCTTTCAACTTGAGCCACGAAGGAACAACAACATCAAGCTCAAGTGAAAGGGCTAACTCAAAGGTATCAGTTCCTTTGACGTTAGTTGTGCGGAGTGATGATCAGTGAATAAACGTATACACTCAAGTATGGATCATCAGTACCCCTTTTTATGATTCTTGAGTCTTTAGGGATCCCGCACTATTAAGAGGGGATCACAGGTTTTGTGATGAACTTGCTCAAACTACATCTCCACTGTTCTGCTCACACCACATCTCCACTGCTCTGCTGTTATCTGAAAAGAGAACCAGTGCCTCGGACATCCGGCTTCCTCCGGACGCCGAGGGCCGGACGACCGACTGCTTCGGAAATCCGGAATCGTATTCCAGAGAAATCAGAGCCATATAACTCGGACTTCCGGCTCCCTTCGGACGTCTGAGGCCTGGATATCCGACGAACTTCGGAATTCCGGAACTATGCACCAGAGAAACTTGAGCCATATAACTCGGACTTCCGGCTCCCTCCGGACGTCCGAGGGCCGGTCAAGGGTCGGACGACCGACAAACTTCGGAAATCCGGAGCCCTGCACCAGAAGAACTTGAGCTCTATAACTCGGATTTCCGGCTCCCTCCAGACGTCCGAGGGCCGGACGTCCGTCCCCTTCGGAAATCCGGAACCTACCACCAGAATAAGTTGAGTCGTATAACTCGGATTTCCGGTCCTCTCCGGACGTCCGGTCGCTGTTTAATTCAGAATAGTTTCAGTCATATCTACAGGCCTCGGACAACCGACCCATGTCGGACGTCCGACCCCTCGCGGACGCCCGGACTTCCGGCAACTGTCGGACCTCCGGACCCTGTGTGACTTAAAGTATCCCCAACGGCTGTATTTCCCTCCCCACTATAAATACCCCCCTCCCACTTCGTGAGAGGGTTGCCCAACACAGCCTTATCCTCATAAGAACACACTTCTACCTCACACACATTTGCTCACATCAAATCTTAGATCCCAAGAGCATTTGTGAGCCCCTTTGAGAGTTGTTCCAATCAAAAGATAGATCGTCTCCCTCTCCTCCTCTCAATCCAAGCTATTTGAGATTTGAGCAAGTTTTGAGCATTCCCCGTGATCTTGTTACTCTTGGAGGTTGGAGACTCCTAGGCGGTAGGAGTCCTTCGAAGAGGAATCAATTCGTGTGATTACCCCCCGGAAAAGTTTGTGAGGGTTTGGAAGCCACCTCAAAGGCTTACCACTAGTGGTTGAGAAACGCCTTCGTGGTGTTATCTCAAAGGGAGGATAGGGTGAGCCTTCGTGGCGTTGGTGTGCCTTCGTGGTAACATCCACCTCTCTAACGGTGACTAGCTTCCCTCCAAGGAAGTGAACATCGGGATACATCTTCGTCTCAGTGACCTTGGTTATCCTTAACCCTAACTCCTTACTTGTGGTTTACTTGTGTTATTTGAGCATACATACATTGCATATTGGTTGTGCTCATTATATTGTGTTGGCTATTTCTTGTACAAGATTAATCATTCAAGCATACCCTCTATATCCACACCTTCATACTTGCAGCCCTTGATATATCGTGTGATATAGTGTGATCTAGTATCTTGTGTTGTTCACCTACTTGTCGTGTGATATAGCTCAAGTAAGTTTGTGTAACTTACTTGTGCTTGTTAGTAATTGCGTTGTGTCCATCTTGGTAGATCGTGTTGTTGATACACGTTGCAGTGCCTAGTGCATTTAGGATTTGTGCTTGACAAGTACCCTCTTAGTTTATTTCCGCATTAGGTTCAAGCCAAATCTGAAGAAGTTTTTAAATAGCCTATTCACCCCCCCCCCTCTAGGCGTCATCGAGGTCTTTTCAATTGGTATCAGAGCTAGGTCTCTCTTTAATTAGGTTTCATGACCTAGAGAGTATCGATGTCGACTATTGGATTAGTGCACAATGGCATCTGTGACTTTGATGGCACAAATTATACCCTATGGAGAATTCGTATGCTTCATCACTTTCGGGCCATGGGCCCAAATACTTTACGAATTGTTCTTGTAGGTATTGCCGACAAAAAGGATGATGCATCTTCATCTACTAATGAGATCTATCTTGATTGTGAGGCTTTTCTTGCCATTCATCGAACCATAAGTCCTGAAGTGTTTAAGTCTATCTCGACTTGCAAGTCAGCTCATGAAGTTTGGACTAAACTTGAAGATATATATGGTGGGTCTAATCTTGATGAAGACGGTATTATGATGAAGGAGTTGGTGCATGAGCTCTTCACTCTTTTCGATCTTAAAGAGTCCACCACTACTTCCCTATCCGATTTCTTGCACACCTCAGCATCTTCAATCTCACAAGGTAATGACATGGTGAGTGAAGAAATATATGTTGATGAAAATGGCATAGCCTCTATGGACACGAGCATATCTAGCACCACACATAGTGTAAATTATTGTGTTGGTAGGTCATGCATTTCACCTAAAGATCCCTCGACAAATGTCTGTGGTGATATGCCTGCCTCCTCGTGTCCTCTTGATCAAAATATCTTGTTTCTCCCTAGTTGCTCTATGACTAATTATTTAGGGGAAATCAAGAAATATGAAGTACCTTTGACTAATGAAGAATCTGATTCACCAAAAGAATCATCATCAACTCCTCCAGTTCACATGTGCCATATGGCAAGAGGTAATAATGAGGTATCATCTTCCCTGTGCAATAACGATGATATTTGCGATGAGGATGATGATGATGATTTGACCGAAAATATCTATATGATCAGTAAAATTCTTCATAAAGCTAAAAATAACGCTCTTCAAAGATTCCAAGATGTTCTTGCTTACTTTGAAAATTGTAATGATTCACTTAATCATGAACAAGCTAAAAGTGAACAACTTGAACATGAACTTGAGAAGAGTCATCAAGCATGTAGAGACTTAAGATCTTCAAAAGGAGAGATCGAAGTTGCTCATGATAAACTTAAAAAGGATTTTGGGGTCCTTCTCCTTGAATGCAATAATGTCAAGGGAGAGCTCATCAAAACCTCTAGGGTCTATGAGGAGCTTCAATCTACTCATGAGAAGTCTCTATTTGCTACTTACTCCTCTCATATTGTTGATGATACTTGTACATCTAACTCTACCTCATTTGAAGTATCAACATTGAAGGAGAATATTGAGCTACGTGCTCAACTTGATTTACTAACTAGCAATTATGGGAAGTTGGAAGAAAACCATGTAATGCTCACAAGCTCTCATGCCCATCTTCTAACATCCTATAATGTGCAAAGGTTAGCTCATGAGGCTATCATCACCAAGGTAACATCAAGTGAGCCTCATGTGGACAATGGCACTACTTCTAGTCAAAGTACTATATTTCCATGTGCTAGTCCTCGTAATTCGTCTACTCATAATATTGCTACCTCGTGTGATGAATTACTTTCCTTGCCTTGTTGCTCTAACATTGAAGCTTACACTTCCTCTAGTACTTGCATTGATACTAACCGTGCAGAGGAAATCGAAGAGCTCAAGGCCCAAGTCACTTCTTTGAAGAAAGACTTGGAACAGTGTCATGAAGGGATGTCCACACTCAACAACGTCCTGTGTGAGCAAACATCTCCGAATGACAAAAATGATGTTGGAGTAAACTCAAACAAGAACAAGAGGGGCCTAGAACAAGTCAAGAATTCGGCCAAAATCATTTGCTTCAAGGGCAAGTTAAAGGGCACCATGTTAGATCTTGCCCTCTAAAGACGAAGTCTGAAAGTCACAAGCAACAAGGGAAGCGGTCACAAACTCAATCACATATTCAACTACAAGTTGAAGGAAGGCCTCTTCCCAATAAGACCCAAGCCAACACTCCCCGAGGTGAGAAATCAACTAGGAAGAAAGCAAAGGGTAGATGTTTCTACTTATGTCATGAGAAGGGTCACGTCGCTTCGTCTTGCACAAGAGGTAACTTATCCAACCCAATCACTATTGATGATATCTATTCCCTTGGGAAGGATAAGGTTGGCAATGTGTTTTCCAAGTTTTTTGGTACTTATAATGGTGTCAAGAAAAGAACTATTTGGGTTGCCAAGCCTATTGTGATTAACCTCTTAGGACCCAACGTAGTTGGGGACCAACAAGTTCAAACTTGATCAATAGGTGACTATGGAGGACATTAAAGACTTGGATACATAATGAAGAATTAAGGGGTCTTCATCATTCATATTATCTCAAGCCAAGTCATTTGGATTATCGAGTTCCTATCTTATATCCAATGTGCCTCCTTACGGTAACTTATACTTAAACTGTTTACATTGTTAGGTGCTTGCCCCTTTGCATGTTGTGGTTTTGTACCTTGCATGTGTTTGTATATGTTGTGCTTCCAACTTGCTTATCTTGAGTAATTGAGTATGTGTATGTTGGTTTGCATATCAAGTACATGTGAGTCTTGTATTGAGCCTTTTCGCGTCTTGTTTGTATTTTTGTTGGCTCTTGTGAGAGATTAATGGATTATCCCATTGTGGGGAGTGATGTGCTTTGCACACCTCACAATCCTATAAATTTGTATACATGGGGAATACCACTTAGTTTTGATATTTCAAGATTATCTAGTTTCTATGTGGTATGTCTTACTCATGAGAAATTCAAATTCTATATGGTCCATTAATTATCTCTTGTTGGTTTCAATTTGCAACTTGTTAATATTGTTTATTTATCACATTGTGGGGAAGTAATATGCTATGTGCATATTACAAACCTAGAAAATGTGTACATTTGAGGTGTTGCCACTTAGTGTTGATATTCTAAATTATCCTGTTCCTAGGTGGCATGTTATCTCTACAAGTGTCATTTGCTTGCGTTTTATGGGAAAAAATGATCTTGGATATATTTGCGATCTACCACTGAGTATCACTTCCAAAATACTTCTTGTCCTTGACAATTGGTATTCCCATCATGTGATAGGAATTGCTAATCGTCTTTACATTGAATTTTGTGTTTCGTTTGTCTTCCTTGCCTCTTATGGATCTATTTTAACATGTCTAGTGTTTTTATAGATATAGAGAAAGTGATGATCCCATCGTGTGCGTTTTGTATTCAAATGCAAATTCTATATAATGCACGTCCCTTGGGGGAGCTATCCTATTTTCTTTAGAACACTCTCTTTATTCACCCATCATAAAATCTTTTCATCCCCATCAAGTATGTGTTGATGGGAGGCAAGTCTTGCTCTTTATGATGCTTTGTGCCATCATGAAAATTTGTCGAGGGCTTGGTTTGTTAGAACCTAGCTCTCTTTTGGAAACTAGATACCTCGTGTTTGTTTTCCTTCAATTGGTTTCTTGTTGCCTTCTATTTGGCATGTGTCAATGGATATCTCATTCCTTGAGGTATCTTTTAATTGATATCCTTCAAGTGATAGTTCTTTTGTTTTAGGATCTTATTATCACTTGACACCTTGTCTTTTGGTGACTTATCAACTTTGTGTTGAGTTGATTCTTGAGAGTCTTGAGCATGCGTATCTAGCTACTATATACAACTTCTTTTGCTTGCTTTCCTTCTTTGACCCAATATATAGGGGAAACTCCACCTTGTCATAAATTGGCTAAAGTGTGCATGAAATTAAAATTCATATCTATATGCACATATGAATGTGGAGTTTGTACTATGTATTTCTGGTTTTCTAAGTCTTTGGTCCCAATGAGTTTGGGCACCATTTTGTTTGTTTTGTTGTTCCAGGAACAACTGGAGATGCATTGGATGCTCGGCTCACCTATAAGGAAGGTGTTGAGACCATGTGATTATTGGAGCCAAGTTAGGATGATCAAAGAACAACTATCTACTACATCAATCCAATGTTGTCTCGGTAACAAGTATCCACTTCATGCATTCCTTTCTTGCAAAGGACCCAACCTGTCTTTTCTTTTCCAGGTTGCATCATGGCATGAATCTCTTGATTTGTTCTCGTAGTACTTGTTTGCTTTCTCAAAGCATCCGAACGATGATGTCTTACTACTAGTTGGGATGTCTTTGATGTTCGTATGTTGGAAGTTCATATTGTAAAATAAGAAAATATTAGGCCATGTGCTATGCTTCCAAGCAAAGGATCTCATTGATATATTTATGACTTCCTTTTGGATATCTACTTTCTTCCTTCTTGTAACCATTTCGTGTGTACATCCTTCTTTGTGGATATATATCATCATGATTGTCTTCTACTTAGAATCTTTTACACATGAGAGAAGTTACATCTCTAATTGATATCCTCTTTTCTTTCACGTCCATCGTTACATTTCCTTTTTCAGTTTTTGGTGGCTTCGTGAAAGGATTTGTTTTGAGTGCGTATCTTATTTTCCTACATCTTCATGCACTCTTTGGCCGTGAAGATTATTTTTCCTCATGCTTGTCTTGATGAGGGTTTTGCCATTTTCAATTAGTATCCCTCCTCTTGACAAGGTTCTTACTTCCTATCTTCACAATGGGTTGTCACAAGCATTGGTTCTTATTTTGTTTATTAGTGAGCTTGTGAACCCATTTTCTAGTATGTGTGTGTGGGAATGATATGTCTTGCACTTTGTATCTCATTTCATCAAGACTATGTTGATGAGTAATGCTCATCCTTATCTTAGTCCTCTCTAGTGCTTTGCCATGACTCATACACATTACTTTGTTTGAGCCTATTCTTAAGTTGCTTCTATTACATGTTGCTCAACCATTTGTTTTGTGCAGTTGATATGCTTATTGTCTCATCTATCCTCTTGCACTCGTTGTGTGTTTTATAAATTCTGGGGGAGCAACGATCCTATTTTGTGCACCTGTGTCAAATACAGAAATCCCATATTAGTGCACAAATCATGGGGAGCTTCTCTAGTTTTTGATAAAGCACTATGTTGCCTTTATCATAATATCTTTTATTCATGTGGTTCGAAGGACCATATGATTGTTTGTTCCATCTGGAATCTTTTGATTGCTTGCCTCTATCTTTTTATGTCTTTGTGGCATACGATTCTTTTATTTGCAACTTTTGGGTCCTCAATATAGTTTCTTTCCTCCAACTACTTATCATTGTATTTGTGTATTTTTCTGCACTCATTTGTTGAGAAGTACACACTTTTTGGAGGACCTCCTACTATATTTTCTTTCTAAACTTTTCGTCCATTTTGGCAATCGATGCCAATGGGGGAGAAGTTTAGAGAGTTTACTTTGGATATGTTTAGAGGGTTTTGCTTTTATTGCGTAAGCATTTACATCTTGCTCACATGCATTATTACCTTGTATGTGTGCGCTTGGTTATGCTTATTACCTTATATAAACTCTCTTGAAGTGGTTGTCTTCAATTACCAAAATGGGGGAGATTGTTAGAGCATATATCTCCATATGTGGTTTTGGTAATTGATGACAATTCCTATGGACTAATGGTTGCCTTAAGTTATATTTATAGGATTTGTCCATAGGCACTTCTTGAAGTCCATCTGTTGGGTTCAAGGAGTTTATATGATGACCAAGATGTTATTCAAGGTATTATCCAAAAAATGGTCATAGAAACACTAGGTTGATCAAGATCTCAGACAAAGAGTAAATCAAGATGATCAACACACAAAGCGTATAAGATGTACCGGGAGGGATCAAGTGATCTCATGGTATGGTAAGCATTGTCCATTGCGTGTTTGTGTACTAACCCATGGTCTTTGTGAGACTCCTATGTGGGGGTTAGGTGTGCTTACATTGGGCTTGTGTCAAAAGGAAGATCTCATACAACCCATGAAGGATGACGTCAAGTTGTGATCGTCATCAAGATTGTGGTGTGCAAGTTCAAGTGGATCAGCACTAATATATCATTGAAACTATTGTCAATGATCATGTGGTGATAAGGACATCCTCATGTGCTAACAAGGACAAGATCAAGATAAGCATTCCTGAGCACTACATGCTTGATTCTTGTGGATGTTCACATGGTGGACAGGACAAGATCAAGATAAGCATTCCTGAGCACTTCATGCTTGATTCTTGTGGATGTTCACATGGTGGACAAATGAAGATGAATACATAAGCTAGGATTTCCGCATTGTGTATGGGAAATCTACTTGAAGACTTCAAAATGTCTTGCTTTCAACTTGAGCCAAGAAGGAACAACAACATCTAGCTCAGGTGAAAGGGCTAACTCAAAGGTATCAGTTCCTTTGACGTTAGTGGTGCGGAGCGATGATCAGCGAATAAAAGTATACACTCAAGTATGGATCATGAGTACTCTTTTATGATTCTTGAGTCCTTAGGGATCCCGCACTATTAAGAGGGGATCACAGGTTTTGCGATGAACTTGCTCAAACTACATCTTCACTTTCTGCTCAAACCACATCTTCACTGCTTTGCTGCTATCTGAAAACAGAACCAGTGCCTCGGACATCCGGCTTCCTCCGGACGTCCGAGGGCCGGACGACCGATAGCTTCGGAAATCCGGAATCCTATACCAGAGAAATCAGAGCCATATAACTTGGACTTCCGGCTCTCTCCGGACGTCCGAGGCCCGGATATCCGACCAGCTTCGGAATTCCGGAACTATGCACCAGAGAAACTTGAGCCATATAACTCGGACTTCCGGCTCCCTCCGGACGTCCGAGGGCCGGTCAAGGCTCGGACTACCGACAAGCTTCGGAAATCCGGAGCCCTGCACCAGAAGAACATGAGCTCTATAACTCGGATTTCCGGCTCCCTCTAGACGTCCGAGGGCCGGACGTCCGACCCCCGTCGGAAATCCGGAACCTACCACCAGTAGAAGTTGAGTTGTATAACTCGGATTTCCGGTCCTCTCCGGACGTCTGGTCGCTGCTTAATTCAAAATAGTTTCAGTCATATCTACAGGCCTCGGACGACCGACCCCTGTCAGACGTCCGGACCCTGTGTGTCTTAAAGTACCTCCAACGGCTGGATTGCACTCCACACTATAAATACCCCCCTCCCACTTCGTGAGAGGATGGCCCAACATAGCCTTATCCTCATAAGAACACACTTCTACCTCACACACATTTGCTCACTCCAAATCTTAGATCCCAAGAGCATTTGTGATCCCCTTTGAGAGTTGTTCCAATCAAAAGATAGATCGTCTCCCTCTCCTTCTCTCAACCCAAGCTATTTGTGATTTGAGAAAGCTTTGAGCATTCCCCATGATCTTGTTACTCTTGGAGATTGGAGACTCCTAGGCGGTAGGAGTTCTTCGGAGAGGAATCAATCCGTGTGATTTCCCCCGGAAAAGTTTGTGAGGGTTTGGAAGCCACCTCAAAGGCTTACCACTAGTGGTTGAGAAACGCCTTCGTGGTGTTATCTCAAAGGGAGAATAGGGTGAGCCTTCGTGGCGTTGGTGTGCCTTCGTGGTAACATCCACCTCTCTAACGGTGACTAGCTTCCCTCCAAGGAAGTGAACATCGGGATACATCTTCGTCTCAGTGACCTTGGTTATCCTTAACCCTAACTCCTTGTGGTTTACTTGTGTTATTTGAGCATACATACATTGCATATTGGTTGTGCTCATTATATTGTGTTGGCTATTTCTTGTACAAGATTAATCATTCAAGCATACCCTCTATATCCACACGTTCATACTTGCAGCCCTTGATATATCGTGTTGATATAGTGTGATCTAGTATCTTGTGTTGTTCACCTACTTGTCGTGTGATATAGCTCAAGTAAGTTTGTGTATCTTACTTGTGCGTGTTAGTAACTGTATCGTGTCCATCTTGGTAGATTGTGTTGTTGATACACGTTGAAGTGCCTAGTGCATTTAGGATTTGTGCTTGACAAGTACCCTCTTAGTTTATTTCCGCATTAGGTTCAAGCCAAATCCGAAGAATATTTATATAGCCTATCCCCCCCCTCTAGGCGTCGTCGAGGTCTTTTCACGAGCAACGATCCTATTTCGTGCACCTGTGTCAAATACAAAAATCTCATATTAGTGCACAAATCATGGGGAGCTTCTCTAGTTTTTGATAAAGCACTATGTTTCCTTTATCATAATATCTTTTATTCATGTGGTTCGAAGGACCATATGATTGTTTGTTCCATCTAGAATCCTTTGATTGCTTGCCTCTATCTTTGTATGTCTTTGTGGCATACGATCCTTTTATTTGCAATCTTTGGGTCCTCAATATAGTTTGTTTTCCTCCAACTACTTATCATTGTATTTGTGTATTTTTCTGCACTCATTTGCGAAGAAGTACACACTTTTTGGAGGACACCTACTATTTTGGCTTTCTAAACTTTTCGTCCATTTTGGCAATCGATGCCAATGGGGGAGAAGTTTAGAGAGTTTACTTTGGATATGTTTAGAGGGTTTTGCTTTTATTGCGTAAGCATTTACATCTTGCACACATGCATTATTACCTTGTATGTGTGCGCTTGGTTATGCTTATTACCTTATATAAACTCTCTTGAAGTGGTTGTCTTCAATTACCAAAATGGGGGAGATTGTTAGAGCATATATCTCCATATGTGGTTTTGGTAATTGATGACAATTCCTATGGACTCATGGTTGCCTTAAGTTATATTTATAGGATTTGTCCATAGGCACTTCTTGAAGTCCATCTGTTGGGTTCAAGGAGTTTATATGATGACCAAGATGTTATTCAAGGTATTATCCAAAGAATGGTCATAGAGACACTAGGTTGATCAAGATCTCAGACAAAGAGTAAATCAAGATGATCAACACACAAAGCGTATAAGATGTACCGGGAGGGATCAAGTGATCCCATGGTATGGTAAGCATTGTCCATTACGTGTTTGTGTACTAACCCATGGTCTTTGTGAGACTCCTATGTGGGGGTTAGGTGTGCTTCCGTTGGGCTTGCGTCAAAAGGAAGATCTCATACAACTCATGAAGGATGATGTCAAGTGGTGATCGTCATCAAGATTGTGGTGTGCAAGTTCAAGTGGATCAGCACGAATATATAATTGAAACAATGTTCAATGATCATGTGTTGATAGGGAGAACCTCATTAGCTAACAAGGACAAGATCAAGATAAGCATTCCTGGGAACTACATGCTTGATTCTTGTGGATGTTCACATGGTGGACAAATGAAGATGAATACATAAGCTAGGCTTTCCACATTGTGTATGGGAGAGCTACTTGAAGACTTCATCATGTCTTGCTTTCAATTTGAGCCAATAAGGAACAGCAACATCAAGCTCAAGTGAAAGGGCTAACTCAAAGGTATCAGTTCCTTTGACGTTAGTTGTGCGGAGTGATGATCAGCGAATAAAAGTATACACTCAAGTATGGATCATCAGTACCCCTTTTTATGATTCTTGAGTCTTTAGGGATCCCACACTATTAAGAGGGGATCACAGGTTTTGTGATGAACTTGCTCAAACTACATCTCCACTGTTCTGCTCAAACCACATCTCCACTGCTCTGCTGTTATCTGAAAACAGAACCAGTGCCTCGGACATCCGGCTTCCTCCGGACGTCCGAGGGCCGGACGACCAACTGCTTCGGAAATCCGGAATCCTATTCCAGAGAAATCACAACCATATAACTCGGACTTCCGGCTCCCTTCGGACGTCCGAGGCCCGGATATCCGACCATCTTCGGAATTCCGGAACTATGCACCAGAGAAACTTGAGCCATATAACTCGGACTTCCGGTTCCCTCCGGACGTCCGAGGGTCGGTCAAGGGTCGGACGACCGACAGGCTTCGGAAATCCGAAGTCCTGCACCAGAAGAACTTGAGCTCTATAACTCGGATTTCCGGCTCCCTCCGGACGTCCGAGGGCCGGACGTCCGTCCCCTTCGGAAATCCGGAACCTACCACGAGAAGAAGTTGAGTCGTATAACTCGGATTTCCGGTCCTCTCCGGACGTTCGGTCGCTGTTTAATTCAAAATAGTTTCAGTCATATCTACAGGCCTCGGACGACCGACCCATGTCGGACGTCCGACCCCTCGCGGACGCTCGGACTTCCGGAAACTGTCGGACGTCCCGACCCTGTGTGACTTAAAGTATCCCCAACGGCTGTATTTCTCTCCCCACTATAAATACCCCCCTCCCACTTCGTGAGAGGGTTTCCCAACACAGCCTTATCCTCATAAGAACACACTTCTACCTCACACACATTTGCTCACATCAAATCTTAGATCCCAAGAGCATTTGTGAGCCCCTTTGAGAGTTGTTCCAATCAAAAGATAGATCGTCTCCCTCTCCTCCTCTCAACCCAAGCTATTTGAGATTTGAGCAAGTTTTGAGCATTCCCTGTGATCTTGTTACTCTTGGAGGTTGGAGACTCCTAGGCGGTAGGAGTCCTTCGGAAAGGAATCAATTCGTGTGATTACCCCCCGAAAAAGTTTGTGAGGGTTTGGAAGCCACCTCAAAGGCTTACCACTAGTGGTTGAGAAACGCCTTCGTGGTGTTATATCAAAGGGAGAATAGGGTGAGCCTTCTTGGCGTTGGTGTGCCTTCGTGGTAACATCCACCTCTCTAACGGTGACTAGCTTCCCTCCAAGGAAGTGAACATCGGGATACATCTTCGTCTCAGTGACCTTGGTTATCCTTAACCCTAACTTCTTACTTGTGGTTTACTTGTGTTACTTGAGCATACATACATTGCATATTGTTTGTGCTCATTATATTGTGTTGGCTATTTCTTGTACAAGATTAATCATTCAAGCATACCCTCTATATCCACACGTGCATACTTGCAGCCCTTGATATATCGTGTGATATAGTGTGATCTAGTATCTTGTGTTGTTCACCTACTTGTCGTGTGATATAGCTCAAGTAAGTTTGTGTAACTTACTTGTGCTTGTTAGTAACTGCGTTGTGTCCATCTTGGTAGATTGTGTTGTTGATACACGTTGTCGCTCTTCCAAACCCACTTTTAGTAGTGTTGCACATTTGATAATCAATAATAAATTCATCATGAATCATAACATTATCAATATCACAAGCAACATCATCATTATCACCCCAATCATGATCATTAGCACAACTGATATTCACAAAATTTATAATAACAACATGGCAATCATGCTTTTCATTCAAGGAACTATCATGAATCACTTTATTAGTTTCACAATTTTGAGATTCATGATTTTCAAGCAAGACATCATTAATATAATCTAGTGCACTCTCACTAGCAATTTTCTCAACATAATCGGGTCTTTTGAAAAGATTATCAAGTGGACGAGGATCCATTTATCTTTATTTTTGTATTTACTTTCCGTATGTTTGTGTGCAAAAGATAAACATAGCATAATAGGCAAGTGAACTAGCAAGCAAAGGACTAAACTATTAACAACGAAAGATATGTATTTTTGTATTTTTATTTTTTATGAGACAAACTAAATATAACAGAAAATATAAATAAGAAAAAGTAAATGAAAATTTGTGAGAAGTTACTTGATAGTTGATCATGGTATTCCCCAGCGACGGCGCTAGAAATCCTTCCTCATACTTGTGATCCGCGTTGGGTTTCCCGTGAAGAGGAATGATACTTGTGACCTGCATTGGGTTTTTCATGAAGAGGAATAGGTTATCGTAGCACAATGTGGATAAGTATTTCCCTCAGTTATGAAACCAAGGTTTATCGAACCAATAGGAATACCAATCCTAAACCGTCTTCAGTGGTTGCACACAAAGAAACAAACAACTTGCACCCAACGCGGGCAAGAGGGTTTTCAATCCCCTTGATCTCGTTATTTGCAAGCAAATGAGGTGTGTAGATAATTGTAAATTGCAAAATAAAATAAAAGCAAATAAATGGCAGCAAGGTATTAAAAGTGTTTGTAAATATATAAGTTAATAGACCCGGGGGCCGTAGATTTCTGTGGTGGCATCTCTCATAGAATTACCATATGATGGGTACACAAATTACTATTGGGCAATTGATAGAAAAGCGTATAGTTATGCGGTTTCACGACAATGATATTTTTTATATAGGCATCACGTCCATAAGAAAATAGGCCGACTCCTGCCTGCACCTATTACTATTACTCCACCCAACGACTGATATCCATCATGCATCTAGAGTATTAAGTAAAACAAAGCAGTGCTTGGTGAGAGATGATATGATGTTGACAAAGTAAAATCAATCAATATGAATAAACCCCATCATTTTATCCTTAGTAGCAGCAACACAAAGACACATCTTGTTCCCTTCTATCGCTGGGATATAGAAACTCGCCAAGTTGAACCTACTACAACGCACTACTCCCACCGAATAAATATCAATCTAGTTGGGCAAACTACATCAATAGATCATAGAGCATTATGAAGCTATAATTTTCATGCACATAAGAATCATATAAGATCAGCGGAGATTCAACTATTTATCATGACTAATCTGAACACAAACCCACAATTCATCGGATCCCAACAAACACACCATACATAGTGATTACATCGTATAGATCAAAACAAAGATGCGATGAACATGGTATTGAAGACCAAAGAGAGAGAGATTTCCATCTAGGTACTTCCTACGGACCCGTAGGTGTGTGGTGGACTACTCACACATCATGGTGAGGGCAGCAAGGTTGATGAAGAAGCCCTCCATGATCGATCCCCCTCCAACAGGGTGTCGGAACGGATCTCTAGAAGGCCTCCCACCGGAACAGAGATAACGCCGGTGGAAAAAGTGTTTCGGGAGTTCATGTGATGTTTTTAGGGTAAACAGGAATTTATAGGCCACAGAGGGGCATCGGGAGGCACCCGAGGGAGGCACAAACCATCACGGCGCCCCTGGTGGCTTGTGGGCCCCTCGTGGCTCTCCTGGCCTCCCTCCGAAGCTGCTAGGTCTTGTTTTGGTCCAGAAAAAATCATCAATTTTTTTGTGGCAATTGGACTTCGTTTGGTAATGTAAACCTAAAAAGCCAAAAACACGCAGAAAACAACAACTAGCAGTCGGCACTGGGTCAATAGGATAGTGCTCAAAAATAATATAAATTGCTAAACAAATGATAAAAACAGAATTTTTGATTTTGACATGCTATCCATTTAATTATGATCATCGAGAAACGATGAATTAATAACAGCAATATAGCAATATTTATAAGTATAAGAAACAAAATCGTTGATTTTCAAAGTATACAATCCTAAAAGAGTGTTTACCCCTATCCATCTTATTATATTAGCAAGGCATGGATCCATCTTCACCACGTTAATACAAATGTTAAGCACCACGGTGCCCAAGTCATGCAATTGGATCATACTTTTTCAATATGCACCAACTTTTTATTCTTCACGCAATACATGAGCTTGGAACCATTGGACATGGCATATAGGTGGAATAGAGTATGATGGTAGGTATCAAAGGGGTAAAAAGTGGAGAAGATAGTCTAACATCAACTAGGCGTACCAATGAGCTACGGAGATGCTCATCGGTAGATGTCAATGCAAGGAGTAGGGATTTTCATGCAAATGATGCACTAAAGCTATAAGTGTATGATAGCTCAACTAAAGCTAAGTGGGTGTGCATCCAACTTGCTTGCTCATGAAGACCTCGGGCATTTGAGGAAGCCCGTCATCGGAATATACAAGCCAAGGTTATTATAAAAAGGTAATTCCCACTAGCATATGGAAGTGACAACATAGGAGACTCTCTATATGAAGAACATGGTGCCACTTTGAGGCACAAGTGTGGAAAAGGATAGTAGCAAAGTCCCTTCTCTATTTTTCTCCCATTTTTTATTTTGATGGTGGGCTCTTTTTTTTCTTTTTGCCTCCCCCATTTTTTTTAATATATGGTGGGCTCATTTAGCCTCCCCCATTTTTTTTAAATATATGGTGGGATCATTTAGCCTCCCCCATTTTTTCCTCACCGGGGAAATTCTCTAATAGTGATGATCATCACACTTCTATATACTTACAACTCAACATGAAGAACTGATAAGAACTTATGACTGTGTATGAATGCCTCTGGCAGTGTACCAGGATGTGCAATGATCTAGCGTGACATGTATCAAAAACATGATGAACGATGGCTTTGCCATGAATACTATATCGCCTCTATATGATGATGCAAAGCATTATGATGATGAACGAACTAGTCATGCGAAGTGATGATGGAATTTGCATGGCAATATATCTCTGAATGGCTATGGAAATGCCATGATAGGTTGGTATGGTGGATTTTTTGAGGTAGATATAATGAGGCTTATGTGCAACAGATCGTATCATGTCACGGGGTTTGGATGCACCAGCGAAAGTTGCACCGATGCTCGAGGTGAGAATGGGCTATGCACGGTACCGAAGAGGCTAGCAAATATGGAAAGGTGAAGGTGTGTATGTACATGGTATCTCATTAGTCGTGAAGAACTCGTATACTTATTGTAAAGTTTTATTAGTTTTATCACAAATCAAAGCACTCCCCGCATGCCCCGAGGGAGGAGGTTGGTAGGAGTTAACCATCGCGCGCCCTCGACTCGAAACAACACTAGGATTTCAATGAGGAATAGAAATGCGACATCACCGTGCCCTTTTAATTTTGTGGATGAATAACAAGTCAGCACCTCTTACTATCGACACTTCTACCAATCAACAATTATGGACTCACACCTTTTCCATACTACTACATCAATGTCATTAACGCAAAATTTATCTATATGTGCTACATGATGGTTTTTATTATCATCCATTGAATACCTATTATTTTTGGACTAGTCTTATGACCCATGCAAATTACCGTAACTATTTATTCAGAGCTCAAACAAATATAAGTGAAGAATGAGAGAATATTATTTCTATAAAATCTACACGCCACCGTGCTCAAAAAGATAGGAGTGAAGCACTAGAGCGACTGCCAAGCTCAAAAGATATAAGTAAAGCACACAGAGTGTTCTAGCAGATCATGATCAAGGTGTATCTCTCTCAAATGGGTGTGTCTAGCAAACGATGATTGTGGCAAACTAAAAAGCAAACTAAAGCAAACGATGCTCCAAGCAAAACACATATCATGTGATGAATAAAAATGTAGCTCCAAGCGACATACCGATGGATTGAGATGAAAGAGGGGATGCCTTCCGGGGGATCCCCAAGGTTAGACACTTGAGTATTCCTTAGGATATTACTTGGGGTTCCTTGGGCATGCCCAATATTAGGCTCTTTCTTCTCCTTATTTCGTGGTCCATCGTGATAACACGCAAAACTTGAAAACTTCAACCACACAAAACTCAACAAAAGTTCGTGAGATCCGTTAGTATAAGCAACATATCAAATACTTTTAGGTATTGTTATAATTTAGTTCTTATTTAATTTTAGCATAGGGTATTGTATTATAACTTATCCATGGCTTATAACCCCCTGATACAATCCATAGCATAATCAAAACAAGCAAACTATGCATGCAAAAAACAGAATCTGATTCAAACAGAACAGTCTGTAAAGATATGTTTAATTTCCATACTTCTCTAACTTAAAAAATTCTACAAAAAATTAGGACGACATGTAGAATTTTTATATTAGTACTATTTAAAAATTTCATCTTAACACGACGTTCCAGCAAAATCATAAAATTCATGCACTCGACGTCAAAGTATTTTTTTTGCATCGTATCAATTCTACTCATCATACAAATCATCCCAAAGGATTTTCTTGGCACAAACACTAACTAAAACTTAAAAACAAAGTCATTAGAGAGGCAACCATCATGTTATCACAACCAAACACAATGTAAAAACAAAATATTTAAGATAACTATTGGGTTGCCTCCCAACAAGCGCTATTGTTTTACGCCCCTAGCTAGGCATAATGCATAGTATCAAGTATTGTAATAATCATGGGAACGATCCATCATGTTATAGTAATATTCCCTATTTAGGAAGAAATCTTCCTAATAGGAAGACAAAAATAATTAAAGGGACTAAACTTCACAATACAAGGGTCTGAAAGATCTATCTCGGAAGGAATAGGAGGCTCCTCTTTAGGTTTTTCGTAAGTAATAGTCAACTCCTCATTGTATAAGTTTTGATAAAGATATTTTCTTAATTCTCTCTCAAGATCATAACCAAATCCAAGTTTTAGTATAGAAACTTGATCATTATGTATAGAAATTTTATCAACTAGGACATTAGGTGGAACCTTCTTTCTACGGTTCTCATCTTAACCAACATAGTGTGTGCATCTTAGTTTTATTATACCTTCCAACTCATAAAGAATTCCTTCTATGGGTGGGCACTCACCGTTAACCCTATAATGAGAAAATATATCTCTATCCTCTTGCATAATATTATTAAATTCTTGAACAAGAAATATGGGGGATAGACGTTTAGTAGGAGCTTCTTGGTATTGGAGAATTCCAGAAACAACCATTGTATGAAAGTATGCATATGGACAAATTGTCTTTCCAATTGTACTATAAGCAAAGATATAGCATCCGCATAACTTGTATTTATAGCAACAATGGAACCTCCTATAAATGGTAATGATCCCGCACAAGTGAAAAAATCTTGAATCGCAGTTTTACCAATAATATTTCCACTACCTATGCGGAGTTTCTTAGTTTGCATAACATGTTCACTTTTAGAAGGATCATCATCCGCAAGGGTATCAAGTTTTTCCTTAGAAACTTCATCAAAATTTCTTTTAGTATTATTAGCACAAGGTGAAGTTGGAAGCTCAAGGGCTTCTGCACAAGTGGCGGAAACACCACTAACTTCAAAATCACACATGATAGCAACTTTCGAGCAAGCAAAACAAGCAAAGGAAGTAAACTAGTATCAAGCAAAGATAAATATTTTTTATTTTTTATTTTTTATGACACAAACTAAATAGACCAGCAAACAAAAAGATAGACCGGTGAATGAAAATGTCTGCGAAGTTACTTGATAGTTGGTGATGGTATTCCCCGGCAACGGCGCCAGAAATCCTTCCTGATACTTGTGATTTGCGTTGGGTTTTCTGTGCAGAGGAACGGGTTATAGCAGGACAATGTGGGTAAGTATTTCCCTCAGTTATGAAACCAAGGTTTATCGAACCAATAGGAATACCAATCCTCAACCGTCTTCAGCGGCTCCACACAAAGAAACAAACAACTTGCACCCAATGTGGGCAAGAGGGTTGTCAATCCCCTCGATCTCGTTATTTGCAAGCAAATTAGGTGTGTAGATAATTGTAAATTACAAAATATAATAAAAGCAAATAAATGTCAGCAAGGTATTGAAAGTGTTTGTAAATATATAAGTGAATAGACCCGGGGGACTTAGGGTTCTCAAGTGGCATCTCTAATAGAAGTAGCATATCATGGGTACACAAATTACTGTTGGGCAATTGATAGAAAAGCGGATAGTTATGCGATTTTCATGACAATGATCATGTGTATGTAGGCATCACGTCCATAAGAAAATAGGCCGACTCCTACCTGCACATAATACTATTACTCCACCCATCAACCGCTATCCAACATGTATCTAGAGTATTAAGTAAAACAAAGTAATGCATGGTGAACAATGATATGATGTAGACAAAATAAACTCAATCAATATGAATCAACACCATCATTTTATCCTTAGTAGCAACAACACAAAGACGCGTCTTGTCTCCTTCTGTCACTGGGATATAGAAACTCGCCAGGTTGAACTTACTACAACGCACTACTCCCACCGAAGAAATATCAATCTAGTTGGCCAAAATACATCAATAGATTGGAGAGCATTATGAAGCTATAATGATCGTGCACATAAGGATCATATAAGATCATAGGAGACACGAATATTTATAATGAATAATCTGAAAATAAACCCACAATTCATCGGATCCCAACAAACACACCATACATAGTGACTACATCGGATAGATCAAAGCAAAGATGCGATGAACATGGTATTGAAGATCAAAGAGAGAAAGATTACCATCTAGGTAGTGCCTACGGACCCATAGGTTTGTGGTGTACTACTCACACATGATGGTGTGGGCATAAAGGTTGATGAAGAATCCCTCTGTGGTCGATACCCCCTCCCGTAGGGTGCCAGAACGGATCTCTAGATGGCCTTCCGTCACAACAAAGACTTGCGGCAGCGGAAAAAGTGTTTTAGGACTTCCTCTCATGTTTTTAGGGCAAAAGAGAACTTATAGGCCAGAGAGGGGCATCGGGAGGCGCCCAAGGGAGGCACAGGCCATCAGAGCGCATCCCCTGGTGGCGTGCCTTCTTGTCTTGTGGGCCCCTCGTGGCTCTCGTGGCCTCCCTCTGAAGCTTCAAGGTATTGTTTTGGTCCAAAAAAATAATCAAAAAGTTTTGTGGTAATTGGACTTAGTTTGGTACAATAAACCTAAAAAGCCAAAAACACGTAGAAAACAGCAATTGGCAGTGGGCATTGGGTCAATAGGTTAGTGCTCAAAAATATTATAAATTGGTAAACAAATGCCCAAAATGTATCCTAGAATGATAAAATATCAGCATGGAACATGAAAAATTATGGATACGTTGGAGACGTATCAAGGAACAGGTTATCGCAACATAATGTGGGTAAGTATGTTCCTGAGTTATGAAACCAAGGTTTATCGAACCAATAGGAATGTCAATCCTAAACCATCTTTAGCGGCTGCACACAAAAGAAGAAACAACTTGCACCCAACGCCGACAAGAAGGTTGTCAATCCCCTTGATCTCGTTCTTTGCAAGCAAGTGAGTTGTGTAGATAATTGTAAATTGCAAAATAGAAAAAAAGGTAAATAAGAACAGGAATGTAATGATAGCTTTCATAAATATATAAGTGAATAGACCTGGGGGCATAGTGTTCGCTATTGGAATATGATGGGGATATGTACCTAGGGTAGAGTCACATGCCTGACCTAGATGTCCTACCTAAGGGTACCTCATTAAAGTCTTGAAGGCAACAAGGAAGATTCCGATTGGATAGCCATAGCGTTTGAGTCACTCGGTAAGAAATCACTCGGAGGATTTTCCCCTTCACTCGACAACCAACTTCCACTCGGAAGAAGCCAGTCGACGCAGAAGACCAGAAGCCACTCCAAGGATGCCAACAGGTGAGCGTTTGGCTAGTCGTCATAAGTAACATTAATTACGTACGTTATCAGTAATGTACACCTTTAAACTACATTGATCAAACCATTAGATGCATGGGCCTTGACGAGGGGTAGCGCACTCTATATAAGCCACCCCTCCCCTCTCGCATAAGGGTTCGCACCCCTTGTAACACACATTCCACACTGCAAGAGCTCCTGAGCACTGAAATGTAGGGTTGTTACCTCCACGAAGAGGAGCCTGAACTCATACATCTTGCGTACAAGCTTTCCATAGCTAGGACTCCGCCCTCTCCTTTCGTACCATACTCCTCTACTATCAGGTTCATTCACACGACAGTTGGCGCCCAGCATGGGGTACACGTCTAAGCGACTTCCGGCAACTTTGCGATTTTCATTCTCCGTCATGTCTTTCGGCTTCGATTCGTTCTTGGGCGGCGAGATCCATTTCGGCGCGCTCGTCTTCGTTGTCGATGACTCGGCATGGCTTCAGGAGGCACCTCTCGACATCGAGGCGCTCCTGATCCGCGAGGCGACGAACTTTCGTGCAAGCTCATGCGGTGTAATCCTTCAGCAGTCGTCGACTCCAGTGTCGACCGTTCACTCTGCTGCTCGTCGTCTCAAGCGATCTGGTCACTCATGACTTCAGCGATGGGTGAAAGACGCAGTAGCTCACCAGGTGTCATCTTTGTCATCTCCGTAGATTGCTGCAATCGAGCCTGCTCAACCTCTTTGGGGCGCGATCCACTCGGTGTCAGATCAGTCTGATGTTCCTTCCGAGTGCGAGAGCTGCAATCCTGCGGCGGAGATCTTCATGGCGGGTTCACTGGAGAGCCCGCCTAGGTTCGGTCACGGTGAGCGCAAAGTTGGAGAACTGTCGAGTGGACACGCCCACCGCCGTCCTCCAGTTTCTAGTCGGCATCAGCGATAGCTTTTTCGAGTGGACCACAAAACAACGTCGAGGTACTTCGTACTCCGGTACTAAATGTTGCAGTTGCCGCGAAGATAGCAGATTCCATTCAGCCGTCAGATTCAGAGGTGGTAGAGGCTTAGAGCAGATTCATACTTTGCTTCAAGCAGCGCAGCAACAAAACTCAGCTGTGTCACAGTCGCTCAATAGGTTGCACAGTAATTCACCCCAAAGAAGATATAGTTTGTTCAGTTTTCAGTCCAGGGTCACCTCAACGTCGCAGAGACGGAGGTTACCGAGAGAATCAACACACAAATCAGGGCCGAAACCAGTTTGCTCCCCGGTACCACCGTGATGACCGTCGTCGGGTGCATTCTCCTCTAAGGAGTGGTACATATTTGTCCTGAAACTACGATGATAGGCGCCCGTTCGGTGATGAGCGGAGTCCTGGGTTTGATGCGAGAAATGTACTCACGCAGAGGAGGATTGATAGGGGCAGAGCTCATAGAGATGGTTTTGACAGAGATCGTCCGAGTGGAAGAGGCACAACAGTTTCTGGCCCTGAGTGCTTTAGTAGAGCAATCCATTCAGCTGATATCCCCCCCAACTTCAGGTTGGCGACTGGAATAAGTAAGTTCACACGAGAATCTAAGCCTGAAACATGGCTTGATGACTACTGGATGGTAGTGCAGATTGGTGGAGGTAACGAAAATGTCGCCATGAAGCATTTTCCTCTCATGTTGGATGGTTCGGCCAGGGCATGGCTGAATCAGTTGGCTCCTTCTAGCATCTATTGCTGGGAGGATCTCGCCCGAGTGTTCATCAAAACATTCAAGGGCACGTGCAAGCGTCCTGCTGGTTTGCTTGAGTTGCAGCTTTGCGTACAGAAGCCGAATGAATCTTTGAGAGATTATATCCAGCATTGGACCACCCTTCATCACACGGTGGAGAATGTTTTCGAGCACCAGGCAGTCTGCGCTTTCAAAGCTGGTGTCAGGTACAGAGAGCTATTTTGAAGTTCGGTCATACCGGCAACATGTCCATGAGCAAGATGACGGAGATTGCTGCACGATACGCCAATGGTGAAGAAGAAGACTGCATCCGCAGCGGTAAAGGAAAAGTAGTCGACAATGATGCTGGCGGCAATTCCAATCAGAAACAGAAGCGCAAGGCTGATGGTTCCACTCCAGCAAAAGCAGTCGCCATGGTGGCACAAGGAAAATTCATGGGAAACCCCACAGGGCAATTTCCCCCCAAAGAAGTCTAAGAATCAGTAAGATGTTCTGGATCTACCGTGTGTAATCCACACGAAGAAAGATGAAGATGGCAATTTGATATTTCCCAAACACACCACTTATCGGTGTAGGTTGTTGATCCAACAGTTCAAAGATACTTCGTCGAGTAAGAAGACTCCTGAGAAGGAGGGTGAAGAAGATAAGGAAGATTTTCCGAGTATCAACGCCGCCTTGATGATTTTTGATGATGTAGAGAGCAGAAGTCGATCGAAGGTCATTAACAAAGAGGTCAAGATGGCAGTTCCGACCATCCCCTCCTGCTCACATCGCTACCCCTAGTCGACAAGCTTTAGTGGTCGACCCAGTTGTGGGAGGATTTCGTCTTCGCAAGGTCTTGATGGATGGTGGGAGTGGGTTGAACATCATGTATGCAGAAACCCTCAAAGGAATGGGCATTCCAATGTCGCGATTGAGTGAAAGCAGTACACAGTTCCACGGGGTCATCCCTAGGAAAAAGGCCAAGTCACTCGGCTAGATTGTGCTGGATGTGGTATTCAACACGGACAAGAACTTTAGCAAGGAGAAAATGACTTTTGAAGTTATGGATTTTCAGAATGCTTATCATGCCATCCTTGGTCGCCCCGCTTATGCACGTTTCATGGCCATCCCATACTATGTGTATCTCAATATGAAGATGCCAGGGGTCCAAGGGAGTCATCACAGTCACACGCAATCGACAGAGAGCCGAGGAGTGCTTGCAACAAGGCTCTAAGATCGCTGATCAAGAGATGGTTGTGGTTGAACTAGAGGAATACCGGAAGAACACCAACCCTGCTGATGTGATGCGCTCCAAGAAGCCCGCTTCTGAGTCCGCTTTTCAGTCGGCGGCTGAAGTCAAACAAGTGAACATCCACCTGACGGATGCTAATGCTTCCCCGACCATCATATCAACAACACTCGATAGCAAATGGGAAGCCGAGTTCATCCAGTTCCTCCGTGAGAACTCGGACATCTTTGCATGGAAGCCTGTTGACATGTCGGGTGTGCCCAGGGAACTGGCTGAGCACCGATTGAGAGTGGATCCGAAAGCAAAGCCTGTTAAAAAGCATTTGTGTCGGTCTGTAGCGGAGAAGAGGGAAGCAATCGGCAAGGAGGTGGCTCGACTCTTAGAGGCAAAGCTCATACTCGAGGTCTACCACTCCGAGTGGCTTGCAAATGTCATCATGGTCCCCAAGAAGGACAGGTCCCTTCGTATGTGTATCTATTTCAAGAACATTAATAAGATATGCCCGAAAGATCACTTTCCGCTCCCCCGCATTGATCAAATTGTCGATTCGACTGAGGGGTGTGAGCGTTTATCCTTTTTGATGTCTATTCTGGCTACCATCATATCCGTCTATTTGGTCCAGGTGAAATAAAAATGGCCTTCATCACCCCTTTCGGGTGTTTCTCCTATATCACCATGCCTTTTGGTTTGAAGAATGCAGGCGCCACTTTCATGCGTACGATCCAGAAGTGTCTGCTCAATCAAATCAGTCGGAATGTCGAAGCATACATGGATGATATTGTGGTCAAGTCTCGCAAAGGTTCTGACCTACTAACTGACCTGGCACAGACATTCGCCAACCTGAGAAAGTATGATATCAAACTGAATCCATCTAAGTGCACTTTCGGAGTCCCTGGCGGCAAGTTACTCGGTTTCCTCATTTCCAAATGTGGGATGGATGTCAGCCCCGAGAAGATCGGCGCCATCGTCCGAATGAAAAGCCATGTGTGTGTGCACGATGTCTAGAGGCTCATGGCTGCCTGGCGGCATTAAGTCGGTTCATCTCTCGTCTCGGTGAGAAGGCATTGCCTCAATATCGACTCATGAAAAAAGTATGATGTGTTCGAGTGGAATGACAAGGCAGAAGCAACATTTGTCGAGCTAAAAGCCCTACTTTCCACCCAGCCGGTGCTTGTTCCTCCGTACAGCAAAGAACCCCTACTCTTATACATCGCAGCTACTAATCAAGTCGTCAGCACAGTTCTGATTGTCGAGCGAGAAGAGGAAGGCAAAGCTTTCAAAGTCCAGCGCCCAGTCTACTACATTTCTGAAGTACTGACCCCTTCGAAGCAAAGGTATCCTCATTATGAGAAGCTCCTCTATGGAATATATTTATCAGCAAAGAAGGTGGCACTTTACTTTCAAGATCATTCAGTATCACTCATGAACGATGCCCCACTGTTAGGGATTCTTAACAATTGGGACGCATATGGCCGCGTTGCTAAATGGGCCATCGAGCTGTTATATTTTGTCATCAAGTTCGAGGCAAAGAAATCTATCAAGTCTTAAGCGCTTGCAGATTTCATGGCCGAGTGGGTGGAACAACAGCACCTAGCTCAAATTCACTCGACACACTGGACTGTGTTCTTCGATGGCTCCAAAATGTTAATGGGTCCGGTGCTGGTGTGGTATTGGTGTCCCCAAAAGGCGACAAGCTCAACTATGTTTTCTAGATTCATTTTGATTCCTCCAACAACGAGGCTGAATATGAAGCGCTCCCCTATGGGTTGCATATGGCCATCTCACTCGGCATCCGGCGCTTGATGGTGTACGACGACTCGAATCTGGTGGTCAATCAAGTGATGAAGGAATGGGATGTTAGAAACCCCGCCATGACTGGCTATTGCCATGCAGTAAGGAAGCAAGAGAAGAAGTTTGAAGGTCTGGAACTCAATCATGTTCCCCGATTGAAAAATCAAGCACCTGACGAATTGGCCAAGATTGGATCCACTAGGAAACCTGTCCCTAGCAATGTGTTCTTGGAACACTTACATACTCCTTCGGTGCAAGAGAATCCTTTCACTAAAGAGCCCCCACAACCGATAAGCACCTCCAATCCGACTGAGATTGATGTTCCAGCTATCGTTGATTTGGTTATGGAAATTCTGGTGATCACACCCGAGTGGACAATACCATACATTGCATACATCCTCAAGCGAGAACTCCCGGAAGATGAAGATGAAGCTAAGCAGATTGTCCGCAGATCAAAGGCTTTTACTGTGATGGGCGGTCAGCTTTACAGAGAAAGTGTTACTGGCATAGCTCAACGGTGCATCTCCCCTGAGGAGGGCCGACTGATCCTGGAGGAAATCCATTCGGGGACCTATGGTCATCATGCGTCCTCTCGGACCATTGTTTCCAAAGCATACCGAGCTGGGTTCTTCTGGCCGCACGCTAATGAGATGGCTAAAGATATCGTTGATCACTATGAAGGCTAACAATTCTATTCTAACTTGTCTCACAAGCATGCGTCTGCCTTGGAGACCATCCCACTCATCTGGGCATTTGCTATTTGGGTTTGGATATGGTCGGCCCTTTTCGAACAGGGCAGAGTGGATTCACACACGTGTTTGTTGAAGTCGACAAGTTCACTAATGGATTGAAGCCAAGCCGATAAAGAAGTTGGACTCGCGCACCTCCATCAAGTTCATGAAGGAAATAACATTTCGATATGGAGTTCCTCACACCATCATAACAGACAATGGTTCTACCTTCGACTCAGAGGAGTTCACACACTTTTGCTCTACTCAAGGCACCCGGGTGGATTATGCGTCCGTCGCACAACCCCAAATCAATGGACAAGCTGAGCGGGCAAATGGCCTTATGATATGTCTCCAACGTATCTATAATTTTTTATCGTTCCATGCTATTATATTATCAACTTTGGATGTTTTATATGCATGAATATGCTATTTTATATTATTTTTGGGACTAACATATTGACCTAGAGCCCAGTGCCAGTTCCTGTTTTTTCCTTGTTTTTGACCTTTTTCACATAGGAATATCAAACGGAGTCCAAACGGAATAAAACTTCCGCCTGATTTTTTATAAAAAATATCAAAAATGCCAGAAGAAAAAGATACCGGAGAGGAGTCCCGAGGAAGCCACAAGCCAGGGAGGTGTGCCCACCCACCCACCCCCCCCCCCTGGGCGCGCCTGGGGGGCTCGTGACTCCCTCGTGGGTCCCCCTGACTTGTTCTCGATGCCATCTGGTCTTATAAATACAGAAACCTCCAGAAATAAACCTAGATCGGGAGTTCTGCCGCCGCAAGCCTCTGTAGACACCAAAAACAAATCGGGAGCCCGTTCCGACACCCTGTCGGAGGGGGAATCCATCTCCGGTGGCCTTCTTCATCATCCCGGCCATCTCCATGACGAGGAGGGAGTAGTTCTCCCTCGGGGCTGAAGGTATGTACCAGTAGCTATGTGTTTGATCTCTCTCTCTCGTGTTCTTGAGATTTCATGATCTCGATGTACCGCGGGCTTTGCTACTATAGTTGGATCCTATGATGTTCTTCGCCCTCTCCCTTCTTGTAATGAATTGAGTTTCCCCTTTGAAGTTATCTTATCGGATTGAGTCTTTAAGAACACTTGATGTATGTCTTGCACGTGTATCTGTGGTGACAATGGGATATTCATGTGAGTACTTGATGTATGTTTTCGTGATCAACTTGCGGGTTTCGTGACATCAGGAACCTATGCATATGGGTTGGCACACGTTTTGACTCTCCGGTAGAAACTTTGGGGCACTCTTTGAAGTTCTATGTGTTGGTTGAATAGATGATTCTGAGATTGTGTGATGCATATCGTATAATCATGCGAACGGATACTTGAGGTGATAATGGAGTATCTAGGTGACATTAGGGTCTTGGTTGATGTGTGTCTTAAGGTGTTATTCTAGTACGAACTCTAGGATAGATTGAACGAAAAGAATAGCTTCGTGTTATTTTACTACGGACTCTTGAATAGATCGATCAGAAAGAATAACTTTGTGGTGGTTTCGTACCCGACAATAATCTCTTCGTTTGTTCTCCGCTATTAGTGACTTTGGAGTGACTCTTTGTTGCATGTTGAGGGCTAGTTATATGATCCAATTATGTTATCATTGTTGAGAGAACTTCACTAGTGAAAGTATGAGGCCTTGTTTCCATG
Source organism: Hordeum vulgare subsp. vulgare (assembly GCF_904849725.1). Taxonomy (NCBI): domain Eukaryota; kingdom Viridiplantae; phylum Streptophyta; class Magnoliopsida; order Poales; family Poaceae; genus Hordeum; species Hordeum vulgare. Next base: position 243,504,752 of record NC_058522.1, read on the forward strand.
CATTGCAATACCGTTCGTGCTCACTTTTATTATTAATTACCTTGCTGTTTTTATAATTTCAGATTACAAAAACCTATATCTACTATCCATATTGCACTTGTATCACCATCTCTTCGCTGAACTAGTGCACCTATACAATTTAGCATTGTATTGGGTGTGTTGGGGACACAAGAGACTCTTTGTTATTTGGTTGCAGGGTTGCTTGAGAGAGACCATCTTCATCCTACGCCTCCCATGGATTGATAAACCTTAGGTCACCCACTTGAGGGAAAATTGCTACTGTCCTACAAACCTCTGCACTTGGAGGCCCAACAACGTCTACAAGGAGAAGGTTGCGTAGTAGACATCAAGCTCTTTTCAGGCGCCGTTGCCGGGGAGGTTAGTGCTTGAACGTATATCTTTAGATCTTGCAATTGAATCTTTTAGTTTCTTGTTTTGTCACTAGTTTAGTTTATTAATAGAAAACTACAAAAATGGAATTAAGGTTACCTCATATGCTTCATCTTTTTAATGTCTTTCGTGAAAATGATGGAAAAGAAAATTGTGCTCAAGTGCTAGAAGAAGAATTACATAGAATGCTTGGCATAAAATATGTGAATGATGAGCGTGATTTCAATGTTGTTAGTATGAATTCTTTGAATACCCATTATGCTAATGATATGCAAAGCCACAAGCTTGGGGATGCTATGTTTGATGAAGATGATCTTTTTAGTTCCCCCACTTTGAATGATCAAATTTATTATGATGAAAGCATGACCCCTATTTATGATGATTATTGTGATGATACTTATGCTATAAAGAATAAAGATGATAAAACGTGTCACAATTATGAGTACCCTTTTACTGAACATTACTCTTTTAATGTGGAAGCAATTCGTAGTGTTCAAGTCTTTTACGATACTCCCACTATTAATCATGAGAATAAATTCGCTACTGTGGAGAATAGTAAAATTTCTATGCTTGTAGATCATGAAAAGAATATTGTATGTGTTGGTTATATTGTTGAATTCATTCATGATGATACTGAAAATTATTATGAGAGAGGATCATATGCTTCTACGTATTGCAATAATATCAAGTTTCCCCTCTATGTGTTGAAAATTTTGAAGTTATGCTTGGTTTGCCTTCCTATGCTAGATGATTCTTGCTCCAATAAGTTGTTTGTTCACAGAATCCCTATGCATAGGAAGTGGGTTATACTTAAATGTGTTAGTCATATGCTTCATGATGCTCCCGTTATGTTTCAATTCGTATCTTCTATGTGAGCATCATTGAAATCATCATGCCTAGCTTGAATCATCATGCCTAGCTTGAAAGGCATTAAAGAAAAGTGCTTGTTGGGAGACAACCCAATATGTATCCTTACTGTTTTTGTGTGTTCACATGATTAAGCTATTGTATTAATCATGTTTTATTGCCTTGGTTCCAATAAAGTGCCAAGTAAAGCCTTTATGATTAGTTTGGGTGATAGTTGTTTGATCATGCTGAAAAAGACAGAAACTTTGCTCTCACGAAATTATTTTTAATTCATATCCAGAGAGATATATTGAGCTGATCCCTTTTTATGATGATTGATATACAAATTTCCTTAATTTTCATAATTGTTTCAGATTTTTTGGAGGTGCAGAAGTATGGTTATCATTCAAATCATTACAGGCTGTTCTGTTCTTGACAGATTCTGTTTTCAATGCATAGTTTGCTTGTTTTAGTGTTTCCATAGATTATATTAAGTGATATAAATTGTGGAAATGATAAGATACAGTAGGAATTCTGTGGGAACATTTATGAATCTTGTCTTGACAGTAGCAAAATGAATGATTTGTCTTCATTATACTAACCCATCTCACGAAGTTCCATTAAGTTTTGTGTTGTGAAGTTTTCAAGTTTTGGGTTAAACAAAGGAACAAGGAGTGGCAAGAGCCTGAGTTTGGGGATGCCCAAGGCATACCAAGCCATATTCAAGGATACCAAAAACCCTAAGCTTGGGGATGCCCCGGGAAGGCATCCCCTCTTTCGTCTTCAATCCATCGGTAACTTTACTTGGGGCTATATTTTTATTCACCACATGATATGTGTTTTGCTTGGAGCGTCATTTTCTTTTTTTAGTACTTTCTTTCTGTTATTTATATTAATGTTTTGCATCATTTAGTTCAATAAAAATGTCAAGGATAGCCTTTACCATGCTTAATTTGCAAGTTTAGGAGTTGTTGTTCCAAAAGAGAAAGTTTGCTTGTGGTGCAAAAATTCCCTAGAATTTTCTGTATGTCAAAATAACTTGAAATTTGGACACAGTATGATCTTATAAATTCTCTATTGCGTGGAATTGTTTCAGATGTTTTGGAGTTAATTAAGTATGGATCTTGTTGCATTCTTAAGAGACTGTTCTGCTTAGACAGATTGTTGTTATGTTTGCATTGTTCACATATGTTTGCTTGTTTAATGATTCCATTTGAGGATGGGAGTTTTAAATATGCAGAGGAATTTAGTATGCAATGTCAAATAATGATTTTTATTAATTTGCTACAGTAGAGGATGATAAAGTTTTCCATTGATTTATACTAACCTGTCTCACGAGTTCTTGTTGAGTTTTGTGTGGATGAAGTTTTTAAGATTTCGGAAACCGTCATATGAGAGGAATTAAGGAGACACAAAAATCTCAAGATTGGGGATGCCCAAGTCATGCCCAATCCATATTTCAAGAAGTCTCAAGCGTCTAAGCTTGGGGATGCCCCGGTTGGCATCCCACCTTTCTTCTTCAACAATTATCGGTTAGTATCGGTTGAACCTAAGTTTTTGCTTCTTCACATGATTCGTGCTATCTGTGGAGTGTCATTTTATTTTGTTTGAATAAGGTACTTAGGATCTGAAATTCTTAGATGGGAGAGTCTTCACATAGCCAAATAATTATTCAACTACTCATTGATTTTCACTTATATCTTTTGGAGTAGTTTTTCTTTTACTCTCATGCTTCACTTATATCATTTTGAGAGTCTTAAACAGCATGGTAATTTTCTTAGGTTATGAATCTAGTCCTAATATGATGGGCATCCAAGAGGGATATAATAAAAACTTTCATATAGAGTGCATCGAGTACTATGAGAAGTTTGATTCTTTACATATAGTTTTGAGACATAAGGATGGTGATATTAGAGTCATGCTAGTTAGTAATTATGGATTGGTAGAAATACTTATGTTAGAGATTGTGATTACCTTAGCATGCACATATGGTGAACCGCTATGTTAGGAAGTCGGAGCATGATGTTTTTATTGAGTGTCATCCTTTGTGTGGAGGTCGGGATCGCGCGATGGTTAACTCCTACTAACCCTTCCCCTAGGAGCATGCGTCTAATACTTTGTTTGGGTTACTAATAAAACTTTTGCAATAAGTATGTGAGTTATTTATGAGTAATGTTGAGTCCATGGATTATACGCACTCTGGCCCTTACACCATTGCTAGCCTCTCTAGTACCGCGCAACTTTCGCCGGTGCAAACAGCCACCATATATCCTTCCTCAAAATAGCCACCATACCTACCATCATGGCATTTCCATAGCCATTCCGAGATATATTGCCGTGCAACTTCCACCGTTCTGTTTATTATGACATGCATCATCATTGTCATGTTGCCTTGCATGATCATGTAATTGACATCGTATTTGTGGCAAAGCCACCATTCATAACTTTCATACATTTCACTCATGATTCATTGCACATCCCGGTACACTGCCGGAGGCATTCATATAGAGTCATATATTTTGTTCTAAGTATCGAGTTGTAAGTAAATAAAAGTGTGATGATCATCATTAATAGAGCATTTTCCCATGTGAGGAAAGGACGGAAGCTATGATTCCCTCACAAGTTGGGATGAGACTCCGGATTTAAAAAAATGAAAAAAAAAGAGGCCAAAGAGCCCAAGACAAATTGAGAGAAAAAGAGAGAAGGGACAATGCTACTATCCTTTACCACACTTGTGCTTAAAAGTAGCACCATGATCTTCATAATAGAGAGTCTCCTATTTTTTCACTTTCATATACTAGTGGGAATTTTCATTATATAACTTGGCTTGTATATTCCAATGATGGGCTTCCTCAAAAGTGCCATAGGTCTTCGTGAGCAAGCAAGTTGGGTGCACACCCACTAGTTCCCTTTTGAGCTTTCATACACTTATAGCTCTAGTGCATCCGTTACATGGCAATCCCTACTCATTCACATTGATATCTATTAATGGGCATCTCCATGGCCCGTTGATATGCCGAGTCGATGTGACCATCTCCTCCTTTTTGCCTCACAACCTCCACCATATTCTGTTTCACCTATAGTGCTATATCCATGGCTCACGCTCTTGTATTGCGTGAGAGTTGAAAAGGTTTGAGAAAGTAAAAGTGTGAAAACAATTGCTTGACTAAGACCGGGGTTGTGCATGATTTAAATACGTTGTGTGGGGAAGATGGAGCATAGCTAGACTATATGATATTGTAGGGATAGCTTTCTTTGGCCATGTTATTTTGTAAATACATGATTGCTTTATTAGTGTGCTTGAACTATTATTGTTCTTATGTCAATTTAAACTTTTTGTCTTGAATCATATGGATCTGAATATTCATGCCACAATATATGTTCGGTAGCATTCCACACCAAAAATTATGTTTCTATCATTTACCTACTCGAGACCGAGCAGGAATTAAGCTTAGGGATGCTTGATACGTCTCCAACGTATCTCCTTATCCTTCAAGGGCTGAAACCTCGACTCATACGAGATTTGGAACGTGCAGCTGGATCCTAGGTAACTGAACTACCATCTGTTCTGTGGGGCTTGAGAACAACTCCCAACCGGTTGACTGGATGCACATCCTTCTTCTTGGTGTATGGAGCTGAAGCCGTCTTGTCGACTGATCTCCTTCACAATTCTCCCCGTGTGGATTTATATTCGGAGGCTTAGGCTGAATAGGCGCAACAGGATGGAGTAGAACTCCTACAAGAAGAGCGTGAATTGTCCTTGATTCGGTCGACTGTATACCAACAGGATATACGTCGCTTTCATGCACGGCATGTCAGGAGTCGGCCGTTCCACGAAGGTGATCTGGTGCTCCGAGTGGATCAACAACGACCTCATAAGCTTGCTTCTACATGGGAAGGACCATTCGTCGTCACCAAGGTACTGAATAATGGAGCCTACCACCTTTACAACCTCAAGAAGAGAGCCGACGAACCCCGAGCTTGGAATGCAAAACTTCTCCGACATTTTTATGCTTGACAACCGATTGATTTGATGTAGTAAGAATTTTTTCTGAACAATGTGCTTGTCAAAGTCATATGTCGATTCTGATCGAGCAATTTCACACTCAAAATATACTCCGAGTGACGAGCAATCCTCTCACTCGAGGGCTTAGCTGCGAATATGTTTTCACCTAAGTTAAAAAAACCTTCCGTGTGAATAGAAACCTAATCACTCGGGTGCTTAGCCGCGAACCAGCTTTCGCCTAAGTTTAGAATATACTCCGAGTGACGAGCAATCCTCTCACTTGGGGGCTTAGCTGCGGACATGTTTTCGCCTAAGTTATAAACCCTTCCGAGTGAATAGCAACCTACTCACTCGGGTGCTTAGCCGCGAACCAGTCTTCGCCTAAGTTTGAAACTCACTCCGAGTGATGAGCAATCCTCTCACTCGGGGGCTTAATTGCGAACATGTTTTCGCCTAAGTTAAAAAATCGTTCGAATGAATAGCAGCCTATTCACTCGGAGACTTGGCCGCGAACCAGACTTCGACTAAGTATAAAACTCACTCCAAGTGACGAGCAATCCTCTCACTCGGGGGCTTAGCTGTGAACTGTTTTCGCTTAAGTTAAAGAACCCCTCCGAATGAATAGCAGCCTATTCACTCGGGGACTTAGCCGTGAACTAGACTTCGCCTAAGTTTGAAACTCACTTCGACTCACAAGCGATCCTCGGGGGCTTAGCTGCGAACATGTTTTTGCCTAAGTTAAAAAAACCTCCGAGTGAATAGCAGCCTATTCACTCGGGGACTTCGTCGCGAACCAGACTTCGACTAAGTATAAAACTCACTCCGAGTGATGAGGAATCCTCTCACTCGGGGGCTTAGCTGCGAACATGTTTTCGCCTAAGTTAAAGAAACCTCCGAATGAATAGCATCCTATTCACTCGGGGACTTAGCCGCGAACCAGACTTCGACTAAGTATAAAACTCACTCTGAGTAACTAGCAATCCTCTCACTCGGGGGCTTAGCTGCGAACATGTTTTCGCCTAAGTTAAAAAAACCTATGAATGAATAGCAGCCTATTCACTCGGGGACTTAGCTGCGAACCAGACTTCGACTAAGTATAACACTCACTCCGAGTGATGAGCAATCCTCTCACTCGGGAGCTTAGCTGCGAACATGTTTTCGCCTAAGTTAAAAAAACTCCGAGTGAATATCAACCTATTCACTTGTGAACTTAGGAGTGAATCAGTCTTCGCCTAAGTTAAATTCCACTAGACACTTAATTGCAAAACAGATTTTGCTTAATTAAAGAGTTTCCCCAAATGTCGAGAACATTCAAAAACCAAACGAACTCAGCCAAATGCGGATAAACTCAAAGAAATCCAGCACGGATTCAAGACGTCCATGTAGAAGAAAGTACTCGAGTTCAACAGCCGAACAAAGTTTTAACGGATACATTAACACTTGGCATACTGAGGCGAATTAAAGTTTGGACTGTAATCGAAGTTCCTTTTTAAGGCTCACGAGGACTTGCAGGCTCAACGAATGTATCAAGATCGATCCCATCAGCAATGCGAGTTGTCGCATCGATGCAGGTCTCCATGAAGTCCTCAAAATGGAGCTTCTTCGTATTAGCCACATGAAGCGCCTTCAACTTATCTTCCCTAGCCTCTTTGCAATGGACTCGGACGAGCGGAAGGGTCACGTAGGCTCCGCAACATGCGGCAGACTTCTTCCACGCCTGCACCCTATTGGGAATCTGGTCCAAGTAGCTCATTATTAACTCCAGATCAGTCTGGAGGGTGTATCCTGACCACAACTCCTTGTCGATCTTCCCCAACACGGCTCGCAGTCGGGCGACGTACCCTTGGACCTTCAAGAGACGAGCATTGAGGCGAAACATATCCATGGACACGTCATCTGCAATAGGCGACTTGATAGGGTCCAGATACGGCTCCACCTCTTCAGTCTCCTCATCGAAGTCTATGCAGAATTCTGTGTGAAGGAAAAATGAAAAGTCAGTCACAATTCATTCGGTAAAGTTCGAAGAGATTCATTCAGTGAAAAAAGCATACCAGTAAGTCTCCCGAGCATTTTGCCCAAGAAGTCCTTCAGATAGTTTTCCATGGCGTTTCCCCTTTTCGCTATCTGCTCAAGCTTTTCCCCCCATTCGAGTCATTATTTCTTTAGTCTGGTGTTCTCTTCGTCCACCTGGCCGATTTCCAAGAGCTTCTTCTCAGCAACCTCGGATATCTCCTTAGCTTCTGCGAGGACCTTGTCGTTTTCCTTGAGTGCTTTCTTCAAGGCATTCAAGTCATTGGTCGTCACTTCTAGATCAAGCTGAAGCTGGCTCTTCTCTGATTCTAATTTGGCATACTTGACTCTAATCTCACAGGTTTTCTGAAAACATCAAGGATATAGTTCAGTCGACACTAATATTTTCCACTCCCGAGTGGAGAAGTAGAGTTCAGTCAACCGAATGGCGGCCCGCAGCACCCACCCACACTAGTGGAGATACTAAAGAAACATATTCACTGGACAAATAGAGTGGTGCAAGTACTATAAGTACGAAAAAGGATCCTCCATCCAAGTTCTTAAGATGAATGCCATTTGTAAACGATCGACAATAGTCTCGGGGACTACACCCAGTGGGTGCACTCAGCGTGCCCCCACTGGCTACAAAACCAATCGACCAGATCCGGCATGGACGAGTAAAGAAAAAGAAAGAAGAGTGTGTCTTCCAATCAGACCCCTCGGATGCAAGCACTCGACAACAGTCTCGGGGACTACACCCAGTGGGTGCACTCAGCGTGCCCCCACTGGATACAAAACCACTCGACCAGGTCTGGCCTGGTCGAGTCAAAAAAGATATTGTCTTCCAATCAGACATGTGCTGATGCAAGCATTTGACAGCGGTCTTAGCGACTACACTCAGTGGGTTCACTCAGCGTGCCCCCATTGGATTAGAAACAAGCAACCATATGACGCAAGAAAACACCCACTGGGTGCAAAGTCAAGATGGACAAGATTCAATCGGAAACGAACTTACCATTTCACTTACTCGGACGTTAGCTTGAAGCACCGAATTGGCATCGTATGCCAACTTGCTAGCCTCAGATGCCTCTCTGGTCCGCTACATCATCTGTTCGGCCTGAATCATGGCCTCTTTAGCAGCTCCAGTTTGGTCTTCCAGGACATGGTGCAGATTATATGCAAGCGTTGAAGGAGTCGGTGTTGCAACAGAGCTAACAGGAGTTACTGGAGGAGGCGTAGTCAGAACTGTAGTCACAACAGTCGAACCAGCTGGAGGAGTTGTAGTCACAGCAATCGAACTGGCTGGAGGAGCACTCGACACCGGCGTTTCAGGCATGGTCTTAGCTAATGCGGCAGTCGAGCGCCGCAGTTCGTCATCGTTATCCAAGAGGATGACGTATGTAGCTGTCAGTCGACAATATCAGTTAGTTCAATCAGCGAATTTCATCTAGAAAACAGAGCAAAATGAAGACTTGCCATACCTCGTTGGCAGGTAGGCCTGTCCACGACATCCAAGTCCATGGGATCTTCTTCATCTCTAGCAGAAGACATCATCGAGATAGCAGCTCTTGCAAATAAGTTCCATTCAGTCATCAAAGGCATGAAAATTCATAATGACAAAAGGAAGAAAGAGATAGACACTCGCGTTGAAGCAACTAGCACGGCAATCCTCATTCAGGGCAGAGCCTTCCGAGGCTTAGGAGCATCAGGCTTGGGTTGTTTGGCAGCTTTTTCTACAGATTGAGTTGCGGAAGCTCTGTCATGCTTCACGTTCCTATTACTCGACACTAAGGTCTTTCTTGGGGTAGCCACTGGATCATGACGATGCTTGGAGCGAGACTCGGGGCGCGGAGGAGACTTGTTTTCTTCCTCATTCTCACCCGAGTCATCTTCAATCCCCTCGCTTTCTTCAGCATAGTCATTGTCAACGTTGCCACCTTCGTTGTCCCCACCGACGTCAAGCTGAGCCCCGTTGGGCACGGGTGAATGCATGTTTGTCCACTCCTACAAGATGTAAAAGTAGAAAAGTCATTCAGCCAAACATTCAGTCACCCGACAAGGATATGAAAGTAATCAGCAAAGAAATAACGCACCAGGTTTTGTGGCTTGTTTCCAACAGAGTAAGGCAAGATCTGCTTGGCTCCTAACGGATTGTCATAGGCTCCAGTGATGATTTTAACCCACTGAGCCACGGTTTCTTCAGAAACCTCCTCCGGGTGCGACAGAGTGGAATCCTCAGGGCGTGAGTAGTGCCACATAGCATGATCTCTCGCCTGAAGAGGCTGAATGCACCGACCAAGGAACGTTTCAAGCAAGTCCATCCCTGTCACTCCGCTGTGGACCAAGTTAACCACCTCATTTACCAACATCCCTACCTGAGTCTTCTCCTCATCCAACATGTTTATCATCCTAGGAGCAGTCAGTCGCTCCAAGGTGAATGGGGGAAGGCCAGTCGACATGTTTGGAGATGCAATATCATTACAGTAAAACCAAGTCGACTGCCAGTTCCGGACTGACTCAGGGAGGGTCATCTGAGGATACATACTCATACTCCTCTTTTGAATCCCCAGACCACCGCACAACTAAATGATTGAGTCCTACTATCACTCGGATTAGCTTTCTTCACTGCTTGGGAGCGCACAGAGAAGATGTGTTTAAACAGTCCCCGTGAGGAGGACAACCGAGAAAGCATTCGCGCAGCGTAATGAATGCAGCAAGATACGCGATGGAATTGGGAGGAAAATGATGAAGTTGCGCACCAAAGTAATGCAGAAAACCGCGGATGAAAGGACGAGGGGGCAAAGAAAAACATCGCTCAATGTGAGTAAGGACGAGGACTCGTTCCCCTTCACATGGCTGTGGCTCGAGCTCCCCTTCAGGCAGCCTCCACGACTTCTCAGCTATCATCCCATGTTCAACTAGCTCAAGAACATCCTCCTTCTGGACAGTTGATGGGAGAAAATCTCCCTGGATCCACCCCGGCAGCAGCACAGATTAGCCGCCTGGCTTCTTCGACTTTCCGCCCTTCTTGGCGCGCTCGAGCTGGCTCGTCATGCCTTTCATCATTGCAGCGGCGGCGGAGGTAGATAAAACCAGTGCCTGCAAGGCAGAGGTGGAGGGGAAGCAGGGGAGAATCGGAGAAAAGCACTGCTCCAACCCTAGCGTCGGTCAGATTTATAACTGCCCGAGTGAGTCACTGACTTGTGGACCCGCGAGATCTCTATCTATCCCAATAACACAGGAGGCGTGATACGTGGCGATACGGGCGGCGCAATAATCGAGGCGTCTCTGCCCCACTTGCCCTGGTTGTTGCGTCATCATCGCGTAGCGCGCGCTAATTGAAATTTCGAATCCCATGAAATACAGACCTGATGAAGTGATCCATCACATCTCAAGATCTTGTTAGCCACTCAGATCAACCTCAATGCTCGAATTCACTCGGACGTGCTTCACAACAGAATCGATCAGGGTGAATAACGAAGACTTCATTGACGCACAATTCTATTAAGCTCGGAAGTACGTTCAAGATCGGTATGCCTCGACAGAATCTGCATCGACCCCTTCCTCAGTCGAACCCCGATCCATCCGGGGCTAATGATGGGGATATGTACCTAGGGTAGAGTCACAGGCCTGACCTAGATGTCCTACATAAGGGTACCTCATCAAAGATTTGAAGGCCACAAGGAAGATTCTGACTGGATAGCCATAGCGTTTGAGTCACTTGGTAAGAAATCACTCAGAGGATTTTTTTCCCCTTCACTCGACAAACAAGTTCCACTCAAAAGAAGCCAGTCGACGCAGAAGAACAGAAGCCACTCCACGGAGGCCAACAAACGAGCGTTCGGCTGGTCGTCATAAGTAACATTAATTACGTATGTTATCAGTAACATACACCTTTAAACTCAATTGGTCGAACCCTTAGATGCCTCGGCCTTGATGAGGGGTAGCACACTCTATATCAGCCACCCCTCCCCTCTGGCACAAGGGTTCACACCCCCTGTAACACGCATTCCACACTGCAAGAGCTCCTGAGCACTGAGATGTACGGCTGTTACCTCCACAAAGAGGGGCCTGAACTCATACATCTTGTGTACAAGCTTGCCGTAGCTATGACTATGCCCTCTCCTTTCGTACCCTACTCCTCTACTGTCAGGTTCATTCCCACAGCAACATCTCTCATAGAAATAGCATATGGTGGGTACACAAATTACTGTTGGGCAATTGATACAAAAGTCGATAGTTATGCAATTTTCATGACAATGATCATGTTTATATAGGCATCATGTCCATAAGCAAATAGGCCTACTCTTGCCTGCACCTATCACTATTACTCCACCCATCTACCGCTATCGAGGATGCATCTAGAGTACTAAGTGAAACAGAGTAATGCTTGGTGAATGATGACATGATGTAGACAAAGTAAACTCAATTAATACAAATGAACCCCATCATTTTATCCTTAGTAGGAGCAACACAAAGACGTATCTTGTCCCCTTCTGTTACTGGGATATAGAAATTCTTCAGGTTGAACCTACTACAACGCACTACTCCCACCAAAGAAATATCAATCTATTTGGCCAAATTACTTCAATAGATCAGAGAGCATTACAAACCTATGATGATCATGCACATAAGAATCATACTAGAATTCAGAGAAGACTCACATATTTGTCATGAATAATCTAAACATAAACTCACAATTCATCGGATCCCAACAAACGCACCATACAAAGGGATTAGATCGGATAGATCAAGGCAAATATGTGATGAATATTGTATTGAAGATCAAGAAAGAGAGAGATTTCCATCTAGGTACTACCTACGGACCCGTAGGTCTATGGTGAACTACTCGCACACCATCATGAGGGTAGCAATGTTGATGAAGAGGCCCTCCGTGATCGATCCCCCCCCGGCAGGGTGCCGAAACGATGCTCTAGATGGGCTCCCATCGGAACAGAGACTTGCGGCGTAAAAAGTGGACTTCCTCTGGTGTTTTTAGGTTAGATGAAAATTTATAGGCTAGAGAACAACGCCACGAGAGCCACCAGGGGCCACAAGCCAACAGGATGCCCCCAAGGCACGCTCTGTTGGCTTGTGGGGCCCTGGTGTGGCTCCCAACCATCTTCCGAAGCTTCTAGGTCTTGTTTTTGTCCAAAACTCGTCAGAAAGTTTCGTGGCAATTGGACTTCATTTGGTATAGTGAATATACAAAGTAAAAAACACACAGAAAACAACAACTGTCACTTGGCACTAGGTCAATAGGTTAGTGCTCAAAAATATTATAAATTGGTAAATAATGACCCAAAAAGTATCCTAGAATAATAATATATCAGCATGGAACAATCAAAAATTATAGACATGTTGGAGAGTAATAAGGTTGTGGTGTGAGAGATAGTTTCGGCGTGGGGTCACAACCGTATAAACTAGATGTCGTTTGACGTCCACCGTCTGCTGCTCTTTGCCGTCAGCTAGCGGACGACATCTAGGCCATTCATTTGACCTAACCAGCGCCACGCTCCACTGGGGCCTGATAACCCACAAGTATAGGGGATCAATTGTATCCTTTCTCAATAAGTAAGAGTGTCGAACCCAACGAGGAGCTAAAGGTAGGACAAATATTCCCTCAAGTTCTATCAACCACCGATATAACTCTACACACACTTTACGTTCGCTTTACCTAGAACAAGTATGAAACTAGAAGTACTTTGTAGGAGTGATAGGATAGGCTTGCAAGAAAGTAAAGAACACATAAATAAAACTAGGGGCTCGTTAGATAAATAAACAACTACGGGTGTCTAACAAGTGTGGAAAAGTGGTGGTAGGAGTTGCGGAATTGTCCCTAAGCAATTGACTACGTTACTAGATCGATAGCAAGTATCATGTGGGAGAGGCCTGTGCTAGCATGTCATCCCTTACTTGGAATTCGATGCACTTATGATTGGAACTATTAGCAAGCGTCCACAACTACTAACGTTCATTAAGGTAAAACCCAACCATAGCAATAAGATATATTGGTCCCCCTTCAATCCCATATGCATCAATTTCTATGCTAGGTTTGAAGCTTCTATCACTCTAGACTGCCAATACATAGTCCTATCAACATACAACTAACCCTATGGTGTGATCCACGCGCGCGATCATATGATGGGCACCAAAGGACAGCAACATAACCACAAGCAAATTAAACCAATCATAGCAATTCATCAATCACCGACAGGACAAGGATAATCTACTCAGACATCATAAGATAGCAACACATCATTGGATAAAAATATGTAGCATAAAGAACCATGTTCAAGTAGAGGGTACAGCGGGTTGCGGGAGAGTGAACTGCTGAATATAGATGGGGGAAGATGATGGAGATGTTGGTGAAGATAACGGAGGTGTTGGTGTAGATCGCCGTCACACGATGATGTCCCGGGCGGCATTCCGGCGCCGCCGGGAGAGAGGGGGAGAGAGCCCCCCTCCTTCTTCTTCCTTGACCTCCTCCCTAGATGGGAGAAGGGTTTCTCCTCTGGTCGGTGGTCTCCATGGCGGCGGAGGGGCGAGAGCCCCTCCGAGATTGGATCTCTCTCTATGTGTCCTTCTGTTTCGGCGCTCCCAGATTCTGCATTTCACCGTTTCTTAAATTCCCGAAGATCCGTAACTCCGATTGGGCTGAAATTTTAACACGATTTTCTTCCGGATATTATATTTCTTGCGAAGAAAGAAGGGCTCCAACCGCCTTAAGGAGTGGCCACAAGCCAGCCTGCCGCGGTCCCACCCCCTGGCTGCGGCGACAGGGCTTGTGGGCACTCCGTGCATCGCCTCGCATTGATTCTTCTTCCCCAAAATCATAAATATTCCAAAAAATATCCCCATAAGTTTTTATTACGTTTGGACTTCGTTTGTTATGGATATTCTGTGAAACAAAAAAATGCAACAAACACGAACTGGCACTGCGCACTGGATCAATATGTTAGTCCCAAAAATAGTATAAAAAGTTGCCAAAAGTATATGAAAGTTGTAGAATATTGGCATGAAACAATCAAAAATTATAGATACGACAGAGACGTATCAGCATCCCCAAGCTTAATTCCTGCTCGCCCTCGAGTAGGTAAATGATAAAAAAGATAATTTTTTATGTGGAATGCTACCTAGCATAATCTTGATCATATAATCTAATCATGGCATGAATACTAAAACGCGAGTGATCGAAGCAATAGTCTATCATTTGACATAAAGACAATAATATTTCAAGCATACTAACAAAGCAATCATGTCTTCTCAAAATATCATGGCCAAAGAAAGTTATCCCTACAAAATCATATAGTCTGGCTATGCTCCATCTTCCCCAGACAACGTATTTAAATCATGCACAACCCCGGTTTTAGCCAAGCAATTGTTTCATACTTTAGTGTTCTCAAACTTTTTCAACTTTCACGCAATACATGAGCGTGAGCCATGGACATAGCACTATAGGTGGAATAGAATATGGTGGTTGTGGAGAAGACAAAAAGGAGGAGATAGTCTCACATCAACTAGGTGTATCAACGGGCTATGGAGATGCCCATCAATAGATATCAATGTGAGTGAGTAGGGATTGCCATGCAACGGATGCACTAGAGCTTATAAGTGTATGAAAGCTCACAAAAGAAACTAGTGGGTGTGCACCCAACTTGCTTGCTCACGAAGACCTAGGGCAATTTTGAGGAAGCCCATCATTGGAATATACAAGCCAAGTTATATAATGAAAATTTCCCACTAGTATATGGAAGTGACAACATAGGAGACTCTCTTTCATGAAGATCATAGTGCTATTTTAAGCACAAGTGTGGAAAGAGGATAGTAGCAATTGTCCCTTCTCTCTTTTCTCTCTTTTTTTCTGGGCTCTTTGGCCTCTTCTTTTTGGTGGGCATCTTTGGCCTATTTTTTATAAATGGGCTTTGTTGGCCTCTTTTATTTCCTCACATGGGACAATGCTCTATTAATAATGATCATCACACTTACAACTCAATACTTAGAGCAATGATGACTCTATATGAAATGCCTTTGGTAGTGTACCGTGACAATGATCTAGCATAGCAATGACATAAAAAAATGGACAAGCCATGGAAACATCATGCTAGCTATCTTACGATCATGCAATGGCAATATGGAAGTGGTGGCACATGTCATGAGACGGAACGGTGGTAGTTGCATGGCAATATATCTCGGAATGGCTATGAAAATGCCATAATAGGTAGGTATGGTGGCTGTTTTGAGGAAGGCTATATGGTGGGTGTAATGCACCGGCGAAAGTTGCGCGGTACTAGAGAGGCTAGCAATGGTGGAAGGGTGAGAGTGCGTATAATCCATGGACTCAACATTAGTCATAAAGAACTCACATACTTTGCAAAAGTCTATTAGTCATCGAAACAAGGTACTACACGCATGCTCCTAGGGGAAAGGTTGGTAAGAGTTAACCATCGCGCGATCCCGACCTCCACACAAAGGATGACAATCAATAAATAAATCATGCTCCGACTTCATCACATAACGGTTCACCATACGTGCATGCTACAGGAATCACAAACCTTAACACAAGTATTTCTACAAATACACAATTACTCACTAGCATGACTCTAATATCACATATTCATGTCGCAAAACTATTGCAAGGAATCAAACATATCATATTCAGTGATCTACAAGTTTTATGTAGGATTTTATGACTAACCATGTGAATGGCCAACTCCTGTTAACTCTCTAAATAGGTATAAGTGAATCATGAGAGCTTAATTCTTTCTACAAAAGATATGCTCCGCTCTAACAAATATAAGTGAAGCAAAAGAGCATTCTACAAATGGTGGTTTTCTATGTGTAGGGAAACAGGCAATCCAAACTTCAAAAGATATAAGTGAAGCACAAGAAGCATTCTATAAAGCCAACCAAGGACTATCTCATACCATCATGGTGCATAAAAGAAAAATAAAAAATAAACACAAAATACGCTCCAAGCATTTGCACATATCATGTGACGAATTAAAATATAGCTCCAAGTAGAATTACCGATAGATTGTAGACGAAAGAGGGGATGCCTTCCGGGGCATCCCCAAGCTTAGACGCTTGAGTCTTCCTTGAATATTACCTTGGGGTGCCTCGGGCATCCCCAAGCTTAGGCTCTTGCCTCTCCTTATTTCTTTATCCATCGTGCTCTCACCAAAAACTTGAAAACTTCAATCACACAAAACTCAACAAAACTTCGTGAGATCCGTTAGTATAATAAAATAAATCACTACTTCAAATACTGTTGTGAACTCATTCTAAATTCATATTAGCATTATATCTACTGTAATCCAACTTCACCATGGTTCATACCCCCCGATACTACCCATAGATTCATCAAAATAAGAGAACAATGCATAGAAAACAGAATCTGTCAAAACAAAACAGTCTGTAGCAATCTGTATATTCCGTATACCTCTGATATCTCAAAAAATCTGGAAAATTACGAACGTCTGGAAAATTTGCATACCAATCAGCAGAAAAACGAATCAACTCAAAACCTCTTTCAGAATAAAAATGAAAATTAATTTCGTGAGCAGAAAGTTTCTGTCTTTTCTCAGCGTGATCAAACAACTATCACCCAAACTAATCGTAAAGGCTTTAATTGCGACATTATTTTTAAAAACACAAAGGAATTGTACAAGGGGATAATTATTTTTGTGAGAAACTTCCAGTAAAAATTCTACATTGTTTCCATGAGCATGAGCACAAGTGTTCAAGGTCGACCCTCACTTCCGCAATGCATCACCTTTCAATCGCTTCTCTTTTGAAAAAGTTTTAAGTTCCCCTCTATATTTTTTTTGTTTTTAAACTAAATAAAAGCACTCAACAGAAATAAATGACTCTCTAAAACTTCCGGTTGTCTCCCAGGCAGCGCTTTCTTTAAAGCCATTAAGCTAGGCATAAAGTGCTCAAGTAATGGATCCACCCGGATCCCAAGGTACATCAAAGCCAATTTTAATTAGCAATGATTTGAAATTTAGTAGCGAGCACAAGGTAACATATATCATGCAATGACGAAGCCTAACTCTCTTCCTATGCATTGGCATGTCATAAAAGAACAATTCATGCACATCAAGTAAAGGCCAATACATAGCATAAGCAGTTTCTTGCAATTTTATCGTATTGGAAACATAGAGAGGTGGAGATGTAGTTCCTCTCTCATAATAATTGCAAGTAGGAGCAGCAAGCACATGCATATTATATTCATCAAAATCATCATGTGTAACATAAGGAACTATAGCTAGCTCATCTTCATAAGCATCATTCATATTGGCATCATGGCCACAAGCATAGCAAGCATCAAGTTCATCAAAAAGGGATATTTCAAACGAATCCAAGGGATCATAGCATTCATCCTTCGGTAAGAACGAAGGGAAATTAAATAATGTATGAGTAGAAGAGTTACTCTCATTATAAGGTGGACATGGGTAGCTAATCCGCTCTTCCTCCTTTTGTTCTTCGCTCTCCTCTTCATCTTTTTCATCTAATGAGCTCACAATTTCAGCATTTTCTTCTTCCATAGTTTCCTGCAAAATAATAGTCTCTTCTTGGGCAGCATAGAATTTCTCCTTAAATCGTTCAATATGTGCAGTATATTCATAATTAGTATAACAATAACGAAGCATAGCCAAATTTTCAGATCGGTAAGGAGCATCATCATTATCATCACACCTTTTAAACAGAGCCTCAATTTCATAAGCACCCGTAAAAGCAACAAACTCTTCTATTTGATCCACATCATAGTAATCATATATACCATTAGCATAAGAAGCCAAGGTTCTATGATCATTAAATTCACAAGAAAAGGGAAGGTGTGGAGCCTTCATCCTAGAGCAACAAGTAACACCATATCTCTTGCATAGTTCCCAAGCATACCATTTCAACAAATGGATTTGATCCCATAAAAGTTTCCCTTTTTGAGTCAAGCGATAATCCCTAAAGTATTCGCGTTGATCCAACATGTATCCCATTATATAATTGAATGGGGCTTTCTCAGCATTATTAAAGAAGTGCATAATATTTTCCACATAACGAGCCTCGAGGGTTTTAGGAGGTTCCCCATCTCCATGAGTAGCAAGTACACCTAATTTTTTTGGTATTTCGTGTTCCATATCCATAACTAAAGATAGAGAACAACTTAGAACAGCAAATAAATCTACTTAGTGATAAAGCAAACAAGCACACACGAGGATATTCACCCCACGCTATTGCTCCCCGGCAACGGCGCCAGAAAAAGGTCTTGATAACCCACAAGTATAGGGGATCAATTGTAGCCTTTCTCGATAAGTAAGAGTGTTGAACCCAACGAAGAGCTAAAGGTAGGAAAAATATTCCCTCAAGTTCTATCGACCACCGATACAACTCTACGCACACTTTACGTTCGCTTTACCTAGAACAAGTATGAAACTAGAAGTACTTTGTACGAGTGACAGGATAGGCTTGCAAGAAAGTAAAGAACACGTAAATAAAACTAGGGGCTGGTTAGATAAAGAAACAACTACGAGTGTCTAACGAATGTGGAAAAGTGGTGGTAGGAGTTGCGGAATTGTCCCTAAGCAATTGACTACGTTACTAGATCGATAGCAAGTATCATGTGGGAGAGGCATGTGCTAGCATGTCATCCCTTACTTGGAATTCTATGCACTTATGATTGGAACTATTAGCAAGCGTCCACAACTACTAACGGCATTAAGGTAAAACCCAACCATAGCAATAAGATATATTGGTCCCCCTTCAATCCCATATGCATCAATTTCTATGCTAGGTTTGAAGCTTCTGTCACTCTAGCCTGCCAATACATAGTCCTATCAACATACAACTAACCCTATGGTGTGATCCATGCGCGCGATAATATGATGGGCACCAAAGGACAGCAACATAACCACAAGCAAATTAAACCAATCATAGCAATTCATCAATCACTGATAGGACAACGATAATCTACTCACACATCATAAGATAGCAACACATCATTGGATAATAATATGTAGCATAAAGCACCATGTTCAAGTAGAGGGTACAGCGGGTTGCAGGAGAGTGAACCGCTGAATATAGATGGGGGAAGATGATGGAGATGTTGGTGAAGATGACGGAGGTGTTGGTGTAGATCGCCGTCACACGATGATGTCCCGGGCGGCATTCCGGCGCCGCCGGGAGAGAGGGGGAGAGAGCCCCCCTCCTTCTTCTTCTTCCTTGACCTCCTCCCTAGATGGGAGAAGGGTTTCCCCTCTGGTCCATGGTCTCCATGGCGGCGGAGGGGCGAGAGCCCCTCCGAGATTGGATCTCTCTCTTTGTGTCCTTCTCTTTCTGCGCTCCCAGATTCTGTGTTTCACCGTTTCTTAAATTCCTGAAGATCCGTAACTCCGATTGGGCTGAAATTTTAACACGATTTTCTTCCAGATATTATCTTTCTTGCGGAGAAAGAAGGGCTCCAACCTCCTTAAGGAGTGGCCACAAGCCTGCGTGCCGCGGGGCCACCCCCTGGCCACGGCGACAGGGCTTGTGGGCACTCCGTGCATCGCCTCGCGTTGATTCTTCTTCCCCAAAATCATAAATATTCCAAAAAATATCCCAGTAAGTTTTATTACGTTTGGACTTCGTTTGGTATGGATATTCTGTGAAACAAAAAAATGCAACAAACATGAACTGGCACTGGGCACTGGATCAATATGTTAGTCCCAAAAATAGTATAAAAAGTTGCCAAAAGTATATGAAAGTTGTAGAATATTGGCATGAAACAATCAAAAATTATAGATACGATGGAGACGTATCAGGGCCTAGATGGGCTCTTTGCCATCATCTAGAGAACGGCATCTTTGCCGTCCGTTTGACCTAACCAGTGCCACGCTCTAATGGGGGCAGATGGGCTCTTTGTCGTGTGCTATTTGGTGAGTTGTCGTCCGCCTACCTTTGTTGTCCACTTTTTGGATCTTTGTCATCCGCTAGGCGATGGCAAAGAACTTACTGACGGCAAAACACATATTTTCCATGAGGCCATTCTTTGTCATCTGCTTTTTGGAACCAGGCGGCAAACACCATATGTGTCGTTCGCTAGCACACGACAAAAAATAGATTGGTGGCAAATTCTCTGATTCCTGTAGTGTCTGTCTTAGTTCCACTTTTATTTTTGCAAAAGTTTTAGGTTCCCCACTTTATTTTTTGTTTTCAAATATTTAAAAGAACATAACAGAACTAAATGACCCTCTAAAACTTTTGGGTTGTCTCCGTGTCAATGCTTTCTTTAAAGCCATTAAGCTAGGCATATAGTGCTCAAGTAATCGATCCACCCGGATCCCAAGGTATATCAAATCCAATTTTAATTAATGATTTGTAATTAATTAGTGAGCACAAAGTGATATATATATCATATAGCAACGAAATTTAACTCTCTTCCAATGCATTGGCATGTCATGAAAGAACAATTCGTTCACAAAGTAAAGGCCAATACATAGCGTAAGTAGTTTCTTCCAATTTTATCGTAGTGGAAACATAGAGAGGTGAAGATTTGGTTCCTCTCTCATAATAGTTACAAGTAGTAGCAACAAGCACATGCATATTATATTCATCAAAATCATCATGTGTAATGGTAAAACACAACCCATCAATATAATCCTTAATAAGTGCAAACTTCTCCGATATGGTGCAGTTGGGAGAATTGAAAAAGATAATAGGACTATCATGTGTGGGTGCAATAGCACCAATTTCATGCTTGACATAAGAAAATATAGCAAGTTCATCTACATAAGCATAATTCATATTGGTATCGTGGCCACAAGCATAACAAGCATCAAGTTCATCAAAAAGGGATATTTCAAACGAATCCAAGGGATCATACAAATAGAATTCATCACCCGGTAAGCATGAAGGAAATTAAACAATGTATGAGTTGAAGACTTACTCTCATTAGAAGGTGGGCACATGTGACCAATCCTCTCTTCCTCCTCTTGTTCTTCGTTCTCCTCCTCATATTTTTCATTTAATGAGGTCACAATTTCAGCAATTTCTTCTTCCATAAATTCCTGCAAAAAATAGTCTCTTCTTGGACAACATAGACTTTCTCAATAAATTATCAATACAGGCATGGTATTCATAATTATCAAAGAAATATTTAAGTATAACATAATTTTCAGATCTGTAAACAACATCATAGTTATCACACTTTTCAAACAAAGATTAAATTTCATAAATACCCTTAAAAAACAAATTCTTCTATTTGTTCAACATCATAGTAATCATATATACCATTAGCATAGGAATCCAAGGTTTCATTATCATTAACTTCACATTGAAAGGGAAAGTGTGGATCCTTCATCTTAGAGCAACAAGTATAACTACATCTCAAGCATAAATCCCGAGAACACGAATGCAATATTTTAATTTATCCCATAAGTGTTTGCCCTTTTCAGTCAAGCGATGATCCCTAAAGTACTCTCGTTGATCCAAATGTCTCCCATTATCAAGTTCAATGGGGACTTCTCATGATTCTCAAAGTAGTATTTAATGTTTTACACATAACGAGCATCGAGGGTTTTAGGAGGTTCCCCATCTCCATGAGTAGCATGTACAACTATATTTTGGTGTTTCGGGTTCCATATCCATAACTAAATATATATAAAAACTTAGAAAATAAAATAAAATCTACTTACTGATAGAAAATAAAATCTACTTAGTGATAAAGCAAACAAGCGCACACAAGAATATTCACCCCACGCTATTGCTCCCCGGCGACGGCGCGAGGCAAAGGTCTTGATAACCCACAAGTATAGGGGACCGTTTGTAACCTTTTTCGAAAATTATGAGTGTCGAACCCAACGAGGAGCTCAAGGTAGAATTAATATCCCCTCAAGTTCTATCGACCACCAATACAATTCTACGCCCACTTAACGCTCGCTTTACCTAGAACAAGAATAAAACTACTTTCTAGGTGTAAAAGGATAAGTTTGCAAGAATAAAACTAGAAGCACTTAGCTAGAATAAAAGTACGAGTAATTTTAAAGATAATAGAAGTTAATAATTTAGTAGACAACTTTTTGTAACACAAGATAAAGATTGTACATGGGCAATTTAATATAACATGATATATACTTATCACATGCAATGAGGGAGAGGTATAAGCTAACACACTTTCCGTATTTGGATCATATGCACTTATAATTGGAACTCTAGCAAGCATCTGCAACTACTGTAGATCATCAAAGTAAAAAACGCACCATAGCATTAAGTAACAAGACCTATTTAGAGCAACTCTAGCACACCCCGTATAAATGGTCATCCCGTAAAAAGTCGACGACTAAACGGGTTTGGCCCATTTTTGGGGCCACACCTGAGCCTGTATAATCGCCTCGGCCTGTAAGTTTTTTACAGTGGCGTGGGCCCCCTCTCGTGCAGTATAACTATGGGTTCACGGACAAATTATGGGGTGAAACCCTATCCCACTACCGCTGCTATCTGTAACGACTAAGATGCGGTCCTTTCCGATTTAGGGAACGAGGCCCCGAGTTGGAAAGAAGCGCATCTAAGCGTTTCGCAAGCACGGTAACATAGCACATACATAATAATAGAATGAAAATAGGGACATCATCTGTCATCTCATAGAATATATCAGAGTTACATCACGCATTTATTCAAACAAGGTAGTTCCGCTACGGACTACATAACATGAGAAAAGGCTATGCTACCCTGCATGCTTGCCCACGATCACGACCACGCCTCAGTCTTCTGGATAGTTCACGTACAAGTGGTCGGTCTCCTCATCATACTGCCACGCCAGCTGCGTGCCGTCGGGATCACGTGTGTCGGGCGTACCTGTACCTGTTGGTGTGTTGAAGTAATATGTGAGCCACAGGGACTCAGCAATCTATGACCTCGGTGCCAGATCTAGTCAAGTTATTAGGTAAGGAAGGTTCAGTGTTTAGGTTGCAGCATCCTAAGCATTTATGGTGGCTAACTTACGTAGAACAAGTATTGCTGGTGGTCTATACTGGCGATCGATGACTAGCTGATCACTAAGTGATCCTGAACACCTTCTTACGTCAATCATAACCCCACCGTGTTCCCGATCGAAGAGAGGTCTTCGAAGGGGACAGACACGGTTACGCACACAGTTGGAAATTTTATTAGATTAGGTTCAAGTTATCTATAACCGGATGTTAACAAATATTCCAAGTTGCCACATAACCGCGGGCACGGCTTTCCGAAAAGATTAAACCCTGCAGGGGTGCTCCAACTAGTCCATCACAAACGGTCACGGGCCGCAAAGTAATCCTCTATCACGAATCTCGTGATCTCGTCGGATTCCTTAGAGGAAAACCTCAACTCTGGGGAGAACCAAAGCTTCACCGGGATTCCTATACGCAAGATATATCGCTAAGGTAAGACAAGACTAGCAGGACCTCGTCATGTCGACGACCCCGATAAGAGACGCGTATCTCAGTCTCAAGACACGACGGATGGAACTAGCTACGAGAACCAAACCTCAAGTTTCCTTGTGGTGGCCCCGCAGGCAGACCAGGTTGGACCAACACTCATGAGGAGCACTGGCCCGGGTTGTTGATTAACTTTCCTCGGGGTGGCCATTCCCTATGCAGATTATTATTAAGTGATTAGCAAATTAACACCAATGTTGGGTCCTGCCGGACAAGTCTTAACACTACACGATTTATCAAGGGGGTCCCCATAACAACCCCGAACGTGTTAGGAGCGATCAGTTATGGAATCAAACACCGGTAGCCGGAAACTATGGCGGCAATAATGGAACAAACACAAGGCAAAAGGCTAGGCCTTCCATTATTTACCAAGTATATAGGTGCATTAATTAAATAATAGATTTAACATAATGATATCAAACTCATGTTATCACATGAGGCAAATTCACCTGCAACTTGCAACGCTAACATTAGTAGCTGAGCAAGCCTACTTAGCCATTCAAGATTTGCTAGGAAGGGATAAGTGTTTGGGTTTCATGGCAATATCAGGAGGCAATTATTTCAGTGGTAGGCAGCGAGCATATGACGAAGGAAACGTGAATCTAGCATAACAAGTCTAGAGATGTAATCAAGGTCATATCATCTTGCCTGTGATGTCCTCGGCTTGGAACTGCTCTTGTTCGTCCTGCACGTACTCTCACGGGTCCACGTACTCGTTCTCCGATCCCGGAGCTACCCAACATAAAAATAGCATCCAGTGAACAACAGCACAACAAGATGCAACAAGCACATGATGCATGAGATGAAATGAACATGCAACTCTATTCTAGTCACTAGCACAAGCATGGGAAGAAAATACAAGTTCTTGGACAGAACTGCACTCTGAGCTATCTTGACATGCATGAGGATGACATGAACAGATGCGTCACGCGAAAACGATGCAAAAACATATAAAGAACATTACGAACGGAGCTACGGAACAACCTGAAACAACGAAACAAGAAACGGAGTCCTACGGATCAAATCCATCACAACACACTCCAATGGCATACTTCTGGTATTCCCAGATTGCCATATCACAAAACAAACAAGAATGGATGGGGTGGTGCAAGGAATTTCACCACACCATCAACTATGCACTCACAAGCATCAAAACATCAAAACTATACAATTTGCCATAAACAACATCATAGCAGTTTGAGGGCTACATGCAAAGCACCTACAACCACCCAAATATGCGAAATAGGATATGTGGTAGAAGCTATTCAAAAGTACTACAAGCATGAGCAAGAATAAAATACAAAGGAGTTCCACACAGAAAGATCTACAACTCTAACTTGGACAAAAATATCAGTTTTCGGGGACTTAGTGAAAATCTCAGATTCTCACTAGTTGTTTATGCTCTGAAACATTTTGACAGCACCCAAAACAATATCTACAGGGATCCAAATGGAATGAAAATTGATATAGAGCTAGACAAACACAAAATCTACAACTTTCCAGTTGATAGCCAGGGTTGATTCCCAACACATAAACTTCTACAAACACAACAACACGAGAAGAAAATATAAGCAGATTCTCAGACTTAGTGAAAATCACAGATTTTCACTAAAGTGGAATTTTCAGCCACATGCCTACTTTGACTAGGCACAACTTGCACATATGAACTACTAAGCATGAAACAAAACCAACATGCTATAGAGGGGGTCACCCTCTAATGCCACAACAAGGAATCAACCTCTTGGGCTCATCACATCACATTGAACCAAGCTCTAAACATTGAACAAAACAGAAATATGACATTCCCAGAAAGTGTTCCAAAGTGGAATCTGAACCCACCATTGGATTCCTGGGATGATTCTACCCCAAAAACATATATAATACATAGGCACTTGCATAGAATAATTGGGCACAAAGCTAAGAAGAAGATTTACATGGAATCACATAGAGATGAATAGTGCATTATCACATGTGCTTCCACTAGCTCATCACCTACACCTGCATATGCACACTCTTACAAGTCCAATGGTGCACATGAGGGGTGGACCTCATGTTCATGTGCCTTAGCACACCACCACACACACACATACATCAAACACATGCATAATAAGCACCTACACATGCTAATTACACACACCTTAGCTTACACTCACATATGCATTCCTACACCTACACATACAACTTGCACATGTGCTCATCAAGACACTCCGTGCCTTGGGAATGTGTGAGACACACACACACAAGCACACCACAACACATACAACATCACATGTGCCCATCAAGACACTCCGTGCCTTGGGAATGTGTGAGACACACACACACAAGCACACCACAACACATACAACATCACATGATCAACTATATACACACACACATAAGAACCACTACTCCTACACCACAGAGTATGTGGGGAGGGGTGAACCCTCACACACACACTCACACACTTGCACATCATAGTGCACAAGACCATCACCAATGTGCACAAGTATCACACACACATCAACACTACACCACACACATGCTAAACACACTCACATATATGGCATCTAGCTCACAATTATGCATGCCTCAAACCTATACATGCATATCTACACATGATATATCAACACATGCTCTCTAACACCAAGAACAAGAACAACCTGCTGCTTGGGAGGCAACAAAAATACCTCACATGGTGATCTAGCACACCACAGCAGCTACATAACAAACAAAAGAAAAACAGAAAAGAAATAGCAAGGAAAAAAATAAAAGGAATGTGGGAGGAATCAAACCCTAGACCCCGTGGTCAACAACACAGGAGCACACCACTCGGCTACTGAACATGCACTTGACAAGAACATAGCAGACAAGCAGGTTAAGCCTTCCCTCTACGCTATTGTGCCAAAACCAGAAATTAAAAGGGGTGTCTCCACTAGGACTCGAACCCACACCCATCTGATCAACTCACACACATCCTACCACTATGTTGCGCTTCGGGACTCGGCAGAACAGAGGGGGTTTTCTACTAGGTAACACAACGAGGCCGCCCTACTCTGCCTGCACACAGAGACGACGACGGCAGCAACGCCACCGGAGCATGCCTACTAGCTCTACTGCTGCTCTACGCCGCGGGGATCATCTACTGCTCCACCCTGATGCGTTGGACGTCGTTCCCCTGGGGATCGACGAGCCCGAGCACACCACACAAGAACACACAACACATGAACCGGCCGTTCTCTTCTCTGATCAGAGAAGCATGGCATCGAACCCTACTTGCACACTACCGAGGGGAAAGGGAGGAGGATCTAGGCTCACCTAGAGAAAGGAGGGAGAGGGACGATCGGAGGAAGCCTGAAGACGATATGACGACAATCTGAACAAGCCTAACGACGCGCTGTTGCGGAACCGAAGCAGGGGAAGGAGTCCGCCGGGAACACGTCGGAGAGGAGGAGCTGCTCGTCGGTGTGGTCGCTCCCCGGCCTCACCGACGGCGGGAATGGAACGTGGGGGCTACCCCCGAGCTCCCTGACATGCTGGCCGGCGTCGGAGCTGGTGGACGCGTGGTGGACGACGGCGGCGTGCTACTGCTCTCTCTCTGCTACCGGATCTACAGAGAGCTTACCTGGGGAGGAAGAGGAGATGGAGGGGAAAGTGGCAGCGCAAGGAGGGGGACGCGGAACCCTAGGCCAAGGGGGCATGCACGCCGAGGATTAATAGGGCATCGACGTCCATGAGACTCACGGCGTCGCTCGCTCTCTCACTGATGTCTGACGGAAAGCAACGCACCGGATCGACGCCGTCTGGAGAAAGGAGAAGGTGGCGCTTGGGTTGTCGCTAGGAAACACACAGGGAGAGTTGGGCCACGGGAGGGGGAAGTGACCCATGTTGGCACCAGGTAAGGAAAAACAAACCCACTGGGGTTTCTTATTTAAACCCAACACAGACAAAAAAATAAATGCAGAGGCCAACTATTGATGCTAAAAAAATAAAGCAAACATACCCCTGGTCATAAGGAATTATGACCTATTTGAATAAAATATAAAAGGAATATTTGGAGGAACTAAATATTTAGAAAACAGAATATAATCCTGTGTTTTGTGAATATTTGCACCTCTCAAACAAAGTTTGAAAACAGCAAATACATATCTCCACATCCACCACAAAACATACTAAATCATAGGCATTTTTGAAATAGGGACGGAGCAATTGAATTTTGGGCTTGAGATAAAAGATAGGGTGGGAGTTTTAAAACCTAGTTGAAATCCACAAGTGCCTCCTACTTTCAAACAACACCCACCATCATCTCACATGTCATCATCACATGATCACATGACCTCACACCACATACACATGATCACAAGGCAACAACACCAATAGGCATGGATGAATGGAATGCATGCATGCAAAGGAAAAACAAAACAAGGTGACACATGAAATAACACATGCATTGAGCTCTCATATCAATGACAAGATGGACCCACATACAGAAGGTTCCAATAAAGGCAAGTTACACTCTTGGGGTATTACACTATCCTCCCCTCTACCCTTTCCATTTGTCATTGTCTGCAACTCCATTTCGACATCGCACTGCACCATGTGGTGTGAGATGTTGAGCTCAGACCGTTGCGCTGACAGTGGCGACGAACCTGAGCGACAGCGGTGTGTCAACTGTGATGTCGCGACGAAGTGCGTCGTGAAGAGATACACAAACTTTGGCCTAGAGCCATCGTTGTTGATTCTCGACCGCGAGAAGGAGGAGTAAGACCGCATGAAGGAGCTCCTCCGTCATGGGCTATCCTTCGACTCCTCCATCGCGGGGCAGCTCCTCTAGTGCCTCGAGCTTGGGGACGCCACTCACGTCGCTCAAAAGAGAGTCGGAGGATCTCCCGCCGCTTCACGGTGAAGAGGTAGACGAAGCCGAAGATAGAGCCGGAGTGGTAGGGCATCATCGGGCTGGAGGATTACCTTTCCCCGGTGGAGGCGAATGCCATTGAGGTGGTCGTCATCGCATGCTCTGCGCGGGAGGAGGAGGAAGAGAAGCAGTGTCGATGGGATACCGAAATCAACAAATTATTCCTTGATCACGGTCTTGCAACGGCGTAGGAATTCTCCGGCAACCAAGAGGAGTGGTGTCTCATAGCTAAGCAACATGACAAGGTCTACGTCAGCCTTGTCTCGGACGACGAGGACTGAGCTGCTCCTTTGCCACATCGTTGCCACCGCAATCCCCCTAGCTCCGGTGAGCCAAATTTTGTATGTTAGGGTTACGGTCGCGCGCGGCCTCCAAATATTATCTGTATTTTTTTAGATTGTATGAATTTTGAAGACGATCTACTACTATGAACTAGTTCAATTTCATGCACGAATGTGTGCTTTTACAATTTGTGGGTTCATATTCGGTTTCTAATATATCACTTCTATTTTTGGCTTGTATCCAAAGACAATTGTGAACTGTAAACACGATATAAGAGTTCACGATATAAAGGGTCTGCTAGGGTTGCTCTTACTCCCATACGCAAACAACCCCTTACTCGGGTTTGTGTTTCAGTCACTCACGCAACCCACTACAAGAGAATCATGAAGGTATTGCAAGCCCTACAACGGTAATCTCTCGCGCTTGCGCGACACGGATGGCATCATATCACAACACCATATTAACATATAACTCATCTCAATCACACCATACCATAACTAACTCGCAGAACATTTTTTTACTCAAACATCATACGATAGCTGATATAGGTGAAGTTGTCCTTGTCTTTCAACGAGATGTTACTATTGTTTAAGGTGGAGTTGACTTTGATGATCTGACTATGAACGTGTGAGGACGTCGTGCCTTCGCAATCGCTAAACCAACTCCGAGAGGTTATTGACCACGCCAGAGCACGATCAACCTAACCACGAGGGTTTGTTTCCTGCATGCAAATGAAGAACAAGCAAGAAACTGAAATTGCAATCTGGATATTACGAATATAATAGGAAAGTTTTATTGATGAAAGTGGGGTTCTGTGACATCTTGGTCTGGTCTTACAACACAAATGAAGGACATGAAGTTGCAACTATGCCAAACTTGTAATCTAAACAAAACCCAAGCAAAACACTACTAGATTGATCTACTTATATAGGAGTAAGGGGTAGCGGACAAGGAGGTGGGAGGATGTTCCGAGGTAGCCTAAAGCTAACCCTACGTCGTACAAGGCTTATGGGCCCAAGTGTAGGTGATGCAACACCTTTGGACTTATAGTTTGACTCAGATTCTGTCGGGGATATACCCCGCAGTGTAACCTGGCTTGAAGTATGACCCGCCAAGGACATGGCGACTCACCGGCTACTCAGCAGTGATCTGGCAGGCGACTCATACTTGACCCTACAGGCGACTCAGACAAATTACGAAGGCCTGGCGTACACCCTGGCATAAGGCGACTCATAAAGAGGTCAGGAGGGCCGACTCACAAGAGAAGGACCAAGAAGAGGAAAGACTCCCACAAGAAGGAAATAAGACCTGAATTAGTATTCAAGAAAGACTAGTCCTATTCCTACTCCTAGTAGGACTCTACATGTAAATTTACCCCTTCCACCTATATAAGGAGGGGTAAGGCGCCTCAAGAGGGACAAAATTTACAACTTAGGTCTAGAATCATGAGATAGACAGATTAGACACCCACGAGATTAGAGGTGGCGAGTCTACACCCTTATAATCGAGATCATCATCTTCATGAATGAAACACAAGCAGTACGTAGGCTTTTACCTCCATCGAAGGGGTCGAACCTGGGTAAAACCGCGTCTCTCGATTCGGACCAACCCCTCTCAAGCCATCAAATAGTTGTGATGGTCTCACACCTAAATTCTCTTACGAGGACATCTGTTATAAGAAAACCACGACAGTTGATGTCCATCGTAGAGCCAATCGCACGGTAAAATTGTGTTCTTAAAGGGATGGAATCGAGAAGCTAGCAATCAGCAAGATGACGAACAACCGACGTTGAAAGCTCCACATCAACAACAGATTTTCATGCGGTCGCTGCAAAAGTTTCGTCCGTAGTCACGTTGCAAGACCAACTGGTGTCCGTCGAGTCCAAAAAGAGGCGCCGCTATAGAGCATGCGTGGAATAGATCGAACAAAGGAACAAGCAGAAGGTTGCAGCCACGTACATCGACGTGGTGATCCACTTGCAATCAAATTCGAGATGGAAGCAGGGGCGTCAAAAAAGTTATCGCAATTTGCCATGATGATGACCGCGTGTCAATCAAGCACGCAAAGGTTTTTTTTTTTCCTGACAATTCGACCTGCTGGCCGACCGTGTCCGACTGCTACTATGTCTTCTCGCCCGCGTGAAGGAGAAAGAGTCTCACGCCGAGGTTGTGGCCGCTAAATGAGCTGTCGCGGGTATTTTCACAGATCAGACGAAAAGTGACAAAGGAGTACAGAGCGATTTGACCAAAGGCAACTAGTATTGTTGTTCACTGATCAGAAGCGACAAAGTACTAGTTTAATTCACTACGTCAAGGTTCTACCACGTGAAAGCCAAAACAAATTATTTTTTACTCCAAGATCCAATTGCCACATCCACCCAAAGATTGTACTAGCCGAATCATTCAAAGTGAATCAATCCAGGACCAAACCTTTTTTCAGTCTTATGACGCTCAGCGGGAGAGACCAGTCCCTGCGAGTCTCCATCGGCCGCTGTTCCCAAAATTCTCCAATCGGTTAAGTATAGACTGATTGCACAAACTAAAGGAGAATCCATCCATGTTTACGACCAGTCTGCATATAGATTATGTATCGACAAAATATATCAGGTGCTATCTTTTCTCTTTATTTTTTCGAATACACATTATTTATCCGATGACAATTACTCTGCACAACGGCATGTTTTACGCAGGATAATTATTTGCTACAAAGATGGCGTTATATTATGCGCATAGAGCCCGGTCAACATCCACAACGCCGCGGCCGGCGCGTGAGTTCATGCCGATTTACATTCCTCTGGCTGACCAGTGTGTGCACGCCGACATACAACGATGTGCCTGCCTCGCATCCGCGTCATTTTCAATATTGCGTCGACTCTTGCGTCTACATCATCACGCCGGTCTCGTGCTTGCTCGCTCGAGCCGTCCAACGGATGCGCGCAAGCCGTCGTCTCTGCGGCCTGGTCCATACCAGATATATCAAAAGATCTTCTGACGCTCATCCGTGAAAAATAGTAGGTGCTATCCATCTTATTTATTTTATCAGTATAATCTTTATTTTTAAAACAATTACTCTGTTTGCAATATTTTTTATACGCAGGACAAGTACTCACTATAAATATGATATAATATTACGGGCCGACTCGTGAGTTCACGTCGGCTTACAATATCTGCGCAACCAGGAAGACTTACAATGACGCGGCCAACTCTCACGTCCACGCAACCAAGACGGCTTACAATTGCTCGCCTGTACGACCTGCCCAATAGACGGATGCAAGACGTCGCCCTCGCGGTCCGTACGACATCAACATATCGGTGTTGTTCTCGCTTATACGAGTCACCCAACAAACGTGCTCAAGCCGTCATTCCCACGGTCGAATCTACATCAACACATGAGGAGATTTCTTCATTACAATAAATGGCTTTATATCCCGGAGATGGAGAAGGTACCAGCATGTTTCTCTACCGGCTTTTGCCACAATCAAGTATGGAGAATCTCAAGCCGTCTCCTTGAGTCGACTTAAGACTCGGGGGCTACACAGACATGGCTCGCCAGATCCAACCAGGCTGAATAATTCAAGAACATCGGGTCATTGCACGCAAGATAACCCGGCCCCGAGGGCTATTGCCTCATTAGCGGGTATTTTAAAGTCGCCCAAGAGGACGAGTCGGCACGATGCACCGTTCAAACATGGGTGCCCTGCTTCATTGGCAGGCATTTTAAAGTCGCCCAAGAGGACGAGTCGCCATGATGCGTCGTTCAAACATGGGTGCCCCGCTTCATTGGCAGGCATTTGAAAGTCGCCCAAGAGGGCGAGTCGCCACGATGCGCCGTTCAAACATGGGTGTCCTGCTTCATTGACAAGCATTTTAAAGTCGTCCAAGAGGACGAGTCGCCATGATGCGTCGTTCAAACATGGGTGCCCTGCTTCATTGGCAGGTATCTTAAAGTCGCCCAAGAGGACGAGTCGCCACGATGCGCAGTTCAAACATGGGTGCCCCGCTTAATGGCAATAATTCATGGTTAAACCTGCGTGTCTGCGTGATGCTACCCCGAACCCCTTGTACTCCGTTTCATGATAAGTCAATCCAGTTGGACCCTGAACTTATCCGGATGAAAACATCGATTGGTCGTGAGTGTCGGCTTACAGAAAGCGAGGATACTCCATTTGCCATTAAGCCGCCTTCTTGGTCAAACCTGTCTGTCTGCATGATGCTACTCCGAATCCCGTGTACTCTCGATATGTCAATCCAGTTGGACCCTGAACTATCCAGGTTAAAACATCGATTGGTCGTGAGTGCCGGCTTACAGAAAGCGAGGATATTCCATGGGCTATTAAGCCGCCTTCTTTGAAACTTGGTTAAACCTGCATGTCTGCATGATGCTACTCCGAACCCCGTGTACTCTCGATAAATCATCCATCTGGCCCTGACTTCCAGGTTAAAACATTGATTGGGTAGTGAGGGCCGGCTTACAGAGAGCGAGGATAAACCAGTGGCTATCAAGCTAGTTTCATTGGCTAGTTTCATTGAAGATTCAAGTCTCATATACCAGCACTATTCTGTCATATACATGCATCATCTTGCATTGCATCATGCATCATACATACATATCATGCCGGTCTTCAAACCGGGTCAAAGCATAAATTATTGCAGGTACAAATAAATCTTTTAATAGCCAATTTGGCTGGATTTTCATCATGGTTTATCATAACCAGTGTTAAATGATTGGGGTTTTTAAGCCAACTCAAAAGAATTGACTATTGTTGAAGAGCCGCCCTATCACATATAATGCCGAGTCATCTAATTGACCAGCCCTGGGTTTTCTTCAACTTGTGCTGTGTAGTAAACTACAACACTTATGGATTTCTCAAACATATGGATTTCTCAAGGATATATTTGTCGGGTTACATTACAAACCACGATCAAAAATTTCTTTTATCACAAAGGCATCATCAGCTCACAGAGTGGATATGATTTTATTCTACAATGGAAGGAATAGTCCCGAGTCGCTGCAGGCACACGACCCGTCACTTGGGGGCTACGCTATTCAGGTCATAATTTCTAAAGTCCCAGGTTGCTGCAGGCAAGACAACCCGGCACTTGGGGGCTACAACACTCAGTTGTTTCACAGATCATGAGGTCCAAATTGAAGACTCGACCCATCACACACTAATGAGCCGGCCCTTGGGGGCTACACCAGCTGAAGCTTTGTAAGTATAAGATGATTACAAGTCCCGGGCTGCTACAGGCGAGACAACCCGGCACTTGGGGGCTACATGGTCAAAGATATTATTGCAAAACACCAAGTCACCATAAACTGATAAACTTGGAGTTTGGGGGCTACATGTAATATGGATATATCAAAAAATTGAAGAGCACATTACATTTCGTCATGGAGGTGAAGCATTGAAAGACCGGCTCAACATCATACAGATTTCTTTATCCCCAATAATCTGATATAGTCAATTGGAGTTCACTTGTTTGACGGGGCATTACCAATAATCATGACCCGCCATCGCCATTAGCAATCATGACTCGCCATTGTCAATCATTACCCGTCGAAGCAAGAGAAGCCGGTTCAACATTGTGTGAATTTCTTATTCCCGAAATTTTCGTCAAGCCAAAGCATGGGAGGCCGATTCAATGGCATATATATTTTGTTGCAAAGGACATGTACCTACGAAATGACTGTGAAGATGGCTCATTAATATGTAGAAGAAACCCGGATTTTTCAAAGAGTCACTTCAGTAAATCAAGCCGGCCACATGAGCAAGTCGGTCCCTTAACATATTTATTATTCTTATTTCAGGAGCTTACCATGAATAAATTCAAGCTAACCTGGGGACTAATGTCGGGGATATATGTTGGAAATATGCCCTAGAGGCAATAATAAATTAGTTATTATTATATTTCTTAGTTCATGATAATCGTTTATTATCCATGCTATAATTGTATTGATTGGAAACACAATACTTGTGTGGATACATAGACAAAACACTGTCCCTAGTAAGCCTCTAGTTGACTAGCTCGTTGATCAAAGATGGTCAAGGTTTCCTGGCCATAGGCAAGTGTTGTCACTTGATAACGGGATCACATCATTAGGAGAATCATGTGATGGACTAGACCCAAACTAATAGACGTAGCATGTTGATCGTGTCATTTTGTTGCTACTGTTTTCTGCGTGTCAAGTATTTGTTCCTATGACCATGAGATCATATAACTCACGGACACCGGAGGAATGCTTTGTGTGTATCAAACGTCGCAACGTAACTGGGTGACTATAAAGATGCTCTACAGGTATCTCCGAAGGTGTTCGTTGAGTTAGTATAGATCGAGACTGGGATTTGTCACTCCGTGTTACGGAGAGGTATCTCGGGGCCCACTCGGTAATACAACATCACACCCAAGCCTTGCAAGCAATGTAACTTAATGTAAGTTGCGGGATCTTGTATTACGGAACGAGTAAAGAGACTTGCCGGTAAACGAGATTGAAATAGGTATGCGGATACTAACGATCGAATCTCGGGCAAGTAACATACCGAAGGACAAAGGGAATGACATACGGGATTATATGAATCCTTGGCACTGAGGTTCAAACGATAAGATCTTCGTAGAATATGTAGGATCCAATATGGGCATCCAGGTCCCGCTATTGGATATTGACCGAGGAGTCTCTCGGGTCATGTCTACATAGTTCTCGAACCCGCAGGGTCTGCACACTTAAGGTTCGACGTTGTTTTATGCGTATTTGAGTTATATGGTTGGTTACCGAATGTTGTTCGGAGTCCCAGATGAGATCACGGACGTCACGAGGGTTTCCGGAATGGTCCGGAAACGAAGATTGATATATAGGATGACCTCATTTGGTTACCGGAAGGTTTTCGTGCATTACCGGAAAAGTTTCGGGCTCATCGGTAGTGTACCGGGAGTGCCGGGAGGGGTGCCGGGGACCATCGGGAGGGGTGTCACGCCCCAAGGGGTCTCATGGGCTATGGGAAGAGATAAACCAGCCCCTAGTGGGCTTGAATAAGTTCCCACTAAGGCCCATAAGGTTTGAGAAGGAAAAAACACAAGGTGGAAAGAGTTTCCAAGTGGGAAGGTGGAATCCTATTCCAAGTAGGATTGGAGTAGGACTCCTCCACCTCCAATTTCGGCCAAACCTTTAGGTTTTGAGGCTGCCTCCTCCCCTCCCTCCCACCTATATATACGGAGGTTTTAGGGCTGATTTGAGACGACTTTCTCACGGCTGCCCGACCACATACCTCCATAGTTTTTCCTCTAGATCGTGTTTCTGCGGAGCTCGGGCGGAGCCCTGCTGAGACGAGATCATCACCAACCTCCGGAGCGCCGTCACGCTGCCGGAGAACTCTTCTACCTCTCCGTCTCTCTTGCTGGATCAAGAAGGCTGAGATCATCGTCGAGCTGTACGTGTGCTGAACGCGGAGGTGCCGTCCGTTCGGTACTAGATCGTGGGACTGATCGCGGGATTGTTCGCGGGGCGGATCGAGGGACGTGAGGACGTTCCACTACATCAACCGCGTTCTCTAACGCTTCTGCTGTTCGATCTACAAGGGTACGTAGATCACTCATCCCCTCTCATAGATGGACATCACCATGATAGGTCTTCGTGCGCGTAGGAAAATTTTTGTTTCCCTTGCGACGTTCCCCAACAGTGGCATCATGAGCTAGGTTCATGCGTAGATGTCTTCTCGAGTAGAACACAAAAGGTTTTGTGGGTGGTGATGTGCGTTTTGCTGCCCTCCTTAGTCTTTTCTTGATTCCGCGGCATTGTTGGATTGAAGCGGCTTGGACCGACATTACTCGTACGCTTACGAGAGACTGGTTTCATCGTTACGAGTAACCCCCTTTGCTCAAAGATGACTGGCAAGTGACGGTTTCTCCAACTTTAGTTGAATCGGATTTGACCGAGGAGGTCCTTGGATGAGGTTAAATAGCAATTCATATATCTCCGTTGTGGTGTTTGCGTAAGTAAGATGCGATCCTACTAGATACCCATGGTCACCACGTAAAACATGCAACAACAAAATTAGAGGACGTCTAACTTGTTTTTGCAGGGTATGCTTGTGATGTGATATGGCCAACGATGTGATGTGATATATTGGATGTATGAGATGATCATGTTGTAATAGATAATATCGACTTGCACGTCGATGGTACGGCAACCGGCAGGAGCCATAGGGTTGTCTTTATAACTAACGTTTGTGCTTGCAGATGCGTTTACTATTTTGCTAGGACGTAGCTTTAGTAGTAATAGCATGAGTAGCACGACAACCCCTATGGCGACACGTTGATGGAGATCATGATGATGGAGATCATGGTGTGACGCCGGTGACAAGAAGATCGTGCCGGTGCTTTGGTGATGGAGATCAAGAAGCACGTGATGATGGCCATATCATGTCACTTATAAATTGCATGTGATGTTAATCCTTTTATGCACCTTATTTTGCTTAGAACGACGGTAGCATTATGAGGTGATCTCTCACTAAAATTTCAAGACAAAATTGTGTTCTCCCCGACTGTGCACTGTTGCTACAGTTCGTCGTTTCGAGACACCACGTGATGATCGGGTGTGATAGACTCAACGTTCACATACAACGGGTGCAAAACAGTTGCGCACGCGGAACACTTGGGTTAAGCTTGACGAGCCTAGCATGTGCAGACATGGCCTCGGAACACATGAGACCGAAAGGTCGAGCATGAATCGTATAGTTGATATGATTAGCATAGAGATGCTTACCACTGAAACTATTCTCGACTCACGTGATGATCGGACTTGAGATAGTGGATTTGGATCATGTACCACTCAAATGACTAGAGAGATGTACTTTTTTAGTGGGAGTTCTTAAGTAATATGATTAATTGAACTAATTGTCATGAACATAGTCTAATGGTCTTTGCGAATTACGATGTAGCTTGCGCTATAGCTCTACTGTTTTATATGTTCCTAGAGAAAAATTTAGTTGAAAATTGATAGTAGCAACCTTTGCAGACTGAGTCTGTAAAACCGAGGATTGTCCTCGTTGCTACGCAGAAGGCTTATGTCCTTAATGCACCACTCGGTGTGCTGCACCTCGAGCGTCGTCTGTGGATGCTATGAACATCCGACATACACGTTACTGATGACTACACGATAGTTCAGTGCAAGATACTTGATGGCTTAGAAGCAAGGCGCCGAAAACGTTGTAAAACGTCACGGAACATAAGTGATGTTCCGAAGAGATGAAATTGTGATTTCATGCTTGTGCCCTTGTTAAGAGGTACGAGACCTCCAAACAAGAATCTTTGTCCACAAAGCACAGGAGAAAAGGCTCAATCGTTGAGCATGTGCTCAGATTGTCTGAGTACGACAATCACTTGAATCAAGTGGGAGTTAATCTTCCAGATGAGATAGTGATAGTTCTCCAAAGTCACTGCCACCAAGCTGTGAGAGCTTCGTGATGAACTATAACATATCAAGGATACATACAATGATCCTTGAGAGATTCGCGATGTTTGACACTGCGAAAGTAGAAATCAAGAAGGAGCATCAATAGTTGATGGTTTGTAAAACCACTAAGTTTCAAGAAAGGCAAGGGCTAGAAGGGATACTTCGTGAAACGACAAAACAGTTGCTGCACTAATGAAGAGACCCAAGATTAAACCCAAACCCGAGACTAAGTGCTTCTGTAATGAGGGGAACAATCACTGAGGCGGAGCAACTCAAGATACTTGGTAGATAAGAAGGCTGGCAAAAGTCGAAAGAAGTGTATTTGATATACATGATGTTGATGTATACTTTACTAGTACTCCTAGTAGCACGAGGGTATTGGATACCGGTTCGGTTGCTAAGTGATTAGTGACGCGAAATGAAAGGTACGGCATAAACTGAGACTAGATAAAGGTGAGGTGACGATACGTGTTGGAAGTGTTTCCAAGATTGATATGATCAAACGTCGCACGCTCCCTCTACCATCGGGATTGGTGTTAAACCTAAATAATTGTTATTTGGTGCTTGCGTTAAGCATGAACATGATTGGATCGTGTTTATTGCAATACGATTATTCATTTAAAGAGAATAATGGTTACTCTATTTTCTTGAATAATCACCTTCAATGGTTTATTGAATCTCGATCGTAGTGTTACACATGTTCATGATATTGGTGCCAAAAGATACGAGTTGATGATGATAGTACCACTTACTTGTGGCACTGCCGCTTGAGTCATGTTAGTATAAATTGCATGAAGAGGCTCCATGCTGATGGATCTTTGTACTCACCTGATTTCGAATCACTAGTGACATGCGAATCATACCACATGAGCAAGGCCTTGTTTTCATTGAGATGAAATAAGATAGTAACTTGTTGGAAGTGATACATTTTGATGTATGCAGTCCAATGGGTGCTGAGGCACGCAGTGGATATCATTATGTTCTTACTTCACTAACGATTTGAGTAGATACAGGAGTATTTACTTAATGAATCACAAGTCTAAAATGTTGAAAAGTTCAATTCCGTTTCAGAGTGAAGTTCGTCGTAACAAGAGGATAAACTGTCTACGATATGATCATGGAAATGAATATCAGAGTTACGAGTTTTGGTACACAGTTAAGACAATGTGGAAATTGTTTCGCAGTTCATGCCACCTGGAACATCATAGTGTGATGATGTGTCTGAACGTCATAGCCACGCACTATTTGGTATGGTGCATACTATGATGTCTCTTATCGAATTACCACTATCGTTTATGGGTTATGCATTAGAGACAACCGCACTCACTTTAAATAGGGCACCGCGTATTTCCATTGAGATGACACAGTATAGACTGAGGTTTAGAGACATCTAAACTGTCGTTTCTTGAAAGTTTGGGGTTTCGACACTTATGTGAAAAAGTTTCAGTCTGATAAGCTCGAACCCAAAGCGGATAAATGCATCTTCATAGGATATCCAAAACAGTTGGGTACATCTCCTATCTCAGATCCGAAAGCAAAGTGTTTGTTTCTAGAAACGGATCCTTTCTCGAGGAAAGGTTTCTCTCGAAAGAATTGAGTGGGAGGGTAGTAGAACTTGATGAGGTTATTGAACCATCACTTCAACCAGTGTGTAGCAGGGCGCAGGAAGTTGTTCATGTGGCGCCTACACCAATTGAAGTGGAAGCTGATGATGATGATCATTGAGCTTCGAATCAAGTTACTACAAACCTCGTAGGTCGACAAGGTCGCGTACTGCTGCAGAGTAGTACGGTAACCCTGTCTTGGAGGTCATGTTGTTGAGCAACAGTGAACCTACGAGTTATGGAGAAAGCGGTGGTGGGCCAAGATTCCGACAAATGGCTGGAAGCCATGAAATCCGAGAGAGGATCCATGTGTGAAAACAAAGTGTAGACTTTGGTAGAACTACTTGATGGTCATAGGACTATTGAGTAAAAATGGATCTTTAAAAGAAGACAGACGATGATGGTGATAAGTCACTATTAAGAAAAGCTCGACTTGTCGCAAAGATGTTTTCGATAAGATCAAACAGTTGACTATGATGAGACTTTCTCACTCGTAGTGATGCTAAAAGTCTGTTAGAATTATGTTAGTTGTTGATGCATTATTTATGAAATATTGCACGTAGGATGTCAAAACATCGTTTTCTCGACGGTTTCCTTGAGCAAACATTGTATGTGATACAACCAGAAGGTTTTGTCGATCCTAAAGATACTAGCAAGTAAGCAAGCTCCAATGATCCTTCAATGGACTGGTGCAAGCATCTCGGAGTTGGAATATACACTTTGATGAGATGATCAAAGATTTTTGGTTTGTACAAGGTTTATGAGAAACTTGTATTTCCAAAGAAGTGAGTGGGAGCACTATAGAATTTCTGATAGGTATATGTGGTTGACATATTGTGGATCAGAAGTAATGTAGAATTTCTGTAAAGCATACAAGGTTGTTTGAAAGAAGTTTTCAAAGGAGTACCTGGATTACGCTACTTGAACATTGAGCATCAAAGATCTATGGAGATAGATCGAAAGCGCTTAATAGAAGTTTCAACAAGATGCATGCCTTGACAAGTTTTTGAAAGAGTTCAAAATAGACCAGCAAAGAAGGAGTTCTTGGTTGCGTTGTGAGGTGTGAATTTGAGTAAGACTCAAAACCCGACCACGGCAGAATAAAGAGAATAGACGAAGGTCGTCTTCTATGCCTTAGCCGTAGAATCTAAAGTATGCCATGCTGTGTACCGCACCTGAAGTGTGCCTTGACTCAAAGTATGTTGAGAGGTACAGAGAGTGATCCATGATTGAATCACTAGCAGCGGTCGAAATTTATCCTTAGTAACTAATGGACTAAGGAATTTTTCTCGATTATGGAGGTGGTTAAAGAGTTTGTCGTAAAGGGTTACGTCAATGCAAGCTTTGACACTAATCCGGATAACTATGAGTAGTGAAACGGATTCGTATAGTAGAGTAGATATTTGGAGCATTTCCGAATAGCACGTAGTAGCAGCATCTATAAGATGACATAAAGATTTGTAAAGAACGCACGAATCTGAAAGTTTCAGACCGTTGACTAAAACCTCTCTCACGAGCAAGACGTGATCAGACCCCATAACTATATGGGTGTTGGATTCGTTGGAATCACATGGTGATGTGAACTAGATTATTGACTCTAGTGCAAGTGGGAGACTGTTGGAAATATGCCCTAGAGGCAATAATAAATTAGTTATTATTATATTTCTTAGTTCATGATAATCGTTTATTATCCATGCTATAATTGTATTGATTGGAAACACAATACTTGTGTGGATACATAGACAAAACACTGTCCCTAGTAAGCCTCTAGTTGACTAGCTCGTTGATCAAAGATGGTCAAGGTTTCCTGGCCATAGGCAAGTGTTGTCACTTGATAACGGGATCACATCATTAGGAGAATCATGTGATGGACTAGACCCAAACTAATAGACGTAGCATGTTGATCGTGTCATTTTGTTGCTACTGTTTTCTGCGTGTCAAGTATTTGTTCCTATGACCATGAGATCATATAACTCACGGACACCGGAGGAATGCTTTGTGTGTATCAAACGTCGCAACGTAACTGGGTGACTATAAAGATGCTCTACAGGTATCTCCGAAGGTGTTCGTTGAGTTAGTATAGATCGAGACTGGGATTTGTCACTCCGTGTTACGGAGAGGTATCTCGGGGCCCACTCGGTAATACAACATCACACCCAAGCCTTGCAAGCAATGTAACTTAATGTAAGTTGCGGGATCTTGTATTACGGAACGAGTAAAGAGACTTGCCGGTAAACGAGATTGAAATAGGTATGCGGATACTAACGATCGAATCTCGGGCAAGTAACATACCGAAGGACAAAGGGAATGACATACGGGATTATATGAATCCTTGGCACTGAGGTTCAAACGATAAGATCTTCGTAGAATATGTAGGATCCAATATGGGCATCCAGGTCCCGCTATTGGATATTGACCGAGGAGTCTCTCGGGTCATGTCTACATAGTTCTCGAACCCGCAGGGTCTGCACACTTAAGGTTCGACGTTGTTTTATGCGTATTTGAGTTATATGGTTGGTTACCGAATGTTGTTCGGAGTCCCAGATGAGATCACGGACGTCACGAGGGTTTCCGGAATGGTCCGGAAACGAAGATTGATATATAGGATGACCTCATTTGGTTACCGGAAGGTTTTCGTGCATTACCGGAAAAGTTTCGGGCTCATCGGTAGTGTACCGGGAGTGCCGGGAGGGGTGCCGGGGACCATCGGGAGGGGTGTCACGCCCCAAGGGGTCTCATGGGCTATGGGAAGAGATAAACCAGCCCCTAGTGGGCTTGAATAAGTTCCCACTAAGGCCCA
Organism: Hordeum vulgare subsp. vulgare; assembly: GCF_904849725.1. Classification (NCBI taxonomy): domain Eukaryota; kingdom Viridiplantae; phylum Streptophyta; class Magnoliopsida; order Poales; family Poaceae; genus Hordeum; species Hordeum vulgare. The sequence goes on from NC_058522.1 coordinate 243,547,483, forward strand.
TAAGGTTTGAGAAGGAAAAAACACAAGGTGGAAAGAGTTTCCAAGTGGGAAGGTGGAATCCTATTCCAAGTAGGATTGGAGTAGGACTCCTCCACCTCCAATTTCGGCCAAACCTTTAGGTTTTGAGGCTGCCTCCTCCCCTCCCTCCCACCTATATATACGGAGGTTTTAGGGCTGATTTGAGACGACTTTCTCACGGCTGCCCGACCACATACCTCCATAGTTTTTCCTCTAGATCGTGTTTCTGCGGAGCTCGGGCGGAGCCCTGCTGAGACGAGATCATCACCAACCTCCGGAGCGCCGTCACGCTGCCGGAGAACTCTTCTACCTCTCCGTCTCTCTTGCTGGATCAAGAAGGCCGAGATCATCGTCGAGCTGTACGTGTGCTGAACGCGGAGGTGCCGTCCGTTCGGTACTAGATCGTGGGACTGATCGCGGGATTGTTCGCGGGGCGGATCGAGGGACGTGAGGACGTTCCACTACATCAACCACGTTCTCTAACGCTTCTGCTGTTCGATCTACAAGGGTACGTAGATCACTCATCCCCTCTCGTAGATGGACATCACCATGATAGGTCTTCGTGCGCGTAGGAAAATTTTTGTTTCCCTTGCGACGTTCCCCAACAATATACCCCGCAGTGTAACCCGACTTGAAGTATGACCCGCCAAGGACTTGGCGACTCACCGACGACTCAGCAGTGACCTGGCAGGCGACTCATACTTGACCCCATAGGCGACTCAGACAAATTATGAAGGCCCAAGGCCCGGCGTACACCCTGCCATAAGGCGACTCATAGAGAGGCCAGGAGGGCCGACTCACAAGAGAAGGCCCAAGAAGAGGAAAGTCTCCCACAAGAAGGAAATAAGACCCGAATTAGGATTCAAGAGAGACTAGTCCTATTCCTACTCCTAGTAGGACTCTACATGTAAACTTACCCCTTCCACCTATATAAGGAGGGGTAAGGCGCCCCAAGAGGGACAAGATTCACAACTTAGGTCTAGACAAGACAAATCATGAGATATACAGATTAGACACCCACGAGATTAGAGGTGGCAAGTCTGCACAATCGAGATCATCATCTTCATCAATGAAACACAAGCATGACGTAGGCTTTTACCTCCATCGGAGGGGCCAAACCTGGGCAAAACCGCGTCTCTCGATTCCGACCAACCCCTCTCAAGCCGCCACATAGCTGCGATGGCCTCACACCTAAGTTCTCTCATGAGGACATCTGCCGTGACAAAACCACGACAGATTCTACTGCAGCGCTAGATTGTTTCATCAATATCTCCACGCTTTGGACAAATGTGAAGGTGAATCCAATTTGGTTGGAAAGTATATGAAATCTACTTTCCAACAAAAAAGATCACCCAACTCAGAGTCTGGATGCAAAAGTTCTTAGCGTTTTGACATAGGTATGTCCGTGCAGTCCAAATATGAGTTCAAAACACGAGAGGCTTGGACTCTATCTTCTCCTGGGCTAAAAGTGACGTGAAAGAACTCCTTGAATAACACCTAAATGACTCTTTTCCCTTATCTTCGTGTGTTGATTGTGCAAGTGTGTGGTAGTTGTGCAATTAGGCATGAATAAAAAGAGGTGAAGTACTTTTGTTATGTATAGCATAAATAAATTATTGCATAAATTTTATCAGAAATCACCTCAAATAAATACACATATGCAATATTTGTGATCATATCCAAGGTAGCCATGTCCTTTCATCTTCCAAGTCTTGAAAACAAAGATGTCATCGGTGTTGCTTAATCCGAAATGTGGCTAATAAAAGAGACAAGGTGTAAATGTTGTATATGTGTATGTCATCCATTTTTGCACATATGACACATGTATACATGAGCAACTCTCATGTGTTATGAAATATAAATCCAAAATATTATCACAAGAAGTAGAAGGCATGAAAATATTGCAACTCGGTTTGCACATATAAGTGAAGTCTTTATTCATATCAAAATATAAAAAATGTTCATCATTAAACCATCCCAAATTTGGTAAATAAACTTGAATTATTTCAAATTTACATGCTACAACATGCTTAAATAAGCAAACATGCAACATGTCATTTGACATAGAATCATCACCAAGATTGGAGGTCATATCAAAATGATTAAACAATGGCACAATTACTTTAAAACATATTTGATCCAAATTTTATTTATTCCCTTATTCACATGGGCCTTTCTCATCAAGAGTTAATTCAATGGGTGCGCTCAAAATTGTTGATATTGTAGTTATTTGATTGCATGGCAAAGTCAAATCGTGAACATAGTCCTCTAAAATATGTGGTGTCATCAAAGTAATGGGTAGCTCATCACATGGTACATTAGAATTGACAAGGCATTCATCATACTCATGTGGAGGTGGAAGATCACTACCTTTGTCATTACCTCTTCTGATCAACTCAAATGATGTAGGCACTCTTGATGGCGTTGTGTCACATGGTGAACGTGATGTAGCCCTCACAACAATTGATGTGGTTGTCATAGTACGCCTAGTAGTTGAAGGAACGATCGTGTCAACTCATGGAATGTGCACCTTGTGCTCGTTCTCCTTGTGGGCAACATGTTGTTTTATTTCCTATTCAACTTTGCAAGCAAGACGAAACAAAGATAACACTTTTCATGAATTGGTATATCCTGAATATCATGGTTTAATCCTCCCTAAAATCTATCCATAAAATCTTCTTCACTTTCTTCTAATGATCAATGCAACAAGGTCATTTGTAAATCATCATAATATTTCGTTACGGTGTCAGTACCTTGTTTTAAATGTTGTAAATTTTTAGTCATGTCACGAGTATAATAAGTAGGAAAGAATTTGTGTCTTGTGGCAAGTTTCAAATCATCCCAAGTAGTAGGTATATAATTAGGGCGTATAGACAATATTCGCACAAACAAACTAAAGCATAACCAGTGAAAGAACCAACTGCGACCTTAACTTTTTATGTTCAGCAAAATTATGGGAAGCAAATATATCATTTATTTGAAACTCCCATTCAATATATAAAGCAGGTATAAAATGACCATTAAATGGTGGTATAGAAACATTAACGTGATCATGTGCATTTGGATCACTTTGCACCTCTTGTAATGGTTGTTGTGGTGACACGTCTCCCACGATCGAAGAAGCCCATGAACTGACAACTCCGGATACTGTCATGACTAGTAGAAACAAGAAACAAAAATCCAAGAATATTGTTCCTATTAACTACTTGGATGTGGTGGTAGAACACCCATAGTGAAACAAATATGAATGTCTTACAAATTCTTACCATGCAGCATGTGGTGAGCGGCAACCGACGATGTCAATATCTCCGAAGGTTGAGTAAAACCATTACCAAGTTAATATGTATACACGATGTAGAAATATGTGGATCTTAGAAGGCTTAATATATGGTAGCAAAAGATTAGCAAAAATCAATTCAGAGATGCAATGTTGAATAAACTCTCAATGACGGTAATGCGTTGGTCCTACTCTAGACCGTACTAGAGACGCGAGCCTAGAACACTAACGAAGTCACAAAAAAGCACAAATGGCACCAAGGGGTGATATGAAGTAGCTCTAGATAACAAGATATAACTGAAGGTCACGATGGCGGTAAAGATAACGATGACAAATCACTGCCAAGTAGGATATACCAAAACCCTCTCTGGAACTTTCCTCTGAAAAATATTATGTCTGCTTTTTTGAAAGAAAAAAAACAAGAATGCTACTCACTCAAGATTTCCAATGCAAAAACAGTCACTCAATTCCAAGTTCGTATGAGGAGTCAAAAAATTAGGGAACGGACCTAAAAAATATTGACAAACAATGTCCGCGACCTTCACGGGACAAAAACTCCTATTTAGAAGTCGATTTGGAGGTGACAATAATGAACTAGCTTGAAAAAAAATTCATATGCGTCTGATCGATAGCTTGAATTTGGGTACTCGTGGAGCCAAATGGAGTTCAAATGAGGAAGATATGCCTATTTTATTGAACACTGCACAAAACAGATTTCAGTCCGAATTCAGATACGAGATTGAGTCTAGGTAGATCCAAAATTTGTTTTTTTCTTCTATTTTTTCTCTTATCTCCAAATCAAGCGGAATAAGATGCAAGTTGACTCAAGCGATGATGCAACCAATCTGAAGTAGAATAGTGGGATTTGACAGAAGACGGTGGTAGTAGCTTGATGGAAGCTGATGGGGATGGTGATGGTCGACAACGGAAGGGTTGATGATGCAGCGGTGGCGTGACTAATGTGAACAGAACTCGAAACTTTAAGGGAACAAGACACTAAGACCAGCAACTCGACACAATGACACAACCAGTAATTCAACCATGCAAGCACTGAAAAGGTTATGCAAAGGCTCTAATTGGTTCGAAGATTATGATCTAACCCTAAATTTTTTGGGGCTTTTTCGTGGACTATAGGTATGAAGAACATATGTGATCTAAACTATGAAAAATGAGTAAAATATCATCAAGCAACCTGAAAACTGATACCACTTGATAGAGGTGAAGTTGTCCCTATCTTTCGATGAGATGTGACTATCGTTTATGGTGGGGTAGACTTTGATGATCCGACTAAGACCGTGTGAGGATGTTGCACCTTGGAAATCGTCGAACCAACTCCGTGAGGTTATTGACCACGCGGGAGCATGATCAAGCTTACCACGAGGGTCTGTTTCCTGCACGCAAACGAAGAACAAGCAAGAAACTGAAATTGCAATCTGGATATTGTGAATATAAGAGGAAATATTTACTGATGAAAGTGGGGTTCTGCGACATCTTGGTCTAGTCGTACAACACAAGCGAAGGACACGAAGCTGCAACTATGGCTAACTTGTAATATGAACAAAACCCAAGCAAAAAGCTACTAGATTCATCTACTTATATAGGAGCAAGGGGTGGCAGACAAGGAGGTGGGAGGACGTCCCAAGGCAGCCTAAAACTAACCCTAGGTCGTACAAGGCCTATGGGCCCAAGTGGAGGTGATGCAACACCTTTGGACTTCTAGTTTGACTTGCATTCTACTGTAGCGTGAGATTGTTTCGTCAATATCTCCACTCTCTAGAAGAATTTGAAGGTGAATCCAATTGGGTTGGAAAGTATATGTAATCTAATTTCCAAAACATAAGCAGAATCACAAAATTCGAATTCTGGATGTAAAAGTTCTTAGCGTTTTGAGATAGGTATGTGTGTGGAGTCCGAATCTAAGTCTAGTCCGTGAGATACTTGGACTCTATCTTCTCTTGGGATAAAAGTTACGTGACAGAACTTCTCAAACAACACCTAATCGTCTATTTTACCCTTATCTTCATATGTGGATTGTACAAGTGTCCCATAGTTCTGCAATTAGGCATGAAAAAAGGTGAAGTACTTCTGTTCTGTATGGCATAAATAAATTATTGCATAACTTTTATCACAATTCACCTTAAATTAAATACACATATGCAATATTTTTGATCATATCCAAGGTAGACATGTCCTCGTCAATAGACACACATCATCGGTTAATAATAGTTATCATTAAACACCATGTTTAAGTAGATATTACATCGAGGAAAAGAGGTGTTACACCGTTGCATAGAGGGGAGAGGGTTGGTGGTGACGGTGGCGAAGTTCTTGGTGTAGATCGTCGTCACGATGGTTGCCCCAACGGTGCTCCGACGCCACCCGCACAGAGGAGAGAGGTAACCCCTCCATATTTTTATTCCTTGGTCTCCCCTAGATGATAGGAGAGTGTCCCATCTGGTCCATGGCTGCCATGGCTCCCGGAGGGCAGGAGCCCCTCCCAGATTGGATCTCTCTCTTTGCTTCTCTTATATTTTCACATATGATTTCTAGCATTTCATCGTTTCTTAAATATCCGGAGATAACTAACTCCGATTGGGCAGACATTTTGAGCGGATTTTTCTTGGGAAATTATCTTTCTTGTGACGGAAAAAGGGCCCCAACCCACTTACGATGGAGTCCCAAGGCAATCCAGCGCGCCCATACCCCCTACTCGTGGCGGGATACCTTGGGAACACCTCGGGCACCATCTTGTTGATTCCAACTCCCAAAAATCACATATATTCCAAAATAAATCTCTATAATTTTTTTATCACGTTTGGACCTCGTTGGATTTCTGCCAAACATGCGAAAAAATAGGAACTGCCACTAGGCACTGGATCAATATGTTAGTCCCAATAATAATATAAAATATTGTCAAAAGTATATGAAAGTTGTAGAATATTGACATGTAACAATCAAAAATTATATTATAGATACGGCGAAGAAGTATCATGGACGCGCCACGCATCCGTCTTGGTCCATGTGGACACAACTCAGACACAAATATGGACTAAGAATGCATCCAGACGAATGATGAACGGACAATTTTTGGGTTTGCGTCGGCGCGTTGAGCCGGCTTTTTCATTGTCACTCACGGATCAGTTTTGTCCTTGCATTTTTTTGATAAAACTCGTCACTTTATTGATTAGTGATGTCCATAGGTACATGGATAGTGTCATGGGACACCCCCAACCAAACATGTATACCTAAGCTTAAATTACAAGCAAACTTGGCGAGATTGTGAGCTTCAAAGTTGTGACTTCTAAGCTCATGACTGAAATCACACAAAATGGAACTAGTACTTCGCGCTATTTTTTCATGTACAGTTGCACATTGTGGTCCTCTAATGCCTTGATTTATGTCGTTGACAACACTATAACATTATTTGTGTCCGTGCGGTGGTGTTGCCCTTAAGGGCAACTCCAACGGCACAGCCCCAAATCGTGAGCGTCCGTTTGGGGGTAAACGAACAGAAACCGCGGCCCAATGCGTGGGAGAAAACAGACGAATGTCCATTTTCGGTCCACTTTTGACCCATTCTCGGCCCGAGTTTGGGTCGCCTTTGTGGCCAAACGGACACGCGTGAACGGACGCGTCGCGTGCCCTTATCCTCCCATGGCCCGCCCCGGTGGCACAACCCTTTTTGTTCCTCCTCTGTCCTAGCTCCGCCCTCGTCCCCTCGCCATCGCTGACATAATCCATGTTTCCGCCCCCTCGCCATCGTCTACTCCAACGACTTTTAGCATGGACAACATTCTCGTAGGGTGCCCGCGGTCATCCACCTTGCTTTGCTGCCTACGAAGGGGCTCGATGTGCCCTTTCCGGTCGAGTCTCGACCACGCTCGCAAGGTGTTCTATGCTTTGCTCGCAAGGTACCACGGATAACGGGGATGACTATTTCTTTCACAACTTCATTTGTTCATTGCATGTTTTGTCCTTGGACGATGAGGACATAGTAGTGGCAGCATTGGTCATCCATGACCACATCATTAGGATGCGGCCTCCATTCAAGGGATCAATCCCATGCCATGCTCCGGCCTTGAACCTCAATGGGGAGAAAGGGCACGCCCTCCTCTATTCTGATTACTTTGAGAATACTGCACTATACAAACCGCATCAATTTCGTCACTGCTTCTGAATGAGAAGGCATGTGTTCATCCGTATTTGGGAGGGAGTGATAGCATATGACCCATACTTTGAGTGCAAAGAGGATGCACTGCGGCTATTCACATGTTTGTGTATGGAATTCTTGGTGATCTTTGGATGAGTATGTTCGTATGAGAGAGTACACATGTCTCAAATCAATGTACATTTTCTGCAAGGCCATGGTGGTTGTGTTTGGCCTTGAGTACATGAGAGAGCCAAATGCCGCCGATATAGAGAGGTTGTTGGTGATCAATGCCGAGAGGTGCTTTCCGAGCATGCTTGGTGGTATCGATTAATTACAATGGAAGTGGAAGAACCGTCCATTTGCTTGGCAGGGGTAGTACAAGGGACATGTGAAAGGTGCCACTGTCATACTTGAAGCATTGACTTCACAAGATCCGTGGATATCGCATTCTTCCTTTGGCATGGCTGGTTCTCACAATGATATTAGTGTTCTTCAGTGTTCTCCGATGTTTGCAAGGCTTGCACAAGGCCAATCCCCAGAGGTAAACTTCCATATCAGTGGCCACCACTACAACAAGGGGTATTACCTAGTTGATGGTATCTATCCCAGTGGCCCACTCTTGTGAATACCATACCCAATCTGTAAGGAGAGAAGATAATGTTATACTCAAATGCAAGAGAGTGCTAGGAAAGATGTTGAGCGTGCTATTGGTGTGCTTCAGTCTCGATGGGGTATCATTCGAAACCCTGCATTGACATGGAGCACTCAGAAGCTTTGTGAGGTGATGAGTGCTTATGTGATCATGCACAACATGATCGTCGAGGATGAGCGTGATGACATCATCTACGACCAATGGTTTGATTTCCATAGTGAGAACGTTAAGCCTGAGCATCCACCTCCTGCAACCTTTGAACAGTTTGTCCAATTTCATCATGAGATGCGTGATTGGCAAACTCATAAATTTGTATGCTGAGACGACACAAACATAAATCCATGCGGACACGGCTCCAATGAATGCCGGTTTGAGGTCGTGTGTTGGAGTTGCCCTTAGAGCATCTCTAGCAGACCCCGTATAATGCCCTGACTTGAAAAATAACCGTCAAAATATGGGTCCGCACGGGAAAACCTGCCCGATCACACCTCATATCGGGCTGCGGTCTGTAAAATTTTTTGCGGGGCGTGACAAAAACTCGTCCTCAACCTCTAGATTTACAAGGTGGAAGGCCGACCCGAGCTCGACCCCTATCCGTAGCGAGATTTGGCGGGAGGGAAATTTTTTGCACGACCGTTGCCCCTTCGCATCCTTTGCCCCATCTCCTCCCGCTCCGGTCCATCTTTCCCGACCATTCTTCACCGCCATGGAAGCCTCCTTGTCGTCCCCCGTTGATGGTGTCCTCGACTAGTGGTACTCACCACATCGTCTCCCCACCAGTGGGTCGGGCCGAGGACCCCCATGATGATTCACCGATGGGACACTTCGGGCAACCCATGATGCATACAAGGAAGATTCCACAAGACTTGGTGCACAAGACAAGGACTCCTCTAAACCCTAGACCCACGGTAATTTATATAAACTGACGCCAGGCTAGTCAATAGAGAATCTCATATTCGTTACTACGATCTCATAGTAGATACATGTACTATGTACTACCCCCATATCAATACAATCAAAAGCAGGACATAGGGTATTATCTCATTGAGAGAGCCCAAACCTGGATAAAATCCTATGTCCGATTGTGAAGTTTGTGTGACCGAGCACCTCGGTGCTACATATCTGATACGTTAAACTATGTGTGTGGATCATGAACTGTCTAGTCGCTATCCCCTGCCTGATTTCGCTAGCAGCACTAGTTAGGCTGTGTAGGCGTCCCTGCTTGGCACAAGTGTTTGGCCCTGGGTCCAGCGCATGTACTGTTTCGGAGCATCAGACGTCCATTTTTGGAACATGTCATGTCACCGCGTATGTGCCAAGTAGCCAGAAAAAGCTTTGCCTTATTGTTAACTGTGAGGGGGGTGCGGGCCCATTTGCTATCCCCATTAGCTCTTCTTCTTCAACCTGAAGGTGAGGTCCGCCCGCTCCGCCATGGACCAGTTGATGCGAGAGATCCATCATGGAGCGCCCAGGTAACAAATCCCTTCAAATATATTTCGAACAATGACGTCGGATCCGCCGTACGACGTTATTCCCCCGGACAAACGGTGTTGGGCCAATCACAGATCTTTGGTCTCATTCTTTTTTTACTGGATCTGTAGCCTTCCCCCCATTGCTTCTGATCCAGTATGTTCGGCTCATCCGGGAGAGTCTCAGGCGTCTCTTAGCATAGCTGTTGGAGAAGAAATCCATTCGAAGGATGTCCTGGATGATGGGGAAAGTGCTTTATTCACTCCCAGATGCACAAAAGCAACGAGCGGCTGGACTAGGTTGTATTGAACACCCACTTATTTATTATTGGTTGCCAAAATAGAGGTTTCATTTCTTACTTGCTTCGAGCTGAAAATGGTGTAGGTACTTTTCTAGTGGCGTTTGACAACCCTGAGTTGTAGTCAATGTTGTTGTGCGGGATTCGCTAGATAACGAATATCAGCCATGGTTATGGATTTTTGTTTGCGGGAGTATGAATTTAGTGTGCCGCCTACTTCGTTTTGAGCCTGCAAGGCTAACTTCAAATGTGATTGTTTCTCATTGTTTCTTCTTTATTGACCAGGTGTTATAATCTTTTTCTGTAAAGCATCCCTACTCATTTTACTCGTAGTGCATTTTACCAACTACATTTGGTCAACAGTTTGTATTTGCTTCGCAGCTACAGGCTATTGCAATTGGAATTTTAGTGTACAGATTCTGTATTTTGAACTTGCCAATGTAATTTAGCCATAACTAGTGTATATCAAATGAGAATTCAGTTGCATCTGTTCCCAGTCCGTTGTTGAACTTGGTGATTATTTGTACGCTAGCTGGTGTTTTATCATTTTGTTTTTTGTGTGGATTTTTTGGTGCTGGGTTGATCGGTTAGTATTGAGCGATGGATCTAAGAGAACAGTAAATAGACTAGTGTTTTCTTTTGTCTGGTTTATATCCGTCTAACATAATTGTTTAATTGTAAAATAACAGGGTTAGGATTGGCAAGGCGCCCGTCGAAAGAGAAATGAGTGCATCAATGAAGAGTGCTTTAGAAATATCAGTCGGAGCATACATAACCAAGCGCAATGGCAATGTTGCCAACCCTGTTATTGGAACCTCCTTCGACTCTATAGACGAGGCTTACAATTTCTATAATTTGTATTTGTGGGAGGTTGGTTTTGGGATTAGGCTTTCGAAAAGCAGGTTGAATGTTAACCGGTCAAGGTGCATGCAAGAGATTGTGTGTGGTTGTGCGGTTAGTTTGTGTGTTCCTTTACCTTGTTATGTATTTTTTCTCGGCACTAAACCGTTTGTACTATGGCAGGTCATGATTTAGTTACGGCTTAGTAGAATACCAGAAAAGCATATATTGAAGCGATGGACGAGGGATGCACGGGATGTACGGCGAGGGAGTAAATGACGTGCATGTTGAATGGGCTGAGAAACAATAAAAAATACTTCCGATTTGACATGAGCATGCTGTTGAATTGATGTCTTTACTTTTCACATGGTTCTACAGTGATTGAGCCCCTGTCTTGTTACTGCATGCATGTACCAGCAGTGTTTTTGACCTTCTGTTGGCACTGTACGAGTTTGCGCGTGGTGTCCTCTGACAGGCATGTATTAGCATTAAATATAATCTGGGTTTTTATGTGATAACATTCAATTAGGGACTACAAAACTTTTAGAGAACGTTATATAGCTAACTTGTGACAAATAAATATTGACGGGAAAAACTGAGAGCCAAAAACGTGAGTCCATGCCCTCCTTGGTGTCGTTTATTACCTGGAAAAATAAAAAATGAAATACGCACGCGTCAGAACCTAATCATGCTAAGTCTCTAATTAATTGTTATTTTTTTCTATAATTTACGCCTGCTTGTACGGTGACTCTAGCGCATTCTAACTTCCTCGCGCAGTCTGGAACAAGACGTAACATGGGCCAATCCAATGGATGTCGACTGAATAACCCATGAATGTGCCAAGTATCATTGACCGGTCCACTGCATGACGATAAAACATGGACCAGAATCCCTCCACTCTAACCCGTAATACAAGGAAAGCTGCCTCCTATACGGGGGACAGGCCAAAACAATACGATGACGGCGCGGATCCCTAGCGGGTGTGTATGGACAGGATGCCGAGCACCGAGGTGCTCGTCCTCAAATCCGAATTTTCGCCTATGTCCATGTTACCATCGCTTCAAGACGCCTAGCTTAGGACCCCTATTACGAGATATGCCGAGTTTGACACCGACATTGTTGCTTTCATTGAGAGCTTGTTGGGTGATCGTCAAGGATCGATGGGATGATCACGTGGTATTTTTTCAGTTAGATCTGTTCCACGTAATTATTTCTTCTACAAAATCATTGCTTCTTTATCGTACTATGCTGTTTGTAGTCGGATCGGGGACGAGAAAAATTTAATGACGGCAGTACCAATCGCCTGGCGAGACACACGTGCACATGTGTAGGGTTGCGAATTCACTGCATTAGATCGCCATGGAAGAAAGAAAGAGGCGATCATAGTGCACCGCTAAATCAAGGCGATCTGGCCGGCACGCGATCCAGCTGGCAAGCAATCCAACAAAAGAGATGTGCGGGGTTGTGTACTGACAGTAGGTCGGCACGACGGAAGCACACATCAGGGAGTTTTAATTACCTACTCGACGCTGGTTTTCTATCTATTTTTTTCACAAGTGCAGCACTGTTCCCAAAATCTAGCTCAACTAGTAATATTGCTTCACGCATTGGTGAGGCTGGCCATAGTGAGAGTAATTAAGGTAGTATCATATACTTGGGAGTAGCAAACATGCTGATGTGGCAGACAATTAAAGAAGAGAGAGAGGATTAGAGTAATATAGGTAGATACCGTAACATGTTAAATGTTATGCTACTATGTGTCATGCATGTCAATAAATAAAATCATCTATGATACTATACACTATAAAGGTAGTATCATATGCATGATACTATTATATGATACTCCCCATTATGACGAGCGTGAATCCAATGTGAAAGATCAAAGTAGCCTAATATAGCTCAACTAGTGGATCCCTACGAAGGATCAAATTTCTTTCTACCAGTTCGGATCAGCTCGTTTGTATGCTTTGGTCTGCAATGGACATCATCCATAAACAAGTTTTATTGCTGGAATTTTATTCAATTGTTTGGGCCAGCCCAATATATAATTCCTAATAAATCCTACAGGCCCACGCAGCCATTTGTGCAAGGCAAGAGGTGGAAATGTTTAGTCCCACATTGCTAGTTTAGTGGGAGTTGGACCTCCTTGTAAGGGAGGATGTTTCCACACATGTATGAGCTTGAGAACAAGAGAGACATACACGCGCGCTCCTCCTCTGCCGCCCGCCTCGTCACGACGCGCGGCGCCTCAGGTTGCGAGAATGAGCCGAGCCGAACTAAATTTTTGCCACGCACAACTCGTATTTAAAAGTCCACTCGGAGAAGCTGAATGTTTTGCTAGTGGATATTGAAACCGAACGTTGCAGTTTCGCTGCTGTCTGTTCGTTTCGTATCCCGTCGCTCTCTTCGGCTCCCGTCGCTGGCTTCTCACCTCCTTCTCCTGCGCCTATAAAAGGGAGGTCACTCCTCTCCAAAAAACGCATCAGAAATTCCTCTCACCACCGGTTCCTTTCTCTGTGCTGCTGTTACGTTCTTCCTCATCCCGTCTTGTGGCGTGCATCGTTTGTCGGGACAGTAGGCCTCCGAAACTCCTTCTCTTCGAGTCCTGTACGGGAGAAAGGCGATAAGGTTTTTGGGGAGCGCTGAGCGCGACTACTGGCTTCCATCACAGACACCGACGATTTCTTCCCGGACGACGACTACTTCCCTGACGTCGACCACCTCTCTGGTAACATGGCCAACGACAACGCCAACACCAATCCTGTTGCTACAACTCAGTACATACTCACGTTCTTCTTCTTTCAGTTTCTATCGCAACTTTTTGTTATAGTATCTCTTCTAGATATGTACCGTGTTTGCTCATCACTTCCTATGGTATCTTGTCTATATAGAACGGTTACGCATATGTTCTTTTCTAGATCATATGTGCACTTGTCTTCTGTCACTTCATCTCTATATTGCTTGCCTTCTTCCGTCTTAGTTATGATGGTTAGATTTATCCTAGCTTTTATTTTAATAAAATCCTTTGGTAAATTGCTCATATTTCCAACAATCCAAAAACCTTATTATAGGCAATTTACCCCGAGTGGTTTTGCTGCCTCCATGAAACCTCCTATTTTTTAGGGTGTTCACTACAAGAGATGGCGCGTGAGAGCTGTTTTATGCTTTCAAACCATGAGCTGCTATGACGCCACTCTTGGCAAACCTGAAGGAGATCATGATGCTCAACAGGAGCTATCCTTTCAGAAAATGGATACCTTGTTTAAGACTGCTCTTTTGAGCGTTCTTGGTGAGAACACAGTTGATGCTCATGCGTCAATTGATAATGGAAAAGATATGTGGAATGCACTCGAGACCAAGTTTGGGGTCTGGGATGCTGGCACTGAGTTGTACATCATGGAACAATTCTATGACTACAAGATGACTAAAGAGCGCTCCGTGGTTGAGCAAGCTCACGAGATACAGTCATTTGCAAGAGAACTTGAGCACTTCAATTGCCTGCTACCGGACAAGTTTGTTGCCGGAGGCATCATCACTAAACTTCCTCTTCATGGAGGAACTTTGCTACCTTACTGAAGCATAAGAGAGAGGAGTTTTCCGTTCCGGATCTCATAGGTACTCTTGATGTGGAAGAAAAGGCGAGAGCAAAAGACACACATGCTCGAGCTATTGAGGGTGGTTCTAGTGCCAATCTGGTGCAGAAGAAAAACTTCGAGCCCCACAATTTCAAGAACAAAGGCAAGTTTGATGGTAAAGGAAAGTTCGATGGGAAGAACAAGGTTGTACATCACACCAACTTCAAGAAGAAGAATGACAAGAAGAAAGGTGTTTGTCATGTGTGCGGAGATCCTGATCATTGGGCTCCCAATTGCCCTAATCGTTATGACAAGCATCAACCTGGGAAAGGCGGCAAGTCTGCTAATGTCGTCATTGCTGACACTGACGTGGAAGATGTTGGGTATGGTATATTACCCACTATTTTTTCAGTATGTCATTTTCCCGATTGGTTGATTGACACAGGTGCTAATGTGCATATATGCGGTGATATTTCCATGTTTTCATCTTATCAGTCCACAGGGACTTTCACCGTCCTGATGGGCAACGGTTCACCTGCTTCTGTTCGTGGTGTTGGCACGGTCGATCTGAAGTTTACTTCGGGAAAGGTCGTGCGGCTGAAGAACGTGCATTATGTCCCCTCCGTGAATAAAAATCTTGTTAGCGGATCTCTTTTGTGTAGAGATGGCTACAAGCTTGTCTTTGAGTCTAATAAATTTGTAATATCCAAGTATGGAACTTTTGTTGGTAAAGGCTACGAGTCAGGAGGCCTGTTCCGTTTATCCTTGGCAGACGTTTGCAATAAAGTTGTTAATCATGTTTACAACAATAGTGAATCAAATGTGTGGCATTCACGTCTTTGTCATGTTAATTTTGGTTGCATGTCGCGACTAGTCAAATTGAACTTAATCCCTAGCTTTAACACAGTCAAGGGATCTAAATGTCAAGTTTTTGTGCAAGCCAAACAACCTCGTAAGTCTCATACGACTGCCGAAACGAGAAATCTTGCACCACTAGAGCTCATACATTCAGATCTATGTGAAATGAATGGCATTTTGACAAAAGGTGGAAAGAAATATTTTATGACACTAATTGATGACTCCACTAGATACTGCCAAGTGTATCTTGTGAAGTCTAAGGATGAGGCCTTGAACTTTTTCAAGATCTATAAAGCTGAAGCAAAAAACCAACTTGACCTAAAGATCAAGAGGCTTAGGTCCGATCGTGGTGGAGAGTATTTCTCAAATGAATTTGATTATTTTTGTGCGGAACATGGTATAATTCATGAGAGGACGCCTCCCTATTCACCTCAATCAAATGGAATAGCCGAAAGAAAGAACCGTACTCTAACTGATTTGGTGAACGCCATGTTAGATACATCGGGTCTCTCCAAGGCATGGTGGGGGGAGGCGATATTGACTGCATGTCATGTCCTGAATCGAGTTCCTACAAAGAACAAAGAGATAACTCCATTCGAGGAATGGGAAAAGAAAAGGTTAAAACTCTCTTATCTACGAACCTGGGGTTGTTTGGCGAAAGTCAATGTACCAATCCCAAAGAAGCGCAAGCTAGGACCAAAAACTGTGGATTGCGTTTTTCTGGGATATGCTTTTCATAGCATTGGATATAGATTCTTAGTTGTAAAATCTGAGGTATCTGACATGCATGTCGGTACAATCATGGAGTCGAATGATGCGACTTTCTTCGAAGATATCTTTCCCATGAAGGATATAACTACCTCATCTAATCAGGAGATACCTAATTCATCAAACCATGAATTAGCTACTGAACCTATCATTTCGATGGAACACTTTAAAAATATTGTGGAGGAGAACAATGAAGCTCCTACCAGGAGCAAGAGACAGAGGACTCCAAAGTCCTTTGGTGATGATTTTCTTGTGTATCTCATAGATGACACTCCCAGTTCTATTTCAGAGGCCTATGCGTGTGAAGATGCTGACTACTGGAAGGAAGCAGTCCGTAGTGAGATGGATTCCATCTTGGCAAATGAAACTTGGGAGATCATTGATCATCCTTATGGGTGCAAACCTATAGGATGCAAATGGGTATTCAAGAAGAAGCTTAGGCCTGATGGTACTATCGAAAAGTACAAGGCACGGCTAGTGGCTAAGGGTTATACCCAAAAGGAAGGTGAAGTCTTCTTTGATACTTACTCACCCGTGGCTCGACTGACCACTATTCGAGTACTACTTTCACTAGCCGCCTCACATGGTCTTCTCGTTCATCAAATGGATGCTAAGACTGCTTTCCTAAATGGACAGTTGGATGAGGAAATTTACATGTAACAACCAGATGGGTTTATAGTAGATGGTCAGGAAGGGAAAGTATGCAAGTTGCTGAAGTCTTTATATGGACTTAAGCAAGCACCCAAGCAGTGGCATGAGAAGTTTGAAAGGACTCTCACAACTGCAGGCTTTGTTGTAAACGAAGCTGATAAATGTGTGTACTATCGCCATGGTGGTGGCGAGGGAGTTATCCTTTGCTTGTATGTTGATGACATACTGATTTTCGAAACAAATCTGAACATTATTAAAGAGGTCAAGGATTTCATATCTCACTGTTTTGAGATGAAGGATTTAGGAGTGGCTGATGTCATTCTGAACATCAAGTTGTTAAGAGACGAAGATGGTGGGATTATGTTGCTTCAATCTCACTATGTGGAAAAGATCTTGAGTCGCTTTGGGTATAGTGACTGCAAGTCCTCTCCCACACCATACGATGTGATCGTGCTACTTCAAAAGAATCAAAGAATTGCTAGAGACCAATTGAAATACTCTCAAATTATCGGCTCGCTTATGTACTTAGCTAGTGCTACAAGACCTGACATCACTTTTGCTATTAGCAAATTGAGTCGGTTTGTCTCAAAACCAGGAGATGTGCATTGGAAAGCTCTAGAGAGAGTTTTGTGTTATTTGAAAGGCACTGCAAATTATGGAATTCACTATACTAGACATCCAAAGGTGCTTGAAGGGTATAGTGATTCAAATTGGATCTCTGATGCTGATGAGATAAAGGCCACGAGCGGATATGTATTCACTCATGGAGGTGGCGCTGTTTCTTGGAAGTCTTGCAAGCAAACGATCTTAACAAGGTCAACAATGGAAGCAGAACTCACAGCACTAGATACAGCTACGGTCAAAGCAGATTGGCTTCGCCGACTCTTGAGTGACTTGTCGGTTGTTGAGAAACCTGTACCGGGTATCCTTATGAACTGCAACAATCAAACTGTGATCACAAAAGTGAGCAGCTCAAAGGATAATATGAAGTCATCAAGACACATTCATAGAAGGTTAAAATCTGTCAGGAAAATGAAAAACTCCAGAGTTATTGCATTGGATTATATCCAAACATCTAAAAATCTGGCAGATCCTTTTACTAAGGGTCTATCACGTAATGTGATAGAAAATGCATCGAGGGAGATGGGTATAAGACCCACAATTGCTGTTGTTCACAGTGGTAACCTATTCTTTGTGATCGGAGATCCCGTGAATTAGATGTGGAAGACAAGTTGTTGGTCAACTGAGAGGAAAGTATCCTTATCATTAATAATACCACTCCATGAAGATGCAATACTTTCCTAAACTGCATGGTAGGTTGATATACATCTTAATATGTTCTAAGTGGCTTATTGAAACAGAGATGTTATCCTGCAGAACATCTTTTGAAGAACATACCTATATGAGTCTGATTGTTAACGTCGCAATCTATGAGAGTAGGGTGCTCTCTAGTAAACTCATGAAAGGTCTCGGAGTATGACGCATAAGCTCCACCCGCGGGGAAGTCCTACGGTAGCCTAGTATCGATCAAACCTCTGTGTGAATCTAGTTCCACAGAAAACTTGCAGTTCAAGGCCTAGTCCACTGTTCAAGTTGCTTACTAGTGTAGCATAGAGTTCTAGGTGGAAGTTCAACTTAACAGTCTCCACTGCAGTATCGGTATATAAAACAGTGTTTTGGAACCAAAGGCAATTTTTGTGTGCCTCTGGGATCTGGTGGGGGATTGCTGGAATTTTATTCAATTGTTTGGGCCAGCCCAATATATAATTCCTAATAAATCCTAGAGGCCCACGCAACCCATTTGTGCAAGGCAAGAGGTGGAAATGTTTAGTCCCACATTGCTAGTTTAGTGGGAGTTGGACCTCCTTATAAGGGAGGATGTTTCCACGCATGTATGAGCTTGAGAACAAGAGAGACATACACGCGCACTCCTCCTCCGCCGCCCGCCTCGCCTCGTCACGACGCGCCGCGCCTCGGGTTGCGAGAATGAGCCGAGCCGAACTAAATTTTTGCCACGCACAACTGGTATTTAAAAGTCCACTCGGAGAAGCTGAATGTTTTGCTAGTGGATATTGAAACCGAACGCTGCAGTTTCGCTGCTGTCTGTTCGTTTCGTATCCCGTCGCTCTCTTCGGCTCCCGTCGCTGGCTTCTCGCCTCCTTCTCCTGCGCCTATAAAAGGGAGGTCACTACTCTCCATAAAACGCATCAGAAATTCCTCTCGCCACCGGTTCCTTTCTCTGTGCTGCTGTTACGTTCTTCCTCATTCCGTCTTGCGGCGTGCACCGTTCGTCGGGATAGTAGGCCTCCGAAACTCCGTCTCTTCGAGTCCTGTACGGGAGAAGGGCGATAAGGTTTTTGGGGAGCGCTCAGCGCGACTACTGGCTTCCATCACAGACATCGACGATTTCTTCCCAGATGACGACTACTTCCTTGACGTCGACCACCTCTCTCGTAACATGGCCAACGACAACGCCAACACTAATCTTGTTGCTGCAACTCAGTACGTACTCACGTTCTTCTTCTTTCAGTTTCTATCGCAACTTTTTGTTATAGTATCTCTTCTAGATATGTACCGTGTTTGCTCATCACTTCCTATGGTATCTTGTCTATATAGAACGGTTACGCATATGTTCTTTTCTAGATCATATGTGCACTTGTCTTCTGTCATTTCATCTCTATATTGCTTGCCTTCTTCCGTCTTAGTTATGATGGTTAGATTTATCCTAGCTTTTATTTTAATAAAATCCTTTGGTAAATTGCTCATATTTCCAACATTTATCTTTCCTTGATTACGTTTAGCATGTAAAATTATTACACACAGAGCTTTTCCTTTTGTTGCTTTTGTTGGGGAACGTAGCATACATTCAAAAATTTCCTACGCATATTCAGATCTTCCTATGGAGAGACCAGCAACGAGACAAGGGTAAGAGCATCTTCATACCTTTGAAGATCTCTAAGCGGAAGCGTTGCTAGAACGCGGTTGATGGAGTCGTACTCGCAGCGATTCCGATCTAGTGCCAAACTACGGCACCTCCGCGTTCAACACACGTGCAGCCCGGTGACGTCTCCCGCACCTTGATCCAGCAAGGAGGAGGGAGAGGTTGGGGAAGAACTCCATCAGCACGACGGCGTGGTGTCGATCGAGAGACGAGGTCTCCCGGCAGGGCTTCGCCAAGCACCGGCAGAGAGGAGGAGGAAGAAGTGTAAGTGCATCTAGTGCCCCTTAGTGATTTTGGTGGTTTGAAGACTTATAGGTTAAGTATCTAATGTGTTTGTGAGTGTACACATGATCTATAAGTCATTGAGGAGTTTGAGATATTTGAAGAATATCGACCCCTAAAAATGTATGTCTTCAGTTGAGGAAATTGGTCTGAAGCTGAAGAAATGAATCGCGAGGAATCTGCGATGAAATTGATATTCCGCATGAAGATACTGATATTGACAAGTCCGGTGTGTCGTGAAGAAAATCACTCTGAAGATTTTGAAGCATGAAGATTTACACTTTCTGTTTTATTTTCTTCGCATTTGAGTAATAGGAACACCGTACTGTTAAAGGGGGTCGAAGTTACACTTTGGAATGAATTTCCTCATGATGCTCAACCCAAGCCTAATCCTACCAAAAGCCTCAAGTGAGGAATATGAGTGATTGGTGGGACTGAACCTTTGAGGACCTTTGGAAGAAGTTGTTCCTGTGTGGGACTGAAGCCTTTTACCTTTGAGGACTGTGCATCCTCCAGACGGTTAGGCGTCATGGTCTAGAGCTTTCCAGCAGTCAATTGTGGATCGCCGGGTGACCAAGTTTGTGAGGGTTTGGAAGTCTGCCCTGAAGACTTACCACGAGTGTTGGGCGAGGACTGTGTGTCCTTAGCTCAAGGAGAATACGGTAGGGACTGTGTGTCCCGGGATTGTGTGTCCTTTGGTTTCAATACCAAGCCGCTCCAAACCAGATGTACGATTGTCACAGCAGTTGGAACTGGGTCATCAACGACTGTCTTCACTGAGAAACGGGTTCTAATTCCTCAACTCCTTACTTTCCTCGTATTATGTGTTGATGACTTTCACTTCGACTGTTTGAAGACTTTGTTGAAGACTTTCTCTGAATTTCCTCAACCCCAAATTCTTCACGTCAGTTAATCCTCATCTGTATTCTGCGTGCCTGCTCACAGTGCAATCTGTTTTCACATTCTTCACTCTGAAAAACTGTTGTTGTGAAACTTTGCACTTCTGATCCTTTACTGTTTCCGCTGTAAGTTAGTCATCAGTGAGGAATTTCCTCAAAAGGAATTTCCTCAGTGATGAAATTCTAAAAATCTCCTATTCACCCCCTCTAGTCGATATAACGCACTTTCAACAAGGGCAGGGCTGCGCCGAGAGAGAGGCAAAAGTCTGATCTCCAATGGCCAAAAGTGCCCACTATATATAGGGGGAGGGAGGGGCTACGCCACCTTGAGGGTTTCCCTCTCCTGGGGGGCGGCAACCCTAGATGGGGGATGGTGCGGCGGCCAAGGGGGGGAGGAGGGGTGTGGCGCACCCCTGGTGGGCCTTAGGCCCACCTAGCTTAGGGTTTGCCTCCCCCCCTTTCTCTCCCCCACGCATTGGGCTGAGTGGGGAGGCGCACCAGCCCACCTAGGGGCTGGTTCCCTTCCCCACTTGGCCCACCTTACCTCCCGGGGTCGTTGCCCCCCTTCGGTGGACCCACGGGGCCACCTCCGGTGGTCCCGGTACGTTAACGGTGATGCCCGAAACACTTCCGGTATCCAAAACCATCCGTCCTATATATCAATCTTTACCTCCGGACCTTTTCAGAGCTCCTCGTGACGTCCGGGATATCATCCCGGACTCCGAACAACTTTTGGTAACCTCGTATAACAATTCCCTATAACCCTAGCGTCATCGAACCTTAAGTGTGTAGACCCTACGGGTTCGGGAGACAGGCAAACATGACCGAGACGCCTCTACGGCCAATAACCATCAGCAAGGTTTGGATACCCATGGTGGCTCCCACTTGCTACACGATGATCTCATCGGATGAACCACGATGTCAAGGATTCAATCAATCCCGTATACGATTCCCTTTGTGTGTCGGTATAGAACTTGCCCGAGATTCGATCATCGGTATACCTATACCTTGTTCAATCTCGTTACCGGTAAGTCTCTTTACTCGTTCCGTCGCACGTCATCGTGTGACTAACTCCTTAGCCACATTGAGCTCATGATGATGTTCTACCGAGTGGGCCCAGAGATACCTCTCCGTCACACAGAGTGACAAATCCCGATCTCGACTCGTACCAACCCAACAGACACTTTCGGAGGTACCCGTAGTGCACCTTTATAGTCACCCAGTTACGTCGTGACGTTTGATACACCAAAAGCACTCCTACGGTATCCGGGTGTTGCACAATCTCACGGTCGAAGGAAATGGCACTTGACATTAGAGAAGCTTTAGCATACGAACAATACGATCTAGTGCTATGCTTAGAATTGGGTCTTGTCCATCACATCATTCTCCCAATGATGTGATCCCGTTATCAATGACATCTAATGCCCATGATCAGGAAACCATGATCATCTATTGACTAACGAGCTAGCCAACTAGAGGCTTGCTAGGGACACATTGTGATCTATTTATTCACACATGTATCACTGTTTCCTGTTAATACAATTATAGCATGAACAATAGACGATTATCATGAACAATGAAATATGATAATGACCATTTTATTATTGCCTCTAGGGCATATTTCCAACAGTCTCCCACTTGCACTAGAGTCAATAATCTAGTTACATTGTGATGTATCGAACACCCATAGCATTATGGTGTTGATCATGTTTTGCTCGTGGAAGAGGTTTAGTCAACGGGTCTGCAATATTCAGATCCGTGTGTACTTTACAAATATCTATCACTCCACTCTGGACATGGTCCTGGATGGAGTTGTAGCGGCGTTTGATGTGCTTCGTCTTCCGGTGAAACCTGGGCTCCTTGGCTATGGCAATGGCCCCAGTGTTATCACAGAAGAGTGTCATTGGACCCGACGCGCTTGGAACCACTCCTAGGTCGGTGATGAGCTCCTTCATCCAAATTCCTTCATGAGCTGCTGCTGAAGCAGCTATGTACTCCGCTTCACATGTAGATGCTGCCACGACTTCTTGCTTGCTGCTGCACCAGCTCACTGCCCCACCATTCAACACATATACGTATCCGGTATGTGACTTAGAGTCATCGGATCTGTGTCGAAGCTAGAGTCGATGTGACCCTTTACGACAAGCTCTTCGTCACCTCCATAAACGAGAAACATTTCCTTAGTCCTTTTCAGGTACTTAAGGATATTCTTGACCGTTGTCCAGTGTTCCATACCGGGATCACTTTGGTACCTCCCTACCAAGCTTATGGAAAGGTTTATATCAGGTCTGCTACACAGCATGGCATACATTAGAGAGCCCACGGCTGATGCATAGGGGACAGAACTCATCTTCTCTCTATCTGCTGCCGTGGTCGGCGACTGAGTCTTACTCAATCTCACACCTTGCAAAACTGGCAAGAACCCTTTCTTTGAGTTTTCCATATTGAACTTCTTCATTATCTTGTCAAGGTATGTACTTTGCGAAAGACCTATGAGGCGTCTTGATCTATCTCTATAGATCTTGATGCCTAATATGTATGCAGCTTCTCCAAGGTCCTTCATTGAAAAAATCTTGTTCAAATAGGCCTTTATGCTCTCCAACATCTCTATATTATTACCCATCAATAATATGTCATCCACATACAGTATGAGGAAAGCTACAGAGCTCCCACTCACTTTCTTGTACAGACAGGCTTCTCCGTAAACCTGTATGAACCCAAACGCTTTAATCACCTCATTAAAGCGAATGTTCCAACTCCGAGATGCTTGCACCAGCCCATAGATGGAGCGCTGGAGCTTGCACACTTTGTTAGCACCCTTAGGGTCGACAAATACTTCTGGTTGCATCATATACAACTCTTCCTTAAGGTTCCCGTTAAGGAACGCTGTTTTGACGTCCATTTGCCAAATTTCATAATCATAAAAGGCGGCAATTGCTAACATGATTCGGACTAATTTCAGCTTCGCTACGGGAGAGAAAGTCTCTTCGTACTCAACTTCTTGAAGATCCATTTATTTTTTATGGCTCGCCGGTCATCACGCAAGTCCACCAAAGTCCATACTTTGTTCTCATACATGGATCCTATCTCGGATTTCATAGCCTCAAGCCATTTGTTGGAATCTGGGCCCGCCATCGCTTCTTCATAGTTTGAAGGTTCACCGTTGTCTAACAACATGATTTCCATCACAGGGTTGCCGTACCACTCTGGTGCGGAGCGTGCCCTTGTGGACCTTCGCGGTTCAGTAGTAACTTGATCCGAAGCTTCATGATCATCATCATTAACTTCCTCTTCAGTCGGTGTAGGCGCCACAGGAACAACTTCCCGCGCTGCGCTACTATCCTGTTTGAGAGGGGGTGTAATTACCTCATCAAGTTCTACCTTCCTCCCACTTACTTCTTTCGAGAGAAACTCTTTCTCTAGAAAGGATCTGTTCTTGGCAACAAAGGTTTTACCTTCGGATCTAAGATAGAAGGTATACCCAATAGTTTCCTTAGGGTATCCTATGAATACGCATTTCTCCGCTTTGGGTTCGAGCTTTTCTGGTTGAAGTTTCTTCACATAAGCATCGCAGCCCCAAACTTTAAGAAACGACAACTTAGGTTTCTTGCCAAACCATAGTTCATACGGTGTCGTCTCAACGGATTTAGACGGTGCCCTATTTAAAGTGAATGCTGCAGTTTCTAATGTGTATCCCCAAAATGATAGTGGTAAGTCGGTAAGAGACATCATAGATCGTACCATATCTAATAAAGTGCGATTACGACGTTCAGACACTCCGTTGCGTTGCGGTGTGCCAGGCGGCGTCAGTTGTGAAACGATTCCACACTTCCTTAGGTGTGTGCCAAACTCGTGACTCAAATATTCTCCTCCACGATCATATCGTAGACACTTGATTTTTCTGTCACGTTGATTCTCGACCTCACTCTGAAATTCCTTGAACTTTTCAAATGTCTCAGATTTGTGCTTCATCAAGTAGATATACCCATACCTACTCAAATCATCGGTGAGAGTGAGAACATAACGATAGCCACCGCGAGCTTCAACGTTCATTGGACCACACACATCAGTATGTATTATTTCCAATAAGTCGGTTGCTCTCTCCATTATACCTGAGAATGGAGTCTTAGTCATCTTGCCCATGAGGCACGGTTCGCATGTGTCAAATGATTCAAAATCAAGAGACTCTAATAGTCCATCAGTATGGAGCTTCTTCATGTGCTTAACGCCGATATGACCAAGGCGGCAGTGCCACAAGTATGTGGGACTATCATTATCAACTTTACATCTTTTGGTACTCACACTATGAATATGTGTAACATCACAATCGAGATTCATCAAGAATAAACCATTCACCAGCGGAGCATGACCATAAAACATATCACTCATATAAATAGAACAACCATTATTCTCTGACTTAAATGAGTAGCCGTCTCGCATTAAGCAAGACCCTGATACAATGTGCATGCTTAAAGCTGGTACTAAATAACAATTATTAAGGTTTAAAACTAATCCCGATGGTAGATGTATAGGTAGCATACCGACGGCGATCACATCGACCTTTGAACCATTCCCGACGCGCATCGTCACCTCGTCCTTGGCCAGTCTCCGCTTATTCCGCAGTTCCTGCTTTGAGTTGCAAATGTGAGCAACAACACCGATATCAAATACCCAGGAGCTACTACGAGCGTTGGTAAGGTACACATCAATAACATGCATATCACATATACCTTTAACGTCGCCGGCCTTCTTGTCCACTAAGTATTTGGGGCAGTTCCGCTTCCAGTGACCCTTTCCCTTGCAATAGAAGCACTCAGTCTCAGGCTTGGGTCCATTCTTTTTCTTCTTCCCGGCATTTGGCTTACCGGGCGTGGCAACAGCTTTGCCGTCTTTCTTGAAGTTCTTCTTACCCTTGCCTTTTTTGAAACTAGTGGTCTTGTTGACCATCAACACTTGATGCTCTTTCTTGATTTCTACTTCTGCAGACTTGAGCATCGAGTACAACTCGGGAATAGTCTTCTCCATCCCTTGCATGTTGTAGTTAAGCACAAAGCCTTTGTAGCTTGGTGGGAGAGACTGGAGGATTCTGTCAATTATAGCATCATCCGGAAGTTCGACTCCAAGTGAAGTCAGACGACCGTGTAACCCAGACATTTTGAGTATGTGCTCACTGACAGAACTGTTCTCCTCCATCTTACAGCTAAAGAACTTGTCGGAGACTTCATATCTCTCGACACGGGCATGATCTTGAAAAACTAGCTTCAGCTCTTGGAACATCTCATATGCTCCGTGTTGCTCAAAACGCCTTTGGAGCCCCGTTTCTAAACTGTATAACATGCCACACCTAACCAGAGAGTAGTCATCACTCTGCGTTTGCCAGACGTTCACAATGTCCTGGGCTGCTACGGAGCGGGAGGGTCACCTAACGGTGCATCAAGGACATAAGCCTTTTTAGCTGCTTCAAGGATGAGCTTCAAGTTGCGAACCCAGTCCGCATAGTTGCTACCATCATCTTTCAGCTTGTTTTTCTCTAGGAATGCGTTGAAATTGAGGTTGACGTTGGCCATCTACAATATTTATAAAGACAAACCTTTTAGACTAAGTTCATGACAACTAAGTTCACTTAATCAAATTAAGTATGAACTCCCACTTAAATCGACATCCCTCTAGTCATCTAAGTGATACATGATCCATGTTGACTAACCCGTGTCTCATCATCACGTGAGACAGACTAGTCACCATGGTGAGCAACTTCATGCTGATCGTATTCAACCATACGACTCATGTTCGACCTTTCGGTCTCTTGTATTCGAGGTCATGTCTGTACATGCTAAGCTCGTCGAGTCAACCTAGGTGTTTCGCGTGTGTAAATCTGGCTTACACCCGTTGTATGCGAACGTTAGAATCTATCACACCCGATCATCACGTGGTGCTTCGAGACAACGAACCTTCTCAACGGTGCACACTTAGGGGAACAAGTTCTCGAAATTTTAAGAGGGATCATCTTATTATGCTACCGTCGTTCTAAGCAATAAGATGTAAAACATGATAAACATCACAATGCAATCATATAGTGACATGATATGGCCATTATCATCTTTGCCCTTTCGATCTCCATCTTCAGGCATCGCATGATCATCATCGTCACCGGCGTGACACCATGATCTCCATCATCATGATCTCCATCATCGTGTCTCCGTGAAGTCGTCACGCCAACTACTACTATCACTACTACTATAGCTAACCGTTAGCAATGAAGTAAAAGTAGTAAGCACGTGGCGTTGCATCTCATACAATAAATTAAGACAACTCCTATGGCTCCTGCCGGTTGTCATACTCATCGACATGCAAGTCGTGAAACCTATTATAATAACATGATCATCTCATACATCATACATGCAACATCACAACTTTGGCCATATCACATCACATGTCAAACCCTGCAAAAACAAGTTAGACGTCCTCTAATTGTTGTTGCAAGTTTTACGTGGCTGATTTGGGTTTCTAGCAAGAACGCCTTCTTACCTACGTGGCAGCCACAATGATGATATGCCAAAGCTATTTACCCTTCATAAGGACCTTTTTCATCAAATCCAATCCGACTAGAGTAGAAGAGACAGACACCCGCTAGCCACCTTTATGCACGGTGTGCATGTCTGTCGGTGGAACCAGTCTCACGTAAGCGTACGTGTAAAGTCGGTCCGGGCCGCTTCATCCCACAATACCGCTGGAAAATAATAAGACTAGTAGCGGCAAGCAAATTGACAAATCATCGCCCACAACTTTTGTGTTCTACTCGTGCATAGAATCTACGCATAGAAAACCTGGCTCTGATGCCACTGTTGGGGAACGTAGCATAAATTCAAAATTTTCCTACGCATATACAGATCTTCCTATGGAGAGACCAACAACGAGAGAGGGGTAAGAGCATCTTCATACCTTTGAAGATCGCTAAGCGGAAGAGTTGCTAGAACGCGGTTGATGGAGTCGTACTCGCAGCGATTCCGATCTAGTGCCGAACTACGACACCTCCCCGTTCAACACACGTGTAGCCCGGTGACGTCTCCCGCACCTTGATCCAGCAAGGAGGAGGGAGAGGTTGGGGAAGAACTCCAGCAGCACGACGGTGTGGTGTCGATGGAGAGACGAGGTCTCCCGGCACGGCTTCGCCAAGAACCGGCACAGAGGAGGAGGAAGAAGGGCAGGGATGCGCCGAGAGAGAGGCAAAAGTCTGATCTCCAATGGTCAAAAGTGCCCACTATATATAGGGGGAGGGAGGGGCTGCGCCCCCTTGAGGGTTTCCCTCTCCTGGGGGGCGGCAGCCCTAGATGGGGGCTGGTGCGGCGGCCAAGGGGGGGAGGAGGGGTGTGGCGCACCCCTGGTGGGCCTTAGGCCCACCTGGCTTAGGGTTTCCCCCCCCCCTTTTCTCTCTCCCACGCATTGGGCTGAGTGGGGAGGCACACCAGCCCACCTAGGGGCTGGTTCCCTTCCCCACTTGGCCCATCTTACCTCCCGGGGTCGTTGCCCCCCTTCGGTGGACCCCTGGGGCCACCTTCGGTGGTCCCGGTGGTCCCGGTACGTTACCGGTGATGCCCGAAACACTTCCGGTATCCGAAACCATCCGTCCTATATATCAATCTTTACCTCCGGACCATTCCGGAGCTCCTCGTGACGTCCGGGATCTCATCCGGGACTCCGAACAACTTTCGGTAACCTCGTATAACAATTCCCTATAACCCTAGCGTCATCGAACCTTAAGTGTGTAGACACTACGGGTTCGGGAGACAGGCAGACATGACCGAGACGCCTCTCCGGCCAATAACCATCAGCGGGGTCTGGATACCCATGGTGGCTCCCACTTGCTCCACGATGATCTCATCGGATGAACCACGATGTCAAGGATTCAATCAATCCCGTATGCGATGCCCTTTGTTTGTCGGTATAGAACTTGCACGAGATTCGATCGTCGGTATACCTATGCCTTGTTCAATCTCGTTACCGGTAAGTCTCTTTACTCGTTCCGTAGCACGTCATCGTGTGACTAACTCCTTAGTCACATTGAGCTCATGATGATGTTCTACCGAGTGGGCCCAGAGATACCTCTCCGTCACACAGAGTGACAAATCCCGATCTCGATTCGTACCAACCCAACAGACACTTTCAGAGGTACCTGTAGTGCACCTTTATAGTCACCCAGTTACGTCGTGACGTTTGATACACCCAAAGCACTCCTACGGTATCCGGATGTTGCACAATCTCACGGTCGAAGGAAAAGGCACTTGACATTAGAGAAGCTTTAGCATAAGAACAATACGATCTAGTGCTATGCTTAGGATTGGGTCTTGTCCATCACATCATTCTCCCAATGATGTGACCCCGTTATCAATGACATCTAATGCCCATGATCAGGAAACCATGATCATCTATTGACTAACGAGCTAGCCAACTAGAGGCTTGCTAGGGACACATTGTGATCTATTTATTCACACATGTATCACTGTTTCCCGTTAATACAATTATAGCATGAACAATAGACGATTATCATGAACAATGAAATATGATAATAACCATTTTATTATTGCCTCTAGGGCATATTTCGAACAGCTTTGTACTACATAATTTTTTTGCCGAGATACTATACAAACGCTTATACAAGGTGTCTGCTTCAATATGGTGAGCTCCTCGTCGGCCAACTCCTTGTCCCCACTTAGCGGATATTAAGTATTACTCATGACTAAGTCACATCGGTACCTCCGTTAGAAGACTTGCGTGTTGGAACTTTGTAATCGGCTTTGACGGCCCATACCGTCACCTCGGCGTGCAAACGTCGATGTCTTTTAATTATTTACTTCACTTAAATTAATTAAGTCAAAGAGTTCCTTGAGTATACATATATATTATTATTTGTTATTACTTTTGGCTTGCACCATATTATGTGCGCACATAATTGACTTCGACTGTAACGTGGTCACCTTGAAGGACCGGCGTCGTCGTCTTGCTTCCGTCGATCGAATTGTGTCGTCACCTTGGTGCGCGCCCTAGTGTCGGCATACCCGCGCCGTCACTTCATTAAACCGGCATCACACTGCCGACCTCACCTCGGTTGGATCGAGAGCTTCGGCATCACTTCACCAACCTACTCGTGGGGCTCCGACGTCACTTCACCGAGTTGTTGCGTCCCCTAGTCTACACCGGGGGTTGCGCCCGCCACGTTGGCAATATTGTGTCATCACTTCGTCAAACCGAGCTCCTCGCTCATCCACCTTGGAACCGGTTGGGGGCTGATACCTCGGCCAAGCCGAGGACAACGCACCATAATGGAATTTATTCAGAGATCAATGTGCTCCTGCATCCTGCCTGAAGTCCGGACTGCATCGTCAATGCCGAGCACATTAACCAGCTAAGTTGCTTTCATGCTTAAATTTTTAAATTTTCGGTCGGTTCTACCAAGCATTACATTTGTGTTAAATAAAAAAGTTTGTTTGTTAAAAACACTTCCTTTTACCATGATAATTGTTGGGCTTCGCCGTCACGCTCTCGAACTACTCTGTCTCCTCGGCTGGACCAGGGGCTTTGCCTCGCCGCAACAACCGTGTTGCGTTGCCACTTCTCAACCCGAGCTCTTTGCTCAACTACCTCAGGCTTGGGGCTGGGACCTCGTACAGGCCGAGGACTACATCTCCGTCCCACCACAATCCCAGAACGCACCGAGCACATTAGCCAACTAAGTCGTTTTCGTACTCAGCTCCTTTTGAAATTTTACTTTTTGTTCGGTTCAACCAACATTATCTTTTTTGTTAAAATAAAAAATTGTTTGTTAAAAACAATTTCCTTTGCCCGACTTAACCGGGCTCTTAAGTTTATATGAGCCATTTTATAATAAATGTGTTTTGTTCTTGGTCGTTGCAAAGTCTTTTTCTAAACACTCCTTTTTCGACACGAGTGCATGATTAATAGCATGATAGTCTGGTTTCTCTCTAAAGCCGCTCGAGTTTAGTTCGCTAAATTGGCATGTGAGAAACACTCCGCCTCCGAGATATGGAGGTTGAAGCTGAAGGTTGACCTACTCGAAGTTTAGAGATCGGATGTGTCATGCTAAAGCACGACCGAATCACATATTAATTTTAGATAAATGTTGGATTGGCACAATTTTATTTTATCTAAACATAAAGTTTTTTGCATAAGTTTTTTGTTTTCCCGAGCATAACTTTTGCAGCACAACGCCAGAAGCATTTCATGCATCGGCAATATTAAGGGGGGTCTGCAGTTAGCACTGAACCCACCAAACATCGAGGTACTCCATGCAGTCCTGTACAAAATGACCTCGGCATTTTTGCATTTATATGCATTGATTTCGAGTTGTGTCTTTGGTCTATAGCTGGATTGCCCGGCTCCTGTGCTTACCCATTACGTTTCCGCTTTGTTTGGCTAAGGGGTAAAGGGAGAACCACTGCGATTTATCACTTCCGGTTTAACTGGTTAAGTGCCCGAGTTGGAGAAAGTCGAAATCTCACTTTCACAACAAGCATAAATTGGTTAGTGAACCGCAGATGGTGTTCAACCAAAATATAGTCGATCGAGGTTATCCGAGTACAACGAAGGGCCTTTCTTTCTTGAAAAGGCCAAGCTGTGGGTGGTTCGACCTCGAATAATCCGAGGAGTCGACGTATAGTGAGGGCTATTAAGTTGCCCACAAATACATGCTCCTATGACTAAGTGGAAGTTATAAAGCCCGGATATCTGATTGCCTTGTTTCCATTAACACAACCGCCTCCGGGCACCAAGACGTCAGCTAAGGGTTGTCTTGTTTGTACGGAAACACCCTCGTAGCATTTACAAGGGGGTGGAAGCCGACGATAGGCCACTTTCAGATTATAAATGGTCACAAAGGAGTCAAAATAGCATATACCATAAAAACATTTGTATTCAATATGCAAATGCTATCTTCCGTAATCATCGTTATAAAGCCATAAATATGCATCAATTTGACTTCATATTTTGGCCAAGCTGGGTTGCCTGGCTCTTGTGCTTACCCCTACGTTCCCGATTGTTCAGCTATGGGGAAAGGGATCACCTCTGTGATTGTTACTTACGAGTCATCTGGGTTAGTACCTCAGACGGGGTGAAGCCGAAAGCTAGCCATCTTAAGAATATAATTGGTCGGCAACGACGGAAGTGAAAATTTTGGTTCATTAAAGACCACAGAGTTCGGGACATTCCCTAAACTAAATCCTCAATATTTTTCTCCCACATTGATCGGAGTTGAGGTTTCACGATCATGGTCAACATGATATCCTAGGAAAAGAAGCTTATAATGAACTATTTTCTAAGAAGATGTTTTTACATTAAAAAGTAATATAACATATCTCTCTACGTACCTTTGTTTATAAAACCATATGACCGGATTGCCTTGTTTGTCGTAAACCTTTGCCCTTATAAAGGCTTTATAAAGCAGGCAAACACTCCTCAGCCATTGACCGAGGAAGTTGAAGACGATGATCGGTCAACAAAGTCTTGTACAATGCGGATCCGAGCATTAATGATGTAAAGTACTTGGATACATAGAACCATTTCACATAATTCATGTCAAAGTTTGTGTCAAAAAATATCGATTCTTAATTCGATCACCCGTGTCCAAATTAAGGCTTGAGGGCTACTGCATTGCTTATTCAATGCAACAAATTCAAAGTGCAATACGGTTCCACTTCAGTGTTGTCAAAACACACTTAGTAGATGAAATAGTTCCTGAGGAGATATGATCCTAGGGTCGACCATGTTGCCCAATCCAACTCTCTGGGGCTACTGGTTATAGAGCTCGTGAGAGAATAAATTACACCAACCGGAAAATCTTTTTCAACATGCAGTTCGGCATCTTTCCTGCCGATTTGCACCTTGGCGCTGTTAAAACATACACAACAAGAGCAATATGGTTTTCGAGGAGATTTGGTCCTCAGGTTGGTCGACCGCACCTAAGCTGAGTCTCGAGGGCTACTACACACTTCGTTTTAATTTCTAAAGTTTGCTGCCGAGCAAGGAATTGATCCTCGGGCTGATTTCGTGAATTGACCTAAGTCTCGGGGGCTACTAGGATCAGTGGTTTTATTTTTATCCTTCGGGTGCACCTCGGATTTTAGACCAACACACACCTTGAGGGCTACTAGCTATACATCTTGATAGTAAGTAAATTATACCAATCGGAAATAACTTCTGCAAAGATCAGCCCATGGCTGAGGTGGTGCTCCACCTCGGAAGAAATCCGGCATAAAGCTTAGGCGCAAGTGGTTGTCTCCATAGAGGGCATTTCCAACATTGAGTTCGGCTGAATTCCTTCAATTTTTCACAAACCGAGGTAATTTTTGACACCTCGGATGCTCACCAGCGTTGGAGCTCGGCTATAAGAAGACACCTCGAATGCAGTCCGACATTGGAGCTCAGACGTAGAAGGACACCTCAGATGCAGTTTGGCGTTGGAGCTCGTATGCAATAGGATATTGCCACACGGGAAACACTTCAAACCCGAGTTGTGGCATAAAAATAATGAGGCATTAATAAAGGCCGATAACTTATAGGGGCTCCTTGGATGCCCGACGTGTGAACTCTTCGGATATACTTCGGCGATCCTCAAGATCGAAGACGGGAAGATTTGTTGAACCAGTTTTCAAGAGCAGCGGCCGAAGATGAAGAACAATTCGGAAGAACCGAGGAGCATCCCCGACTTGAAGACCAGTTCAGGGGGCAACTAATTGTGTCCTAGACTAGGGGTACTCACCACGTCGTCTCCCAATCAGTGGATCGGGCCGAGGACCCCCATGATGATTCATCGATGGGCCACTTCGGGGCAGCCCATGATGCATACAAGGGAGATTCCACAAGACTTGGTGCACAAGACAAGGACTCCGGTAAACCCTAGGCCTACGGTACATTATATAAACCGAGGCCAGGCTAGTCAATAGAGAATCTCATATTCATTACTACGATCTCGTAGTAGATACATGTACTATGTACTACCCCCATATCAATACAATCAAAAATAGGACGTAGGGGATTATCTACTTGAGAGAGCCCGAACCTGGGTAAAACCGTGTGTCCATGTTACCATTGCTCCAAGACACCTAGCTTAGGACCCCTACTACGAGATATGCCGGATTTGACACCCACATCCATCACGTTGGAAGTCGTGCCGATGCGAACACCTATGGCAGATCTCATCGTCGGCCAAGTTGCCCACGTCGTCGCTCGTGGCATCATCGCGCTTGTCCGCAAGTGGCATGACAACGTTGCCGTGCAGGGCGGGAATCTGGCGGCCACCGACGGAAGTCGCACACGCCTAGTGTTGCCGCCGAGCGATCTGCCCGACCGCCACCGGAGAAGAAGAACAAGCTTTCGGGCGTGAAGCGCAAGAAGGATCCTACGAAAAGGCCGGCGACTTCGTCCTCTCCCTCCGCCCCGCAAGAGGTAACACGACGATGCCCATCAACGGCGTCGGTTCCACCGCAACTGAGGTGTTCGATGAGATGGTCGGAAGGTATGTTTCTTTGATTTCTTCAACGTGCTTCGGTTTTCGGCAATGCGAATCTCTGAATCAACGAACTCGTTGTAGCGCCGCTTCAAACTATGCCAAATTCGTCAGCTTGTTGGACACCAACACCGTAAAGATCGATGAAGCCCCTATCGCTAAATTCGATTACAATGAAATGGATGGTGGCATCGATGATCATGGTGGTGCGGATGATTTAGATGAGATCGAAACGGAGGTGTATGATCAAGCGCAAGCAAAAAAAGGCGCGAGATCGAAGAACTACACGGAGCTCGAAGAACAAATGTTGATCAAGGCTTGGAGTGCGGTGTTTCTTGATGCGTGCATTGCCGCTTCTTAAACCGCCAAGTGGTATTGGCAAAGGATTGGAGATCAACTCTTATGCATGCCGACAAAGTTTCCCAATAGGACTCCTCGCTCCTTTCGGTCACTCCAAGGTCGCTAGGACGTGATCAAGCCGATGTGTAGCCGTTGGGTAGCTTTCTTGGAACAAGTTCGCAATGCACCTCCAAGTGAAACCGTGGAATCTCACTATGTGAGTTTGTTATCACTTCAAAGTTGTGCAAATCATTTGTAGTATTTGAAGTGATTGCATCAATTTGACATTGCTTTAATTGTGTAGGAAAAAAATTGCCCAACACAGATATAAAGACAAGGAAACTTCTGAAGGCAAATTCTTTAAACTAGAGCATTTTTGGGAATTGCTCCAAAAGTGTGAAAAGTGGGAGTTGATTGAAAAAGAGTCCCCACCAAAGAGAGGTTCACTCGCAAACATGGACGACGGTGAAGATGATGATGGCCCACGAAACTTGAACAAGCCTGATGGAGACAAGAAGACAAGGGAGAAGATCAAGAGGGAACACGAGGCATCGAGCTTGCGGGAAAAGATAGATGCCATGGTGCAATCAAATGAGACAATGTTGAAGAAGACATTGGAGGCAAGGAAAGAGTTGTCACAGAAGAGGGCGCTAGAGAAGCAAGAGAAATGGGAACTGCTCAAGACCGAGGTGTTGCGCAAGGCGGCCATTGAAGAGAGAAGAGTCTTTGCCGATGAGACCAAAGCCATGGCAAAGCTTCTTGCTAAGGATAATAGGATCATGACAATGAAACACGATGACATGGACGACATCGACAGAGAATGGCATTATATGGCTAGAAGATAAATCTTGAAGAGGAGGATGCTAGCGGCGACCGATGAGTGCTTCGCTGCCGGTGATGTTTTTCCATCAGGAGTTGGAACCAGTGCCGCTGATGCTTTTGTTGCCGGAGTTGGAACAAGTGCCGGCGATGGTACCATGAGTGGAGGTGATGCAGAGTGAAGATCATGACCACGGGTGAAAACCGACCAAGATGATGATGGACATGGTAGTTGCTTTTGCATGAAGTCCTTTTGTGTTTGACGTACCAAATATGCTTTTATTCGTGCGCGAACTATGTTTTATTATTCGAATTTGAACTTTAATCATCGGAATCGCTGTCAAATTGACTAAATTGGGATTTTTGATTTGTGGGCTGACGCGGGCTGCGACCGAACAGAGCTTGCAAACTATTTTTTTCCGTAAACTGTAAACGAATTTTATGGATGAGCATCATACGGGGTTTGCTAGATGCTCTTAGGCCAACTCCACCACGCGCCCCCATCCTGTCTGACCCCCGTCCGTTTGGGGTAAAAGGGACAAA
Source organism: Hordeum vulgare subsp. vulgare (assembly GCF_904849725.1). NCBI lineage: Eukaryota > Viridiplantae > Streptophyta > Magnoliopsida > Poales > Poaceae > Hordeum > Hordeum vulgare. Next base: position 243,583,379 of record NC_058522.1, read on the forward strand.
CCTGTCGGCCCAGCGCGAGATGGCCCAGACCCATCTTGTCCGTTGTGTGTCTGGCACGACCCATTTCGAGCGCAAACTTGCGCGGGGTGTGGGTCGCGGTAGACATCAAACGGACGCGCGCTCGTCCGCGTTGGGGACGCATGGCAGGCAGCCACCTACATCCCACCCGCCCACATCAATGCGCACGAGCGACCAGGCGCGCGTGCCAACGGCCCACGAAACGGCCGCGGTCCTTCTTAAATGGGGAAGCCGTGGACCGATCGTCGTCCACAGTTCCCATCGCCACCCCGTGGCCTCCTCGAAAGCCGATAGCCAAACCCTAACAGCCTCCTCGAACTCGTTGGCCGCCCACCTCGCAGCCATGGGCCTGTGGAACTACGGCCGCAAGGGGAAGCACGACCGCGAGGCTGGCTCCTTGTCGGGACGCCGCCGCGGCTCCGTGAAGGAGGAGGCCGCATCACCACCGCGCCGTGCCTCCGCCGTGGCTCCCTTCATCATCGCCCCTAGGCCCGCCGGCCAGCGCGACCGGCAGTACCTCAGCGCTGAGGTATGCCGACGCTACTGGGAGACGAGGACGCCGGTCCCGTGGAGCGACATCCACCTCCCCAACGCATGGCACCTCTTCGCCGACCGGGTCCCTATCCCGCCGGTGCCAACGAGCGGCCGTGCGCGCCGCGATGAGATCGAGCGCCGCCGCCTCCTCCCCGACGACCTGTACTACGACGACAGGTACGCCGCCAACTCCACCCTCTGGGACACGTGACTCAGGGACGAGCCCGACGTGCGGCGCGCCTCCTACTTCACCGGCATGGTCTCGGGGCCGCGGCGGGCACGGGAGGTGCGCGGCCTCACTGCCACGCGGTCGCCTTCCCCGTCTCCGTCATCACCTCCACCTCCTCGCATAGCGGAGGAGGAGGAGGCCCGGCTCATGCAGCGCGTCATGGAGGACTCCATGATGACGCATGATGAGCGCCAATGGCCGGGCCTAGACCGCGCGATGGCCCTCTCTGCGGCCGGCGACGACGACGACACCGGCGGCCAGTGAAGACAGCGACGTCCACGACATCGACTGGCCGTTTTTTACGTTAGTGTTATTATGTTTTAAGTTTTTTAACTGCATTTATTCACTTTTGAGTTAAGTTTTTTTTAATTACATCCAACACGGACATGATTTGAGGTACGGCCGCGCGGTGGGTGCACGCACGATCCAAGAGACAGAAACGGATATCGACGAATCCATTACTGTCCCAAACGGATAAAATCCGACCAAACCGAAAGTCCGTTTGGGATGATGAGGTGGAGTTGGCCTTACACCGTCAACCGAAGGCCCATAGGCCTCCATTTCCTCGCGGTCCCGCGGCCTTACACCGTCAACCGAAGGCCCATAGGCCTCCATTTCCTCGCGGTCCCGTGGCCCATGTCGTGGCCCGGTACACGAGAAGGCACTGAGCCCAGAGGGACGCACTGCCGGACGATCGAACGATCGGGTGCGTATATAAGCCGTATCGGACGGTTACCTTTATCGTGGACTCAGACCTAACGGGAACCAGTCGACCGTGCCATTCCCTTCTCCACAAAACCTCCCGCCGCGAAGACCCCACCCATTAAACCCTAGAAGTCGAGCCTCCCCTTGCCATCGCCGCCGCAGCCACCATGGGCTCCGCCAAGTCCTCCAAGTCCTCCAAGAAGCGGAAACCCGTCGCCCCGCCGCCAGAGTCGGACTCCGAGCCGGAGCAGACGGTTGACGAGACCGCCGCTGCCGAGGAATTCAACCAAGAGGAGCAGCCGCAGTCGGACGCGGGAGACGAGCGCCATGAACATGACAAGGAGGTGCAGGAGACGGGAAAGGAGAAGAAGAAGAAGAAGGACAAGGAGGGCTCGGGTATCCTCACCAGCATGCTCTTCTCGGAGCTCCCCATCTCCGAGCTCACCGCCAAGGCCATCAGGGAGATGAACTACACCCACCTCGCCCAGGTGCGTGCCCGAACTTGACTATTCAACCTAACCCGCGGCTCGTTTTTTTTCCTGGTCTCCTTGAAAGCTCGTTATAGAGTATGTTTCAGCAAAATATGTGTTGTGTAGGAGGACATACTGAATTTTGTGCAAATGGGTTTGACTGGCTACATGATTTCCCTTGTTCCTTTTTCTGCGTTTGCAGATTCAAGCTCGGTCGATACCTCATCTGTTGGAAGGAAGGGATGTGATGGGAGCTGCCAAGACTGGCTCAGGGAAGACACTTGCGTTCCTCATACCGGCAATCGAGCTCCTCTATAACTTGCATTTCTCACCGAGGAATGGCACAGGAGTTATTGTTGTTTGCCCTACAAGGGAGCTTGCCATACAGGTACGATTACCTAGAGAAATCATGCTACCACAATTGTTGCACTTCAGTTTAGCTGCGTTAGCACTGTTAGGCATTAACTCTCACCACGAGGAAAATGATGAAAAACCTGATGGGCCAGCTGATATAAGGTTATACTTTGTTGAAAAAAAGGTCTTACATAAATATAGTGGACATGGTTCTTTGCTGTACCTGTACTACATTTTTGAGATTACTATGCTTTTTTGTGGTATCTTTTTTCCACTTTTGATCATTCTGTTTAGTAATATTGGCAAATTGTTTACTTCAAAATTACTTCAATAGCGAGACGGAACAAATTACCAGTCAACTTTTGAAAGCCTTGCACTTTTGTGTTTCACTGTTCTTAATCACAAGTATTTTTGTTTTGGTCCAGACACACAATGTTGCCAAGGAATTGATGAAGTATCACTCACAAACCCTTGGATATGTAATTGGTGGCAATGGCCGGAGAACTGAAGCTGACCAGCTTGCAAAGGGGGTCAATTTGTTAGTAGCAACACCAGGCAGGCTGTTGGACCATCTGCAAAACACCAAGGGTTTCATATATAAGAGACTAAAGGTAAATAACTAGTATGCACCACATTTATGTCAAGGAACAGAGCAGATTTGTTACAAATTCACTTGTGTAGAAAACATAATCTCAGACTACTCAGAAATTTTACAATTCAATTTATTTTCAAAACGAAGTTCAAGAAAAGCTACGATTCATCATCGTGTCCGTGTCTTCTTTTCGTGCATGACCTAAAAATCCCATCTCTTTCTTTGTTTACAATGCTAAGTCGAATGTATACGCCACAGAAAAATCAATGCACACTGTCATAACTTTAATCTCATCTAACGTAACATGTTTTTTTACAATACACATCAATGTATGTAATATCATTTGAAATTTGCATTATCTTTTTTGTTTGTGCACTTTGGAGTCACCATTCCCAGTTTCTAAACTGATAAGTTAACATATGGTTTTCATTTATTGCATTGCACGTGCACTCCTGTCGTGACTGTAAGATGCGCCTCATAGAGCTGCTGAAGCTGGTTGCATAACTCGCACATAAATTGGAAAAAGAAACGGTATCAGTCATAAAAGGAGATGGGCAATATATCTACTGAAGAAAATAAGAAACCTGTATTCATCCCTTCATGTATCAAATACACAAAGTTAAGAATTCAGAAACTACTAACCATTATGATTGGGCATGTCTTATTCTATTAAGATGCGTTAGTTAGGTTGTGTTGCGTATGCATCACTCTAGAAAATAAGCATCTTCTAAACACCACACACATTGTCCATACAAAAAGAAACTGAGAATATAAATCAAAATCTGAACTAAACTAGGTGCACACAAGTTGCTACTCATCAAGGAAGAGAAAGAGTCAGGATCTGTGGTCCACGCCTTGCTGAATGGCCAAAGCAGACTCCATTATAGAGAAAAAATACAAACAGGTGCAGCTGGTACCAAAGTAGCAGTCTGGTAGAGGAGAGGGAGTAGAAAGTAGGAGGCCAAAGACCAATTAGTTATTTTAGGAGAGGAGCCATGCTGGCTAGCTAATATAGAATTATTTTGCATTAGGAAAATCAATACTTAAATAAAGGAGCTAAATCACAAGTGTCGAATATCTGTTCTTGCCAATATTAGAGTACGGAGAGGGAGTGGTGAGGATCATTTAGATAGGGCAGAATAGCTATCTCAGCCAAAGTTACTGGGCATATATTTGAGTAAATAGATCATATAATGCTATATGTTCCCGTCAGTTTAATAATTTCAATCTTTGAATTAAGGACCTATAAGCTAGTGTATCAGGCTATTATAGCTCAGTACGAGTAGAAATTAAGTGTGTGTCTATGTGCTTAAGAGCTAAAAAGCACGGATACGGCGACACGGACATGGGGACACGGGATACGGCATTTTTCAAAAACAGCCAATCGCGGACACGGCAAGTATATATAAAAATAAATAAAATATGCCATGTAATATATAGTGAAAGACAGGAAAAAGAGAAACCGAGATGAGATTAGAATACTGGCCCATTTCCATTTGTTGTCTCCTTTATCAAGTGCTCAACAATTGGCTACCGTCGGTGGCGCTCCCAAACAACATCCTCCCTAACACTAAGCAACAATCAAAACAGCAGCAGCAGCCAGCACGTACTAACATGCAAGTGAGCAACAGCTCAAGAGCAAGCAGCAACGACATGGACACATGGGGAAGCAAGCAGTAACAACACAACAGCATGAAATCGAGCAAAGAGATGAAGAGGTTCAGGAGAGGCTGCTGGGATTATCTGCTCGAGCGTGGTTGCCATTGGGAGGTGGCGGCGGCGGCGGCCGAATCCAAGCGCCGCCGCCGGCGGTGGTCGAATCCAGGCGGCGGCGGCGGCGACGACGACGGGTTCGTCTGAGAGCAGCTTTTCTTTTCGTGGCGAGCGTGTGCGCAACCCAGCAAAATAGGGTTTGTATCGGGCTTTTATTGGGCTTCCCGTGTCCCCAACGTATTCTATACGTATCCCAGCCGTGCCTTTGCTTTTTTTCGTTTCTTTTAATTCAGAAATCGGGGATGCTGGGGGCCGTATCGCCGTGTCCCGTCGTATTAGCACGGCAATTCGGCAGTTTTGGCCGTGTCCGTGCTTTGTAGCTTAAGAGTATATCCATGTTAGTATCAAGACCCTAGCCAGCCAATAATGGGATTTAGTTGAGCATCCTAACAGTAGGTTATATTGTCGAGGCAATGCAAGGAGACGGTCAGCTCTGATGCAGCATGATGAAGGGCCCCGGCACCTCTCCGATATGCATAAGGACACCTACAGTATTTTAGAGTCAGCACTGCCTTTATACCAGGCCCTGCTTGCTACCTCTAAGCTTTGTGAAAACACACACAATGTATAGAGGCTGAGGTCACCTCCTAGATGGACCCAAATGATTAAAAAATACTCCCTCTGTCCCCTGATATAAGATGTTTTTGCAAGCTGTTTCAGCTTGCAAAAACGTCTTATATTATGGGATGGAGGGAGTACATACTTCTCAGCCTGTGCATAATTCTCCAAGTCTGCCAACCTTCTCAACCTCACAGCTGGGACTGCTCAGTTATTTTATTAAGTCCACCTCCAAGCTGTGAGGTGATGATAATGTTTTTAGATTAGAGGCTGGAGTGTGCAATGTATGGTGGTCAACTCTAAGAGGAGAGTGTGTCTTTAGAACCTACACCAAACACTTGACGACCTAACTGTAACATGCAGCAGAACACAGTTTACTTGGAAGGCGGAATTCATACCGACAAGATAATGTCCAAGGCCAGCTGTTTGCTTTAGCAACATGGACAGCTAATTTTAAGCATATGCAATGCTTGCCTGCTTGATTTGTTGTGCCATTGCTGTGTGATTATTGCAGAGCCTGACCCCTTTCTCTCTTAATTTGTCTCTCTGACATCTCTCAATCTATTATTTTTTGTAGTGTCTTATAATTGATGAAGCTGATCGCATTCTTGAGCAGAACTTTGAGGAAGATATGAAACAAATATTTAAACGCCTTCCCCAGGTATATTTTCATATAGCCGTCTGACAATTTTCACTTGATACACATACCACAGTTTATCAACTTTATTGGCATTTAACCATTTATTCATTCTTATTCACTATGATCGATGCACAGAATCGGCAGACAGTTCTTTTTTCTGCGACACAAACTAAAGAGGTTAGTGGATTTGTCCTGAAGTCCCAACTTTTAAGTTGATTCTTGATGTTTTTCTGTCTCCATGAATTTACTGGTATTTTTAATCCACAGGTTGAAGATTTTGCCAAGTTGTCATTTGAGAAAAACGAAGAAAGGAAAGAAAAACCTGTTTATATCTCAGTTGATGATGGTAAATCAAATGTAAGAAAATGATTTGTCACACCATTCGTCTCTCTATTTTGAGGACTTCTATAGTAAAAATAACAATGATGTTCCTACAGGCTACCGTGGAAGGCTTACAGCAGGGCTATTGTGTTATTCCTAGCGACAAGAGGTTTTTGGTTCTGTATGCTTTCCTAAAAAAGAAACAGTCTAAGAAGGTCATGGTGTTCTTTTCATCATGTAGCTCAGTAAAGTTCCATGCAGAACTTCTAAATTTTCTCCAGATAGAGTGTGAAGATATCCATGGGAAACAGAAACAGCAGAAACGAACTACAACATTCTTTAACTTCTGTAAGGCAGACAAGGGCATCTTATTATGCACTAATGTGGCAGCACGTGGACTTGATATTCCTGATGTGGTGAGGTTTTTGACTAACATTTTATTGAAACCATTGTAATGAATTTTTCTTTTCCCTTGGTAACTGAATGATATTGCCCTTGTTTAGGATTATATTGTGCAATATGACCCTCCAGATGAACCAAAGGTTTGTGATGTTACTTGTTCTAGTTACATTTACATTTTCTACTCTCTATCTTTTTACTGCACTGACCAATTCAAATTTGACTTTCAGGATTACATTCACAGAGTTGGTCGTACTGCACGTGGTGAAAAAGGCAAAGGAAGCGCCTTATTGTTCTTGTTGCCACAAGAACTGAAGTTTCTTATTTACCTGAAGGTAATAAATTTTATACGATCTCTCTGTCTGTCTATCTCTCTACAGATAACAGAAACCACATGTGTAATGGTGTCTGCAGGCAGCCAAGATTTCTCTCACAGAATACGAGTTCAATAATAAGAATGTGCCAAATTTACAATCGCACCTTGTAAGTGCATCTTTTGTGATAATTAAATTATTCCAATCCATTTTTTAAAAGGATGCCCAGAATTTTTAACTGAGTTGTTTGGCAGGAGAACATCGTTGGCGAGAATTACTTCCTAAACCAGTCAGCTAAAGAAGCCTACAGATCCTACATCCTGGCATACAACTCACACGCCATGAAGGACATTTTTAATGTTCATGATCTTGACATGAAGGTATAATTGTTGTCAAGTTCTTTCTGAAGACTCAGTATTTGGTTCATGTGCACCACCAGTTCTTACTTGTATACTATGATTTGGTTTGCTTTACAATCCACTGCGCGTGTTAGTATGCGGGAGGAAATTTGTCTTGCTGTCACTGCATTTTCCAAATATTCCAGCTGTCGAGTAGAGGCACCTGTGCACTAGTCTTCCTTATCCTCTCTGTGGTAGTGGCATTTTGCTTTATTTGTCCACCTTTGGCACTTTGAGAATCTCTTTTTTCGTTGACTTAGTTTAGAAGTGAGTGAGCTGGGAAGTAGCTGATATTTGTCGTTGTCACCTTGTATAAATGTCAATGCTTGATGTGCATGAAGTGAGTTAATTGTATGTATGGTTAGAGTTTGGGACTTGGCAGGAAAATGGATGACATATCTAATTCCTTGTTCTCTGGTGGCAGGCTGTAGCAGCATCATTTTGTTTTAAGAACCCTCCAAAAGTGAACCTTGATTTGGAGAGCAGCGCTTCTAAACGTCGTAAGACGAGGAAAGTGGATGGTGGGGCGAGGAGGCATGGTATCAATGCCGCAAATCCTTATGGAAGGAAGGGTGGTGATGATAACAGGCAATTTGCAAGATTCTAGAGGTCCGGCCAGCCAGCCAGCCAGCCTATGAGTGGTCTCTAATGATGGTAAACTCTAATGTTAAGCATTGATACCATGGCTTTGAGTGTTTTATGATGTCTCTGGTAAACTGTAATGTTAAGCAGGCAGAGTTTAGAAGGCACTTTTTGGCTCTGTAAGATTTTGTTAGATAGCTCGATACACAATTTTACGTACTAGGTTGATGCCTGGATGATTTGAGAAACAAAGAGTCGATCCCTGTTATTGCAAGTGTTTTAGCAGATGTTTGCTTCGGTTTTTTCATGAGTTCATGCAGTGTTGTTGCCTGAAGGAAGGAGATGTTGTTGGGAGTAGATAGTTTGAGGTGCCATTAGTGAGATTTTAGCATACGAGTCCTGAGTGTTGAGTTTGAGACATGATAAAGTTCTTCACCGTTTCATTGTACAAGCACAAAAGTGTGAAGAATAACTCTAGAGGATTATTTTCATTATTGCTGCTGTCATACTCATATGTTTTGCTTTGCTAGGAAAGTAGTACGTAGTATATTCCTAGGAGCCCAGTGGTTGGACTTGGGTGGGTCGCCACATGGTCTTGTGGAAGCAGAGCAGCCTCTCCCCCCCCTCGTTTGACACGGCCATCCGGACCTCCCAATGCAGAGATGTGGCGATCCTCTCCACCTCCTCGGCCGTCTCCCTGTCTTCACGGACTATCATCTTGCCCTCCGGCCTGAGGATCCGGTCCACCTCCGCCATCACCAGCCTCACCTTGCACCTGTACTTGAGCTTGGAGAAGAGATGGTCGGCGTGGACGAGATCGTACGACCTCGGGTAGGTGCTCAGAGACTCACACCAGTCGTGGTACATCCCCAAGAGCCCGCGCTCGTAGATGATGGGCAGCGTATCCGGCGACTCCACCGGCACGATGTTCATCACCCACACCTTCATGTCGTGCAGCGCCGCCGCCAACCTGATGGATGGATGGATCGATCAAGACATGTACTCACTAGACAAGGATAAGGATACGGAAGCCATGTACTCACTACACAAGGATAAGGATATGGAAGCCATGTACTCACTACACAAGGATAAGGATATGGAAGGACGTTGGCCGATGCAGGAGGGCGGATAAGGATATGGAAGGACGTTGGCTGATGCAGGAGGGCGGGTATGGCTTACCCGCCGTAGACGGATCGCATGTCGATGACGTTCCTCACGTTGTTCCAGTCGATGCCCATGCCGCTCAGGTACGAGCTGTTGACCGACTTCCTCCAGTGCTCAGTGTCCGCCGCCAAGTCATCCGCCGCAGGCTTGCCGTACACGCCCACCTGGCTCTCGTTCAGCCAGTAGGGCGCCGCCGTCAGCCTCTCGGGCCACTGCTCCGGCCACCGCGAGCCTCGCGCCCCTGGCTCGGTGGCCACTCTGTGCATGCACGCCTGTAGCGTTATGTTCCTGCCATGCAATTACAGTGCAACAAGCATAGCATCAGAGCAAGCGATTCAACAATCATGCGCATGCGTCCTTGGTACTACCATGCGGCGTTGGGGTCATCCGACTCCTCGCACAGCGCCGGCTCCGCCCGGCTCCTCTTGCTGTAGCACTCGTTGCTGGACGGCTTCTTGAAGATGACCATGGCGGTCTGGTCCACCGTGTCGCTCGTCCTCGTCACCATCTCCCAGCACATGGACTTGGTCAGTGCAGCCATGGCCTGCCAGATCCCCACGTTCTCCGCGTCCTTCCGATACACCGGCGTGGCTGACCACACGAAGAGACCACCGGGACGGAGCAGCCGGTTCACCTCCAGCAGCAGCTTGCCTCCCTCGATGTGCCACGGCACGCGGCACCGCGCACAGTGCACCAGGTCGTAGGCGCCGCCGGGGAAGGGGAGCCGCTTCGTGCCCATCACCGCGGAGATAGCCGGGATCCCGCGCTCCAGCGCGAACTGCACCTGCGCCTCGTGCTCGTCCTTGGGCGCGAAAGACATGGTTAGCACCTCCTTGTCGAACAGGTACCCGCCCAAGCTTGCCACGCCGCAGCCGACGTCAAGCGCCACACGGCTGTGTGTCCCCCACGCCACCGCTGGGAGCGCCTCCTGAATCACGTCGATGTAGTGCGACGCGCCGTTCAGGAACTGTGTGCCGCCGCCGGGGAACACCAAGTGCTCGCCGTCGCCGGAGACCCTCACCCAGTTTTGGTGCCCCTTGTACAGCGCCAGTTTGGTGTGCGGCACGTTGTTGTACCAGATCTTCTCGCGGCTTTCCGGCCACGGGATCGGCTGCCGGTAGCCCTCCGGCAGCGGCACCAGGCATGACGGCGCTGGGGACGGGCAGTGCCGCTCGCGGTGCTCGTAGTGCTTGTTGCTCTTGAGACCCTTGATGGCCGCCTCGTTGTCCAGGCACGGGATGTAGTCCGCGCCGGCGGTCGTGTTGCACAGCTTCCAGACGTACGAGGCCTCCTCTGTGGAGGACTCACCGCCGCCGACGACCACATTGTCTTTCTTCTTGTGCTCCTTCTTCTTCCTGCTGGTTCGCGCCTCCTCCTCGCTCGACTCCGTCGCCTGTGTCGGGAACGTGCCGTCCTGCTCGGCCGTCGTCGTAGTCTCGTTGAGCAGCTCTGCCTGCCCGCTCGGCAGCAGCTCTGCCGTTTCTGTGTCGCCACCGGTCACCGGCTCCGTCACTGGCCTCTCTTCGCCTTGGGTGGTGCTGCTACTGTTGGTTAGAACCATCCCGTCTTCTTCAGAGAGTGTGCCATCTACAGATGTAGATGTCTGGTTCCTGGGCGTGTCCTTCTTGTCGATGACAGTTTGGTTCTTGGATGCAGCGCCAGTGTCGTCACCGGTCCGGTCGTCGAAGGCCGTCTGGTTCTTCTCCGTGCCGTCTTCGTTAGCTTCTTTTGCGTAGGCCGGCGTCTCTTCAGCATTCTTGTTGGTGATGTTATCATCTTTCTCACCCTTCTTCTCGGTCGGCGCCGCCTCGTCCTGACCGTCGTTCTCCATAGTGTCGGAGCTCTTATCAACCTGGTCACCAGTGTCCGTGGTGTTTCTAGGCTCCTCCTCCGTGTTCTGCTCGGCGCTGTTGCCGCCGCTCTGGTTCGTGCCTGTCGACGGATCGTCGGTCGTGGCCTCCTCTGTGTTACTCTGGACTTTCTTGTCAGGGTTTTCCTCCGGCTTTGCCACATCCCCGCCATCCGTCATGCCGCTGTCCTCAGGGAATGTGAGGTTCTTGGACGGTGACTCGGCCCCGGCTACGGTGTTGCCGTCGGGCTTGCCTCCAGTAGTGCTGTTGGCGTCGGCATCTGTCGTCGTCTCGGCGCTCTGGTCGACCTCCGTCCTTTGCACGGCGGGACTGTCGTCGTCGTCCTTCTCCTTGGCGGCCTTGTCTGTTGTCTTCGTCATGTCTTCGGCGTCGCCTCCCTTGACGACACTGCGGGTCAAGGCGACGTCCGTTTCCTCCCCGGACTTGTCCGGTGAGACGCCCATCGGGACGTTGCTCGTGGACGCCATCATCCACGCGCCGACGAGGCAGAGCACCACGAAGAGGACGACCGTGGCCGTCGCGCAGGACGACGCGGGCCGCCGGGCGCCACCGCCGCTGACGTCCAGCGGCAGCCTCTGGTAGCGATCTCGATCAAACAACGGCATCTTCCCTTTCCTACAGCTCTTGTTCCAGCAAGCTCATGCGCTAGGCCTGGCTTATCATGTGAAGAAACAAGAATTAAACGTGTATGATCGGACAAATGTGAAGAAACGAGATGAAATGTCCTGGAACGGCCACGCACCTCAATGGCCGAGCACGATGAATCACTGGATCGGCAGCTCCAGACTCCAGTGCCGGCCGGCGTCGAATTCGATGGCAAGCGAGAAGGGTGCCTCGTTCCGACCGGCGGCACCACCGCGGCTGCAGATCAATGTCGAGCTTTCTGCGCGCTTTGCTTGGAGACGTAGCGATGGATTATGAAATAAAAGGAGCGTCTTTCAAATGGGTCTACCGGAACCCTTTCTATTTCCCAACAAGAAGCAACGGGGCATGCAAAGCAAGCATGCATGCTTCTTTTATTGGGTGGGGGAGAAGGCAGGAGGCGCCAAGTGTGGAACCGGAGTGACCGACCACCAACGCCACTCTCCCCGCCCTTTGTGGCTCCATTGCCATGCAAAACTCTGGCTAAATTTTCTTCATGTTGGAAAAACATCGCGTCGCGCTCGCGCTCGCGCGCTTGTATATCCATGGACAAGACGAAGCTCCACCTAGCCTTGATGAGTGTCAGAGACTAAACAAGCCCAACCTTGACGGAACAAGCGTTGAACCCCAATGCAGCCATAGCATATAATAGTAGCAAGCTATAACTGAACGAGAAAGCTTCTCCTGTGCGATCTCCGATTTGTTTTAGGATCAATTTTTATTGGACGCTGATACCGCCTACATGTGTGATGGGAGCAACATCCGCTCACACACCTATAACATAAATATTGAGTCACGTCATCGCATGCATATATGTTAGAATCTTTTTGAATTTCTAATTTTTAAAATGTTTTATCTTTTAAATGAAAAATCCGATTGAAGATCCGTTTTACCATTAAATTCATCGTGACGAGGTCTTCGAAACTAGATTTCATATTAATATGTTTTGACGACTTCTTTTTGGGGTTAAAAGTTGACATGTCTGTTGCACATGAATTGCCACGGTGTTTACATTAAAGTTGTTATGATATGTTTCAGCTATTTTTTCTTTTACCTCTAAAAGTAATTTTGGACATATTATAAAATGGGGAATTAAGAAACTAGACTTGCCATAAGCCATAAACTAAAATTGCCATGATGATTTTTTTTAACACAGTATACATGCAAACGCTTATACATACACACATACATTCACATAGTGAATTACTTAAATTTGCCATGATACATGCACTTAAATTTGTCATGGTTCACACAAAAAATAATTTACATGGGTGTCATGGTCAAAATACTAAAATTGCTATGATCTATAAACTAAATTTGTCATGATGGATCACTAAAAATTGCCATGATTCATGCATTAAATTTGCCGTGATTAATTATTAAAAATTGCCTTGGTCAATTAATATAAATTACCGTAAAAAGTAGTTTAAAATATAACGATAGCTTTAAATCTAGAAGAAAAAAAAGATAAAACATGCCATGGCAACTTTAGTGTAAACACAATGACAACTATTGTATAAACATCATGGCAACTTTTGGCTAAAAGAAATTTTCATCGAAACATATTAACATGAGATCTAGTTTTGAAGAATTCGTCGAGACAGATTTAATGGTAAAAACGGATTCTTAATTGAATTTTAAATTAGAAGATAAAACATTTTTAAGCCAAAACCAAAAAGATTTTCGCTAATGTCATTTTTTTAACGTGGCAAAATGGATGGTAATGGAGGCGTTTGGGCCATGTTGCTTCGTGCCACTCGTGTAGGCGTTAACATTTTTCTTTTTTATTTCCTTTTGTTGAAAATCGTAGTATGTCCGTTTTTGCTTCTTCTTTTTTCACATAAAAATTGGTGCGCACAACATGATTCGATCCTTGTATCCCTCATGAGGTAACTAAATTAGCCAAGCAGCTCACCTATGTTTCTTTTTCTTGACAAAACGAAACCAAATAGGCTATTTAACTTGTCTCCTCTACGTTTGCACAAAAGTTAACGCAATGTCCAATCTTTTCCACACTTAAGTAGACTATATTTTACCAACTCATCTAGAGTTGATGACATCGTGGTAATTTTGATGACCAGGGGCTACACCCCAATCACTTTTGTATGAATATCAGGGTAACTCACATATCACAAACCTGATAAGTTATACTCCCTTCGTCCCAAAATTCTTGTCATAGATTTGTCTAGAAATAGATGTATGTAAATACTAAAACATGACTAGATACATTTATATATAAACAAATCTAAGACAATAATTTTGGGACGGAGGGAGTATAACCCACTCTTGATAACTTTGGCGTGGGAGTGGGGGTTGGTGAAATATCCTCCCGTAACTTTGGTGTGAATAACATAGTAACTCACACATCAGTGACCTCAGAACTTATGCAACCCGGTCCTAATAACTTTGACGAAAAGAGGTGATGAAATATACCCCCGATAACTTTTAAGTGAATATCATGGTAACTCACACATCACTGACAACTTATGTACTTCGGTCTTGGTAAATTTGGTGACCGGATGAAGGGATGCACGTCGATGAAACACCCTCGGTTAATTTTTGTGTGAATAGCTTGATAACTCACAAATCGCATATTTGATAATTTTTGGGAGAAAAAGATGTTGGAACAAATCTTGATGTTAGCAGTTTCCATACTTGTAGTTTTATAGCCTAAAAAATCACGCTAAAGCTAAGAACTGAAGTCAAGAATTTAATATTGAGATCTTAACACACTAGCCAACTCACCCACTACATGGCTCCTAACAAGGTTAAATAAAATACCACTTTTTTGACCATTTGAGGTGAAAAAGTTGTTGAAACATACTCCCGGTAACTTCAGTGTAATCAAGATGATAACTTACACACAACTAACCTGATAACTTACATATAAACACACCAATAACTTTTCACCTTGGGTGAAAAGTTTTAGAAATATCCCGTGATAATCAAGTGCAAATAGCATGGTAATTTATGCACGAGTCACCCGATAACTTACAAACAACACATTGATAACTTTTGACCCATGGGAAAAACGTCACTGAAACATGCCCCGATAACTTCTGTGTAAATAGCATGGTCATTTATGCACTGAGGACCTCATAACTTACGTTCAACCACCATGTTAAATTTGACTTTGAGGAAAAAACATTGAAACATAACTCCTCCGGCAACTTTCATGTAAATATATGACAATTTTATGCATCACATACCTAATATCTTACATTTAAACACCATGATTTCTTTCATCGAAGGGAAAAAGGTCTTTGAAACGTTTCACCAATAATTTCCATGTTAAATTACCATACTGCCCCATGTTTTAACCTTCTCGTATTGTAGTTACCAGCCTTATCATGGTATAACTACCATGTTGCTCATACTATACTTATCACGTTTGTCATGCCAAATTTACCAAGCCAATATTTATTATTTTTTCTAATATGGCAGAAATAAGAAAGGTTCAAATAACATTGCTTATCTATAATAGACATCAACAAAAGATGGCTTAGTTGGTTATTAGGCTCAATAGCTATCCCATAGACCTGAGTTCGAATCCTCTTTCAAGCACTGTTATTTTATTTTCATATTATGCAGCGAAAAACCAGGAAAAATAACTAGCGATTCACTACGGTTTTTGAGAGAAGGAAAAAAAATCGGTGCAAGCGAGCATGGGACAATAGCGATCACGTACTGAAGGAATCGTGCGGATCCATCGCTAACCTTGAGTCGAGTGGAAGTTAGCACAATCCATAACTTCAATTACTAAATAGTTTTTGCGGCAGTACGATACCATCTATTACCAACACTAATCCCAAGAACTCGGTCCATTCTCTTATTTTCACCACCATTGTAATCTTTTTCAAAGGATGCAAAGTGAGCATATACACACTAAATAATTGAATGTTAGGGACCCTATACATCAAGATACTGACACACTTGCTCCACAAGGCAGGTCACAACAGGTGATGGTGGCCCACTGCCTAGGCGGTCCAAGACTCAAGAAGCCCAACCCAAGGTCCAACGGACCGGAGTGGGTGGGACGAGGAGGGATAAAGGGCACGAGCGTGTGAAAGTAAAGGCATCGATTGGTATCAGGCTTGCGACAACTTCTTCCTCCAAAAGTGCTACATGTACTAACGGTTACAGAGCTTTACAAACCCCTTCCAATTAACTAAACATCCGCCCCCTATTTTGATGGGTGGCCTGCTTCAACAACTAACCCCAATCATTAGCGGCCACGTTGAATCAACCCCGTAACATCCCGTAACCCTTCGTATGTGTAGCATTGTTGCTTCTTCCTCCCTACTTTCTTTCTTCATTTTCAAGGACTCCTTTCTCTTTCTGATCCCAAAATTCATGTATTCTACCCTGGTAATCGAATTGGTTGAGAGAGAGTAGATCAAAGTGGTTAATGGTGGTAATCAGAGCCTACACTAGCGTCGCTTCCCGATTATCTCGCCAAGCCATCGTTCACCACAAGGCACCAATGACATACCATGGCGATGGAGTCACAAATCGTGTAGATCGTCGAGCGTATGTGAGGAATCGACAAGATCAAGGAGCTACAACAACGGCAAGGGAGTGATCTCCTCGACACCTCAAGACCACCATCAACTCATGGAAGCCGGAGGTGCAGAAATCCATCTCCCATCTACAGGCGCGAAGGGCAACCTCCAGTGCCAGATGGAGGGTGCCCTCAAGGCACCGCTCACGATGGTTTCGTCCTCACCAGTCGACAACCTCGAGCTCAGCCAGATCCACAAGCCGGGGAGGGTGGGGATCCCTACTACCACCGGGCTAAGTGGACACCACGAGGATCAACTTCCACGGGGGAGGGATTGGGTGTGTGATACGTCTCCAACGTATCTATAATTTTTGTGTTTTCCATGCTCTTATATCAATCTTGTATACCTTATATGCCATTTTATATCATTTTTGGAACTAATCTATTAACTCAGAACCCATTGTTAGTTGTTGTTTTCTCATATTTTTGGTTTCTAGAAAATCTATACAAAACGGAGCCCAAATGTGATGAAACCTTTTGACAATTTTTCTCGACCAAAGGGAGACCTGGAAGCTTCGAAGGGAGACCAGACGCCACATGTGTAACAGCCCGGAACCGACGTGCCAGAAGATTCCGCTTTTATTCCGTTGTCGTCCTATGATTTATTTGGTTGTCGCATTCTTCATCGCATCATGTGTATCATCCGCATTGCATTGGCACTCCGTTGTCGTCATTTTTTCAAAACCTGCATCCGTTGTTAGTTGGCGGTTCTCTCCGTTTTTGTGGTTGACCCTTTCGGGATCAACAACACATGCACGCGCCCGCGACATCATTAAAATATTTTTTTAAAAGTGTGTATAGAACATTCTTGGATTGTGTCAAAAGTTGGCATGCGATCTTATTAGATTTTAGGTAGGCCGCGTGCCAAATTTGATCGTAATCTGAGTCCGTTTGATATCCGAACCGTCGACCGTAGCGACACCGTCATTGGTTTATTCGTGGAATGTTTCGGTTTTAAAAACTACGATGCCCGACTGCCCTTTTCCCCTCTCATCCCCACCTAGACTCTCTAACACAGCCCACTAGCCCACCAAAGCCTATCCTAACCCACCTCTCCGATCGGAGCCGTCTAATTGCGATCGGAAGGTCCGAATCGCTTCAAAAATCCTTCTCCTAGCCACTTTCTACAAATAGACACCCTCCTTCCATTTTTGGATAGAAAACCCTAGTCCCAGCCTCCTCCCACATCTCATGCGCCGCCCCAACTCGTTTTCCTCACCGGGCGACTCCCCACCACCACTTGGCGCCGCCCAGCCGCCGACCGCAGCTAACCCCGCCACGCCACCTGTCCCCTACCCACCTCCCACCACCGCGCCCCGTCTAAGCCCGTGACCGGGCCGCCCAGGCCCGCCCGCGCCCACCGCCGCCTGTGCTAGCCCGCGCCTTCTGCAACTCCCGCTATGCCCCGAGCCTCGCACAACCCCGTCTGGTGCGCTCGGCCGCCAAACCTCCCCTACGCCGCCCTAGCCTCGCCGGACCCGCCGCCATGTTGCCGGAGGACCTCACTAACCGGCCCGACGCCTCCCCGAGGTCAGTCCTAACACCCTTTATTATAAGCGCGATGCTTGGCCAGACCACCCGGACGCACGCCGCTCCATTGCGGACGTTTGAAGAGATTAGGCTGATACTACGACGTCGAGTACCCATAAATTCTCCCAAGTGAAGGTTAGTGCGAAAAGGTCTCCCGACCAACTCAGATCAAATACCCAAATCCATTAGCATTTTAAATAAACTCGAGGATGTGTGGCAAGGACCAGAATGCCCAGCCACGCTCAAAGGATCGATATGGTTGACTAGAGGGGGGGGGGTTGAATAGGCAACTACCAATTTTTAGCTTTACTTAACAAATTAGAGTTAGCAACAAAAGGTTCTCTAGATGAACAACTAGGTGAGCAACCTATATGATGCTAACAACCGTAACAACAAAGAGTAAGTAAAAGATACACCACAACACAAGTAAATACAAAGTAACGCTCGGGTCATCGCGGTAGTACAACTCGGGGCGGTAGTACCGCTGGTCATCGCAGTAGTACCGCTCGCGGCGGTAGTACCGCTCCCCGTGAGGCAGTACAACCTCTGAGATAGTGCAACCTATGAAGGCGGTAGTACCGCCCTGGTCATCGCGGTAGTACCGCTCGGGTCATTGCGGTAGTACCGCTCGCGGCGGTAGTACCGCTTGGGTCATCGCGGTAATACCGTTCGCGGCGGTAGTACCTCTCCCCCTGAGGTAGTACAACCTCTGAAAGCGATAGTACCGCTTCCTCAAGCGGTAGTACCGCTGCCAGAGCGGTAGTACCGCGCCCAAAAATGCAGAGACGTTCCAGAACTTGCCAAAATAGCGAGAAATCAGTATGGACACATGCCAGACATTATTAGGATAAAAACTCAAGCAAAATACACTGACTGGCATTGTCATAACCCTCTTATGTAAGAAAAGGGGGGGGGGGGGGCGGTGGCCGAAGCCACCTATGTTTGAGACAAATGGTATGACACCGCGAAGAATTATCCTTGGGTTCATGACCAAAGCTCGTCTTTGAAGCACAAGTGCCATCAATAATGGCTAATGTGAAAGACTTGATCGATTTATGCATAATGGGGGGAGGGATAGTTCATTAGTTGAACAACACTCCCCCTATGTCCATGCCTACACCTAGAGCAAGATATAATGCAGAATGAGGTGCGAAGTGCCTAGTTTCAATCCACATTACTTGAATCAATGATATTTAGCTCATGCCTTAACTCCCAGAACCTTGCTTCATCTAGTGGCTTAGTGAAAATGTCTGCAAGTTGCTCTTGAGTGTTGATGAATTTGACCTCAATATCTCCACGCTTGATATGCTCACGGATGAAGTGATGACGAATATCAATATGCTTGGTTTTGCTATGTTGCACCGGATTGAGGGAAATCTTGATAGCACTTTGATTGTCACATAGAAAAGGCACTTTGTCACAAGTGACACTGTAATCCTTTAAAGTTTGCCTCATCCATAGAAACTGTGCACAACAACTTGCAGCTGCAACATACTCAGCCTCGATGGAAGACAGTGAGATACAATTTTGCTTCTTTGAAGACCAACTTACCAGCGAACGACCAAGGAATTGACATCCTCCAGAAGTTGACTTCCTTTCCACACAGTCTCCTACCCAATCTGAGTCAGAATAGCCCACTAGATTGAAGCATGCTCCTTTGGGATACCATAGGCCAAAGTTTTGGGTATGAGCCAAATATCGAAAGGTTCGTTTGACAGCCGCAAAGTGGCTTTCTTTTGGTGCAGATTGAAACCGTGCACAAATCCCTACACTTAGCATGATATCTGGTCTAGATGCACAAAGGTGAAGGAGGGATCCAATCATGGAGCGGTATACCTTTTGATCCACTGCTTTACCATTGGGATCAATGTCAAGCTTGCATTTGGTTGGCATGGGGAACTTGACCGGCTTGACATCCTCAAGCTCAAACCTCTTGAGCATGTATTGAGTGTACTTGGCTTGATTGATGAATGTTCCTTCTAGCCCTTGCTTGATTTCAACTCCGAGGAAGAACTTCAACTTGCCCATCCTTGACATCTCAAACTTCTCAGTCATTAGTGCAACAAACTCTTCATTGAAAGATTCATTAGGAGAGCCAAAAATAATATCATCAACATATAGCTGGCATATGATCAGTTCCCCTTTGACCCTCTTGGTAAAAAGAGTGGGATCGATTTTCCCAATTTCAAACCCACAATCCTGCAACAACTCGGTAAGGTACTCATACCACGCACGTGGGGCTTGTTTAAGGCCATAGAGTGCCTTATGGAGTTTGTATACAGATTGGGGAGCTTGGGGTGCTCGAATACTGATACGTCTCAAACGTATCAATAATTTTTGATAGTTTCATGCTGTTATCTTGTCAACTTTGGATGTTTTATATACCTTTTATATCTTTTTTGGGACTAACTTATTAATTCAGTGCCAAGTGCCAGTTCATGTTTTTTCTGTGTTTTTGACTCTTTTCATATCTAATTTTGGAACGGAGTCCAAACGGAATAAAATGCCCGAAATAATTTTTTCCAGAACAGAAGAAGATCGGGGGACTTGAGGGCCAAGGCAGGGGGCCCACAGGGAGCCCACAAGCCCTGTTGCCGCGGCCAGGGGGGGGGGGCAACTAGGCTTGTGGCCTCCCTCGCGCTCCCCTGCCCTAGCTCTTGGGCCTATAAATTCCCTAAAATCCCAAAAAAAATCAGGGTATCCACAAAAACAATTTTCCACTGCCGCAAGCTTCCGTTTCCGCGAGATCTCATCTGGAGACCCTTCCCGGTGCCCTGCCGGAGGGGACTTTGGAGCTGGAGGGCTTCTACATCAACATCATCGCCCCTCCAATGACTCGTGAGTAGTCCACTTCAGACCTACGGGTCCGTAGATAGTAGCTAGATGGCTTCTTCTCTCTCTTGGATCTTCAATACAAAGTTCTCCATGATCTTCATGGAGATCTATCCGATGTAATCCTCTTTGGCGGTGTGTTTGTCGAGATCCGATGAATTGTGGATTTGTGATCAGATTATATATGAATTATATTTGAGTCTTTGCTGATTTCTTATATGCATGATTTGATATCCTTGTAAGTCTCTCCGAGTCTTGGGTTTTGTTTGGCCAACTAGATCTATGATTCTTGCAATGGGAGAAGTGCTTGGTTTTGGGTTCATACCGTGCGGTGACCTTTCCCAGTGACAGAAGGGGCAGCAAGGCACGCATCGTGTTGTTGCCATCAAGGGTAACAAGATGGGCTTTCATCATAGATTTGAGATTGTCCATCTACATCATGTCATCTTGCTTAAGGCGTTACTCTGTTCTTATGAACTCAATACACTAGATGCATGCTGGATAGCGGTCGACGTGTGGAGTAATAGTAGTAGATGCAGAAAGTATCGATCTACTTGTTTTGGACATGATGCCTATAGATATGATCATTGCCATAGATAACGTCATGATTTTGCGCGGTTCTATCAATTGCTTGACAGTAATTCGTTCACCCACCGTCTACTTGCTTTCATGAGAGAAGCCACTAGTGAACACTACGGCCCCCGGGTCTATTCACAACTATCGTCTCCACTTTTACTTTTAATTTGCTTTGTTTACTTTTTGCTTTCACTTCTCACTTTGCGAACAATCTATAAGGGATTGACAACCCCTTCATAGCGTTGGGTGCAAGCTCTTTGTGTTTGTGTAGGTACTTGTGACTTGAACGCTCCTCCTACTGGATTGATACCTTGGTTCTCAAACTAAGGGAAATACTTACTGTTTCTGTGCTGCATCACCCTTTCCTCTTCAAGGGAACACCAACGCAAGGCTCCAAGGCCGCGGGGGAATCCTTTGCATATTTGCCAAGGAAGTCCGTGTAGGCGTAGCGAGCAGCAGAAGGACCTCTGACACCATTGCCGGGGAAGGTATTTTGTTGCCGTAGCAGAAGGATTTCTAGCACCGTTGCTGGGGAGGAGAGATCAAGTCAAGATCTATCCAAGTAGGTGTCACAAACTCATCTCTTGCATTTACATTTTTTGCCAGTTGCCTCTCGTTTTCCTCTCCCCCACTTCACATTTGCCGTTTTCATTTGCCTTTCTCCTTTGCCGTTTTCTTTTGCCTTTTGCCGTTTTCCTTTGCCCGTTTCCCTCGGTTGCTCTTGGGCTTGTTCGTGAGAGACCTTTCCTCATGGCCAAACCAAACTATTTCAGAAGGTTGGAAGAGATTGAAACTAGTGTCAAAGGTTTCATGTCTTCTCAGTTTGACCAAAATAGTTACTTCCGTAGGGAATTAAAAGAGCAAAATTGTTTTATGGCCTGTTTGAATAAATAAGTTGATGATATGGCCAAAGAATTCCTTGTACTAAATTCTCAGCTTGCTCACCTTGAAAAATTGGTGGGCCAAATTTCTGACAAGCAAGCCACCTTAGTCAATAAGATGGAAGCTAAACCTGAAATTTGTGATGCAAATCACGAAGATCTTAAAGTGCTTGGTGTGACTCCTCTTGAATCTTTGTTTTCGCGTGTCAAACCTATTGATGAAGGGGCTGGATATGAATCCACTTTTGTTGAAAAATGCCCCAATGATTCAGAGTCCACCTATCTTGATGATAAAGGTGTGGAGAGTGGAGTAGAAGAAATCAAAATATTGGGTAGTAATGAAACTCCCACTTTGGATTTCAAGTAATTAAATTATGATAGTTGCTCCTTGTTTGAATGCATTTCCTTGATGCAATCCATTGCAAACTCGCCACATGCTTATAGACAAAGCAAAGCCTTTACCGCTCATATCGTAGATGCTATGATGAAATCTCTTGAAGGGGAAGCACTATTCTCAAGAATAGTCCCCCGTCAACGGGCTATTTTCTGGCGCCATTGATACAACCATTTAGTAATAGTCTACCGTCAATAGACCCTTTTCCCGCACCGTTGTTATCATACTACTTTGGTACTGATACTTTGCTTGCAGACACTAATCTTTCAAGTGTGGTTGAATTAACAACTCAGCTGCTAATACTTGAGAATATTCTTTCGCTTCCCCTTGAGTCGAATCAATAAATTTGGGTTGAATACTCTACCCTCGAAAACTGTTGTGATCCCCTACATTTGTGGGTTATCAAGACTATTTTCTGGTGCCGTTGCCGGGGAGGCACAGCTATATTCTCTGAGTCACTTGGGATTGACGTCTGCTGGTCACTATGAGGAATCCGATAGATCCAAGAACTAAAGTCTTGCCTTCCACTACGAGGACAGGTAAGGAACTGCCATCTAGCTCTGCACTTGATTCACCTTCAGTTATGAGTACGTTTGCGACATCGCCTCCTGCTAGAAATCTTGATATGTCGCCTGTGCTTGATGATGCTACTTCTGCTGCCCATGATGCTTATGATGATGCTATGCTTGATACTATGCCTAATGATGCTATTTTTGATACTATGCCTTATGATGCTATGCTTGATACTATGCCTGATGATGCTATGCTTGATACTGCTTTGCGTGATGATGCTATGCTTGATACTGCTTTGTGATACGTCTCAAACGTATCTATAATTTTTGATGGTTTCATGCTGTTATCTTGTCATCTTTGGATGTTTTATGTACCTTTTATATCGTTTTTGGGACTAACTTATTAATTCAGTGCCAAGTGCCAGTTCCTGTTTTTTTTCTGTGTTTTTGGCTCTTTTCAGATCTGATTTTGGAACAGAGTCCAAACGGAATAAAATTCCCGAAATGATTTTTTCCCGAATGGAAGAAGATCAGGGTCTTGTGGGCCAAGCCAGGAGGGCTACAGGGAGCCCACAAGCCCCCATCCGCCACCAGGGGGGGCGGCGGTGGGCAGGATTGTGGCCTCCCTGGCACCCCCTGACCTAGATCCTTCGCCTATATATTCCCTAAAATACAGAAAAAAATCAAGGGATCCACGAAAATACTTTTCCGCCGCCACAAGCTTCCGTTTCCGCGAGATCTCATCTCGAGACCCTTCCCGGTGCCCTGCCGGAGGGGACTTTGGAGTTGGAGGGCTTCTACATCAACATCATTGCCCCTCCAATGACTCGTGAGTAGTTCACTTCAGACCTACGGGTCCGTAGTTAGTAGCTAGATGGCTTCTTCTCTCTCTCTTGGATCTTCAATACAAAGTTCTCCATGATCCTCATGGAGATCTATCCGATGTAATCTTCTTTGGCGGTGTGTTTCTCGAGGTCCGATGAATTGTGGATTTGTGATCAGATTATCAATGATATATATTTGAGTCTTTGCTGATTTCTTATATGCATGATTTGATATCCTTGTAAGTCTCTTCGAGTCTTGGGTTTTGTTTGGCCAACTAGATCTATGATTCTTGCAATGGGAGAAGTGCTTGGTTTTGGGTTCTTACCGTGTGGTGACCTTTCCCAGTGATAGTAGGGGCAGCAAGGCACACATCATGTAGTTGCCATCAAGGGTAACAAGGTGGGCTCTGTCGTAGATATGAGATTGTCCATCTACATCATGTCATCTTGCTTAAGGCGTTACTCTGTTCTTTCGGACTTAATTCACCAT
This sequence comes from Hordeum vulgare subsp. vulgare, assembly GCF_904849725.1. Classification (NCBI taxonomy): domain Eukaryota; kingdom Viridiplantae; phylum Streptophyta; class Magnoliopsida; order Poales; family Poaceae; genus Hordeum; species Hordeum vulgare. The sequence continues at coordinate 243,607,543 of NC_058522.1, forward strand.
ATGCATGCTGGATAGCGGTCGACGTGTGGAGTAATAGTAGTAGATGCAGAAAGTATCGGTCTACTTGTTTTGGACGTGATGCCTATAGATATAATAATTGCCATAGATGACGTCATGACTTTGCGCGGTTCTGTCAATTGCTTGACAATAATTTATTCACCCACCATCTACTTGCTTTCATGAGAGAATCCACTAGTAAACACTACGGCCCCCGGGTCTATTCACACATATCGTTTCCACTTGCCTTTTACTTCGCTTTGGTACTTTGTTGCTTTCAGTTCTCACTTGGAAAACAATCTATTAGGGATTGACAACCCGTTGATAGCGTTGGGAGCAAGCTTTTGTGTTTGTGCAGGAACTTGTGATACTCCTTCACTGGATCGATACCTTGATTCTCAAACTGAGGGAAAAACTTACCACCACTATGCTACATCACCCTTTCCGCTTCGAGGGAACACCAACGCAAGGCTCCAAGGCCACGGGGGAAATCCTTTGCATATTTTCCTAGGAAGTCCCTTAAGGCGTAGCCGTAGCAGAAGGATTCCTGGTGCCGTCAACACACCTATTTCTGGCGCCGTTGGAAGGTCTTTTGTTGCAGTAGCAGAAGTATTTCTGGCGCCGTTGCCGGGGAAGGAGAGATGTATCCAAGTAGGTCTCACAAACTCATCTCCTGCATTTACTTTTTTTTGCCAGTTGCCTCTCGTTTTCCTCTCCCCCACTTCACATTTGCCGTTTTCATTTGCCTTTCTCCTTTATCGTTTTCTTTTGCCTTTTGCCTTTTTGTCGTTTTCCTTTGCCGGTCTTCTTGCTTGCTTGTGTGCATGTTTGTTTGTTGAAGTCATCATGGCTGAAAACACCAAACTTTGCGACTTCTCGAGTACCAATAATAATGATTTTATTAGTACTCCGATTGCTCCCGCCACTAGTGCGGAATCGTATGAAATCAACGCAGCTTTGCTGAATTTTGTAATGAAAGAGCAATTCTCGGGCCTTCCTAGTGAAGATGCCGCATCCCATCTCAATACCTTCATTGAGCTTTGTGATATGGAAAAGAAAAGAGATGTGGATAATGACGTGATTAAGTTGAAACTTTTTCATTTCTCGTTGCGAGATCGCGCAAAAACTTGGTTTTCTTCTTTCCCTAAAAATAGTATCGATTCTTGGGATAAGTGCAAAGATGCTTACATATCCAAGTATTTTCCGTCGGCTAAGATCATCTCCTTACGTAATGATATCATGAATTTCCAGCAACTTGATCATGAACACGTTGCACAATCTTGGGAGAGGATGAAGCTTATGATTAGAAACTCTCCCGCTAATGGCTTGAGTTTGTGGAAGATTATACAAATCTTTTACGCTGGCTTGAATTTCGATTCTCGCAATATCTTGGACTCCGCCTCAGGTGGAACGTTCATGGAAATCACGTTAGGAGACGCTACAAAACTCCTAGACAATATCATGACCAACTACTCTCAGTGGCACACTGAAAGGTCACCTGCTAGCAAAAAGGTACACGCTATAGAAGAGATTAACTCGCTTAGTGCTAAGATGGCCGAGTTGATGAATTTGGTTGCTAGTAGAAACGCTACTGTAGATCCTAATGACATGCCACTATCTTCTTTGATTGAGAGTAGCAACGCTAGTTTGGACGTGAATTTTGTTGGTAGGAACAATTTTGGCAACAACAATGCTTTTAAAGGAAACTATGTTCCTAGGCCTTTTCCTAGTAACTCCTCTAACAATTATGGCAATTCCTACAACAACACTTATGGAAATAAAAACAAATTACCCTCTTATTTAGAGAGTAATATCAAAGAGTTCATCAACTCTCAAAAGATTTTCAATTCGTCCATAGAGGAAAAACTACTCAAAATAGACGATTTGGCTAAGAGCGTTGATAGGATGTCTTGTGATATTGATGCTTTGATAGTTAGATGTGCTCCTCCCAAGGTAAACTTGGATGAAACTTTGAAAGCTATGCGTGTCTCCATGAATGAGAGCAAAGAAAGAACCGCCCAAATTCACGCTAGGCATGAATGGTTTAAAAGAGTGCGTTCTAGTGATGCAAATCACAAAGATCTTAAAGTACTTGGTGTGTCTCCTCTTGAATCTTTGTTTTCGCGTGTCAAACCTATTGCTGGAGCGGCTGGATATGAATCCACTTTGGTTGAAAAATGCCCAATGATTCGGAGTCCACCCATCTTGATGATAAAGGTGTGGAGAGTGGAGTAGAAGAAATCAAAATTTTGGGTAGTAATGAAACTCCCACTTTGGATTTCAAGGAATTCAATTATGATAATTGCTCCTTGTTTGAATGCATTTCTTTGATGCAATCCATTTCAAACTCTCCACACGCTTATAGCCAAAGCAAAGCCTTTACCGCGCATATCGTAGATGCTATGATGAAATTTCTTCAAGAGAAGCTCGAACTAGAAGTCTCTATACCTAGAAAACTTCATGATGATTGGGAACCTACTATCAAAATCAAGATCAAAAACTATGAGTGCAATGCTTTGTGTGATTTGGGTGCTAGTGTTTCCGCGATTCCAAAGTCTTTATGTGATATTCTTGGTTTTCATGAGATTGAAGAGTGTTCTCTTAATTTGCATCTTGCGGATTCTACTGTCAAGAAACCCATGGGAAGGATCGATGATGTTCTTATTGTTGCAAATAAGAACTATGTACCCGTGGATTTCATTGTACTTGACATAGATTGCAATCCTTCATGTCCCATTATTCTTGGTAGACCTTTCCTAAGGACTATTGGTGCTATCATTGATATGAAGGAAGGGAATATTAGATTTCAATTTCCTTTAAAGAAGGGCATGGAGCACTTTCCTAGAAAGAAAATAAGATTGCCTTATGAATCTATGATGAGGGCTACTTATGGTTTGAGCACCAAAGATGACTATACGTTATTCCATCACCTTTTGCCCAGCTAAGGGCGTTAAACAAAAGCGCTTGTTGGGAGGCAACCCAATGAATCTATCCTTTTTCTTTCTGTTTTGTGTTTTCCACACTTTCATAATTCTATTATGATTGTTTTTTTTGTTTCTTTTTGCGTTTGTTCCATGTAAAACCATTATGATTAGTCTTGGGGATGATAGTTTGGTCATGCTGGAAAAGACATAAACTTTCTGCTCACGGAAAGAATTTTCTTTTTTTTCTGTAAGATCTTTTGAGTTGATTCTTTTTGCTGATGATTTCTACGCAAATTCTTAAGACTGTCGTAATTTTTCAGAATTTGTGAGGTACCAGAAGTATACGAAATATACAGATTTCTACAGACTGGTCTGGTGTTAACAGATTATGTTTTTGTTGTGTTGGTTGCTTATTTTGATGAAACTATGGATAGTATCGGGGGGTATTAGCCACGGAAGATTGAAAATAGAGTAACACAACATCATAATAAGTAGAATTTAAGTTTGCTACAGTACCTAAGGAAGTGGTGGTTTGCTTTCTCATACTAATGTTATCACGAGTTTCTGTTTAAGTTTTGTGTTGTGAAGTTTTCAAGTTTTGGGTGAAGTTCTTATGGACAAAGAGATAAAGAGTGGCAAGAGCTCAAGCTTGGGGATGCCCAAGGCACCGCAAGAGATTCAACGATGTCGTAAAATCCTAAGCTTGGGGATGCCCCGGGAAGGCATCCCCTCTCTCGTCTTCAATCCATCGGTAACGTTACTTGGGGCTATATTTTTATTCACCACATGTTATGTGTTTTTGCTTGGAGTGTCTTGTATCGTAGGAGTATTTTATTTTTGTTGTGTCACAATCATCCTTGATGCACACCTAGAGAGAGAGAGACATGCACTCACCGTGATTTTGTCGAGCTTCACTGATATCCTTTGGTAGACAATTCAGCTCACATGTGCTTCACTTATATCTTTTGAGCTAGATACTTTTTCTCTATGTGCTTCACTTATATATTTTAGAGCGCAGCAGTGCGTGGCTTGGTAGTTGATCTATGCTTTGAAAGTCGTCTCAAAAGGGGTAGTTATCCAAAGGGATACGAAAACTTCCACCTTCATGTGCATTGAATAGTTAGAGAAGTTTGATTCATCTCAATTAGTTTTGAGTTGTGGTTATGGTAATATTGAAGTTATATTAGTAAGGTGTTGTGGATCTATAAATACTTGTGTTGAAGTTAGTGATTCCCGTAGCATGCACGTATGGTGAACCGCTATCTGATGAAATCTGAGCATGATTAGTCTATTGATTGTCATCCTTTGCGTGGCGGTCGAGATCGCGCGATGGTTTATACCTACCAACCCTTCCCCTAGGAGTATGCGTTGAATGCTTTGTTTCGATTACTAATAAAACTTTTGCAACAATTATATGAGTTCTTCATGACTAATGTTGAGTCCATGGTTTAGATGCACTTTCACCTTCCACCATCACTATCTTCTTAGTGTCGTGCAACTTTCGCCGGTGCACAAAACCCACCATTAGCCTCCCTCAAAACAGCCACCATACCCACCTACTATGGCTTTTTCAAAGTCATTCCGAGATATATTGCCATGCAACTACCACCATGACATGTGCCACCATGTCTACATTGCCATTGCATGATTGTAAGATAGCTAGCATGATGTTTCCATTAATGTCTATGACATGTTAGATCATTGTCACGGTACACTACCGAAGGCATTCCATATAGAGTCATCGTTGCTCTAAGTTTTGAGTTGAAAGTGTGATGATCATCATTGATGGAGCATTGTCCCACGTGAGGAAATAAAAGAGGCCAAAGATACCCACCAAAATAATAATAAAAAAAGAGGCCAAAGAGCCCACCAAAAAAAATATGAGAGAAAAAGAGAGAAGGGACAATGCTACCACTTTTCCACACTTGTGCATATTAAGCACCATGATCTTCATGGTTGAGAGTCTCTCGTTTTGTCACCACCATATAGCTAGTGGTAAATTTTCATTATATAACTTGGCTTGTATATTCCAAAGACAGGCTTCCTCAAAATTGCCTTAGGTCTTCGTTAGCAAGCAAGTCGGATCCACACACACTAGTTTTATTTAAGAGCTTTCACATACTCTTAGCTCTAGTGCATCATTTGTATGGCAATCCCTACTCATTCACATTGGTATATATTGATGAGCATCTCCACAGCTCATTGATACGCCTAGTTAATGTGACCATCTTCTCCTTATTTTGTATTGCAACCTCCACCACACTCCACACCACTTATAGTGCTAAAACCATGCCTCACGCTCATGTATTGCGTGAGAGTTGAAAAGGTTTGAGAAAGTAAAGGTGTGAAACAATTACTTGGCCAATACCGGAGTTGTGCATGATTTAAATTCATTGTGCAATGATGATAGAGCATAGCCAGACTATATGCTTTTGTAGGGATAACTTTCTTTTGGCCTTGTTATTTTGAAAGTTCATGATTACCTTGCTAGTTTGGTTGAATTATTATTGTTGCCATGTCAATAGCAAACTATTGTTTTGAATCTAATGGATCTAAACATTCACGTCACATAAGAGGAGTTACAAAGGACATCTATGCTAGGTAGCATGAAAGCATCAAAAATTCATTCTTTATCACTTTCCTACTCGAGGACAAGCATGAGTTAAGCTTGGGGATGCTTGATACGTCTCAAATGTATCTATAATTTTTGATGGTTTCATGCTATTATCTTGTCATCTTTGGATGTTTTTTGTACCTTTTATATCTTTTTTGGGACTAACTTATTAATTCAGTGCCAAGTGCCAGTTCCTGTTTTTTCTGTGTTTTTGGCTCTTTTCAGATCTGATTTTGGAACGGAGTCCAAACAAAATAAAATCCCCGAAATGATTTTTTCCTGAACGGAAGAAGATCAGGGGGCTTGTGGGCCAAGCCAGGAGGGCTACACGGAGCCCACAAGCCCCCCATCCGCCACCAGGGGGGCAGCGGTGGGCAGGCTTAGGGCCTCCTTGGCGACCCCCTGACCTAGATCCTTCGCCTATATATTCCCTAAAATACAGAAAAAAAATCAAGGGATCCACGAAAATACTTTCCGCCGCCGCAAGCTTTCGTTTCCGCGAGATCTCATCTGGAGACCCTTCCCGGTGCCCTGCTAGAGGGAACTTTGGAGTTGGAGGGCTTCTACATCAACATCATCGCCCCTCCAATGACTCGTGAGTATTTCACTTCAGACCTACGGGTCCGTAGTTAGTAGCTAGATGGCTTCTTCTCTCTCTTGGATCTTCAATACAAAGTTCTCCATGATCTTCATGGAGATCTATCCGATGTAATCTTCTTTGGCGGTGTGTTTCTCGAGATCCAATGAATTGTGGATTTGTGATCAGATTATCTATGATATATATTTGAGTCTTTGGTGATTTCTTATATGCATGATTTGATATCCTTGTAAGTCTCTCCGATTCTTGGGTTTTGTTTGGCCAACTAGATCTATGGTTCTTGTAATGGGAGAAGTGCTTGGTTTTTGGTTCTTACCGTGTGGTGACCTTTCCCAGTGACAGTAGGGGCAGCAAGGCACACATTGTGTAGTTGCCATCAAGGGTAACAAGGTGGGCTCTGTCGTAGATAAGAAATTGTCCATCTACATCATGTCATCTTGCTTAAGGCGTTACTCTGTTCTTTCGGACTTAATACACTAGATGCATGCTGGATAGCGGTCGACGTGTGGAGTAATAGTAGTAGATGCAGAAAGTATCGGTCTACTTGTTTTGGACGTGATGCCTATAGATATAATCATTGCCATAGATGACGTCACGACTTTGCGCGGTTCTATCAATTGCTCGACAGTAATTTGTTCACCCACCGTCTACTTGCTTTCATGAGAGAAGCCACTAGTAAACACTACAGCCCCCGGGTCTATTCACACCTATCGTTTCCACTTTGGCTTTTACTTCGCTTTATTACTTTGTTGCTTTCAGTTCACACTTGGCAAACAATCTATAAGGGATTGAAAACCCCTTCATAGTGTTGGGAGCAAGCTTTTGTGTTTGTGCAGGCACTTGTGATACTCCTTCACTGGATCGATACCTTGATTCTCAAACTGAGGGAAATACTTACCACCGCTACGCTACATCACCCTTTCCGCTTCGAGGGAACACCAACGCAAGGCTCCAAGGCCACGGGGGAAATCCTTTGCATATTTGCCTAGGAAGTCCTTTAAGGCGTAGCCATAGCAGAAGGATTCCTGGTGCGATCAACACACCTATTTCTGGCGCCGTTGGAAGGTATTTTGTTGCTGTAGCACTTTGCCTCTAGGTGCATTCCTTGATGCACAAATTGCTAGAGTTGCTGCTGGATGTGATGATACTTCTGAAACTGCTGATACTATTGAAGTAGAACCTGCTAGTATGCCTGGATTGCATGTTATGCCTGAGCGCTATGTTATGGAGGGAGAGATAGCTGAGGATTTTCTTGCGTGTAAGGATAGCTATGATGTTGAGAAATTACTGCTCAAGTGGAAAGAAAAATCTCTGAACGCTAGGATGAAATACGACCCGAAGTTTGCTACTTCACCTATCTTTGTGACCGATAAGGATTATGAATTCTCTGTCGACCCTGAGTTAATCACTCTGGTCGAATCTGATCCTTTTCACAGTTATGAGTGTGAAACGGTTGTAGCCCATCTTACCAAACTGCACGATATAGCCACCCTATTCACTAGTGAGGAAAAGATCCGCCACTACTATATCCTCAAGTAGTTTCCTTTCTCGCTAAAGGATGATTTATAACCTGGTATTTAGTCATGGTACTCTTGAGACTATTACTTTGCCTGCTCCTTCTTTGTTCAATCTTCATGCAGGCAGGTACATTATTATGCCCTCGGACATCTACGCATATTGGGGCCTAGCCCAACCACAGGTGCCCGTGCCCGAGCCACCAGTCGAGTACCAGACGCCAGTTTATCAGTGGGAGCCAGAGGAGCTCACATAGCAGTGGCATCCTCAGTCCACTCTGGAGTACCCCATAGCTGTTTATTTCCCTCCTTGGGAGTAGACCAACTTATGCCAAAAGCCTAAGCTTGGGGGAGTACGTGTTCTCACCGACTTTACATTCTTGCTTATGCTTTCACTTTGTTCCTCGGTGTTCACTCTTTGCCACTGTATCATCCATGCTAGTTTATTTTCTTTTTCTTGTTTTCTTTTCGTGTGTCTATCTAGTTTGAGAAAAACCAAAATGATTTTCTTTTTCTTCTCTTGCTTGTTGGGAGTATTCCCATGTAAATAGTTTTCTTTTTCTTTGGGTCAAGGTAGAAGATATTGGTTACAATGTTTAGTGGCTCTAGCATGCATACCTATTTAGCTTTCGTAGAGCCATATTACTTTGTCTTCTCCTTTGTGTTTGCCTCAATATTCCAGCTTTATTCCAATGCACGAGCACGCTTATTATTGTTCACAACATTCAGTCGTCCAAGTGAAAGGCAATAATGACGATATATGATGAAGTGACTCAGCCTGGAAAAGCTGGTATGAACTCGATCTATTTTGTTTTTGTAAATATGACTAGCTCATCATGCCTGATTCAGCTTTGTTGTGAGAGAAACCTGTTTGCAATGAAATTTTAGAGATCATAGTTGCTTATGCCATGTTTACTAAGCTAGGAGCTTATAATGGTTTGTCTTGGTTGCCCACATGAATTTTGAGATGACTATGATGTAGTATGATAGGATGGTATCCTCCTTTGAATGTTTCAAGTGGCTTGACATGGCACGTGTTCACGCATGTAGTTGAAACAAAATCAACATAGCCTCTATGATATTCAAATTCATGGTGATTTATGTCCTACTCATGCTTGCACTCAATGTTAGTTAATCTCAATTTATTTTGATGAGTGTTGTCGCTCTCTAGTTGGTCGCTTCCCAGTCTTTTGCTAGCCTTCACTTGTACTAAACGGGAATACTACTTTGCATACACTCCCATAAGCCCAAAGTTGTTCCATCTGAGTCCACCATACCTACCTATTTTGCGGTATCTACCTGTCGTTCCAAGTAAATTTGCAAGTGCCACTCTCTAAACCTTCAAGAAATAATCTGTTTTGCATGCCCGAACTGCTCATGTGGTGACAGGGGGCTATTGGTATCTTCCATGCTAGGTGTGTTATCCTCGATATGTGTTTATTCACTATCATTCACGAGAAAGGGGCCAGTAATTGGAATTCCCAGTTCCATGCTCAAATCAAAAAGAGAATTGCAAAAAAAACTCCCCCAGGATTGATGTTGGTATGGACGGTAACCGAGGATTCGGCTAGCCGTGGAATGTGATTGATTGGTGGTGGGGGAGTCAAAACTTTACTTTTCTGTTTGGGAACCGCCTATAGCATGTGTAGCGTGGAAGATGTTGAGAACTATTAGTCATTGCGTTGACAATGAAAGCATGCCACCCAAAATTATTATCTCTGTTTTGAAAGCTTGAGCTCTGGCACCTCTACAAATCAATGCTTCCCTCTGCGAAGGGCCTATCTATTTATGTTCCTGTTGAGTCATCCTCCTGTTATAAAAGCACCAATTAGAGAGCACTTCTGTCGTTTTTATGCTTTGCTTTTAACTGTGTTGAGTATGAGTGTGACTGGATCTTCATTGCCATGAATTACAATGTTTATTCAGCCCTTGGTCTTTGAAGGTGTTGTGCATTTATGTTTTGCGGTCTCAGAAAGAGCTAGCGAGATACCACCTGTTCGTACTGCTTCATGTTGTTTTGATTGAAGTGTTGACATTTGAGGCTTATTATTATTTGCTCGCTAGTTGATTATGCCATTGATAGGAGTTTACCGTGAGACCTAGATGTCATTTGCTTATGTGGTTTGCTTGTGATCTTGCAGAAATTCTGGTTATGAGTTAGACATAGTTGCAACAACAAGATCAAATAGAGTTCGTCAAAGTTTTTCTTTTGTCTCTTTCAGTTTATCAACTGATTTGCTTGAGGTCAAGCAAGGCTTTAAGCTTGGGGGAGTTGATACGTCTTCGTCGGATCTACTTTTCCGAACTCTTTTGCCCTTGTTTTGGACTCTAATTTGCATGATTTAAATGGAACCAACCCGGACTAACGCTGTTTTTAGCAGAATTGCCATGGTGTTGTTTTTGTTCAGAAATAAAAGTTCTCGGAATGACCTGAAAATTAACGGAGAATTTTTATGGAATTAATGAAAAATACCTGCGCAAAGATCCACCGGAGGAGGTGAGCCAGTGGGCCCCAAGCTCATGTGCCGCGGCCAACCCCCTGGCCGCGCCATGAGGGCTTGTGGGGCCCACGAGGCTCCACCGCCTCCAAAACTCAGCTCTATATATTCCGTTTCGCCCGGAAAAAATCAGGGAGAAGGATTCATCGCGTTTTACGATACGGAGGCGCCGCCACCTCTTGTTCTTCATGTGGAGTCTGTTCTGGGCTGCAGAGAGGGGAAATCGTCGCCATCGTCATCATCAACCTTCCTCCATCGACAATTCCATGATTCTCTTCACCGTTCGTGAGTATTCTCATCGTAGACTTGCTGGACGGTGATGAGTTGGATGAGATCTATCATGTAATCAAGTTTGTTTTGAAGGGGATTGATCCCTAGTATCCACTATGTTCTGAGATTGATGTTGCTACTACTTTGCCATGCTTAATGCTTGTCACTAGGGACCGAGTGCCATGATTTCAGATCTGAACCTATTATGTTGTCGCCAATATATGTGTGTTTTAGATCCTATCTTGCAAGTTGTAGTCACCTACTATGTGTTATGACCCGGCAACCCTAGAGTGACAATAGCCGGAACCAGTCCCGGAGATGACCATAGTATGAGGGGTTCATGTATTCACAAAGTGTTAATGCGTTGGTCCGATTCTTTATTAAAAGGAGAACCTTAATATGTTTCCATTAGGACCCCGCTGCCATGGGAGAGATGGACAATAGATGTCATGCAAGTTCTTTTCCCTAAGCACGTATGACTACATACGGAATACATGCCTACATTAGATTGACGAACGAGAGCTAGTTACTTATCTCTCCATGTTATAGCTGTTACATGATGAATCACATCCGACATACTCATTCATCCCCGATCCACTGCCTACAAGTCTTTTACTACTGGTCCTTGCTACGCTACTTTGCTGCTACTGCCGTTACTTGCTGCTGCTGTCACTACTCCTGTTCCTTGATACTGTTGTTACTCTGCTATTACTTGCCACTTTTCTGTTACCTATTGCAAGACTTTTCTGGAGCCGTAGCCGGGGAAGCATTATTCTCAAGAATAATGCCCCGTCAACATGCTATTTTCTAGCGCCATTGATACAACTAGTTAGGAATAGTCTGCCGTCAACAGACGCTTTTCTGGCATCGTTGTTATCATACTACTTTGCTACTGATACTTTGCTTGTAGACACTAATCTTTCAGGTGTGGTTGAATTGACAACTCAGCTGCTAATACTTGAGAATATTCTTTCGCTTCCCCTTGAGTCGAATCAATAAATTTGGGTTGAATACTCTACCCTCAAAAACTGTTGCGATCCCCTACACTTGTGGGTTATCAAAGCTCCACCGACCAACAAGCAAAATCTATCCCGAGTTCGAGAAAGAATGGACAAGAATCATCCCTTAAATCAAATCTTCTGTGACATACAAACCGGGAGAATCACTCACTCTAAAACTGAACTAGCTAATTCATTTCAGCATTATTCATTTATCTCTAGCGTTGAGCCCATGAAGACCCGGATTGGGTGAATGACATGCATGAAGAACTACACAACTTTGAGAGGAACAAAGTGTGGACACTCATGGAGAAGCCTAATGACGAGCACAACATCATTGGTACAAAATGAGTGTTTTGGAACAAGCAAGATGAAGAAGGTCAAGTTGTACGTAAGAAGGCGCGTCTCGTAGCCCAAGGATACACGCAAGTCGATGGTATGAACTAAGGTAAGTCGTATGCCCCCGTTGCTATACTTGAAGCTATTCACATTCTTCTTCCTTATGCCAATCAGCATGACATCACTCTTTATCAGATGGACATTAAAAGTGCTTTTCTAAATGGGGAGATTGAGGAAGAAGTCTATGTTAAGCAACCCCACGGTTTTATGAACCCTAAGAAACCTAATCACGTTTACAAGCTTCATAAAACTATATGGTATTAAACAAGCCACTAGAGCTTGGTACAAATTCTTAACAAAGTTTCTCACTAAAAAAGGTTTTGAAACTCGTAAAATTGACGCAACCTTATTCACTAATATAGTTAATGGTGAATTATTTGTGTGCTAAATCTATGTGGATGATATTATCTTTGGATCTACTAACCCAAATTTTAGTGATAAATTTGGAAGGTTGATGTCCGAGAAGTATGAGATGTCTATGATGTGTGAGCTGAATTTTTCCTTGGTTTGCAAATCAAGTAAATGAGAGAAGGTATGTTTATCTCTCAAACCAAGTACACCAAGGACTTGATCAAGAAGTTCAACATGCAAGAGAGCAAAGGTATGAAAACCCCCATGGCTACTAGTGGACATGTTGACCTCACCAAGGAGGACAAACCGGCTGATCAAAAGGTTTATCGATCAATGATCAGATCATTTGTATATCTATGTGACTCTCGTCCTGATGTCATGCTAAGTGTTTGCATGTGTGCTCGATAACAAGCGGCACCTAAAGAGTTTCATCTTAAGGCCGTGAAAAGAATTGTGAGATACTTGATACATACAACATACTTTGGCATTTGGTATCCCAAGGGATCTTCTTTTTAACCCTGTTGGCTATAATGACTCGGACTATGCCGGAGACAAGGTTGATAGAAAATACACGTCGGATACTTGTCAATTTCTTCGTATAACTCGTGTGTCGTGTTCCTCCAAGAAACAAAACTCGGTATCTCTATCTACTATCGAAGTGGAATACATTGCCGCCGGATCATGTTGTGCGCAATTGCTATGGACGACACAAACTCTTAAGGATTATGGAATACGTGTGAAACATGTTCCATTGCTATGTGACAATGAAAGTGCTATTAAGACTGGTCACAATCCCGTGCAACATTCTCGAACTAAAAATATTAAGTTCATAATCATTTCATTCGTGATCATATTGCCAAAGGAGATATTAATCTCCAGCATGTTCGTACTAACAAACAATTGGCCGATATATTTACCAAACCACTTGATGAGAAAAGTGTTTTGTCACTTGAGGACTGAGTTGAACATCATTGATGCTTCAAACTTGAGCTAGACTCACTCGGATGCATGCAAGGGCATGACCGTACATGACTATCCCATGTAACACTTATATGACACTATCATATATCTTGGAATTCTATGCTCCCTTGTATAGCATATATATAACCCTTTTGTAGGTACTTGGAAGAAATACGCTCCACAAGATTGCCATCAACTCATATCCTAAGCAATCTTGTCATGGCCAAGTGTCAACAATCTCATGTTGTGATGAAGGAATAAGACAACAAAACATATCCTTGACATATATTTGATTAGATCACAATTGGTATTTCACAATTGGTATCGACTCACAATTGATATCATCATACAATTGATATGATGTCATTTCTATAAATATAGTTATTCCTTTGACGACTAACCAATGTAGGTGAGGAGTGAACCAAAACAAGTAGGATTGCCCCCAACTTAAGAGGAACTTCATCAACTTTCGGCATACTCAACAAGTTCACCTACATGGCACATCATCAAAATCACTCAAAGGTATATACTCATACCCTTGAAATAGCTTTACTCCAAGACATGAATTAAAGCAGTTCAAAGAGATATGAAGACATCCAAATGCTTAAACGAAAAATGGGAACCCCATTTTGAGCTTAACGATGAGTATGACCTATGATTAAGTAATCTTACTAGACTCCTAAGTCAATATACTCTAGCATAGGTGACCTAGTCGCTGACCATCCTGTTGATGAAGTATTTCTTGTGTGGTTCATCTTATTGTTGCAAGCTTTATGGGAACCACTCAATCTCCATCCAGTTGAAAATTCATTGCATATCTTCTATGATCTTTATCAAAACCACATATCGGTTACACCGACTTACTTTGTGTGAGAGCCACTGATTTTGCTATCTTCTATGATCTTTGTCAAACAGAGGGAAAATTAAATTCTTCAATGATCCCTATGTCAAAAAGGGGGAGAAATTTTAAATGTCTTCAGAAATAGAAGGAGGATAAATTACTTTTCGAGGATCCCTATATCTCAAATGAACTCAATGACCCTTACTCTCAAGGAACCCTTCCCTGTGAATGATCCCTTTTATCTGACCCTTTGTGTGACCCTTTTTGGAATTAAGGTCAAAGGGGGAGAAATATCAAAGATTAAAATCTTTGCTCATACCAAAGGGGGAGATATAATATTAAGGGGGACATATATAATTTAAGGAGAGAGAGAATGTGTGTTGAATTTGGTTCTTCTATATTAGACTTTTCTCACCCTACATACTCCTAATATATACATGCTAAGATTCAGGGGGAGAGGAACAATCACAATTTCACACTTGGTGGAGAAAGTTATAAATGAGTTTTGGAGACATACCAATCTTAAGAAACTCTATTCTTCATATGTCTTCCATGTCTTGGTATGTGTGAAGTTCTTTCTGCACCCTTATAATAGAAATTCCCTTGAGTTATCCAAACTTGTTTTCTCAAGTGAATTTCTACAAACTCAAGAACCTCAAGGTAAGTATATGCATCATGTCCTTGTTCAAGATGATCTCTTGCTTCTTGCACATATTGTTTGCAAGGGTGAAGTTTTGAACATGGATACACCTCATTCATATATATATTTGATGCATATAACCAAGACACACATGATTCATCATATCCCTTCTATTGTGTGTGTGTGTGTGTCCATGCATTCCAAAGCAACTATCCTTTAAACGATTGCACACATTTAGGGGGAGCATATCATAGTCATGTGTCTCTCAAAGTCTTCACATATATCTACATATCTTAAATTGAAACTTTGATTGTATGTTGTGATCAATTACCAAAAAGGGGGAGATTGAAAGCACATTTGCTCCCTTGGTGGGTTTGATAATTCATGACAACATACATTGTCTCTTAGACTAATAGTTTTATCTAGCTTATTTCACATATAGTCCATAGAGAAGGGTTGGCAAAGAAAGGTGACGATAATTTCCTAAGAAGAAGAAGAGGAAGAAGAGGAAGGAATAGGATTGGCCAAGCTACAAGCATGAATACCCTAAATTTTACTTTGTGAGAAATCACTTTGAGTCCATGGGAAAGCAAATACTATTAAAAGGGGGGTGAGGTAATGTTGGTGAACAAAATGTTCAAAATGTTGAAGTACTATCCACCAAAAACACTCACAACTTATCCCATAAATACTCTGTCCAAAGCCTATACACCAAGATCGATGAGACCAACAATTCTCATTCGGTCTCACCGAGTCCAAACCCTAGACACAGCCAGAGCCAAGACCACATCTCTGTGCTACCAAGGTTTCAATATAGGTGCACCCGAGATAAGTGACCAACCTTCTCATGTCCCATTCACAAGAATCAGAATTTCCGAGCATTGTGAATTGGTGTAACCGAGTTGTGTAACTGCCCTCGGCTACTCATATCGTTACCACCGAGTTTTGTATATCGGTCTTACCGAAAAGCCTAAAGTTACCACATTTTGAACTAGTCGGTGTAACCAAGTTTTTACTTTGGTTCCACCAAGTTGGGCAATATTGTTATGACTATTAGATTTTTGTAGATGCCTATATATACCCCTCCCCCACCACTCACTCGCAAGAGAAGCACTCATAACATTTCCGCACTTTCCATATCATATTTTTCGAGAGAGAGCGACCTACTCATGTATTTGAGATGAAGATATTCCATTACTACCATATGAAACTTGATCTCTAGCCTCCCCAAGTTGCTTTCCACCCAATCAATCTCTTCTACCAAGCCAAATATGTGAGAGAGTGATTAAGTGTTGAGGAGACTATCATTTGAAGCACAAGAGCAAGGAGTTCATCATCACTACCGCATCTATTACCTTTTCGAGGGTGGTGCCTCCTAGATTGGTTAGGTGTCGCTTGGGAGCCTTCTACTTTGTGTTGTGGAGTTGAACCAAGAAGTTTGTAGGGGCAAGGAGATCGCCTATTTCATGAAGATGTACCACGAGTAAGGCTAGTCCTCCGTGGATGTAGGCCGTGATGGAATAGACAAGGTAGCTTCTCCATGGACTCTCGCGGTCGTTAGCCTCCGTTGGTCAAAGTATACATCAATGTGGACGTACGATAACACCACCTATTGGAACCATGCCAAAAATCTCCGTGTCAACTCTGCGTTTGATCTCCTTATCTCTACCCTCTTACATATGGTTTTCTTACTTTCAGCTACCATATATGTTGACTAGCATGTGTAGGGTGAAATAGACTTTTTATAATTGCTAAAATGTGCCAACAATTAACTTTGGGAAAAGGCTAGGTCTTAATTTATGCAAGTAGTCTATTCAGCCCCCTCTTGACATCCCTTCTAGTGATCCCACTGGCGTGCCCTGATGGCTTGTGCCTCCCTCGGGCATCTCCCGACGCCCCTCTCGGGCAAATAAATTCTCATAGATTGCAAAAACCATAAGGGAGGTCCCGAAACAATTTTAAAGCCACCACAAGTCTCTGTTTCGACGGGAGCCCATCTAGAGCTCCGTTCCGGCACCTTTCAGGAGGGGAGATCGATCATGGAGGGCTTCTTCGTCAACCTTGATAACCTCGTGATGATGTGTGAGTAGTTCACCACATACCTACACGTCCGTGGGCAGTAACTAGATGGAAATATCTCTCTCTTTTGATCTTCAATAAAATGATCATTGCATCTTCGCTTTGATCCATATGATGTAATTCTTTTGTGTGGTGCGTTTGTTGGGATCCGATGAATTATGGCTTTATGTTCAGATTATTCATGATAAATATTTCAGTCTTCTCTGAATTCTAATATGATTGTTATGTGCAGGATTATGATAGCTTCGTAAGTCTCTTCGATCTATTGAAATAGTTTGGGAAACTAGGTTGATATTTCTTCGGTGAGAGGAGTGCGTTGTGGTAGGTTCAACCTGATGAGTTTCTATATCCTAGTGATAGAAAGGTACAAGATACGTCTTTGTGTTGTTGCTACTAAGGATAACTCGATGGGTTAATTCATATTGCTTGAGTTTACTTTGTCTATATCATGTCATTGTTCTCCATGCATTACTTTGTTTTACTTAATACTCTAGATGCATGTTGGATAGCGGACGATGAGTGGAGTAATAGTAATATGTGTAGGCACGAGTCAGCCTATTTGTTTATGGGCGTGATGACTATATGTACATGATCATTGTCATGAAAGTCGCATAACTATCCTCTTTTCTATCAGCTGCCCAACAGTAATTTGTTTACCCACCATATGCTACTTTCATGAGAGATGCCACTAGAGAAACCTACGACCCCGGGATCTATTCACCATATATTTATAAAACCTTCAAAACGTTGCTGCCATTTACTTGTTTTTACATTATTTTGCAATTCACAATTATATACAATTATGTACAGAATTCACTTGCTTGCAAAAAATGAGACCAAGGGGATTGCCAACCCACTTGCCAGCGTCGGGTGTAAGTTGTTTGCTCCTCTGTGTGCAGGTGCTGAAGATGGTTGAGGATTGGTATGTTGGGAATATGCCCTAGAGGAAATGTTAAAATAGTTATTATTATATCTCCTGTTTCAAGATAATCGTTTATTATCCATGCTATAATTGTATTGAATGTAAGCATAGATGCATGTGTGGATATATAGACAAAACAATGTCCCTAGTAAGCCTCTAGTTGACTAGCGAGTTGATCAAGGATGGTTAAGGTTTTCTGACCATATGCAAGTGTTTTCACTTGATGACTGGATCACATCATTAGGAGAATGATGTGATGGACAAAGACCCAAACTATAAACGTAGCATGTGATCGTGTCATTTTGTTGCTATTGTTTTTTGTGTTTCAAGTATTCATTCCTATGACCATGAGATCATGTAACTCACTGACACCGAAGGAATACCTTGTGTGTATCAAATGTTGCAACGTTACCGGGTGACTATAAAGGTGCTCTACAGGTATCTCCGAAGGTGTCTGTTGAGTTAGCATGGATCAAGACTGGGTTTGTCACTCCGTGTGACGGAGAGGTATCTCGTGGCCCACTCGGTAATACAACATCACATATAAGCCTTGCAAGCAATGTGACTAAAGTGTTAGTCACGGGATCTTGTATTACGGAACGACTAAATATTTGCCGGTAAGGACATTGAAATTGGTATAGAGATACCGACGATCAAATCTCAAGTAACATACCAAAGGACAAAGGGAATGATATACAGGATTATATGAATCCTTGGCCAGAGGTTCAACCAATAAGATCTTCGTAGAATATGTAGGATGCAATATGGACATCCAGGTCCCACTGTTGGATATTGACCGGGGAGTGTCTCAGTTCATGTCTGCACAGTTCTCGAACCCGCAGGGTGTGCACACTTAGGGTTCGGTGACGTTTCAGTATAGTTGAGTTATAGGTGTTGGTGACCGAAGGTTGTTTGGAGTCCTGGATGAGATCACGGACATCATGAGGGTTTCTGGAATGGTTCGAAAACGAAGATTGATATATAGGATTGTTTCATTTGGCCTCCGAAAAGATTTCGGGCATTACCGGGAGTGTACCGGTAGTGACGAATGGGTTCCGGATTTTTACCGGGAGGGACCCACCCACTCGGGAGTGAACCTAATAGCCCAAGTGTGGCGCACCAGCCCTTAGTGGGCTGTTGAGGCCAGCCGAAGTGGGCTATTTCGGCCAAGAGGAAAATATCAAGGAGAAAGAAAAAAATGGAAAAAAAGAGGAGGTGGGAAGGAAGGAAGGGACTCCTCCCTCCAAACCGACTTGGAGGAGGATCCCTCCTCCCTCTCGGCCGGCGCCCTAGGGAAAAGCCCCAGCCCTTGGCTCCTCCTATATATACTTGAGGTTTAGGGCTTTTGAGACACAACATTGCCACGTGCAACCCTAAACCTCTACTTTGTAGTTCTTCCTCTAAATCGGTTTTCTACGGAGCTCGGGCGGAGCCCTGCAGGAATACATCATCACCATCACCGGCGCGCCGTCATGCTACCGGAGAACTCATCTACTTCCCCATCTCTCTTGCTGGATCAAGAAGGCGGAGATCGTCATCGAGTTGTACGTGTGCTGAACGCGGAGGTGTTGTCCGCTAGATCGGAACGGATCGTGGGACGACAGTGATTTGAATCACGAAGTTGTTCCACTACATCAACTGCGTTTCTTAACGCCTCCCGCTTAGAGATCTACAAGGGTATGTGGATCCGATCTCCCTCTCGTAGATGAACATCACCATGATAGGTCTTCGTGTGCGTAGGAATTTTTTTGTTTCCGATGCAACTTTCCCCAACAGTGGCATCATGAGCTAGGTTCATGCGTGGATGTAATCTCGAGTAGAACACAAAAGTTTTTGTGGGCGTTGATGTTTGATTTGCTGCCCTTCTTAGTGTTTTCTCGATTCGGCGGTATTGTTGGATTGAAGCGGCCCGGACCAACATTACTCGTACGCTTATGAGAGACCGGTTTCATCGACTAACATGCAACTTGTTGCATAAAGATGCTGGCGGGTGCCTATTTCTTCAACTTTAGTTGAATTGGATTTGACCAAGGCGGTCCTTGGAGAGAGGTTAAGTAGCAATTTGGACATCTCCGTGGTGGTTTTGCGTAAGTAAGATGCGATCATACTAGATACCCATAGCAGCCACGTAAAACATGCAACAACAAATTAGAGGACGTCCAACTTGTTTTTGCAGGGTATGCATGTGATGTGATATGGCCAAAGACATGATGTGATATATTGTATGTATGAGATTATCATGTTGTAATTGTTAAATATCGACTTGCGCGTCGATGCTACGGCAACCGGCAGGAGCCATAGGGTTGTCTTTAAACTAACGTTTGTGTTTGTAGATGCGTTTACTATATTGCTAGGTTGTAGCTTTAGTAGTAATAGCATAGATAGCACGACAACCTCGATGGTGGCACGATGATGGAGATCATGGTGTGGCGCCGGTGATGATGAAGATCATGTCGGTGCTTTGGTGATGGAGATCAAGAAGCACAAGATCATGGCCATATCGTCACTTATGAATTGCATGTGATGTTAATCCTTTTATGGACCTTATCTTGCTTAGAACGATGGTAGCATTATAAGGTGACCCCTCACTAAAATTTCAAGATAAAATTGGGTTCTCCCCGACTGTGCACCGTTGCGACAGTTCGTCGTTTCGAGACACCACGTGATGATCGGTTGTGATAGACTCAACGTTCACATACAACGGGTGCAAAACAGTTGCACACTTGGAACACTCGGGTTAAATTTGACGAGCCTAGCATGTGCAAACATGGCCTCGGAACACAAGAGACTGAAAGGTCGAGCATGAATCATATATTTGATATGATTAGCATAGAGATGTTTACCACTGAAACTACACTCAACTCACGTGATGATCGGACTTGAGTTAGTGAATTTGGATCATGCCTCACTCAAGTAACTAGAGGGATGTCTATTTGAGTGGGAGTTTATTAGTAATTTGATTAGCTAAACTCTAATTGTCTTGAACATAGTCTAAGTCCACTTTGCAATATTTTATGTTGTAGATCAATGGATCACGCAGTAGCAACCCTGAATTTCAATACGTTCCTAGAGAAAGCTAAGCTGAAAGATGATGGTAGCAACTTTGTAGACTAGGCTTGTAATCTAAGGCTCATCCTACAAGCTGGGAAAAAGAATTATGTCCTTGATGTGGAGCTAGGAGATGAACCACCCGCTACGTCTGATCAAGATGTTTTGAACGCTTGGCAAGCACGTAAGGAGGACTACTCAGTAGTTCAATGTGCAGTCTTGTATGGCTTAGAACCAGGACTTCAACAATATTTTGAATGTCATGGAGCATATGAGATGTTCCAGGAGTTGAAGTTTATCTTTCAGAAGAATGCCCGGATCGAGATGTATGAGACCTCCTATAAATTCTATGCTTGCAAAATGGAGGAGAATTTGTTTGTCAATGAACATGTGCTCAAAATGTCTGGGTACTCAAACCGTCTAGCTGAGCTGGGGATTGAACTCCCGCAAGAAGCTATCACTGACTGAATTCTTCAATCACTGTCACCTAGCTACAAGAGCTTTGTGTTGAACTATAACATGAAAGGGATGAATAAGTCAACCGATGAGTTTCGTGATGCTGAAAGTCGCAGAGTGAGAACCCCGGAAAGAACATCAAGTTTTGATGGTGAATAAGACCACTGGTTTCAAGAAAAGCGGCAAAGGCAAGAATGGTAACTCCAAGAAGAGCAGCAAAGCTATTGCTCCTCCGACGAGGAAACCCAAGGTTGGACCTAAGTCGGAAGCTGAGTGCTATTATTGCAAGGGGATGGGTCACTAAGCGCATCTGCCCCAAGTATTTGGCTGATAAGAAGGCGGCCAACGCCAAACCAGGTATATGTGATATACATGTTATTGATGTGTACCTAACCAACTTTCGTAGTAGTGCCTGGGTATTTGATACCGGTTCTATTGTTCATATTTGCAACTCGAAGCAGGAACTACGGAATAAACGAAGGTTGGCGAAGGATGAAGTGATGATGCGCGTGGGAAATGGTTCCAAGGTTGATGCAATCGCCGTCGGCACAGTCTCACTTCAGTTACCATCAGGATTAGTTATGAACTTAAATAATTGTTATTTAGTGCCTGCGTTAAGCATGAACATTATATCTGGATCTTGTTTATTGCGAGACAGTTACTCATTTAAGTTAGAGAATAATGGCTGTCCTATTTGTATGAGTAATATCTTTTATAGTCATGCACCCAATGTGAGGGGTTTGTTCTTGTTGAATCTTGATTGTGATGACACACATATACATAACACTAAGACCAAAAGATGAAGAGTTAACAATGATAGCGCCACATTTTTGTGGCACTGCCGCTTAGGTCATATTGTTGTAAAGCGCATGAAGAAACTCCATGCTGATGGGCTTTTGGAGTCACTTGATTTTGAATCACTTGACATGTGTGAACCCTGCCTCATGGGCAAGATGACTAAGACTCCGTTCTTCGGAACAATGGAGCTTGCAAGTGACTTGTTGGAAATCATACATACTGATTTGTGTGGGCCAATGAGTGTGGATGCACGCGGAAAATATCGTTAATTTCTCACCTTCACTAATGATTTGAGTAGGTATGGATATATCTACTTGATGAAGCACACGTCTGAAACGTTTGAAAAGTTCAAACAATTTCAGAGTGAAGTTGAAAATCATCATAACAAGAAGATCAAGTTCCTACGATCTGATCAAGGGGGCGAATATCTGAGTTTCAAATTTGGGGCTCACTTAAGACAATGTGGAATTGTTTCACATTTGACACCGCCTGGAACACCACAACGTAATGGTGTGTCCGAACGTCGTAATCATACTTTGTTAGATATGGTGCGATCTATGATGTCTCTTACCTATTTACCTTTATCGTTTCGGGGTTATACATTAGAGACAGTTGCATTCACTTTAAATAGGGCACTATCAAAATCCGCTGAGACGACACCATATGAGATATAGCATGGCAAGAGGCAAAAGTTATCGTTTCTTAAAGTTTGGGGATGTGATGCTTATGTCAAAAAGCTTCAGCCTGAAAAGCTGGAACCCAAAGAGGAAAAATGTGTCTTCATAGGTTACCCAAAAGAGACAGTTGGGTACACCTTCAATCTCAGATCCGAGGGCAAAGTGTTTGTTGCTAAGAACGAAGCTTTTCTTGAGAAGGAGTTTCTCTCGAAAGAATTGAGTGGGAGGAAGATAGAACTTCATGAGGTCGTGGAACCTCTGCTCCCTCTAGATGGTGGCGCAAGGCAGAGAGAAATCTGTGTCGAGGAAACACCGGTTGTGGAGGAAGCTAATGATGATGATCATGAGGCTTCAGATCAAGTTACTGTTGGACTTTGCAGGTCGACAAGATCACGTACTGCTCCTGAGTGGTACGGGAATTATGTATTATCTATCATGTTGTTAGACAACAATGAGCCTCCGAATTATGAAGAAGCAATGGTGGGCCCGGATTCCAACAGATGGTTAGAGGCCATGAAGTCCAAGATAGGATCTATGTATGAAAATAAAGTGTGGACTTTGGAAGTTTTACCTGAAGGTCGAAAGGCTATTCAGAACAAATGGATCTTTAAGAAGAAGACATACGCGGACGGTAATGTGACCGTTTATAAAGCTCGACTTGTGGAAAAGGGTTTTTCACAAGTCCAAGGAGTTGACTACGATGAGATATTCTCACCGGTAGCGATGCTTAAGTCCGTCTGAATCATGTTAGCAATAGTTGCATTTTTTCGATTATGAAATCTGGCAGATGGATGTCAAAACGGTGTTCCTTAACAGTTTTCTTAAGGAAGAGTTGTATATGATGCAACACAAAGGTTTTGTCGATCCAAAGAATGCTAACAAAGTATGCAAGCTCCAGCGATCCATTTATGGACTAGTGCAAGCATCTCGGAGTTGGAATAAGAACTTTGATGAGGTGATCAAGGCATTTGGGTTTATACAAGTTGTTGGAGAATCTTGTGTATACAAGAAAGTGAGTGGGAGCTCTGTAGCGTTTCAAATATTATATGTGGATGACATATTGCTGATTGGAAACAATGTGGAGTTCTTAGAGAGCATGAAGGATTACTTGAATTTTTTTTTTCAATGAAAGACCTAGGAGAAGCTGCTTACATATTAGGCATTAAGATCTATAGAGATAGATTGAGTCGCCTAATAGGGCTTTCATAAAGCACATACCTTGATAAAGTTTTGAAGAAGTTAAAAATGGTTCAATCCAAGTAGGGCTTCTTGCCAGTGTTACAAGGTATAAAGTTGAGTAAGACTCAGTGTCTAGTAACTGTAGAAGATAGAGAAAAGATGAGTACCGTCCCCTATGCTTCAACCATAGGGTCTATCATGTATGCAATGTTGCGCACAAGACCAGACGTCAGCCTAGCCATAATTATGGCAGACAGGTTTCAAAGTGATCCAGGAGTGGAAAACTGGGCGGTGGTCAAGAATATTTTGAAGTACCTGAAAAGGACTAAGGAAATATTTATCGTTTATGAAGGTGATGCAGAGCTCGTCGTAAAGGGTTACGTCGATGCAAGATTTGACACTGATCCGGATGACTCTAAGTCTCAAACCGGATACATATTTATTCTTAATGAGGGTGCGGTAAGCTGGTGCAGTTCCAAGCAAAGCGTCGTGGAAGATTCTACATGTGAAGCGGATTACATGGCTGCCTCGGAGGCGGCTAAGGAGGGTGTCTGGATGAAGCAGTTCATGACGGATCTTGGAGTTGTGGCAAGCGCACCAAATCCAATAACTCTGTTCTGTGACAACACTGGTGCCATTGCTCTAGCCAAGGAACCAAGGTTTCACTTGAAGACCAGACATATCAAATGACGCTTCAACCTCATCCGCGACTATGTCAAAGGAGAAGATGTAAATATTTAAAAAATTGCACATAGATCTGAATGTTGCAGATCCGCTGACTAAACCTCTTCCACGAGCGAAGCATGATCAACACCAGAACTGTATGGGCATTAGATTCATTCCAATGCAAATCGCATAGCGATGTGAGACTAGATTATTGACTCTAGTGCAAGTGGGAGACTGTTGGAAATATGCCCTAGAGGCAATGATAAAATAGTTATTATTATATTTCCTGTTTCAAGATAATCGTGTACTATCCATGCTATAATTGTATTGAATGTAAGCATAGATGCATGCATGGATATATAGACAAAACAATGTCCCTGGTAAGCCTCTAGTTGACTAGCCAGTTGATCAAGGATGGCTAAGGTTTTCTGATCATATGCAAGTGTTTTCACTTGATGACTGGATCACATCATTAGGAGAATGATGTGATGGACAAATACCCAAACTATAAACGTAGCATGTGATCGTGTCATTTTGTTGCTATTGTTTTCTGTGTGTCAAGTATTCATTCCTATGACCACGAGATCATGTAACTCACTGAAACCGGAGGAATACCTTGTGTGTATCAAACGTCACAACGTTACTGGGTGACTATAAAGGTGCTCTACACGTATCTCCGAAGGTGTCCGTTGAGTTAGCATGGATCAAGACTGGGATTTGTCACTCCGTGTGACGGAGAGGTATCTCGGGGTCCACTCGGTAATACAACATCACATATAACCCTTGCAAGCAATGTGACTAAAGTGTTAGTCATGGGATCTTGTATTACGGAATGAGTAAATAGACTTGCCGGTAACGAGATTGAAATAGGTATAGAGATATCGACGATCAAATCTAGGGCAAGTAACATACCGAAGGACAAAGGGAATGATATACGGGATTATATGAATCCTTGGCATAGAGGTTCAACCGATAAGGTCTTCGTAGAATATGTAGGATCCAATATGGACATCCAGGTCCCGCTGTTGGATATTGACCGGGGAGTATCTCAGGTTATGTCTGCATAGTTCTCGAACCAGTAGGGTCTGCACACTTGAGGATCGGTGACGTTTCGGTATAGTTGAGTTATAGGTCTTGGTGACCGAAGGTTGTTCGGAGTCTCGGATGAGATCATGGATGTCATGAGGGTTTCCAGAATGGTCCAGAAACAAAGATTGATATATAGGATTGTTTCATTTGTCCTCCGGAGAGATTTTGGGCATTACCCGCAGTGTACCGGGAGTGACGAATGGGTTCCGGGTTTTTACCGGGAGGGGCCCACCCACCCGGGAGTGAACCTAATATCCCAAGGGTGGCGCACCAGCCCTTAGTGGGCTAGTGAGGCCAGCCCAAGTGGTCTATTTTGGCCAAGAGGAAAAAATCAAGGAGAAATAAAAAAAGGAAAAAAAAGAGGAGGTGGGAAGGAAGGAAGGGACTCCTCCCTCCAAACCGACTTGGAGGAGGATCCCTCCTCCCTCTCAGCCGGCGCCCTAGGGAAAAGCCCCACCCCTTGGCTCCTCCTATATATACTTGAGGTTTAAGGCTTTTGAGACACAACTTTGCCACGTGCAACCCTAAACCTCTACTTCGTAGTTCTTCCTCTAGATCGGTTTTCTGCGGAGCTCGGGCGGAGCCGTGCAGGAATAGATCATCACCATCACCGGCACGCCATCACGCTGCCGGATAACTCATCTACTTCCCCGTCTCTCTTGCTGGATCAAGAAGGTAGAGATCGTCATCTAGTTGTACGTGTGCTGAATGCGGATGTGCCGTCCGTTAGGCGCTAGATCGGAACGGATTGTGGGACGACGGTGATTTGAATCATGAAGTTGTTCCACTACATCAACGCACGCTTAGCGATCTACAAGGGTATGTGGATCCGATCTCCCTCTCGTCGATGAACATCACCATGATAGGTCTTCGTGTGCGTAGGAAGTTTTTTGTTTCCCATGCAACGTTCCCCAACATGATATTCCTATTGGTTCGATAAACCTTGGTTTCGTAACTGAGGAAAATACTTACCCACATTGTGTTACAATAACCCGTTCCTCTTCTTGGAAAACCAAATGCAAATCACAAGTATTAGCCATCAGGGTGCGGCCTGGGGGGTGCCATGTGGGCTTGTGCCTCCCTCGTGGGTCCCCTTGACTCTTTTTTTGACTTTTCTATAAAATAGCAAAACCAGCATAAATTATGTCTTTGGAATTTTTTGAGTCGGTTTACTTACCGTACCATGTACCTACCCCTTTTCAGGTTTCTAGGGCGTTCCGGAAGGCCCCTTTTATGTGCTCTTCAAGTGTTATAACTTGGATGATATTAGTTTCCTCGTTGATAGGTGTAACTAAAATATAGTTTTTGATTATTTGCCCATTTAGCACTCTCACATATTTACCTTTGATGTTATTACTTTTTATAGCACCGGAGCAATAGACGTCCTCGACAACATATGGTCCTTCCCATTTATAGAGAAGTCTCCTGCAAAAAATCTAAAACGAGAATTGTAAAAAAGCAGTAGGCCTCCTACATTGAATTATTGTTTGTGAATCCTCTTGTCATTCCATCTTTTAACCTTTTCTTTAAACAACTTAGCATTTTCATAGACTTGTGTCCTCCATTCATCTACTGAGCTAATATCAAATAACCTCTTTTCACCGGTAAGTTTAAAATCATAATTAAGTTCTTTAATTGCCTAATAAGCTTTATGTTCTAACATAATAGGTAAATGTAAAGCTTTTCCATAGACCACTTTATACGAGGACATCCCCGAGATTCTTATAAGCAGTTTTATAAGCCCAAAGAGCATCATCTAGTTTCTTAGAACAATTCTTCGTGGATCTATTGACAGTCTTTCGCAAGATTAATTTTATTTCACGATTAATCAATTAAACTTTACCACTAGATTGAGGATGATAAGATGATGCAATTATATGGTTAACATCATATTTAGCTAAAAGTTTACAGAAATCACCATGAATAGAATGTGAACCGCCATCAGTCATCAAATATCTAGGGACTCGAAACCTCAGGAAGATAATGTCCTTAAGCATTTTAATAGAAGTGTTATGATCAATACACTATTTGGAATGGCTTCTACCCACTTTGTAACGTAATCAACAACAACTAAAATATGAGTATACCCATTAGAGGAGGGAAAAGGTCCCATAAAGTCAAAACCCCAAACATCAAACGGTTCAATAGAAAGTGTATAGTTCGTAGGCATTTCCCGACGTTTACCAATGTTACCAACTCTTTGGCATTCATCACATGAAAGGACATACTTACGAGCATCTTCAAAATAGTAGGCCAATAGAAACCGGATTGTAATACCTTGTGTGCAGTTGTGTCACCGACATGGTGTCCTACGTAGGCCTCAGAATGACACTTACTTAGAATCTGTTCTTGTTCATGTTGAGGTATACAACGCCAAATAACACCATCTACACCTTATTTATGAAGATGTGGGTCATCCAAAAAGTAGTGTAGTAAATCATAAAATAATTTTACCTTTTGTTGATAGGTGAATCTAGGTGGAATATATTTAGCAACAATATAATTAGCATAATCAGCATACCAAGGAGAACTACGTGAAGCACTAATAGTAGCAAGTTGCTCATCAAGAAAATTATCAACAATTTGAAGTGGGTCATCAAGAACATTTTCCATCCTAGACAAGTTATCTGCTATAGGATTATCACCTCCCCTTCTATCAACGATATGCAAATCAAACCCTTGAAGTAAAAGTACCGACCTAATAAGTCTAGGTTTAGCATATTTTTTTTCCATAAGGTATTTAATAGGAGCATGATCAGTGTGAATAGTTACTTTACAATCAACAATATAAGGTCTGAACTTGTCAGATGCAAAAACAACTACTAAAAATTCCTTCTCAGTAGTAGCATAATTTCTTTGAGCAGTGTCTAGGGTCTTACTAGCATAATGAATAACATTCAATTTCTTGTCTACTCTTTGCCCTAGAACAACACATACAACATAATCACTAGCATCACACATAATTTCAAATGGTAGGTTCCAATTAGGTGGTTGAACAATTGGTGCGCAAATCGAAGTTTTCTTAAGTATTTCAAAAGCTTCTACACAATCATCATAAAAAACAAAAGGAATATCTTTTTGAAGAAGATTAGTTAGGGGCCTAGAAATATTTGAGAAATCTTTAATGAAACACCTATAAAAAGCAGCATGACCAAGGAAGTTTCTTATACTTTGATATCTCTCGGGCATGGCATTTTCTCTATTGCATCAACTTCAGCTTTGTCCACCTCATTGCCTCGTTCAGAAATTTTATGCCCAAGCACTATACTTCATTCACCATAAAGTGACACTTCTCCCAATTAAAGACAAGATTAGTTTCTTCGCATCTCTGCAAAACTCGATCAAGGTTGATCAAGCAATCATGAAAAAAGTTCCATAAACAGAGAATTCATCCATGAATTCCTCAACAATATTTTCACAAAAGTCAAAGAATATAGCAGTCATACATCTTTGAAAGGTAGCAGGTGTATTGCATAAACCAAAAGGCATACACCTATAAGCATAAGTTCCAAAAGGACAAGTAAAGCTAGTTTTCTACTGATCTTCGTTTGACACATTTATTTGAGAAAACCTCGAGTATCCATCAAGGAAACAAAAGTGTGTAAGCTTAGAGAATCTTACTAGCATTTGATCAATAAAAGGAAAAGGGTAATGATCTTTCCTAGTATATTTGTTTATTTCCTAAAGTCTATCACCATACTATAGTGAGTTATGATTCTTTGTGGAATAAGCTCATTTTTCTCATTAGAGACGAAAGTTATACCACCTTCCTTAGGAACACAATGAAGAGGTCTTAACCATCTACTATGAGCGATAGGATAAATTATACCTGCTTCCAGAAGTTTTAGTATCTCACTTCTTACCACCTCCTTCATCTTAGGATTGAGATAGCGTTGGTGATCAACGACAAGTTTAGCATCCGGTTCCATATTAATCTTGTGCTGACATAGAGTGGGACTTATGCCCTTAAGATCATCAAGAGTATATCTAATAGCGGCTCTATGCTTCTTTAGAGTTTTAAGTAATCTCTTTCTTCAAGCTTTGAAAGTTTAGCACTGATAATAACAAGATATATCCTCTTTTCATCAACATAATCATATTTTAAAGTATCAGGTAATGTCTTTAGCTCAAACACGGGATCTCCCTTGGGTGGAGGGGGATCCACTAATATATAAAGTGGTAGGTTGTGCTTAAGAATAGGTGTTTATATAAGGAATATATCATCAATTTTATTTCTTTCATTCATATGCATTTCATTTTCATAGTCTAGTAAAAGTGGTTCTATCAGATTGATGGGAGGTACGGCAATAGAAGCAAGGCCAATTATCTCATCTTTACTTGGTAACTCTTTTTCATGCGGTTGTCTACAAAACTTTGAAAAACTAAACTCATGAGTCATATCACCAAAGATTAGTTTGACCTTCTCAGTAACACAATTAATTTAAACATTAATGGTATTCAAGAAAGGTCTACCAAATATGATGTGACACAAAATATCTTGTTCTGAACCAAGTACTAGAAATTCAGGGGTGTACTTGACTTGTCCACACAAGACTTCAACATCTCTAACAATCCCAAGTGGTGAAATAGTATCACGGTTTGCAAGTTCAGTTGTAACATCAATATCTTCAATCTGAGAGGGTGATATGTCATGCATAATTTCTTGATATATTGTGAAAGGAGTAACACTAACACTATCTCCCATATCAGACAAGACATGGTAACAATGATCTCCAATTTTAACTGAGACAACAAGCATGCCTACAACAGGTTTGTTCTTATCGAGCTCATCTCGCTCATTTCTAATGAGTTTTGCATTTCTAGCAGCTTCATCACAAAAGTAAATAACCTGACCATCAATATTATTAACTAGAAGATCTTTAACCATGGAAACTTCAGGCTCAACATTAATTTTTTCAGAAGGCTTAGGTGTCCTAGCATGACTTTTATTGACCACAGTTGTAGCCTTAGAATGTTCCTTAATTCTAACATGGAAATGAGGTTTATCAATATAAGGAGTAGGAACAACTGGATCGACATGGTTCACAATTACGTCTTCCTTCTTAATATTAATAGGTTCATACAACGGTTTTTCTAAGTTAGGATAACATTTAAACCACTTATCTTTAGGAATATTAACACGAGCAACAAATAATTCACAGGATTTAGCTACTATCTCACAATCAAGACCATATTTATTACTAAATTCATAGAAAATGGGAGTTGCCATGAAATATTTAACACAATCAAATCCGGAATTCATACCTGACTCTTTACCTTCGTCAAGTTCCCAATCTTCAGCACTTTGTTTGATTCTTTCTAGAAGATCCCATTTGAATTCAACAGTTTCATTCATATCGGAACGTGTAGCACAAGAATCGAGTAATACTTGATCATCATGAGAAAGCCGATCATAAAATGTTTGTATAATCATTTCTCTTTGGAGGTCTTGGTTGCGCAAAGTGTGCATCATAGATTTTAGCCTCCCCCAAGATTCACGGATACTTTCTCCTTTATGAGGCCACAATTATAAATAAAGTTCCGATTACGATGGACTAGATGCATGGGATATTTTTTTTAATGAAATTCCAGCTTCAGTCGATTCCAGTCCCATGATCCAATATTATACAATAGCCTATACCACATTAATGATTTTCCCTCCAAATATAAAGGGAAAAATTTCTTATTAAATTTGTCTCCACATAGACCTACAAGTTCAAATAATCGACAAACCTCATCGACGATTATCAAATGGTAATTAGGATGAGTCGTACCATCATATGGATTATATAGCATTTTTTCAAGCATACCCGAAGGAATATCATAATAAATATTTTCAGTAGGTTCAGTAGGTTGAGAACAACTTCCTCATCTTAAATTTGAGGCGAAGATGCCCCGAACAAGCCACTCAAAGGGTGACTGTTCATAGCGACAAGCAACAGTAAATTTCAGCATGTACAGAAAATGTTTCGTTACCAATTCCCACTTACCAGAGGCGCTTTACTCCCCAGAAACGGCGACAGAAAAGAGTCTTGATTACCCACAAGAGTAGGGGGTCAATCGTAGTCCTTCGATAAGTAAGAGTGTCGAACCGAACAAGGAGCAGAAGGAAATAACAAGCGGTTATCAACAAGGTATTCTCTATAAGTGATGTAAGTGCCATTATTAGATAGTTGTATAGCAAGATAATTCGTAACAAGTAACAAGTGGCAATAGTAACAAAGGTGCGCCAACGTAGCCCAATTCATTTTATAGCAAAGGACAAGCCTGAAAGTACTCTTATATTAATCAAGCGCTCCTGTAGGATCGAAAGTATGTCTAGAGGGGGTGATTAGACTACTTGGCAAGATAATTTTTTTTCCTTTTCCCAATTTTACTTGAGAGGCAGCTACGGTAGTAAAACAAGTCAAGTACACTCTACACATGCAGTTCTAATAGTATTTCAGCTGAATGTAAAACATGCAAGTGTAAAGTAGAGGAGTAAGGTAGAGTGATCAAACACATGAGGTTGACACATCGATTTTTGGCATGGTTTCGATAGGTGGCGCTATCGTACGTACATGTTAGTGGAGACTTCAACCCACAAAGGGTAACAACTGCGAGAGTCGACGGAGGGCTCCACCCACGGAGGGTCAACAAAG
Source organism: Hordeum vulgare subsp. vulgare (assembly GCF_904849725.1). Classification (NCBI taxonomy): domain Eukaryota; kingdom Viridiplantae; phylum Streptophyta; class Magnoliopsida; order Poales; family Poaceae; genus Hordeum; species Hordeum vulgare. The sequence continues at coordinate 243,639,702 of NC_058522.1, forward strand.
AAGCGGCCTTGTCTATCCCACCACGGCTTCCGTCCACGAAGGACTAGCATTACTCACGGTAGATCTTCACGAAGTAGGCGATCTCCTTGCCCTTACAAACATCTTGGTTCAACTCCACAACACAGAGTAGGAAGCTCCCAAGCGACACCTAACCAATCTAGGAGGCACCACCCTCCAAAAGGTAATAGATGGGGTAGATCAATGAACTCCTTGCTCTTGTGCTTCAAAAGATAGTCTCCTCAACACAAATCTCTCTCACACAAAATATGCATGGGTATGAGAGGTTGATTTGGTGTAAAGCAGTTTGGGGAGGCTAAAAGTCAAGTTTCAAATGATTAGATTGGAATATCGTGGTCTCAACACATGAGTAGGTGGTTCTCCCTCAGAAAATGGATCTGGAAATGAAGTGTGTGTTCTGAGTGCTTCTCCCATAAATGAGAGGTGGGTAAAGGGGGTATATATAGGCAACAGCCAAAATCCAACCGTTACACTAAAAAGTGCAAACTCAGTAACACCAAAGTGGAAAACTCGGTGGTATTGATTAGTACAAAGGTGTGAAATTTTGAATCTCGGTGAGACCGATATATAGAAATCAGTGGCACCAAAAAGGTGACTAACGGTGAGATGGCCAAACTCGGTGGCACCGATACTCAAACTCAGAAATTCCGATTTGTGTATCTTGGCAACAGAATGTTGGTCACCCAAACTCGGTAGGACCGATGCAGTTTCAGTTGCACCGATTTGGTGGGAATGGATAGGGTTCTGTCTTAAGTTCAAACTTGGTGGGTCCAATGTGGCAATGTTAGTGACAACAAATTTTTGTATATGGAACTTGACAGAGTGGATATGTGGGGAAAATGACTGTGTGTTTTGGTGGCTAACTTTGAGCATTTGAGCAACCGGTTCATTTTACTACCTCACCCCCTTTTAATAGTATAGGCTTTCCTATGGACTCAAAAGTGAGTTCTCACAAATATAAAATGAAGAGTCCCCTAGTTTGAAGCTTGAGCCAATATTATTCCTTTCTTGCATCTAGGGGCATCTCCTCATAAACCTTAAGCCATAGCATCTTTTGAAATTTTCTGAAATACGCTCGGAAAACACATTAGTCCAATGATGCATATGTTGTGATCAATTATCAAAACCACCCTAGGGAGCAATTGTGCTTTTAGCTCCTGAGGACACATGAGAATTTTTGTCTAGTCATGTTCATCATGATGAGTTGATTCACGTTCGCTACTTTGATAATTTGATATGTGGGTGGCCCGGTGATAAGGTGTTGTTCTTACTTGAAATAACAACCTAATTATGATTACCCCCTCCCGCAAGCATCCACAACAATGAAAGAAGAATTAAGATAAATCTAACCATAGCATGAAACATGTGGATCGAAATCAGCCCCTTCTGAAGCAACGCATAAACTGGGGTTTAAGCTTCTGTCACTCTAGCAACCGATCATTTACTAGTTAATCCACAATGACTTCTGTTAGGACCATATCATGGTGAAGTATCATGTAGTCGACGTTCACATGACATCACTAAGAGAAGTAACAACATACATATCATCAAAATATCGAACTAATACCAACTTCATAAGATTACTTATAACAAGAGTTCTCTCATGTCCTCGGGAACAATAGTAACTACTCACACTTCATCAACATGTTCAAGATCAAAGGTGTAATAATAATTATTAAGGATCTGAACATAATATCTTCCACCAAGTAATCCAACAAGCATCAACTACGAGATGTAATCAACACAACTAGTAACCCGCTGGTACTAATCTTAGGTTTTGGGACAAAGATTGAATACAAGATATGAAATAGGGTTGAAAATGAGACGATGCTGGTAAAGATGTTGATGAATATTGGTACTCCCATGAAGGAGGAAGCGTTGGTGATGACGATGGCATCGACCTCCACCTCACGGAGAGGAATTCCCGTGGCATAATCTGACTGCCGGATGGCAAAAGGGCTTGTTACAAGCTGTCCGCCTCAAGTGGGCACGCTTCATCCCAAAAGATTTCTTATATTTTTTTATAGGGTAAAACACACCATATATGAAAAGAGATGGGCGGGAGGACTACAGGGGCCCCACAAGCCATCAAGGCGTGGCTTGGGGGTGGTCGTGCCCTGTTGGCATGTGGCCAGCAGGTGGCCCCCCTCTGGTATATTTTTGGACGAGAAATTCTTAAATAATCCATAAAAATTCTCCGTGAAGTTTTAGGTCATTTGGAGTTTCATGTTTTTTCTGGCCTTTTCTCAGTTTTTCGGTCCAGAATTCCAGATTCCGGATATTTCCCTCTTTGTGATGTACCTTGCATATTGAGAGAGAAAGGGCATATGAATTGTATGATACTAGGGAATGGTGGACAAGGATAACATGAATATCAATAAGAAATCGTGATGCGAAATAGACGTATCACCCCTCAACAAAATGGTGTAGCTGAGAGGAAGAATCAAACGTTAATGGGCATGGAAAGGACCATGATGGCGGAACTCAAATCTCTGTACAAGTTTTGGGCCGAAGCCATCACCACTGCATGCCATGCATCCTATCGGCTCTACCTCCACAAAGTCTTGAACAAGACTCCATACGAGATACTCACTGGTAACAATCCCGACCTCAAGTTCAGGTGTTCAGGTGTAAAAAAGGGAGCTTTTTATGCTAAGTTTTATTCTAGAGCTCAAGAGGGCATATTTGTTGGTTATTCTACAAACTCTCATGCTTACCGTGTCCTCAACAAGTCCACCACACTCACCGAGGACACGTGTAACATAGTGTTTGATGAAAATAATAGCTTCCAAGTGGAGCAAAGTGGTCTTTGTGATATAGGTGATGAAATTCCTCCCCAAGCCATAAGAATAATGGGTGTGGCACACTTCCTACCTGTTGAGGAACCCATCATGGACGAAGGAGAAGGACAATGGTCTATGCAAGTGGAACCCACATAAATACTTGACCTACACACTTTCAAAGAACAAAATGATGGCCCTCAACCAAATGAACAAGATCAATGGAAAGATTAACCTCCTGATGGTGGTGGCTCGCCAAGTGATGCCCAAGATCAAGAGCAAGCTCAAGATGGCGCCAATGTTAATAAAAAAGGGTGCTCCTCAACTCTCCATGAAGGATCTTTTGGAGCATCGTGCTACCAAGACCGCTTGCACTCTGAAATGAAAACAACATGTCGTGGAGAATGTCTACATGACCTAGATAAAAGGGGTATTCGCTCATAAAAAAAATAACAAACTTTTGTGAGCATCATGCGTTTTTTATTGTATTGAACCGCTAAAGGTACAAGAGGCGCTCGAGGACACGGATTGGCTTGAAGCCATGCATGATGAACTCAACAACTTCGAGCGCAATAAAGTGTGCCAATTAGTTCCAAGGACAAAGGAGGACCATAATCTCATTGGAACCAAATGGATCTTCAAGAACAAGCAAGATGCAAATGGTCTTGTCATTTCAAACAAGGAAAGATTGGTGGCTCAAGGCTACTCCCAAGTCAAGGGTATCAACTACGATGAAATGTTTGCCTGTGTTGCTCGCCTTGAATATATTTGCATGTTGCTCACATATGCCTCTCATCATAATTTCAAGTTGCAACAAATGGATGTGAAGAGTGCATTTTTAAATGGTAGTGTTAATGAATTGGTATATTTCCAACAACCGACGGGGTTCGAGGATCCCAAGTTCCCCAATCATGTCTATAAGCTCGATAAGGCACTCTATGGCCTTAAACAAGCCCCACGTGTGTGGTATGAGCACCTTACGGAGCTGCTAGAATATCATGGGTTTGTAAATGGGAAAATTGATCCCACTTTTTTACTAAGAGGGTTAAAGGGTATTTGTTCATATGCCAATTATATGTTGACGATATTATCTTTGGTTCTCCTAACAAATCTTTCAATGATGATTTCGCCGCACTCATGACCAAAGAATTTGAGATGTCAATGGTGGGAGAGTTCAAGCTCTTACTTGGATTTGAAGTCAAGCAACAAATACAAGGAACCTTCATCAACCAAGCAAAATACACTCAAGACATGCTAAAGAGGTTCAAGTTGGATGATGTCAAGCCGACAAATACACCTATGCCACGCAAGTGCCAACTTTACATTGATCCCACTGGAAAAGTCATGGATCAAGAGGTATATATCTCCATGATTGGATCCTTGCTTTACCTTTGTGCATCTAGACTGGATATTATGTTGAGTGTGGGAATGTGTGCATGATTTCAAGGTGCACCTGAAGAAAGTCACTATGTGTCCAAGCAGATCTTTTGATATTTGGCTCGTACCACAAACTTTGGCTTATGGTATCCCAAAGGCGCATCATTTGATATCATGGGATATTCGGACTCGGATTGGGCGGGAGACCGTGTGGATGTGAAGTCAACTTCCAAAGGGTGCCAATTCCTGGGTCGCTCTTTGGCAAGTTGGTCTTCAAAGAAACAAAATTGTATTTCTCTCTCTACCATCAAGGCCGCATGTGTAGTCGTCATAAGTTGTTGTGCACAATATATATGGATGAGGAAAACAGTAAAATATTATGGCGTCAACTATGACAAAGTGCCTCTTTTCTGTGACAATGAAAGTGATATCAAGTTCTCCTACAACTCGGTCCAATGTTGCAAGATCAAGCATATTGAGATTCACATTCACGTCATCCGGGAGCACGCCAAGCGTGGGGAGATTGATGTTATTTATCACAACACTCATGACCAACTTGATAATATTTTCACGAAGCCATTGGATGAAGCAATATTTCATGAGTTAAAGCATGAGGTAAATATCATTCATTCGAGCAATGTGGCTCGAAGTATTGCACACCCACCACACTCGTCATTTTGTCTTGTTTAGATGTAGGCATGGATAGAGGGGGAGTCTTGTTCTGTTAGTGAACTCTCCCAACCCCTTATGCATAAATCGATCAAGTCTTTCACATTAGCCATTTTTGATGGTACTTGTGCTTCAAAGACAAGTTTTGGTCATGGTCCCAAGGTTAAAATCTTCGCGCTGCCATACCAATTGACTCAAACATAGGTGGATTCGGCCATCGCCCCCTCCTAGTGAGGTATTTGCTAGAGTTAGAGAGTTTTGTGTGCTTTGTGTCACTCCAAATTTGCTCTTCTTTTATTTGTCATTTTGAACTTGGAGTGTCCCTTCCAATTTGCTAATAGTTTTATATCCAACCCAAGCCATTCTATCATCTCAAATCCAATTCATTGAATTATAGCATAAGCCACCATTTCATAGCTAGTTTGGCTTGGCTATGTCGTCTAATGGTACTAATGTTGGGTCTAGGGCGGCACTACCATTGGCGCGGTACTACACGACCTCATGATGTGCAGTAGTACCGAGGTGTAAGAGCATAATTTCCCCCAAGTAGTTTTGGTGTTTGATGACAATGCCCTTTGCGGACTAATAGTTTGCATTAAGCTTTCATAGATTATCATGTGGCAAGAGACGGTTTACTTCCCCTCACTGATTAAAAGAGAAGACAATTATTTTCTATCGATATAGTGTTAGTGGAATTGAGTCGTTGGAAAATACGTACTATCAAGAGGGTTCCACATTTGGAAAGGTTGGGTGGAATTAACACGTACACATTTGCACCCCTTTCCTTGCCCGACACTTTGGAGCTTCTGCCCTTTGCTTAGGTTCCCTCATAATTATCTATGCAAAAGTACCACTGTCGGTGCACTAGAGACTGGGGTCCCTTGTGCCCAAGACTTGTGCACGGACACCGACAACGCCCCTGGCGGCAGCACACGGGGAAGACTGGCAGGAAGACAAACCAAGACCCACCGAGGCCACGCCCCCTCCCGAGGGCATAGAGTACAAAAGCTCCATATACAAGGCCCCGACAAGCCCTCCTTGCCGGGAAGATTCGCAAGACCCAGGGAAGCCCTCCTGGCCGGGAAGAATCGCAAACACTGGCAAGGCCCCGGCAAGCCCTCCTTTCCGGGAAGATGTTCAAGTCCTCCTTGCCGGGAAGATAATCAAGCCCTCCGACAGGGACGCCAGGCCAGCAAGCTCCTTTCGCTCTCCAGGTCTCCTCCCTCGTTTGTACCACAGTCCCACCGCTCCAGCGCATCCCTCATGCGCGAGCACAAGACCCAGGTGTCGACCTTCCTGGGTATGTGTCGAAGCCACCTCGCTACAAGTCAGGGGTTAGACAAGGCATTTACTGCCCATGACACCAACGTAGAAGATGAGCGGTGAACCATGTTCACTATGCAACCCGTGAACACACTGTTGGTGACCCCTTGCCTATAAAAGCAGGCCCAAGGCTCATTCTCTACAGGTTAGACTTTTTCGGATTTGAGACTCCCTAATCACCAGCTAAGTTACTGTAGCAAATCACCCTATAGTAAGCCCCCAATACAAACTAAGTGTCGGGACCCCGATCCTAAGCCATAGGAATCTAGCCTGTAACACATCGCATCCCTTTGCGGTCTCACGTACGGTTAACTCCTCGGCGGCAGCCTTACCTTAGCCGGGACCGTTTGCGTCTTTTGACTCGCGTATGCAATAGTGTCGCTAGCATTCCAATGTCAAAGAACCCGGATCGACATGTCTAGTCATAAACCAAAGTGGCAGTTCCGCACAAGGACATGCATACATGACCCAACAAAGCAGGTGTCGGTCAACAGCGAACATAGACGAGTCGTAGCAAGCTACAAGGACTCCATTACGTCGCGTGACATTTCCCAAAGGGGACAGACACAACAGCTAAGAAGGACACATGCCGGTCAACCAATGTGTCCGGAGCAGTAGCGAACTACCAAGGCTCATTGGATCACAAAGGGGCATTTCCTTGTAAGGAGTGCTACTAAAGTTCACGACTAGGTAATCGAACCCCATACATATTAGGTACGTCACACGTACGCATGGCATACCGATATGTATAGATACATCGATGGCATCACAACATAACCATAAACATACAAGCTTTATTTAAGAGGCTCGGAAGAGACACACACATAATATTACACATTAGGGGTCTCACGACCCATAATAGCAGTCATACAAATACAAGCTAGCGGAAGAGTTATAAACTATCTGGGTACAGACAGGGCAACTAGAAGGCACATGGCCTGACTATACTACAGAGCCGACGTAGGGCCAGACCGTAGCTGGGACACCAGCTACTCGTCGTCGTCGATGTCTACGAAGAACCCTCCATTAGGGTCATTAGCAACCTCTGCAACATTTATTAAGCAAACATGAGTACGAAGGTACTCAGCAAGACTTTAGGAGAACTAACTACTCATGCAAGGTATCAAAAGGTACTATGGGGTTTCATGCGGGAAGCCAGCATTTGACTCGTGGCTAGACAACTTGCATTTTTAAATTAGTTTTGACAACTTGATTTCTCGCACACGAGTCCACTAACACCACAACAATACACTATCGTGGAATCATTCCGTCTCCATACGGAAATGCCGTCCACGACACTCACGCTTATCTTGACAAATTTTATGATTAGCCATTGAAGTTATCTATGAACAACATATGTCTCCAAGTAGTCCATATCCGCGGACGCGGCTATTCGAATAGATCATAACCCTGCAGGGGTGTACTTCGTCACACACGCTCTCGCCACTTATCGCCATGTGCACGTCATGCACCTCGGCAACCTTCAAGCGGAAGCCCAGCGAGGGAGTCGGCCACGACCGTTAACCACACTAGTACCTAGTCCAGGTTTATCGCCTATCTGAGAGTAACCCGTACGGAAGTCCGGCCGAGGTTTCCGCCACGGCCTCAAACGATGTGTGCAGGGTTCCCAAGCCCACCATCCGGGTGCCACTTGGTACACCGTGCCACTGCCTACCGCATCATGGTCCACCTCTCAGGTCAGCACCATGCACGGCCTCCAGCATTACTATAAACACCACAAACTACTTGCAACTCCTGGACCGAGTACTATGCGATTAATAGGCCGAGCGGGGTCATATTTCAGGGCCCAGCATGTGGTAGTATCTAGTCTTGGATTACATACACGGAACTCAGTTCCTAAGGACGGTTCCAATGAAACAACCCGCCATGTACTCCTACACAGCCTTTCACCGGTACCTTTACCAAATCAAGTTCAACACACACCCTTTGCTCACCGAACACATTCCACATTTCTGTTCATCTCCCAGATGACAAACCATACACAACTCTAAGCATAGCATGCATAGCAGGATAAGGCACATCATAGCTCAAGCAACTACCAGGTATGCTAGGTTGCAAGGTTCGGCTATTTACTGTGACAAGGTTAAGTCATGCAAAGGAAGTGGGTCCAACTATCGTGGCAAAAGCAGTTGAAGCATTTGATCCTAATGCAATAAATAGGTGCAGGAGCAAGAACATAGGAGTTATCGGGATGATCAAAAGGGTTGCTTGCCTTGTTGCTCAAAGGAGGAACGATATCCGTCAGACGGATATTCGGTGGAATCCGGGGGTGCGGAGCCTACCGAAACGAATGGTAACATTCAATAACAATCATATGCACTCAAAATGATGCATGAACATGGCATGAGAATGCAAGGTGATAAGTTATTATTTTCAACATGTAATAGGTTTAGAGTTGATTTGAATCACATTCGAATAGCAATTCAAACGGGGTATTCTCGGATACCGGTTTAATTGATTCGACTTGATGCTCAGATCAACTTGATGTTAACATGCATGAAATGTCATGTTATGGTACTGATTTGTAACTAGGGTAGTGTGCGATCATTGCATATATAATGAAATTTGAATATTTTTGCAAATTCCATTTATAAAGTGATTAAAAGAATTGAATTATTCCTTATTCCACAATTTAGGGTTCTGTAACTTTTTTGAACATGGTTGAAAATAGCATAATCAGAATCCTTGAATTTTTCTGATACTTTTTCATATATAAATTATTTTCATTGGAGTTACAGATTAATTTCTATGATTTTTACAAATTTTAGCAATTTCCTGAATTAGTTTTATACTGGAAATTCTATTTATTGCATCAGGCTGACGTCAGCAGGTCAGCCGACCTGTTCAGGTCAAACCTGACAGGGGGGCCCCACTGGTCAGCCTCTCTGGGACTAATCCCGCGCTGACCAGCCCCTAATTGGGGTTTGACCAGGCGTGGGGCCCTCTGTCAGCGACTGAGGGGAGGGCGATTACGCCCTAATGGTCGGCCACGTCGACGCCCACCGGAGGGTGGTCGCCGGCGACCAGACCCGCGGCGGAGGGCTCGCCGGAGGCGACCTAGACGGCGCTGCACAACACCAAAACGCGCGCGGTTGGCAGCTACAGCATACTCGCGAAGTGGCCGATCTGGCAGGACCAACTGGGGAGGCTAGGGTCGCCGGAAGAGGCATCGGCGACGAGCCGGAGCGGCGGCCGAAGCTCGGGCGCCATCGGGGTCTTTGAATCAGGGGGATCTACGCTCGGTTCTTAGCTGCTACGGCATCTACGCGTCGTCCTGGAGTTGCTGGTGCCCTCGGAAGGACGAGCTGAACATCGGAGGGCTACCGGCGACGAGCGGCAGCGGCGGTCCTCGTCGGGCTCCGGTGAAACTAGAGCTAGAGGAGGGGATCGACGGGGGAAACTTAGGGGAAACGACCGCATGCTCACGGGGAGTGCAGAGCAGAGCTTAGACGGCTCAGGGAAGGCCTGGGGGCGACGAATCGACGTGAGAGGTCCGGCGGCCGGAGGTGGAAGACGACGGCGTTGCGGGCGTTGCAGGGCTCGAGGAAGCTTCGGCTTCTGCAGAGATGACCAGGGCGACGAGGCGGAGCTAATGGCGTGCTCTGGGAGGGAAACCTATGGCCAGGGGCACGGGCAGCTCGAGCTCGAGCTCGGCTCTAATGGCGGCAGCAAGGAGGAGGAGGAGATCCGGGAGGTGGAGGAGAACCGAGGCGGGGAATGGATAGGGGAGGCTCTGGGGAGCTTATCCCCGTCGTCGCCAGCGCGAGGCAGCGGCCAGGAAGGCATGCAGGTGCGTGGCCGCGCCGGAGGGGGCGGCGGCCACCTCCTGCTGCCTACTGGCTCGAGGGAGGGGACGAGCGGGGAGATGGGCTGGGCCAGGCTTAGGCGACAGGTAAGGTTTTTCCTTTTTTTTTCTGTTTTTGTTTTTCTGTTTTACTAATTAATTCAGCTCCAAAACAAAAAGTAAAAAACTATTTTAGACCTCCTGCAATATTTGTTATAATATCCCCACTCATTTCCAAGGTTTTCAACATTTTTGGAAATTTATAGATTCTGATTTCAAATTTTAAAGTTTGAAACCAGTGGCTTTTGCATTTATTTAAAATGCTTAAAGTGTCAAGAAAATAGTTTTCTCCAATGCTCATTTACTTTCATGATTTATCAGAAAGTTTGAACATTTCTTGAGGCCATTTTGGGTTCATTGATTTTGAACTAGTTTGAAATTTCGTTTAATTGAAATGGTGGCTAGGGTTTTGAGTTTTTCCTTTGCCACTTTGTTGTTTTTGTTGAAACTTCTTAGATGCAAATGCAAAGAAGACATGAGCACAATGCTATCTTGCTTAAGGGTTAGGGATGTGACACTAAGTAGGAGTGGGGTTTTACGCGCCAAGCGGCCCGAACCTGGGTAAACGACCTTGTCGGTGTTGATCGCTAGCTCCGCTCTCAGCGCCACCTCTCTCCCTCCGTTGAATGATCAAGGGACCCTTCGAGCTTCCCATAGGTGTTGATTTCCAGGAAATCTTTGGCGCGCCACGTAGGGGGAGGTGGTTGAGCGCTTTTTCGCGGATTCGAGCAAGCTCTGCACCAGATCTTGGGAGGTTGAGTGCACCAGATCGAATCGGAGGGTCCAGATGAGCCCTATCCAAACCCACCTATCTATTTAAGCAGTCAAACCCTAGGTCCTAGGTCGGATGTCCCATCCACCTGTTGTCTGCCGCCACTGTCTTCATCGGGATCCCCTCCGGATCCAACCCCCCAACCATCGAGCTCCTCCTGAGCCACTTGCAGTAGCCCAACACCGGCCTCCCACGCATGAGCACAAGCTCGTCCCGAAGCTCCTCCATGACTCCCTCCCCTAGCTGCTGGAGCTAGCCGTCGTGATTGCACGTGCAAGCGCCGGACCGTCGCCGGCGAGCAACGCTGCCGAGCCTCGTCGGTCTAGCAGGGGCGCGCCGTGCCCTGCCTTCTTTCTATCTTTCTTCTTCCCTACCCTCTGTTTCCTTTTTCTCTCAAGCCTCTGTGTCTTGTTTGCTTCTGGCAACAGCAACCGTCAGGGAAGTCAACTCCGGCAGCCTCCCGTATGCTCCGCCTCATGCCGAACCACGCCGGTGAGACCGAGTTCCCGTGCGTGCTCCTCCCTTGCAACCTCTCCTTCCCTCTCCTTCCTCCCCTAACCCCTCTCCCTATTCTAGTTTATTTTCTGTCTGGAGCAGAACGGAAACCCTCCGCAGCCGCCCGTGGAGCTTGTCGTCCGTGCCACCCAGAAGACCCTCGTCGCCGGGAATGGAACCCCCGATGTCGGATCTATCGAACCCCGCCGTTCCCGCACCTCCGCACCTCATCCCCAAGCCAATCCCGCCATGGTATCCCCTGCATCCCCGAGCTGCTCAATGTTCAATTTTGTCAGGTTCGCGAAATGGTATGGTTTTCTAGCGGAGCACTCCTATTTTGCATAGGTACTTTGTAGCCTAGCTGGTTAGCTCGTTCGTGTGCCGCGAGGAGATCTTGGGTTCGAAACCCCACGGCTGCACATTTTATTTATTCTGCAATTTCTCTTTCGAGGATGAGCTGTTGTTGCCATTTCATTTAGTGTAGAGGCCCAATTACTTCGCGTGCAAGTAGCCAGCCCGGCTGGATAGCGGCAGTCCTTTATATCCATGAGGTCATGGGATCAAATCCCTAGCGCCCTCCTTTTTTTGCTTTGGGCAGATCTTTTAATTTTTTTTTGAAAACCTATATAAAATCAACCATGTATCGGATTAAAAAACTTCATATATGTAACTTGGTTAGAATTTTGCGTAGAATAACATTTTTTAACTCTCATGCATATTTAAAGCCGTTTAGCGTGCTGTTTGCATCAGTTTGCGTGTCGTCGTGTTAAAAACGGTTGAGATCGTAGTTATTTAACTGTAGCTCCGTTGGAGATGATCCATATATGTAAATAGACCAGAACGACGAGTAGAATCACGTGAACAACTTTGTTTCGCCGTTTAACAATCATAAAATGTGATTAGGACAAATTTGGACAGATTTAGAATTTAACATGTGGGGTAATTTTGGAGATGCTATATGTCGTTTTCGGCCTCATTTAAAATGCGTAGATAGGTAGTTTAATTTGGGCTTCACCCCTTGCCATGTTAACAACATTTAATATTGTTGCGTTAATAAACGGGAGTGAACTAAGTAATTAAATGTGGAGTTTTGTCAATATGCAACTCGTTGCATATTGAACTTCACTTAATATGTAGTGTTGCGTGATGTATATTGCCGTGCCATGCCTTGCATATTTGAAACCGAGCATGCATCATATATGTTGTGCATCATGTCGTGCATGTGCCGTGGTGAATATCGTGTGTTGATTCTTGTTTCTGGTTTGCTTCGTCTCGATAGAGTTCTGACCGCTTTGGAAAGTGAGGATCCGTTTGACTATGTCCGTTCGTTTACTTCACGGAGTCATTCTTCTTCCAAGCGGGATCTCAGGCAAGATGACCATTTCCCCAGATACCATTACTGTCATTGCCATGCTAGTTGTTTCGTTTCTATCGCTATCTCGTTGCCTACCACATGTTAAAATGTCAGCCTCTCAACATTGCCATGAAAACCTTCAACCTTCTACAACCTAGCAAACCACTGATCAGCTATGTTACTGCTTGCTTAACCTTGTGTTAGCGTTGCTAGTGGCAGGTGCAGTTGTTGTTGGGTAACGTAGAAAAAATTCAAAATTTTCCTACGTCATATTCAGATCTTCCTATGGAGAGACCAGCAACGAGAGAGGGGTGAGAGCATCTTCATACCCTTTAAGATCGCTAGGCGGAAGCGTTGCTAGAACGCGGTTGATGGAGTCGTACTCGCGGTGATTCAGATCGCGATGTGATTCCAATCTAGTGCCAAACCACGACACCTTCGCGTTCAACACACGTGTAGCTCGGTGACGTCTCCAGCACCTTGATCCAGCAAGGAGGAGGGAGAGGTTGGGGAAGATCTCCGGCAGCACGACTGCGTGGTGTGAATGGAGAGACGAGGTCTCCCGGGAGGGCTTTGCCAAGCACCGCGGGAGAGGAGGAAGAAGAGGGACAGGGCTGCGCCGAGGGAGAGATCAATTTGTGTCTCCAACAGCCCAAAACACCTCTCTATTTATAGGAGGAGAGGGGAGGGGTGCGCCACCTCGAGGGTTCCCACCCTAGGGCTGGCAGCAGCCCAGATGGGAGAGGGAGAGCGGCGGACATGGCAGGAGAGGGGGTGGCGCACCCCCTGGTGGGCCATAGGCCCACCAACGCCTAGGGTTCCCCCCCTTTCCTCTCTGGTGCGCCATGAGCTGGGTGTGGAGGGCGCACCAGCCCTCCCACGGGCTAGTTCCCTCCCACACTTGGCTCATATAGCCTTCCAGGGCTTGAGGCCCCCTCCCGGTGGGCCTCCAGAACCCTTCCGGTGGTCCCGACACTTTGTCGGTGGTGCCCGAAACATTTCCGGCATCCAAACCCATCCATCCTATGTATCAATCTTTATCTCTGGACCATTCCGGACCTCCTCGTGACGTCCGGGATCTCATCCGGGACACTGAACAACCTTCGGTAACCTCGTATAACAATTCCCTATAACTCTAGCATCATCGAACCTTAAGTGTGTAGACCCTACGGGTTCGGGAGGCATGGAGACATGGCCAAGACACTCTTCGTCCAATAACCATCAGCGGGATCTGGACACCCATGGTGGCTCCCACGTGATCCACGATGATATCATCAGATGAACCATGATGTCAAGCATTCAATCAATCCCGTATACAATTCCCTTTGTCTGTCGGTATAGAACTTGCCCGAGATTCGATCGTCGGTATACCCATACCTTGTTCAATCTCGTTACCGGTAAGTCTGTTTACTCGTTCCGTAGCACATCATCCCATGACTAACTCCTTAGTCACACTGAGCTCATTATGATGATGTTCTACCGAGTGGGCTGATACGTCCATTTTGCATCATGTTTTCATGTTGATATTTATCGCTTTTTGGGCTGTTATTTCACATCACGGTACAGTTCTTATGCCATTTCTCTCTTATTTTGCAAGGTTTACATGCAGAGGGAGAATGCCGGCAGCTGGAATTCTGGCCTGAAAGTGGAGCAAAGTTGAGATACCAATTCTGCGCAACTCCAAACGCTGTAAAATTCAACGAGGATTTTTTCCGGATTTATAAAAAATACTGGGCCGAAGAAGTGCCAGAGGGGCGCGTGCAGGTGGCCACAAGCTTGCACGACGCGACCACCCCCCCAGGCCGCGTTATGAGGGCTTGTGGGAGCCTGCTGGCCCACTGGCCCCCCTCTTCTGCTATATGAAGGGTTTCCTCCAGGAAAAAAATCAGGGAGGAGCTTTTTCGTAGATTCGTTGCCGCCACGAGGCGGAATTTGAGCAGAACCAATCTAGAGCTCCGGCAGGACGATCCTGCCGGGGAAACTTCCCTCCCGGAGGGGGAAATCATCGCCATTGTCATCATCGACACTCCTCTCATCGAGGGGACTCGTCACCATCAACATCTTCATCAGCACCATCTCATCTCCAAATCCTAGTTCATCTCTTGTAACCAATCTCCGTCTCGCGACTCCGATTGGTACTTGTAAGGTTGCTAGTAGTGTTGATTACTCTTTGTAGTTGATGCTAGTTGGATTACTTGGTGGAAGAGTTTATGTTCCGATCGTTGATGCTACTCATTACCTCTCTGGTCATGAATATTATTATGCTTTGTGAGTTGTTACTTTTGTTCCTGAGGACACTAGGTAAGTCATGCTAATAGTAGTCATGTGAATTTGGTATTCATTCGGTAATTTGATGTGTTGTATGTTGTTTTTCCTCTAGTGGTGTTATGTAAACATGGACTACATAAAACTTCACCATTATTTGGGCCTAGAGGAAGGCATTGGGAAGTAGTAAGTAGATGATGGGTTGCTAGAGTGACAGAAGCTTAAACCCTAGTTTATGCGTTGCTTCGTAAGGGGCTGATTTGGATCCACTAGTTTAACGCTATGGTTAGACTTTGTCTTAATTCTTATTTCATAGTTGCGGATGCTTGCGAGAGGGGTTAATCATAAGTGGGATGCTTGTCCAAGTAAGGGCAGTACCCAAGTGCTGGTCCACCCACATATCAAACTATCAAAGTAACGAACGTGAATCATATGAACATGATGAAAACTAGCATGACAGAAATTCCCGTGTGTCCTCGGGAGCGTTTTTCCTCCTATAAGACTTTGTCCAGGCTGTTCCCTTGCTACAAAAGGGATTGGGACACTTTGTTGCACTGATGCTACTTTTGTTACTTGTTGCTTGCTACGAATCATCTCACCACACAATCACTTGTTACCTACAATTTCAGTGCCTGCAGATTTTACCTTGCTGAAAACCACTGGTCAGATCCTTCTGCTCCTCGTTGGGTTCTACACTCTTACTTATCAAAAGGACTACAATTGATGCCCTATACTTGTGGGTCATCAAGACTCTTTTCTGGCGCCATTTCCGGGGAGTGAAGCGCCTTTGGTAAGTGGAACTTGGTAAGGAAACATTCATATAGTGTGCTGAAATTTATTGTCACTTGTCACTATGGATACTAATCCTATGAGGGGCTTGTTCGGGGTATCTTCACCTCGAACGGAAGCAGAAAGAGTTGCTCCTCAACCTGTTGCACCTACTGAAAATATATGCTTTGAATTTCCTTCGAGTATGCTTGAGAAACTGCTGGCTAATCCTTTTATAGGAGATGGAACATCACATCCATACTTGCATCTAATCTATGTAGATGAAGTTTGTGGTTTATTTAAGCTTGCAGGTTTGCCCGAGGATGAGGTCAATAAGAAGGTCTTTCCTTTATATTTTAAGGATAAGGCGTTGACATGGTATAGGCTATGTGATGATACAGGATCAGGGGACTACAATCTGTTGAAATTGGAATTTTATCAGAAGTTTTATCCTATGCATTTAGTACATCCTGATCGGAATTATATTTATAATTTTTGGCCTCGTGACAGAGAAAGCATCTCTCAATCTTGGGGGAGGCTTAAATCAATGCTATATTCATGCCCCAATCATGAGCTCTCGAGAGAAATTATCATTCAGAACTTCTATGCTCGGCTTTCTCATGATGATCGCACCATGCTTGACACTTCTTGTATCGGTTCTTTTATGAAGAGAGATATTGACTTCAAATGGAATTTATTGGAGAGAATTGAATGCTACTCTGAAGATTGGGAGCTTGAAGAAGGTAAGGAGTCAGGTATGAATTTCACGTTTGATTGCGTTAAATCCTTCGTTGAGACAAATACTTTTTGTGACTTTAGCGCTAAGTATGGACTTGACTCTGAGATAGTAGCTTCATTGTGTGAATCATTTGCTGCTCATATTGATCTCCCCAAAGAGAAGTGGTTTAAATATCATCCTCCTTTAGAAGTCAATGTAGTTAAACCCACTCCAGTTGAAGAGAAAGTCATTGCCTATAATGATCATGTTGTTCCCAGTGCTTACATTGAGAAACCACCTTTCCCTGTTAGGATAAAGGATCATTCTAAAGCTTCAACTGTGATACGTAGATGCTATATTAGAACACCTACACCCCCTGAGCAAATTAGAGTTGAACCTAGCATTGCTATTATCAAAGATCTTCTGTCCGACGATGTTGAGGGACATAATATTCACTTCTGTGAAGATGCTGCTAGAATTGCTAAACCTCATGCTAGAGACAAACATAGGCATGTTGTTGGCATGCCTCTAGTTTCTATTAAGATAGGAGATCATTGTTATCATGGTTTATGTGACGTGGGTGCTAGTGTTAGTGCAATACCTCAATCCTTATATGATGAAATTAAAGACGAGATTGCACCTGTTTAGATAGAGCCTATTGATGTCACTATTCAGCTTGTCAATAGAGATACTATCTCCCCTGTGGGAATTGTTAGGGATGTTGAAGTCTTATGTGGTAAAATGAAGTATCCTGCTGATTTCCTCGTTCTTCCTACCGCACAAGATAGCTTCTGTCCCATCATATTTGGTAGACCTTTTCTCAATACTATCAATGCTCATATTGATTGTGAGAAGCAAACTGTCACTGTTGGCTTTGAAGGTGTGTCACATGAGTTCAATTTCTCTAAGTTTGGTAGAGAACCTCATGAAATGGAGTTGCCTAGTAGGGAAGAACTATTGACTTAGCTTCTATTGCCGTGCCTCCTACTGATCCCTTAGAGCAATACTTGCTTGAGCATGAAAATGATATGCATATGGATGAAAGGGATGAAATAGATAGCGTTGTCTTAGAACATTATCCTATCCTTAAGAATAACTTGCCTGTTGAACTGCTTGGAGATCCACCCCCACCAAAGGGTGATCCTGTATTCGAGCTTAAACAGTTGCCTGATACTCTTAAGTATGCCTATCTTGATGAACAGGAGATATATCATGTTATTATTAGTGCTAGCCTCTCAGAGCATGAAGAAAAGAAGTTGCTAAAAACTCTGAGGAAGCACCGTGCTCCTATTGGATATACTCTTGATGATCTTAAGGGCATTACTCCCACTCTATGCAACACAAGATCAAAACTGATCCTGATTTCAAACCAGTTGTTGATCATCAAAGGAGATTGAATCCTAAGATGAAAGAAGTAGTAAGAAAAGAAATACTAAAGCTCCTAGAAGCGGGTATTATATATCCTATTGCTCATAGCGATTGGGTGAGTCCGGTGCATTGCGTCCCTAAGAAGGGAGGCATTACCTTTGTCCCTAATGATAAGGATGATTTGATCCCACAGAGGATTATTACTGGCTATAGGATGGTGATCGATATTAGGAAATTGAATAATGCCACTAGGAAAGGTCATTACCCTTTGCATTTTATCGACCAAATGCTAGAAAGGTTGGCCAAACACACACCCTTTTTATTTCTAGATGGTTATTGTGGTTTCTCCCAAATCTGATCAGGAGAAAACCACTTTCACCTTCCCTTTCAGTACCTTTGCCTTTTGGCTTATGTAATGCACCTGCCACATTTCAAAGATGTATAATGGCTATATTCTCTGACTTTTGTGAAAAGATTGTCGAGGTTTTCATGGATGACTTTTCTATTTACGGGTTTTCCTTTGATGATTACCTCAGCAACCTTGATCGAGTCTTACAGAGATGTAAAGACACCAATCTTGTCTTGAATTGGGAGAAGTGCCACTTTATGGTTAATGAAGGCATCGTCTTAGGACATAAAATTTCTAAAAGAGGTATTGAAGTTGATAAGGCTAAGGATGATGCAATCGAGAAAATGCCATACCCCACAGATATCAGAGGTATAAGAAGTTTCCTTGGTCATGCTGGTTTCTATAGAAGGTTCATCAAAGACTTCTCTAAGATTTCTAGGCCTCTTACCAATATATTGCAAAAGGATATTCCTTTTGTTTTTGACGATGATTGTGAGGAAGCCTTCGAAATACTTAACATGGCTTTGATAACTGCACCTATTGTTCAACCACCTGATTGGAACTTACCTTTTGAGATCATGTGTGATGCTAGTGATGACGCTGTTGGTACTTGATGTCCCACAAGCGTATGGGATCGCAACATTTTTCGAGGGTAGAGTATTCAACCCAAATTTGTTGATTCGCCAAGACGGGAAGCGAAAGAATATTCTCAAGTATTAGCAGCTGAATGTGTCAGATTCAACCACACCTGAAAAATTAGTGTCTGCAAGCAAAGTATCAGTAGCAAGGTAGTATTATAGCAATGGTGCTCGAAACAATCTGTTGACGGCAGACTATTCCTAATTGTTGTCTAATTGGCGCCAGCACGTTGACGGGGGATTATTTTTGAGAAGAATGCTTCCCCGACTACGGCTCCAACAAAGTCTTGGAACAAGTAACAAGGGAGTAGCAAGGAACAGCAGTAGCAGCAGCAGCAAAGTAACAAGTAACAGCAAAGTGGCCCAATCCCTTTTGTAGCAAGGGACAAGCCTAGACAAAGTAACGTAGCGAGGACCGGTAGTAAAAGAACCGTAGGCAGCTGATCGATGATGGATGAGTGTGACGGATGTGCTTCATCATGTAACAACTATAACACGGAGAGATATGTGACTAGCTCCCGTTCGTCAATCTAATGTAGGCATGTATTCCATATGTAGTCATACGTGCTTAGGGAAAAGAACTTGCATGACATCTATTGTCCATCCCTCCCGTGGTAGCGGGGTCCTAATGGAAACTACGGGATATTAAGGTTCTCCTTTTAATAAAAAACCATACCAACGCATTAACACGCGGTGAATACATGAACTCCTCATACTATGGTCATCTCCGGGAGTGGTTCCGGCTATTGTCACTCCGGGGTTGTCGGGTCATAACACATAGTAGGTGACTACAAGTTGCAAGATAGGATAAAAAACACACATATATTGGCGACAACATAATAGGTTCAGCTATGAAATCATGGCACTAGGGCCCTAGTGACAAGCATTAAACATAGCCAAGTAGTAGCAACATCAATCTAGAACATAGTGGATACTAGGGATCAATCCCCGTCAAGCACTAACTCGATTACATGATAGATCTCATCCAACTCATCACCGTCCAACAAGCCTACGATGGGATTACTCATGAACAATGAAGAGCATCATGGAATTGTTGATGGAGAAAGGTTGATGATGACGATGGCGACGATTTCCCCTCTCCGGAGCCCGAAACGGACTCCAGATCTGCCCTTCAGATGAAGAACAGGATGTGGCGCCGCCTCCATATCGCAAAATGCGATGAAACCTTCTCTCTGATTTTTTCCAGGCGAAACAGAAGATATAGAGCTGAGATTGGGGGCGGTGGTGCCACGTGGGCCCCACTAGCCTACACGGCGCGACCATCGGGGGTGGCCGCGGCCTGTGGGCTTGTGGCTCACTCGCACGCCCCTCCGGTGGATCTTTGCGCAGGTATTTTTCTTTTATTCCAGAAAAAATCTCCGTAAATTTTCAGGACGTTCCGAGAACTTTTATTTCTGCACAAAAACAACACCATGGCAATTCTGCTGAAAACAACGTCAGTCCGGGTTTGTTCCATTCAAACCATGCAAATTAGAGTCCAAACCAAGGGAAAAATAGTTCGGAAAAAGAGATACGACGGAGACGTATCAACTCCCCCAAGCTTAAAGCCTTGCTTGTCCTCGAGCAACTTAGTTGACAAACTGAGAGAGACAAAAGAAAAACTTTGACGAACTTTGTTTGATCTTATTGTTGCAACTATGTCTAACTCACAACCAGAATTTCAGCATGGTCACAAGCAAACCACATAAGCAAATGACATCTAGGTCTGACGGTAAACTCATATCAATGGCATAATCAACTAGCAAGCAAATAATAATAAGCCTCAAACGTCAACACTTCAATCAAAACAACATGAAGCAGTACGAATAGATGGTATCTCGCTAGCTCTTTCTGAGACCGCAAAACATAAATGCAGAGCACCTTAAAAGACCAAGGGCTGACTAAACATTGTAATTCAAGGCAATGAAGATCCAGTCATAGTCATACTCAACACTGTTAAAAGCAAAGCATAAAAATGACAGAGGTGCTCTCTAATTGGTGCTTTTGTAAGAGGAGGATGACTCCATAGGAACATAAATAGACAGGCCCTTCGCAGAGGGAAGCATTGATTTGCAGAGGTGCCAGAGCTCAAGCTTTGAAAACAGAGATAATAATTTTGCGTGGCATGCTTTCATTGTCAACGCAGTGACTGAGAGTTCTCAACATCTTCGATGCTACACATGCTATAGGCGGTTCCCAAACAGAAAAGTGAAGTTTTGACTCCCCCACCACCAATCAATCACACTCCACGGCTAGCCAAATCCTCGAGTACCGTCCATACCAACATCAATCCTGGGGGAGTTTTGTTTGCAACTATCTTTTCGATTTGAGCATGGAACTGGGAATTCCAATTACCGGCCCCTTTCTCGTGAATGATAGTGAATAAACACATATCGAGGATAACACGCCTAGCATGGAAGATACCAATAGCCCCCCATCACCACATGAGCGGTTCGGTCATGCAAAATAGATTATTTCTTGAAGGTTTAGAGAGTGGCACATGCAAATTTACTTGGAACGGCAGGTAGACACCGCACATAGGTAGGTATGGTGGACTCATATGGAACTACTTTGGGTTTATGGGAGTGGATGCACAAGTAGTATTCCCGCTTAGTACAAGTGAAGGCTAGCAAAAGACTGGGAAGCGACCCACTAGAGAGCGACAACAGTCATCAAAAAGCATTGAGATTAACTAACATTGAGTGCAAGCATGAGTAGGACATAAATCACCATGAACATGAACATCATAGAGGCTATGTTGATTTTGTTTCAACTACATGCGTGAACATGCGCCAAGTCAAGCCACTTGAAACATTCAAAGGAGGATACCATCCTATCATACTACATCATAGTCATCTCAACATTCATGTGGGCATCTAAGACAAACCATTATAACCTCCTAGCTAAATAAGCATGGCATAAGCAACTATGATCTCTAAGTTGTCATTTTAAACATGTGTCCCTCACAACAAAGCTGAATCAGGCATGATGAGCTAGTCATATTTACAAAAACTAAATAGATCGAGTTCATACCAGCTTTTCCAGGCTCAGTCACTTCATCATATATCGTCATTATTGCCTTTCACTTGCACGACTGAACGATGTGAACAATAATAAGTGTGCTCGTGCATTGGACTACGCAGGAATCTGCTGGCAAACACAAAGGAGAAGACAAAGTAATATGGCTCTATGAAAGCTAAACAGGTATGCATGCAAGAGCCACTGAACATTGTAACCAATATCTTCTACCTTGACCCAAAGAAAAAGAAAACTATCTACACGGGAAAGCTCCCAACAAGGAAAAGAGGAAAAAGAAAATATTTTTGGTTTTTCTCAAACTAGACAGACACACAAAAAGAAAACGAGAAAAAGAAAATAAACTAGCATGGATGATACAGTAGCAAAGTGTGAACACCGACAAACAAAGTGAAAGCATAAGCAAGAATGTAAAGTCGGTGAGAACACGTACTCCCCAAAGCTTAGGCTTTTGGCCTAACTTGGTCTACATCCAAGGAGGGAAATACCCAGCTCCGGGATACTCCGGAGTGGACTGAGGATGCCACTGATGTGTGAGCTCCTCCGGCTCCCACTGATAAACTGGCGTCTGGTACTCAACTGGCGGCTCGGGCACGGGCACCTGTGGTTGGGCCAAGCCCCAATATGCGTAGATGTCCGAGGGCATAATGATGTACCTGCGTGCATGAAGATTGAACAAAGAAGGAGCAGGCAAAGTAGTAGTCTCACGAGTACCCTGACTAAATACCAGGTTATAAATCATCCTTCTACTAATATCTCTATCAAGAAAGTCATGGCGAACCATGCTATCATAATCTAGATATCTCTCGGGAAGAAGAACCTATTCTTCTTCCTCCAGTCTAATGGGTATCTCAAAGTGTCTGGCAAGACGGGTAGCATAGATACCTCCATAGACAACACCTTTAGAACGGTTCAGGTTCAACCGTTGAGCTACTATAGCGCCCAAGCTATAAGTTTTATCGTTATAAAGGGCTTCACGCAAGACCGCAAGATCTGGGGAACTAAGTGACCCAGCTTTCCCACGGCCAATCAAACATTTTCCCACAAATAATGAGAAGTACCGAAGCACGGGAAAATGAATGCTAGCAGCTCTAGCGCAAGACACTCCTCTCTCCTCTCCTATAACAATTGTACCGATAAAAGCTTCCAAGTCCCATGGACGAGGTTCATGAATATCCGCAATGTAAGGTAATTGGCAAACATTGCAAAAGTCCTGGAGTGACATGCGCTGGGGGATATCATAAAGTTTAAACTCAACCATAGGAGGATTCTTCCTCTGATAGAAGTTAAAGCTTTCTACGAAGATATTAGTGAGGAGGAGGTATTGCGAACACTTATCTTCAATGAAGGCGGTAAGGCCTGCGTTCTCCACCAAGTGATAAAAGTCCTCATAAATTCCAGCGGCGCGTAAGAACTCGTCGCTTGGCCACTCGCACGCTCGAACTTCTGCGACTCGAGGGACCGGATACTTGGGCTTCTTCTCACTCCCATCATCCTTGCGGTCACGGGTTGACGAGCCTCTTAAGAACCTCCTCATCTTTTCACTTTATTATCTCTGAAAATTTCTGAAATTTTTAGTGATTCTAAGGAAGATTGAATAAGGCTCAACGAAACTCATAGCAACTACTCCCACAAGTGCCTAGAGACCATATTACGCATCAAAACTACTTGGGACCATGTAGAATCAGCATGCAAAGTTCAAGAACATGGTCACCAAGGCAGCAAAAATACGCGGAGTATAAGGCACTAGAGCAAAAACTAATTGTACCAATGGAGGAGTCACTTACCAAGGAGTAATTTCCCCAAAACAGTTCAGAGAACGGTGATTTGAGCAAAGAGATCGAAAATCCCAGCAAGAGGAGAAAGAACACGGGTTTGAGCTGTGAAACGATTTTTTCTAGAGGTAGGAGAAGCGGATGAGAGCAAGAATGAGTGGAGGGGGTGCCTTTGGGCCCCACAAGCCTGGGTGGCACGGCCAGGGGGTGCTCGCGCACCTAGGGCTTGTGGCCCACTAGTGTGGCCCCCAGACAAGCTCTTTGTCCCAGTATTTTTCAAATATTCCAGAAAAAATCATACTTGGTTTTCACAGCGTTCGGAGAACCTTTATTTTCGGGGTACTTTTCATCGGACGCTAAAACAGAAAACAGGGAAAACTAATCTAAACCTATCATTTTTCTTCTAAGCAACCTAAAGTGAAAGCTTGGAATAGAGGTTTGTGACTCCTCGATTCATCCATCTCTTGGTCATCGAAAGAAATCCGTCAATGGGGTTGATCAAATCCCCTTGACAAAACTTTTTTGAATCGCAAAAGAGAACGGAGATTTTTTTTTTGAAAAGTCACTAGGTCACCTCAATGGGGATGTGTATCTCCCCAACAAGCAAATCATACTTCATCTTGACACGAGGAATAGGGCATTCAAAGCTCCCAATAAGTATCGATGAAGTTTTTTCGATAGCATTGATGCAATGTACTCGATATTGTTTCTTCGGAAAGTGCACCGTATGCTCATTACCGTTGACATGGAAAGTGACATTGCCTTTGTTGCAATCTATAACAGCCCCTGGTGTGTTTTAAAATGGTCTTCCTAGGATGACCGCCATGGCATCGTCCTGAGGAATATCCAAGATAACAAAGTCTCTTAAGATAGTGGTGTTAGCAACCACAACAGGCACATCCTCGCAAATGTCGATAAGGAAAGCGGTTGATTTGTTGGCCATTTGCAGAGAGATTTCAGTGGGTGTCAACTTAATCAGTTCAAGTCTACGATAGAGAGAGAGAGGCATAACACTAACACCGGCTCCAAGGTCGCATAACGCAGTTCTAACGTAGTTGCCATTAATGGAGCAAGGTATAGTGGGCACACCAGGATCACCTAGTTTCTTCGGAGTTCCACCCTTAAAGGTATAATTGGGAAGCATGGCGGATATCTCAAGATCAGGTATCCTCCTCTTATTAGTCACAATATCTTTCATGTACTTAGCATACGGAGACATTTTCAGCATATCTCTCAAACGCATTTGCAGAAAGACAGGTCTGATCATTTCAACTAATCGCTAAAAATCCTCATCATCCTTTTTCTTGGATGGTTTGGGAGGAAAGGCATGGGTTTCTGAACCCATGGTTCCTTTTCTTTACCATGCTTCCTAGCAGCAAAGTCATTCTTATTGTATCTTCTATTCTTAGGCTGTGGGTTATCAAGATCAACATGATCAATCTCCACATCCTTCTCATTGCTAGGTTGAGCATCATCATGAACATCACTATTTATATTATCATTAGGCTCATGTTCATCACAAGATTGTGTTTCAGCATCAGAGATAGAGGCATCGTTTGGACTCTCAGGGGTACCAGCAACAGGGTTGCTAGCGTGCAGGTTCCTATCATCTTTCTTCTTATTTCTAGGATGACTAGGTGCATCAGTGTTAACTCCTTGAGAATCTTGTTCAATTCTCTTCGGATGACCCTCAGGATACAAAGGTTCCTGGGTCATTCTACCACCTCTAGTAACGACTCTGACGACATTGTCATTCAACTCATTGAGCAAGTCATTCTGAGCTTTAAGTACTTGTTCTACCTGAGTAGTAACCATAGAGGCATGTTTACTCAGAAGTTTAAGATCATTGACATTTCTGTCCACACAAGCACTTAAATGACTAAGCATATGAGCATTATGTTCCAATTGTCTGCTAACATAATCATTGAAGCATTGAAGCTTTGTTGTTTGGCAACAAAGTTATCAAATTCATCCATGCATAAGCTAGCAGGTTTATCAAAAGGAATATCACTCTCATCAAACCTACGCAGAGAATTTACTTCTACTACGTGTATCGGGTTATCGAGACCATGGATCTCTTCGATAGGTGGTAGATTTTTGACATCTTCAGATGTAATGCCTTTCTCTCGCATAGATTTCTTGGCTTCATGCATATCTTCAGGACTGAGGAATAGAATACCTCTTTTCTTCGGAGTTGGCTTAGGAGGTGGTTCGGGAATAGTCCAAGCATTCTCATTGCACAAGATGTTATTCAGTAGAATCTCAGCTTTTTCTACAGTTTGTTCCCTAAAAACACAACCAACACAACAATCTAGGTGGTCTTTGGAAGCATCGGAAAGTCCATTATAGAAGATATCAAGAATTTTTTTCTTTTCAAGAGGGTGATCAGGTAAAGCATTTAGTAGCTCGATGAGCCTCCCAAGCTTGTGGGAGACTCTCTTCTTCAGCTTGAGCAAAGTTGTATATTTCCTGCAAGGCAGCTTGCTTCTTATGGGCAGGGAAATATTTTTCAGAGAAGTAGTAGACCATATCCTGGGGGCTACGCACACAACTAGGAGCAAGAGATGTAAACCAGGTCTTAGCATCATCCTTTAGTGAGAAAGGAAACAGCTTGAGCATATAGTAGTGGCGGATCTTTTCCTCACTAGTGAATAGGGTGGCTATATCGTGCAGTTTGGTAAGATGGGCTACAACCGTTTCAGACTCATAACCATGAAACGGATCAGATTCGACCAGAGTGATTAACTCAGGGTCGACAGAGAATTCATAATCCTTATCAGTCACAAAGATAAGCGAAGTAGCAAACTTTGGGTCGTATTTCATCCTAGCGTTCACAGATTTTTCTCTCCACTTGCATAGAAGGTTCTCAATATCATAGCTATCCTTACACACAGGAAAATCCTCAGCTATCTCTCCCTCCATAACATAGCGCTTATCAGGCATAACAGGCAATTCAGGCATAGTAGCAGGTTCTACTTCAATACTATCACCAATTCCAGAAGTATCATCACATCTAGCAGCAACTCTAGCAATATGTGCATCAAGGGCACCTAGTGGCAAAGCAGTATTAAGAATAGCATCATCAGGCATAGTATCAAGCATAACATCATCAGGCATGGTATCAAGCATAGCATCATGGGCAGCAGAAGTAGCATCATCAAGCACAGGCGACATATCAAGATTTCTAGCAGGAGGCGAAGTCACAAACTTACTCAAAACTGAAGGTGAATCAAGTGCAGAGCTAGATGGCAATTCCTTACCTCTCCTCGTAGTGGAAGGCAAGATTTTAGTTCTTGGATATTTTGGATTCCTCATAGTGATCAGCAGACGTCAATCCCAAGTGACTCAGATAATATAGTTGTGCCTCCCCGGCTATGTTACTTTTATTCAAGTGATCCTTTACGATTTCCAAAAGTTCTACATTGTTTCCATTCAGCAATATGTCATCCACATATAACACTAGAAACGCTATAGAGCTCTGATGTCCCACAAGCGTATGGGATCGCATTAGTTTTCGAGGGTAGAGTATTCAACCCAAATTTGTTGATTCGCCAAGACGGTAAGCGAAAGAATATTCTCAAGTATTAGCAGCTAAATGTGTCAGATTAAACCACACCTAAAAGATTAGTGTCTGCAAGCAAAGTATCAGTAGCAAGGTAGTATGATAGCAACGGTGCCAGAAACGATCTGTTGACGACAGACTATTCCTAACTGTTGTATCAATGGCGTGAGCACGTTGACGGGGGATTACTCTTGAGAAGAATGCTTCCCCGACTATGGCTCCAACAAAGTCTTGCAGCAAGTAACAACGGAGTAGCAAGGAACGGCAGTAGCAGCAGCAAAGTAACAAGTAACAGCAAAGTGGCCCAATCCCTTTTGTAGCAAGGGACAAGCCTAGACAAAGTAACATAGCGAGGACCAGTAGTAAAGGACTCGTAGGCAGCGGATCGGTGATGGATGAGTGTGACGAATGTGATTCATCATGTAACAACTATAACACGCAGAGATATGTGACTAGCTCCCGTTCGTCAATCTAATGTAGGCATGTATTCCGTATGTAGTAATACGTGCTTAGGGAAAAGAACTTGCATGACATCTATTGTCCATCCCTCCCGTGGCAGCGGGGTCCTAATGGATACTACGGGATATTAAGGTTCTCCTTTTAATAAAGAACCGGACCAACACATTAACACGCGGTGAATACATGAACTCCTCATACTATGGTCATCTCCGGGAGTGGTTCCGGCTATTGTCACTCCGGGGTTGCTGGGTCATAACACATAGTAGGTGACTACAACTTGCAAGATAGGATCTAAAACACACATATATTGGCGACAACATAATATGTTCAGATCGGAAATCATGGCACTCGGGCCCTAGTGACAAGCATTAAGCATAGCCAAGTAGTAGCAACATCAATCTAGAACATAGTGGATATTAGGGACCAATCCCCGTCAAGAACTAACTCGATTACATGATAGATCTCATCCAACTCATCACCGTCCAGCAAGCCTACAATGAGATTACTCACAAACAATGAAGAGCATCATGGAATTGTCGATGGAGACAGGTTGATGATGACGATGGCGATGATTTCCCCTCTCCGGAGCCCGAAACGGACTCCAGATCTGCCCTTCAGATGAAGAACACGATGTGGCGGCGCCTCCGTATCGCAAAACGCGATAAGACCTTCTCTTTGATTTTTTATCCAGGCGAAACAGAAGATATAGAGCTGAGATTGGGGGCAATGGTGCCACATGGGCCCCACAAGCCTGCACAGCATGACCGTAGAGGGTGGCCGCGGCCTTTGGGCTTGTGGCCCACTGTCACGCCCCCTCCGGTGGATCTTTGTGCAGGTATTTTTCTTTTATTCCAGAAAAAAATCTTCGTAAATTTTTAGGACATTCCG
Source organism: Hordeum vulgare subsp. vulgare (assembly GCF_904849725.1). Classification (NCBI taxonomy): domain Eukaryota; kingdom Viridiplantae; phylum Streptophyta; class Magnoliopsida; order Poales; family Poaceae; genus Hordeum; species Hordeum vulgare. Next base: position 243,668,181 of record NC_058522.1, read on the forward strand.
AGAACTTTTATTTCTGCACAAAAACAACACTATGGCAATTCTGCTGAAAACGGCATCAGTCCGGGTTAGTTCCATTCAAATCATGCAAATTAGAGTCCAAAACAAGGACAAAAGAGTTCGGAAAAGTAGATACGACGGAGACGTATCAGTGCTGTTCTAGGGCAAAGAGTCGATAAGAAGTTGAATGTTATTCACTACTCTAGTAAAACTGTAGACAGTGCCTAGAGAAACTATGCTACTATGGAAAAGGAATTTTTAGCAGTCGTGTTTGCATGTGAAAAGTCAGGTCTTACATAGTTGATTCCAAAGTCACTATTCACACTGATCATGCTGCTATTAAGTACCTCATGGAGAAGAAAGACGCTAAACGTAGACTTCTCAGTTGGGTTCTCTTGCTACAAGAATTTGATTTGCATGTTGTCAATAGAAAGGGTGCTGATAACCCAGTAGCAGATAACTTGTCTAGGTTGGAGAACGTTCTTGATGACCCACAACATATTGATGATAGCTTTCGCGATGAGCAACTGAATGTCATCAATGCTTCACGTAGTGCATCGTGGTATGCTGATTATGCGAACTATATCGTTGCCAAATACATACCACCTAGTCTCACGTACCAGCAAAAGAAGAAATTCTTCTTTGACTTGAGACACTACTTTTGGGATGATCCTCACCTTTACAAGGAAGGATTAGATGGTGTTATTAGACGTTGTGTACCTGAACATGAACAGGGACAGATCCTACAGAAGTGTCACTCCGAGGCCTACGGAGGACACCATGCGGGAGATAGAACTGCACACAAATTATTGCAATCAGGTTTCTATTGGCCCACTCTCTTCAAGGATGCCCGTAAGTTTGTCTTGTCTTGTGACGAATGTCAAAGAATAAGTAATATTAGCAAATGTCAGGAAATGCCTATGAACTATTCACTTGTCATTGAACCATTTGATGTCTGGGGCTTTGATTATATGGGACCTTTTCCAAAATCCAACGGGTATACTCATATCCGAGTTGTTGTTGATTACGTCACTAAGTGGGTAGAAGCTATCCCCACTAGTAGTGCTGATGACAACACCTCTATCAGGATGCTGAAAGAAGTAATCTTCCCTAGATGTGGAGTCCCTAGATATCTAATTACCGACGGTGGTTCACACTTCATTCATGGTGCTTTCCGTAAAACGCTTGCTAAGTACGATGTCAACCATAGAATTGTGTCTCCCTACCACCCTCAGTCCAGTGGTCAAGTAGAGCTAAGCAATAGAGAAATTAAACTTATTCTGCAAAAGATTGTCAACAGGTCTAGAAAGAATTGGTCTAAGAAGCTCGATGATGCATTGTGGGCTTATAGAACAGCCTATAAGAATCCCACTAGCATGTCTCCGTACAAAATGGTGTACGGTAAATCATGTCATCTACCTCTTGAGCTAGAGCATAAAGCTTATTGGGCAATCAAAGAGCTCAACTTTGATTTCAAACTTGCCGGTGAGAAGAGGTTATTTGACATTAGTTCGCTTGATGAATGGAGAACTCAGGCATAAGAGAATGCCAAGTTGTTCAAAGAGAAGGTTAAGAGGTGGCATGATAAGAGGATACAAAAGCGTGAGTTCAATGTAGGTGATTATGTCTTGCTATATAACAATCGTTTAAGATTCTTTGCACGCAAGATTCTCTCTAAATGGGAAGGTACCTATGTTGTTGAGGAAGTATATCGTTCCGGTGCTATCAAGATCAACAACACGGAAGGTAATTGTCCGAGAGTTGTAAATGGGCAGAGAATCAAGCATTATATCTCAGGTACTCCCATAAATGTTGAAAGCAATATTATCAATACCATAACTCCGGAAGAATACCTAAGGGATATTTATCAGCCTGTTTCAGACTCCGAAAACGAAGAGGTATGTGATTCAGTAAGAAAACAGAGTCCAAAACTTTTCGAGTAGGAAATTTTCTCCGTTTTGGAATATTTGAAAAAATAAAAAAATTGGAAGTAGTCCGGAAAGTGCGCGAGGAGGCGACAAGCCTGCACGGCGCGGGCCCACCCCCTCGCCGCGCCGTGGGGGCCACCTCGTGCGCCTCCCGGACTCCGTTTTTGTACGGGGTACTCCCTCTGGTCTGAAAAAAATCATTATATATACTCCCGTTTGGTCTGACCCCTGCATCACGCAGATTCCCTCTATTTTTCGTTTCGAGCCTGTTTTCTGCCACAGATCTAGGTCAAGATGTCGTCCCAAGAATCTGTGGGGGAGAACAACCTCCGTCAAATCTATGGAGAAGTTCATGCTGATCTAAAAAGGATGGAGGTCATGGAGGCTAAGGAAAGGCTACCTAAAGAAACCAAGGGCAAAGTTAAGGAGAAGGATCAGGCATGGGACGAAGTGCAATCTGTGCTCAACAAGGAAGAAGTTGAAGAAGTGGATTTCCTCCAACCCTACCTCCACCTACTGTCTCGATCTTTGATTGAACTCTTGAGATTTTGTGAAACAACTCGTGCTCGCAATACTTGTCTCACTCGTGAAGTTGTTTTGCTGGAAAAACATATCGCAGATCTCCAAGGTATAAATCAAAGGTTGATGGCCATCTTAGAGTCAAAGATTGCAACAGCTCCACCATCACCACCAACGGAAGACAACTGAGCATTGGTATGGGCAATCCCCTTGGCTTGTGCGAAGCTTGGGGGAGTTGCCCCGATATCGTATCACCATCACATCTTTTGCCTTTACCTTTGTTTAAGTTTTCCTTTTCAATTTTCTCTTTCTCTAGTAGATTAAAAGTCTTAGTGTTTTAGTCTTGAGTATTGCTTTGTGTCACCCCCGATGTATTCGAGCTCGTGAGGCATATAATAAAGAGTGTCTTAGTTGAAGGACTTTGCCTCTTGCCATGATCAAAAGAGTGAGAATAGAACAAAAGCATGAAAGATCATGTAATGATCTTATGGGAAGTGATGGCTTCACATATAAAAAGAATGAGGATTGAAACTTGTTGAGGGTAGGCAAACGTAGACCATGGTCATGGTTGCAATTAATAGGAAGTGATAAAGAAGGAGAGGTTCACATATAAATATATCATCTCTGACACCATGTATGATTGTGAACACTCACTAAACCATTGCATGCCTAGAAGTAGATGTTGGACAAGGAAGACAGCATAATGAATTGTGTTTGCTTGGCTCCGAACAATGTTATATGATTAGAGATCCCTTATCATGTGACGATTGCTTCCACCTCACGTTAGCCAAACGTCCCACACTAAGTAGAGATACTGCTTGTGCATCCATAAGCCATCAACCCAGTTTTGCCATGTGAGTCCACCATACCTACCTATGGATTGAATAAGATCCCTCAAGTAAGTTGTCATCGGTGCAAGCAATAAAAATTGCTCTCTAATATGTATGATCTATTAGTGTCTGGAAAATAAGCTTTGTACGAACCTGTGATGAGGAAGACATAAAAGCGACAGACTGCATAATAAAGTTCTTTATTACAGGAGGCAATCTAAATTGACGTTCCTCCGCACTAAGAGGACACACATCCAAACCTCAAAAGCGCATGACAACCTCTGCTTCCCTCTGCGAAGGGCCTATCTTGTACCTTTACATTTTTCCCTTGAAAGAGTCATGTTGATCTTCACCAATTCCTTATTTTGCCTTTATCTTGGCTAACGTCATATGCTTGGGAAAGATCTATATTCATATGTCAACTTGGAGGTAAGAATTCATGAATTATTATTGTTCACATTCCCTTTAGGTAAGCAGTTGGGAGGCAAAACTATAAGCCCCTATCTTTCTCTATGTCCAGCTGAAACTTTGATCTCATGAGTGCCATGTGAGTTGTAGCAATTGTAGAGAACAGAAGGATGATTGAGTATGTGGATTTGCTTTACAAACTCTTATTTGACTCTTTCTGATGTTGTGATAAATTGCAATTCCTTCAATGACTAAAGGCTATCGGTTGTTACTTCTCGGTAAGGTTCTTGATCCATGCTTTACTTTGTGAAGGAATTATCACTTTAGCATGAGAGATTATATGTTGGTATTGTTGTTCTGATCATGATCATGATGCATGCATGTTCGTATCTTGTTTTGTCGACACCTCTCTCCCTAAACATGTGGACATATTTATTGGGCTAAGCTTTCGCTTGAGGACAAGCGAGGTCTAAGCTTGGGGGAGTTGATACGTCCATTTTGCATCATGTTTTCATGTTGATATTTGTCGCTTCTTGGGCTGTTATTTCACTTCACGGTATAGTTCTTATGCCTTTTCTCTCTTGTTTTGCAAGGTTTACATGAAGAGGGAGAATGCCGACAGCTGGAATTCTGGCTTGAAAGTGGAGCAAAGTTGAGATACCTAATCTGTGCAACTCCAAACGCCGTAAAAATCAACGAGGATTTTTTTCGGATTTATAAAAAATACTGGGCCGAAGAAGTGCCAGAGGGGCGCATGCAGGTGGCCACAAGCCTGGTCGCGCCATGAGGGCTTGTGGGCAGCCTGCTGGCCCACTGGCCCCCCTCTTCTGCTATATGAAGGGTTTCGTCCAGGAAAAAATCAGGGAGGAGCTTTTTCGTGGATTCGCCGCCGCCACGAGGCGGAACTTGAGAAGAACCAATCTAGAGCTCCGGCAGGACGATCCTGCCGGGGAAACTTCCCTCCTGGAGGGGAAATCGTCGCCATCGTCATCACCAACACTCCTCTCATCGGAGGGGACTCGCCACCATCAACATCTTCATCAGCACCATCTCATCTCCAAACCCTAATTCATCACTTGTAACCAATCTCCGTCTCGCGACTCCGATTGGTACTTGTAAGGTTGCTAGTAGTGTTGATTACTCTTTGTAGTTGATGCTAGTTCGATTACTTGGTGGAAGAGTTTATGTTTAGATCCTTGATGCTAATCATTACCTCTCTGGTCCTGAATATGATTATGCTTTGTGAGTAGTTACTTTTGTTCCGGAGGACATGGGATAAGTCATGCTAATAGTAGTCATGTGAATTTGGTATTCGTTCGGTAATTTGATGTGTTGTATGTTGTTTTTCCTCTAGTGGTGTTATGTGAACGTCGACTACATAACACTTCACCATTATTTGGGCCTAGAGGAAGGCATTGGGAAGTAGTAAGTAGATGATGGGTTGCTAGAGTGACAGAAGCTTAAACACTAGTTTATGCGTTGCTTCCTAAGGGGCTGATTTGGATCCACTAGTTCAATGCTATGGTTAGACTTTGTCTTAATTCTTCTTTCGTAGTTTCGCATGCTTGCGAGAGGGGTTAATCATAAGTGGGATGCTTGTCCAAGTAAGGGCAGTACCCAAGCCCTGGTCCACCCACATATCAAACTATCAAAGTAACGAATGCGAATCATATGAACATGATGAAAACTAGCATGACAGAAATTCCCATGTGTCCTCGGGAGCATTTTTCCTCCTATAAGACTTTGCCCAGGCTTGTCCCTTGCTACAAAAGGGATTGGGCCACTTTGCTGCACCGTTGCTACTTTTGTTACTTGTTGCTTGCTATGAATCATCTCACCACACAATCACTTGTTACCGACAATTTCAGTGCCTCCATATTTTACCTTGCTGAAACCCACTTGTCAGATCCTTCTGCTCCTCATTGGGTTCGAGTCTCTTACTTATCGAAAGGACTACGATTGATCCCCTATACTTGTGGGTCATCATGGGCCCAGAGATACCTCTCCGTCACACGGGGTGACAAATACCGATCTCGATTCGTACCAACCCAACAGACACTTTTGGAGGTACCCATAGTGCACCTTTATAATCACCCAGTTACGTTGTGACGTTTGATACACCCAAAGCACTCCTACGGTATCTGAGAGTTGCACAATCTCACGGTCGAAGGAAAAGACACTTGACATTAGAAAAGCTTTAGCATATGAACAACACGATCTAGTGCTATGCTTAGGATTGGGTGTTGTCCATCACATCATTCTCGCAATGATGTGATCCCTTTATCAATGACATCTAATGTCCATGATCAGGAAACCATGATCATCTAATGATCAACGAGCTAGCTAACTAGAGGCTTGCTAGGGACACATTCTTATCTATTTATTCACACATGTATTATTGTTTCCTGTTAATACTATTATAGCATGAACAACAGACGATTATCATGAACAAGGAAATATGATAATAACCATTTTATTATTGCCTCTAGGGTATATTTACAACAGTTGCTTCCATCTGTTATTATGGGTCCTTGTTATATCACCATATTAATGCTATTTAGATTAATGCACCTATATACTTGGTAAAAGGTGGAAGGGTCGACCTTTCTAGCCTGGTGTTTTGTTCCACCTTTGCCCCCTTAGTTTCGGCTACCGGTGTTATGTTCCATAAATGAGCGCTCCTAACATGCTTGGGGTTGTTATGGGGAACCCCAAGATTCTCGTTTTGGGATAAAGCTCGTCTGGCAAGGCCCAACAATTGTACTATATTTGCCCACATAATAATTCTGTTAATACTTAAAAACATAGGGAGTTAGCGCTACCGAGGTGTAATTCAACATAATACAGGGAGGGCAAGTGCTGATGGTGCTGGTCCAAAACAGAGCATCGTGCGGGGACAACCCGGGGCAACACGGGTGATGTCTATCAGGCCACAATACGCTTCGCTTATTCGTCGTGTCCTCAGAACGAGATACGCGGCTCTTATCGGGATCGTCGACACGTCGGGCGGCCTTGCTGGACTTGTTTTACCTTTCTCGAGCGTCTTGTGCGAGGGATTTCGAGGATGCTTTGAGAGAACTCGAGGTTGAGGTTTTCCAATAGGGATCCGAGGAGATCGCGGGTTTCCCTGATCGAGGTCATTCCGTTGCAGCGTGTGGTAGTTTGTGATGGACTAGTTGGAGCACCCCTGCAGGGTTAAATCTTTTGGAAAGCCGTGCCCGCGGTTATGTGGCAACGTGGAAACTTTGTTTAACATCCGGTTCTAGAAAACTTGAAGTTAAGTTAATTAAAATATGCCAACTGAGTGCGTAACCGTCACTATCTCTTTCGTGAGTTCCTTCTCCGATCGAGGACACGGTGGGGTTATGTTTGATGTAAGTAGGTGTTATTATCATTCCTTTGATCATCAGTAGTTCACATCCGTTATGCGTAGATCATCCCCCTCTTTATTCTTTTACTCGTAAGTTAGCCACCAAATAAATGCTTAGTCGCTTGTTGCAGCCTCACCACTTACCCATACCTCACCTATTAAGCTTTTCTATTCTTGATACCTTTGGGAATGAGATTGCTGAGTCCCTTGTGGCTCACAGATTACCACAACACCAGTTGGAGGTACATGTAAAGGTTACTTTGACGTGAGCGCGATGATTGTTCATTTGGAGTTTCTACATCTTCTTTTTCATCGATCTAGGATGGGTTCCAGGCCGACAACTTGGGATAGCAAGGACGGACGTCATTCTTTTCTCGTTTGTTTTCGTCCGTAGTCGGACCCTGCTGTTCTTCGTGGCGTTTATGTATTGTACTGATGTGACTCTAATGTAGCTTGTGGCGAGTGTAAGCCACATCCATATACTCTTCTCTTGAGTACATGTACTTGTAACGATATCCATTCTTGCGAAACGACGAGATGCGCTTCTATCCCTGTCGAGGCCCTCGCGCCAAAACAAGGATAGAGTCGCATCTTGGGCGTTACATGTATCATGCAAAGAGAAGGATCAAACGCGAAGGAAACACCATTTCATTCATCTGTTTGAGAAAAACTTAGACATATTACATGGATGATTTTTACTACTCTAACATACGATACTGTCTTTTGGCGAGGGACATGCTTGCTGGACAGAAGTTCAAGAAGACAAAAAGTGGGGCTCGCAGCACAACCCTGGTTGGCTCCTCCAAGACTAGCACTGTGCCGACGAGGACGGGACCAGCCCCGACAAGCACCACCCGACCCCTCTGGCTTGGTACCAGAGGATAGGTCCATAGGAAGGGTCAAACGATTCGAAGCCCCCGAGCTCGCCTCCTCCTGGGAGACAGGGCACCGGCACCAGCTCCGGCGAGGTGGCCCAAGCAGGGGGGTGGAGAAGTCAGAGCTTGCGGAGGTGCCTCCTCCTGGAACACGAGGCACCGATGCCAGCTCGGGAAAGATAACCCCGCCGGGCGAGGGAGAGGCGTGAGCGGGCCTCGGCAACATGGCCGGTGGTCAGTCAGAGCTCGGGGAGTCGTACTACGACTTGACCCTCCGAGATACTGACCTGCCAAGAGTGCCACTGCCGCTTCTGTCCTCCTCGTTGCTATCGCTCGAGGAGGGACATTCGGCGCTGCTCGAGCTGTCTTTGCAGCAGCCAAGATGCACACATGAGCGCCCATAAAACTTGAAGGATAGCGTATTATCCTCCGCTAGCTTGAAGGGGAGGAATTGCCCATCTCGAGGTTGTGCGCACGGGAGAAAGCTTTCCAGCCCTGCCCGAGCAACAGGGACCGGCATTTCGGGTACTCCTAGTGCACCTACATAGCACCGTGGGAGCAACCGTATGCCCGCTACAAGACGGGAGGCTTGGCGGCCTCCATCGCACTAGCAAAAGGGCGAGCGAGTTGCAGATGGCCTCGAGGGACGCCGTGCAGTTCCATGACGGAGTTGCTGGAGTAGCACTCCGCCTTCCATGGCCACGGCCTCTGCGGCGACCGCGGCCCCTCGCCCCTCCGCCACCTCAGGCGCTCAAGCCTCCCTCCGCAGTTGCGCCCCCCTGAAGCTATGGCATGATCGGAATGGGATCCTCTTGCCGCCCCGGCGGGCGATGGTGGCCGCCCTCGTCCCCTAGCCATGGTTAGGGGCGAGCGCCACCTAGAACTAAAGAAGACTCCGCAGACGCAATCCGGGGATGCTGAATGTTTCGGGAGTTGGATGGATGAGAAAAAAACCCTCGCAAACTTCCTAATTTATAGGGCGAGGCGCGGGGGCTAGATCTCCTCACACCAGAAACCACCGCCCCTCTCGCCCAATCCCCCATGATCACGGGCGAACAGGGAACCGCCCTGCTGCATCAATGCATGTTGGGGCGGGCCCTACCACGACAGCAGCCTTTAAGGCCACGAATGCCACTTGCCTGATCGTTACTGCGCACGCCTCATGCATGGCAGTAATGCTTTAGGAGGTGGGGAGGCCATTGTGCGCACACTTCTCCTCCTCGTGCGCTCGATGCGCGACATGGGGAACTGCCGCTCACAATGGCTCCAAAGCTACAGAATATCCTCTCATGGAAGCCCATGCACCACTTTGGGACTCTGCCCAGAAACGCCTCGCACGCGTGCGTGGCCCAGGCCCGGGGACTCCTGTGGGTGCACTAGAGACTGGGGTCCCTTGTGCCCAGATGTGTGCATGGACACCGGCAGCGCCCCTGGCGGCAACACATGGGGAAGACTGGCAGGAAGACAAACCAACACCCACCGAGGCCACGCCCCCTCCCCGACGCGTAGAGTACAAAAGCTCCAGATACAAGGCCCCGGCAATCTCTCCTTGCCGGGAAGATTCGCAAGACCCTGACAAGCCCTCCTTGGTGGGAAGACTCGCAAGTACTGGCAAGGCCTCGGCAAGCCCTCCTTGCCGGGAAGACGTTTAGGCACCCGGCAAACCCTCCCTGCCGAGAAGATAATCAAGCCATCCGACAGGGACGCCAGGCTAGCAAGCTCCTTTAGCTCACCAGGTGTCCTCCCCCGTTTCTACCACAGTCCCACGGCTCCAGCGCATCCCTCATGCGCAGCGCAAGACCCAGGTGTTGACCTACCTGGGTACGTGTCGAAGCCACCTCGCTACAGGTCACAGGTCAGACAAGGCATTTACTGCCTCTAACACCACCGTAGAAGATGAGCGGTGAACCCTGTTCACTATGCAACCCGCGAGCACACTGTTGGTGACCCCTTGCCTATAAAAGGAGGCCCAAGGCTCATTCTCTACAGGTTAGACTTTTTGGGATTTGAGACTCCCTAATCACCAGCTAAGTTACTGTAGAAAATCACCCTACAATAATCCCCCAATGCAAACTAAGCAGGAGTAGGGTTTTACGCGCCAAGCGGCCCGAACCTGGGTAAACGACCTTGCATGTGTTGATCGCTAGCTCTGCTCCCAGCGCCACCTCTCTCCCTCCGCCGAACGATCAAGGGACCCTTCGAGTTTCCCATAGGTGTCGATTTCCCCGACAACCACGCTAGAGAGCAGTAGTACCACCCGAGCGGTACTGTCGCCCTATAGTTCTATGGCTACTTCTGCTTATATTTTTCTTGTAGTGCATTTGCCCTTGTTGAGAAGAAGTACCCCTCAGGTCGATCGGTAGTACCGCTCAGGGCGGTATTGCAGTCCTCCACTTCCTCCCATACTTCCGCTTATTTTTACTTCCTCACTAACTTCGCCACCTGAGCGGAAATAGAGTGGCAGTAGCCACAAGTAGTACCGATTTGCGCAGTACTGTCGTGCTGCCCTCCACTACTTCAGCTAGGCCCACTCTTCCTATAGTGCCTAGCTGAAGTACCCTTAGAAGGAGTGGTAGTACCGCTCCGGCGGCACTAGCACCTCCTTGACAGAGTCAGATCTCTCCAAATCGTGGATCTTCCGTGTGGGAGGAGGCTCTGCCGAGCGGTACTACCGCTTATACACGACTTGTGGTTAGTAAATGGGCAGATTCCCCTCTCCACTATATAAGTGGGTCTTCTTCTTCAAGAGATCTCACCTCTTCTCCGCCAAATATCCGTTGTTGCTCCTAAGCTTATTCTTGCTTGATCTCTCTCCCTAGCCATCAAATCGTGTTGATTCTCTAGGATTTAGAGGAGAAGGCCTCGATCTACACTTCCACCAAGAGAAATTTGATTCCCCCACTAATCCCTTATGGATCTTGTTATTCTTGGGTGTTTGAGCACCCTAGACGGAAGAGGTTACCTCGAAGCCATAATCCAATGTGGTGAAGCTTCGTGGTGTTGTTGGGAGGAACCAATTAAGTTTTGGAGATTTCCCCAACCTTGTTTGTCAAGGCTCGGCCGTCGCCTTAAAGTGCACCACTAGTGGAATCACGACACCTCACATTATGTGAGGGCGTGAGGAGAATATCGTGGCCTTAGTGGCATCTTGGGGAGAATTGCTCCTCCACACTACTCTAACGAAGACATACTTCCCCTCAAAAGGAAGGAACTTCAGTAACACATCCTCGTCTCCACCGGTTCCACTTGTGGTTATCTCTTATGTTTACTTTGTATTTATTACTTGCTTGTTGTTGTTTTTATTAGCATCATATAGGTTGTTCGCCTAGTTGCACATCTAGACAACCTATTTGTTGCTAAACCTACTTTGTTAAAAAAGCTAAAGATTGGTGTTTGCTTATTCACCCCCCTCCCCTAGTCAACCATACTGATCTTTTGAATTGGTATCAAAGCTATGTCTCTTTATTAAGGGTTGTGGAGTTACTCGAGGCCGAAGGTTTGAACAGGGTCACTCGAGAGGAATTAAATGAGGCAATTGCCTCACCTAGATCCTCTCTCACGACCGAGGTCAAATCCTAGTTCAAAGAATTACTTGATGTTCTCGAACTCCCTACCGATCTGTTGCGAGTGGTTAACATGACTACCTCGGAGTTGGATGCCAACTTAGGGAAGGATGGGGGTAGTAGTGTAACGATAAGTTTCCTCAAGGAAATGATGGGACTGCAAACCTTGCCTCGGTTCCCCTTCTGTGGTCTATGGAGGACCCGTCCACCCACCACACATTATCAACCTTGGTCCTCCTCCTAAACTTGTGAAGAATGATTATTCTAATTGGGTTTTTCATATCAAGTCTCACTTGAATCACAACTCAATATAACATTGGAGAATCATTGAGCAAGGGTACTACCCACATGATCCAAGGAACCTCACTCCAAGAGAAGAGCCCAACAATCAAATCAATCACTCCGCCTTGTTCATTCTACAGTCTGTAGTCCCCATTGAAGATCTTGCTCACTTGTGTCCCTTCACTCATGCAAAGGATTGTTGGGAACACATTGTCTCCATGTATAAGGGAAGCTCGAGTATTCAACGATCCAACTTTGAGGTGTTTCTTGATGAGGCCATGAGTTTGTGATGATTAAAGATGAGGAACTTCGTGAGATTTACTGGAGAGTGACAACTCTCGTGGTCGCTCTTCAAGATCGTGGGAGTAAGGATACGGATGACTATTGGATCAAGCATAAGTTTCTCAAGGCCATCATGCCATTCAACAAGGCCATGTCCTCTCTTATCCTTCAAAGACCAGACTTCCACTCCTTGTCCTCAAGCGATGTGTTGGATGAGTTTATTTCCATGAACATCTTGAACAAGACCACTGAAAACGCTCTAGCTCGTGTCCAATGGTCAAATAAATCCACACCTAACCTAGCTTTTAAGGCCAAGGCTATACCGACAGAAGAAGAAGAAGAAGAGGAGGAGGAGGAGGAGTGTTGTCCCAAAGACATGGAATATGCTTACGACGAGCACATGGCTCTTGTGTGAATGATATTTTGGGGCAACAAGAGAAACTCAAGGCCCAACTTCTCCAAGAACAATTCAAGTGGATCAAAGGGCAAGCAACGTTTGAGGACTTGCTATAATTGTGGCATTGTCAGTAAATTTGTGGTGGATTATCCGTATGAGAAGAGGGAAGACAATGGTGGCAAACTCATTCGCAAAGACAAACCCAAGTCCTTCCCAAACAAGAACAACTTCCTCAAGAAGGTGACTCAAAAGGTGTTGCTGGCTCAAGAAGAGTACTTCTCCAATGATGATGATGATGAAATTGGTGAAGGAATGGCGATGGACACCGTGGTGATTGCAACCTCCTCCCCAATCAAGATGTCTCTCTTTGACTCCCCCAACAAGAACCGCATTGGCAAGTGCCTTATGGCCAAGGCAACCAACAAGGTAACCTCCAACATTAAAACAACCATTTCCAGTACCCCTTCTACTACGGATTGTAATCTCACAAGAAAAGTTGAGGAAAATTCCTCTGATAAATTCATGAGAAAAATCAAGGTTGAGACCAAGAAGCATTTTGTTGCTCTCATGGAACAACTATGTGAGGCTAGTGATCTCACCGAGTCTCATGAAGAGACCATATCTAAGTTAGATGGGCATACTCGTGACTATGCGGCTGAGATAGCGGATCTTTCCATTGCTCTTGAAGAAGAGTGGGGTCTTCGTTTGAATCTTAAAGAGTCACACAATGATGACTTTGCTAAACTACGAAAAGATCATGATCATGCTCTTGTTCTTACTCTTGTGCTCCAGCCCGAAAATGTTGCACTTGGGGTTGACCATGATAGACTCAATGAAGAGTTTTTCACACTTGACAAGGCTCACAAGGCCTTGAAAATTGCTCATGATTCTCTAAAAGAGTCTCATGATTAACTCCAAGTAAAGCTTACTAAGGAGATAGCCATGTGCACTCTGTTTGTGTTAATTGATAATGCAAATGCTACTAACCCTTGTCGTGAGCATGTGCATCTTGTGGAGGAAAATTCCAAGTTGAAAGAGCATCTTGATAAAGTCCTTGTGACATGCATCCAAGGTGATAAGAACCCCAAAGCCCTTTTAAGCAATCAAAAGGAGGTTGTTGCAAAGGAAGGAATTGGGTTTGCACCCAAGCCTAAGAAGAACAAGAAGGTCAATACCAAGCAATCTCCCCAGTTCAAAGAAACCTTTGTCAAAGCGGGTGAGAGTAATCATGAGAAGAAGAAGTACAAGGTTGTTAATGGTAATGCCAAGAAAAGCAAAACCACCCCACCCGACAAAGCCATCAACTTTAATCCCTCTTATGTTTTACGCCGCGTTAGTGATGGCCATGTTTATGTCAAATTTGTTGGTTCTTCTTATAAGTACATTGAATGGTCTATTTAGGTTTCTAAGACCCTTGTCACTAACATGAAAGGACCCATTAAAGAAAGGGTACCTAAATCCAAGCATTGATTTCTTGTAGGAATTTGCTTCCGAAGGAGTGTGATGGTTCCTTTATAGTGGACCAACAAATAATATGACCCGAAGCAAGGACTTCGTGGTGCACGTTGAAACTAACTCATCCATGGCCACTAAAGTATACTTTGGTGATGAAACAATTTCAAAGGTATTGGTACTTGGCAAGGTGGTGATCACTCTGGAATTAACCATTAAAAAGTCATGCTTGTTGAGACCCTTGCATACAATTTACTTTCTGTTCGTCAACTTGCACTCATGGGTTTTTGTACCTTCTTTGTTGTCGATATTGTGGCCCTTTGGTGGAGCAATTCTCTTAAAGTAGTGACGGTGGGATAACCCCGGGGTAGGCTCATCGTGCCTACTCCTTCGCATACAAGATTAAAGGAAAACCACAACTTGTTCCATACGGCCAAATCCCCCTGACCGGCTAGGAAGCCCGTGTGGGCTAGGGGCGAGACGGCCAACTCCTCATGTCCGTCTAGGAATCACGTGCCGGCTAGGTGCGAGACGGCTACCTCCTTCTGGCCGTATGGGAAGCATCTACCAGCTAGAGGCGAGATGACCGTTCCCTGGCCGGCTAGCGAGGCTGCTAGCCAGACAGGGAGCTCAAGTCACATCAGATCGTAGGCCATGACAAGACCCTAGGATTAAAGGTGAATACACGTCAGCAAGGGTACAGGGTTGGAGAGCACGGCAAACACAGTGTCCGCGGCCATGCCGCTGACCTACTCCGGCTCCGATCGGTCAACCCTGCACAGTACCAGCCCGTCGCCACCCACTCCATTAAC